>NC_140580.1:563015533-563643033 GCF_964204655.1 Triturus cristatus | reverse complement strand
TTCTTGTAATCCGTGCACACAAGGTGACAGAGGGGACCCAAGGCACGAATGTACCTGACCTCCTGGAGCCCTCGCTGGGATCGGGGAGGCAAATGAGCACTCATCGGGACTTCCAGGCAAGCCCGACCATCTGGTCGCCCTATTGGAAAGCATTGCGGCGACCAGATGGCTGAGGGGATAGGCGCGACCAGATGGCCTAGGGGAAAGGTGCGACCAGATATCCTGGCTCGAAAGGGAAGCCATCTGGTCACTCTGTGCCCCAACGAAAGAGTGAGCGGGCGTCGGGGAATGGGGGACCGGAGGTCCAGGGCCCCAGCTGGGCCCCAGCCATGGAGGCTGTGAGGGGAACCCGACGGGCCCTCTGACCCAGGGCCCGCTGACACCTTGACAAGCAGGGGAGGCCTGCACGGGACCGACAGAACCCTGTCCTGGGCCCTTGGCGGAGCGGCAGGCTGGGGGACGGGGCCCAGGGCTGGAGCCCCCGACCCAGGGCCCGGTGGGCCCCTGGACCAAACCGGGGCTCCCAGGCCCGGAGGCGCAGGGGAAGCCTCCCTGGGCCCGCCCGACCGCGTCCCAGGTACCCTGCCATGTGGCAGGACCCAGGACGGAGCCCGGGAGGGGGAGGCCGACCTCCCCGGGGCCCTCAGGTGCCCCAGCCGGAGCTCTTGAACCCAGCCAAGCAAGGGGAGGGTTCCTGGGCACAACGGAACCCCTCCCGGGCCTTTGGCAGTGCTGCAGGTCGGGGGACGGGGCCCAGGGCCGGAGCCCCCCAACCCGGGGCCCCTGGACCCAGCCGGGGCTCCCAGGCCTGTAGGCACAGGGGAAGCCTCCCCAGGCCCACCGGACCCTGTCTCGGGCACCCTGCCACACGGCAGGACCCAGGACGGAGCCCAGAGGGGGGAGGCCGCCCTCCCCGGGGCCCTCAGGACCCCGGCTGGAGCTCCTGAACCCAGACAAGCAAGGGGAGGCTCCCCGGGCACAACGGAACCCCGTCCCCGGACTTTGGCAGTGCTGCAGGCTGGGGGACGGGGTCCAGGGCCGGAGCCCCTGACCCGGAGCCCAGTGGGGCCCCTGGACCCAGCCGGGGCTCCCATGCCCGGAGGCACAGACGAAGCCTCCCTGGGCCCGCCGGAACCCCATCCCGGGCACCCTGCCACGCGGCAGGACCGAGGACGGAGCCCGGGGTGGGGAGCCTGCCCTCCCCGGGGCCCTTGGGAGCCGCAAAACCCAGCCAAGCAGGGGGAGGCTCCCCATGCACGACAGAACCCAGTCCCAGGCTTTTGGTGGGCCGGCAGGCCGGGGGACGGGGTCCAGGGCCGGACCACCTGACCCAGGACCCGGTGGCTCCTGAACCCAGACAAGCAAGGGGAGGCTCCCCAGGCACAACGGAACCCCGTCCCAGGACTTTGGCAGTGCTGCAAGGCAGGGGACGGGGCCCTGGGCTGGAGCCCCCGACCCGGGGCCTGGCGGGCCCCTGGACCCAGCCAGGGCACCCAGGCCCGGAGGCACAGGGGAAGCCTCCCCGGGTCCGCCGGACACCATCCCAGGCACCCGCACTGCGTGACTGAGGACGGAGCCCGGGGTGGGGAGGCCACCCTCCCCGGGGCCGCAGGGAGCCCCTGAACCCAGCCGAGCAAGGGGAGGTTCCCCGGGCACGATGGAACCCCGTCCCAGGCTTTTGGCATGGCAGAAGTCCGGAGGACGGGGCCCAGGGCTGGAGCACATGAGCCGGGCCCCGGCAGGGCCCCTGGACCCAGCCGGGGCTCCCGGGTCCAGAGGCGAAGGGTTAGCCTCCCCGGGCCCACAGGACCTCGTTCGGGCACCCTGCCACGCAGCAGGACCGAGGACGTAGCCTTGGGTGGGGAGGCTGCCCTCCCCAGGGCCCCTGGACCCAGCCCAGCAGGGGGAGGCCCGCCGGACCCCATCCATGGCAGCATGCCATGTGGCAGGCCCAGGGATGGACCTAGGGCTGGGGCGGCATCCTGGCCCATCCAGCGGCCGGCTGAGGACCGCTAGGCCGAGAGGGGTCCCAGAGTACCCTGTCCCTAGTAATACGGAGGAAGGCTACCCCCCTTTCTGGTAACCTGTGCGCACCGCAAGATGGATTGGACCCTAGGCACGGACACGCCCGACCTCCTGGAGCCCTGGCTTGGATCGGGGAGGCAAATGAGCCCTCATCGGGACTTCCAGGCCGGCCCGACCATCTGGTCACCCTTATTGGAAAGCATTGCGTGAGACCAGATGACCGAGGGGAAAGGTGCAACCAGATGGCCGGGACTGAAAGGACTCCCATCTGCCCGCCCGAGCCTTCGCGGTAGGGCTCCTACCTGCCCACGCAGGGCTCGGGGGGGGCTCCGCTTCCCGGGGGCTCGGGGACCCCGGCTGGGCCTCAGGCACGGGGAGGCCCCCAGGCGCTCTCAGGGCCCAGAAGCCTGGCAGGGAGGACTGCCCGGGGACAGTTGGAGCCCGTCCCGGGCACTTTGCCAAGCCGCGAGCTGGGGCTGGGAGCCCCAGACGCCTGGGAGGTGTTGTCTGGGCCCAGCCCATCTGGTCCCCGGAAGAGAACCGCCAGCCCGGGAGGGGTGTTCCCGGCTTACCCTGCCCCTACTAATCCGGAGGAAGGCTACCCCCCTTTCTGGTAACCCGCGCACTCCGAGTGACGGAGGGGATCCAAGGCGCGAATGCACCCGACCTCCTGGAGCCCTGCCTGGGATCTGGAAGGCAAATGAGCCCTCGTCGGGACTTCCAGGCCGGCCCAGCCATCTGGTCGCCCTAATGGAAAGCATTGTGCGCAACCAGATGGCCGAGGGGAAAGGTGCAACCAGATGGCTGGAACCTGAAAGGACTCCCGTCTGCCCGCCCGAGCCTTCGCGGTAGGGCTCCCGCCTGCCCATGCAGGGTTCGGGGGGCTCCGCTTCCCGGGGGGCTCTGGGACCCCGGCTGAGCCTCAGGCACGGGGAGGACCACAGGAGCTCTCGGGCCTAGATGCCCGGGGGAGGACTGCCTGGGACCCGTGGAGCCCTTCCCAGGCACTTTGCCACGCCGTGGGCCAGAGGAGGGAGCCCCCAGACAGGGTGAGGGTTTCCGGTCATAGCCCATCTGGTCCCCGGTAAAGAACTGCCAGCCCCGGAGGGGTGTTCCGGCATACCCGGCCCCTATTAATCCGGAGGAAGGCTAACCCCCTTTCTGGTAACCCACACGCTCCAAGTGACAGAGGGGACCCTAGGCGTGAACGCGCCCAACATCCTAGAGCCCTGCCTGGGATCCGGGAGGCAAATGAGCCCTCATCGGGACGCCCCATTGGAAAGAATTGCGCGCGACCAGATGGCAGAGGAGAAAGGTGCGACCAGATGAACCGGGACCGGAAAGGACTCCCATCTGCCTGCCCCAAGCCTTCGCGGTAGGGCTCCTGCCTGCCCACGCAGAGCTTGGGGGGCTCCGCTTCCCGGGGTGCTCAGGGACCCCGGCTGGGCCTCAGGCATGGGGAGGACCACCGGAGCTCTCGGGCCCGGACGAGGACTGCCCGGGACCTGTGGAGCCCACGCAGGGCTCGGGGGCTCTGCTTCCCGGAGGCTCGGGGACCCCAGCTGGAACTCAAGCCCGGGGAAGGACCATCAGAGCTCTCTGGCCCGGACGCCTGGGGGATGACTGCCCGGGAACCATGGAGCCCGCCCCGGGCACTTTGCCATGCCGCAGGCCAGAGGAGGGAGCCCCGGACGCCTAGGGAGCTGTTGCCTGGGCATAGCCCATCTGGTCCCCGGCAGAGAACCGCCAACCCGGGCGGGGTGTCCCGACATACCCTGCCCCTAGTAATCCGGAAGAAGGCTACCCCTCTTTCAGGGAACCCGTGTGCACGGCGAGGCTCAGGGGACCCTAGGCGCGAACGTGCCCGACCTCCTGGAGCGCTGGCTGGGATCCGGGAGGCAAATGAGCCCTCATCGGGAATTCCAGGCCGGCCCTGCCATCTGGTCACCCCATTGGAAAGCATTGCGCGCGACCAGATGGCCAAGGGGAGAGGTGCGACCAGATGGCCGGGACCAAAATAACGCCAATCTGCCTGCCCCGAGCCTTCACAGGAGGGCTCCCGCCTACCCTTGCAGGGCTCGGGCTGCAGGGCTCAGGGACTGCAGGGCTTGGGGGCTGCAGGGCTCGGGGGCTGCAGGGCTCGGGGGCTGCAGGGCTCGGGGGCTGCAGGGCTCGGGGGCTGCAGGGCTCGGGGGCTGCAGGGCTCAGGAGCTGCAGGGCTCGGGAGCTGCAGGGCTCGGGAGCTGCAGGGCTCAGGGGGCTCGAGAACCCACGCTGGGCCTCAGGCATGGGGAGGCCCGCAGGCGCTCCTGGGGCCCAGCCGCCCAGGGGAGGACTGCCCGGACCCATGGAGCCTTGCACCAAGGACCCTTGTCCCGGGCAGATGGACCCTTGGCAGGCCGCAGGACGTGGGCTCCCAAACCCCAGGCTCTGACCGAAACCCAGGCCCTGGGGCCGGTCCCTGCTTCTCAACCCAGCCAGGCCGGGGAGATCGGGGAGCCTGCCCAGGCACGAGGGACTCGTGTCCCGAGCACACGAACCCTCAAGACGTGCGCTCGTTTTCCACACATTTTTCCAAAATTCTGCATAGTGGCGCTATGCCAACTACGCCCAGCCCTAATGTGAATGAGGGAGTACAGTACTTCACTTGTGATAGCAAACAGTAACTCATTCTAACAGACGACATGGGAAGTTACAGCAGTGCTCTATATCACACACTTATACTTTCTAGCAGGCGATAGCGGGGGTTGCAGTGGATTACGATATCATTGGGGAACATGGGAGGTGCAGTGAATTATGACATCACTCCATCCAGCACTGTAAACAACAGGAGGGAAATATCGTTCACAATGACATCACACGGTCATGTATTCACAAACACTCGAGCAAAAGTGCCATGACATGCTGTGGTGCATTGTGACATCACCAGTGAAACATTCTAAAATATGAGGTTATGGGAGTGGGGGTGCAATACGACATCACAATCCAGCAGTGTAAAAGACGGAAGCGAGGCATTGTTCACTATGACACCATATATTCACAAACACAAGAACAAAGGTGCATTCAGGGGCTGTGGTGCGTTGTGACATCACACAGTCAAGCATTCTAAAATACGTGGTCATGAAAGGGACAGAGCATTGTGGCATCGCACAATCCAATAGTGTAAAAGATGGGAGGGGAGATACTGTTCACTATGACACCATATATTCCCAAACACTAGACCGAGGGGCTGTGATGCATTATGACATCACACAACCAAACATTCTAAAAGGTACGGTCACAAGAGGGTCGGTGCGTGACGGCATCATGCAATCAAACCTTCTGATGGTAGTGAACCGCGTGTGCGATATGACATCACATAATCTAAGGCTTGCGAAGGACCGGGAGATGTAGGATTATCATGACGTCACAGACCATGATTTTTTTCTTAGTAAAGAAACTGAAAAAAGCACAGATGCAATTCAATCCCATTCAATCAAAGGCTAGCTTTGCAGGTACTCGGGGTCAGGTGATTGTCACTTGCGCTCGCGGGCCTATAATACAAGGTCCTCAGGCTCACAGGAGTGAGTTGGACAACCAGTAGATGCATTTACGACCGACTCTGAAGACTGAAGTATCCGACACTCATTCAACTACGTCCACACCTTGGTGCAGGGCGATGCATACAAAGCGAGGCTGTGTGTGTTCAGGAGTCTTTTTTGTATAAGGAACGTGAGTTCACTGGCGAGTTAATATGCTACACCCTAGCCAGTAAAATATAATTAAACACCCCAGAAAGGCCTCGTGCATAACGTCAACTACAGGAAAAGCAGGGGCATAGAAGGGCACCCCTTAACTATTAGCTACAGTGCCACTATGAAGGCGCGCATAACAAGGGGCAGATTCCCCTGGATTTCCTCACCTTTAGCTCAACTTCACCTAGAGATGTCGCCGTTCTCAGGAGCTGAAAGTGAGAAGCTCGGAATGAGGGTCGAATGTATGTAGATTTAGTGGCATCCCCTATGAATGTGGCACGCGCCTAAAACCTCTTACCTCTTGTTTTTTTCCAAATATATTTCCATTAATGAAAGGTCTGTGTCCTTGTTCCCGTGAGTCGATCATGCGGTGCTACTTCCGGGCCCCTTATCTGTGTTTAATCGTGGTGGCCCTCTGGGAGAGGGACGGGGTGCGCCTTGGGGGGTGATTCAGGGCCAGGGGGACCCTGGCTTCCTGTGTCTCCACCCGAGAACAAGGAATCGCCAGAGACGCCACCCAGGCAGCCGGCCGCATGCAGACAGACATACCATAACAGGCAGCCCACCATGCTTAGGAAGCGTCACGTTTTTGCATACGGCTGCTTTATGTAAACTCAGACAAACCCCACCAGAATCTCGCACCATGCAGGAGGGTACAGTTCCTACTGGACTTCGGCTCCTTCATTCACATAGCCCCACCCAGCCCAGAATCTATTTACGCCGGTCTCTTAAACTTAAAGCTACAGTGCTGTCGAAACCAACAGCGTCGTAGCCTGCTGATGTCAGCGCCATCTACAAACACGGGCGGGCAGGAAGTTTGAGGAGGAGGCAGCAGGGGGAGGGGAGATTGGAGGGGGTCTGCGCCGGTTTCCCTTGCGGGAGCGAGCAGAAACCATCTGACAAAGCTCGCTCCCGCAAGGGAATCGCCAAACGTGCACGCGTTGCTATTCAAAGCAATGCAACGCGTGCACATTTTTGACAGCAAAACGGAATCGATTTCTAAAGGTCTTTTCTATGCAGCGCATGCACGCTGCATAGGCGAGACCTAACCAGATCAGCCACAACAGAAACGCAATGCAGGGATTCCCCAGTTCAGAGGCAGAAGAGATCATCATGTGCAAAGAATGACGATTCTCCAATTAACATACAGAGAGAATCTTGATTTCATTAAAGACAACGGAGGCTAGCAATATGCAATAACTTATTGCTGCCCACACATGCAGCCCTTTAAAGAACTTATTACATCATAAACTAAAACATTCCATAGAACAACATAAAGTGTCATGGTAACTAGTCATGGTAACTAGGCATCGTCCTCTTAGAGCTGCGACAAGGTAAAGTATCTATTAATTTGACTTCTTCCTTGATAAATGCATTTGACAAGTAAGAACTTCTCACAGTGACGCAGTGTCTGGAAAGAATAGAAAGAAGAATAGGCAAGATCAATTGCTAAGGTATTAAAAAAACTAATAAACAGTATGAAATGTATAACTTTAGTAATTACGTATATGTATAAAAAACAACGTACACATATTTTCTTTAAAATCCACCAGGGAGTGGTGGGTGCGATAATGTTAGCCTCAGTTGTCTTTAATGAAATCAAGATTCTCTCTGTATGTTAATTGGAGAATTGTCATTTCATTACAAGACTGGAGGCTACCATTTTGCAAGTTCAAAGCTTTTTAATGCTACATTGCTCATGTGTTCCACAGGTTGAAGGTAAAATTTAAAAAAGGTGGAAGCATTTGACCAATCTGCTGCTTTTAGAATATCCGTAAGGGTTCCCCTACCACAGAACACATTGGGGCACAGGATGAGTGTGCGCCAACTTGGATAAGTCTATCCCCCCTTCAAACAATGCTGTTCTTACCCATCTCGAAATTGTAGCATAAGAGACTGCTTTATAGTGTTTTACAAAGGATATTAGAAACTGACTTTCGCTATTAGGTTTAAAATTAATCATTCTCTGTTCATAAACTTTCATACAACTCATAGTTTTGGGTAATCAGTAAAATAAGGATAAAAATTATATTCAGACATAGCTTTCGTCCTTTTCCATATCTCAAAAAGTACTCCATCTGGGGAATAGACTCTGTTACTTGTCTCTAACGCCTCAACATCTGACACTCTTCTAAAGGATATTAGACAAAGTAATGTTGCTAATTTAATTGACAATTGTTTTTCTGGAAAGATAAGAGTTATCAGGCCAAGAGTTGAAAAGGGCGAAGATAAGATTAACATTTCATAGTGAATCATATTTTGCCCTTGAAGGGTGCCTAAGTCTTAGTCCCTTCATTACTCTACATATCAAGGGGTTGGTACCAATAGAATAATCATTTAAAAGTGAGTGGCCTGCTGAAATAGATCTGTAGCAGTTAACTGTTCTATAGCATAAACCGGATTTAAATAAATCTGCTAGATAATTGGCTACGTCTACTACAGAGGCGTCCACGGGATCCAGATCCCATTCCAGGCACCAACTACACCATCCATTTTCTCCATACACCAGGGCATCATTTCCTTGTTCCTGGTGCCCATGACTCATCCTATAGGTTTTAGCCTCTCCTGAAAGGCCAGAGTATCTTCTTGAACCCTGAAATCCTCCAAGCAAGAAGGTTCATGTGTCCTTCTAAAAGAAGAGGGTGTACTTCTCCTTGTCCCTGGAGAAGATCTAAATTCCCTGGAATAAGGCGTGGGACCTCCATTGCCAATGCCATCACCCCTGGGAACCACATTTGAGTATTCCAAAAAGGTGTAACTAGAAAGATGCTGCAACGCTCCGTTTAAACTTTGTTGGACCCGGCCTCGCAGAACGGCCCTCCGTGCACCCGCACCACCGAAACCTGGTACCTGCAGCCCCAACCACCCGGCCCAGCCGGCCCCTCCTACCAGAACACCCGCACCCGGCCCGGACATCCCCGCCCATGGCCTCCCTCCTTTCGGCCACCCCGGGCCCGCATGCCCACTTCATGCGTCAAGATGGCCGCCCGGCCCCAGCGCGACCCTGGCCTAGAGGCGCCACTCCGGCTGGAGGACATCACACTTCCAGGGGGATGAGAGAGGGAGGAGCAGTTTCTATCGCACCTCTGGACTCCCCTGGGACGATGGGTTTCGATCGGCCCTCCGGCCTCCCTGGGAGCTGGCTCCACGCCTGCTGGGTGTCTGGGACTCCTCCCGGCCCGGCCCTGAACGAGATCAAAAGACAATAGCAGGAAACCCCGACAAGCGACCCCCAGGTGACAAGACCCCTGCCTCCACCGACCCCGGACATCAAAGAGGGGTCGACCTATAACAAGGGGTGCTCCGGGCCGGTCCGGAGATTCGACGCTGGAACAACGTAAGCCTGCTGAGTGACTCGCGGCTCCTGAAAGATCGTAACATCTCCGAACTTGCGCCTAAGCCTGCTGAGTGACTCGCGGCTCCTGAAAGATCGTAACATCTCTGAACTTGCGCGTAAGCCTGCTGAGTGACTCGCGGCTCCTGAAAGATCGTAACATCTCCGAACTTGCGCCTAAGCCTGCTGAGTGACTCGCGGCTCCTGAAAGATCGTAACATCTCTGAACTTGCGCCTAAGCCTGCTGAGTGACTCGCGGCTCCTGAAAGATCGTAACATCTCTGAACTTGCGCCTAAGCCTGCTGAGTGACTCGCGGCTCCTGAAAGATCGTAACATCTCTGAACTTACGCCTAAGCCTGCTGAGTGACTCGCGGCTCCTGAAAGATCGTAACATCTCTGAACTTGCGCCTAAGCCTGCTGAGAGACTCGCGGCTCCCCCAGATTCTCACGGCCCCGCCGGACCCCGACTACGACCCCGTATCCCCCGGCTCGAGGATTGTGAGCTGTGCGCCGGATACGTCCCTGCTTGAACTTTTGCCAAAGACTGTCCCGCTACCCCCCTACCTTCCCGAGACTCTTGCACCCGTGCACACCGTGTACATATTTGCCGTGATAGCCTACTTGATAAAGATTGTTTCTGAGAATAACCGGTGTGATTACTCTGTGTCGTGTGGCGCCAGAAGTACGATCCTAGCTGCGAGATTCCTCCCCCTGGGGAGTCTCCCGCCAGTACCCGGCTACGATACTTTGAGGGTGGGTCTCAGGGTAGTCAGGACCCCCTTTCCGGGCTCCTCTGAGGTCGCCGTCTAACATTGGTGGCAAGCGACGGGATTCGGGCCCATCACCTAGAGATCGTACCGTGAACAACGGACGCACCACCGACAAGGATGGCAGAAGGAAGCGCCATGAGCCCCGCAGAAACCAACGCCAACAGGGTGTTCCAGGTGGAGCATCTAGGAGAATATACACACAAGGAGCTGAAGCAGTTTTGCAAAGAACTTAAAATCGCTACCACTGGTCTCAACACGAAGGAAGATTTGCAGAAAGCACTGAAAACTTGGGTGGAGACCGGGGCCTCCCGCCCGGAAGGCACGGGGGAGCGCCCCGACGAAACCGAACCTCCCCAAAGTGAAAGCAGCAGCAATCAGGTGCGAGGAGGCGTACCAGACGGGGGCTTCTCCCCAGAAGAACTCGCGGACAGAGAGAGAAGCCGCAATCATGAACTAGAGCTAGCCAAACTCAAAATTGAGGGCGAGTTGAAGTTAGCGGAAAAAAAACTAGCGGTAGAACAAATGCGTGTACAAGGCGAACTGGAGGAGAAAAAGCTCCAACGGGAGCACGAAGGAAGGAAGCTCCAGCTGGAGCACGAACGCAGCTTAAAGGAACTCGAGCTCAAGGCCCGAAACGAGGAAGGGAGGCCCCCAAGTAACCGAGAGACGGTCTCCCCAGCGGAACAGAAGGTCCACATCCCGAAGGATGTGGTCAAGGAATATTATAAAAACGATGACATTCAGCAATGGTTTCGGGCCTATGAGGTCGCCATGACCTCCCATCGGATCCCGGAGAAGGACTGGGGGGCGGGGTTGTGGGGGCGGTTTCTGAGCGAAGGAAGGGACACCCTGCTCGACCTACCCCTCTCCCTGCAGACCTCCTACAGCCACATGAAAGAGGCTCTACTCACAAGATACGGCCTCACCCCAGAAATGTACCGTCAGCGGTTCCGGGACTGCAGGAAGATCCCGGGCACCACATGGGTGGAATATGTAAACTTTTTCAGTCGGGCCTTCGATGGGTGGACCAAGGGCAGCAAGGTCACCACCCTGGCTGAACTCACTGATCTCATGTTGTGGGAACATCTAGCTGCGAACTGCTTCGTAGAGCTACGTCAACATCTGCTGGACAGTAAGCTCACAGATCCCCGGAAGCTGGCTGTGGAGGCCGACCGCTGGACCAACACCCGGGTCTCCCGGGGCATGGTAGGAGAGTACCCCCGAACCAGTCAGGGACCACCCCGCCAGAGAGGAGGAGGGAACCAGGGAGGGCCGAGAGAGTCCCAGCCTAGCCCCCCGAAGACACCACCTCCACCTTTCCCGGCGCCCCCTCCACCAGTAACCGGGCCCCCTGGGAAACGGGGACACCGGGTGACCGTCACATGTTTTCGCTGCCAGAAACCCGGGCACTACGCCAATGACCCAGAGTGCCCCATGGCCCCCCAAGTCCCCCCGATGAGACAGATAGCCAGCGTAGCCCTGGGGGAGGGGGTAGAGGAATCCGAAGAGTGGGAACCCGCAGCAATGGCCCTAGTATCCCTGGGAGATAGGGAGATGGTCCCTGGTAGCCTCCTCCCCTCCAACACCCAGAAGTATGGGCAGCTTGTCAAAATCAATGGCCACCAAGTAGAGGCCCTGCGAGACACCGGGGCCAGTATCACCGGTGTCCTCAGGCACCTAGTCCCCGAAGAGCAGATCCTCCCCAACGTCTTTTGCCCTGTGATATCCGCAGACAATAGAGAGAGCATGTGCCAGGTAGCCCTGGTGCCATTTGAGTGGGGAGGGGTGATAGGCAAACTCAAGGTGGCCGTAAGAACCTCCCAGCCGGTCGACTGCCTTTTAGGGAACGACCTAGAGAGTTCCCCATGGAAGCACGTAGAGCGTAAGGCCCACCTGGGAATGATGGGACTCCCCGAGTGGGTGTGCGCCACCACCCGATCTATGTCCGCCCGACTCACTCCCCAGAGGGAGGTCGAGAGCATCCCGATCGAAGAGATCAGAACAGTCCCCGCCGAGGGTCCTTCCGTCCCCCCATCAGAAGGGTCCGTCGCTAGCGATGAACCCACACCATCCGACCCGGACCCAGTCCCTGAGTTAGGCGATCTACCCGAGTTGGCCCAATGGCGCCACGAGGGCGGACCCACTCGGGAGGAGTTTTGCAGGGAGCAAGCCACTTGTCCGTCCCTGGTCGGGCTGCGGCGCCTAGCCGAGGGCCAAGCCGCAGGTGACCAGACCGGGACGCACCAAATCTATTGGGAGAATAACATCCTGTACAGTGAGCAGAAGTCGGTGGAGCTGGGATCGGGACGGGTACTGGTGGTACCCCTCCGCTTCCGAGGTTTCCTCCTGGGTTTAGCCCACGACGTCCCCCTCGCCGGTCACCTGGGACAGGACAAGACGTACAACCGTCTTGTGACCCATTTTTACTGGCCTAAGATGAGAGCAGCGGTAGAGGCCCATTGCAAGTCCTGCCCCACGTGCCAGGCTAGTGGAAAGAGTGGAGGGAAACTCAAGGCTCCCCTCCAACCCTTCCCGGTCGTCAGTACCCCCTTCGAACGAGTCGGGATCGACATCGTGGGACCACTGGACCCCCCCACCTCCCAAGGCCACCGTTTTATCTTGGTCCTAGTGGACCACGCCACCCGCTACCCAGAGGCTATCCCCCTGCGCACCATTACGGCCCCTGTGGTGGGCCGGGCCCTGATGGGGATCTTTTCCAGGGTGGGGTTTCCCCGCGAGGTCGTGAGCGATCGCGGCACTAATTTTATCTCAAAGTATATGACGTCCCTGTGGCAACAATGTGGAGTGTCCTATAAGTTCACCACCCCGTACCATCCCCAAGGAAACGGCCTAGTAGAAAGATTTAATAGGACCTTGAAAGGGATGATCGCTGGCCTAGACGAACCCCTCCGGCGGAAGTGGGACGTCCTGCTCCCTTGCCTATTGTTCGCGTATAGAGAGGTCCCCCAGAAGTCCCTAGGATTCAGCCCGTTTGAGTTACTCTATGGGCACCCCGTCCGAGGTCCCCTCAGTTTGGTAAAGGAAGAGTGGGAGGCGGCACCCCAGACCACCCCCCGAGATGTGTTCCCATACGTCTTGGCCCTCCGGAACCAGACCAGGAAGTTCCGAGAACTGGCCGAGGCCAACCTGGAGGCGAGTCAAGAAGAGATGAAACGCTGGTACGACCAGAATGCCACTCTGGTTGAGTTCCAGCCGGGCCAGCAGGTGTGGGTCATGGCCCCCGTGAAGCCTGGCGCCCTCCAGGACCGATGGACTGGGCCGTACAAGGTGGTGGAGCGAAAGAGTCCAGTTACGTACTTGGTGGACGTCCAGTCGCCCCGGGACCCCCTCCGGGTCCTGCATGTGAACCGACTCAAGCCTCACTTCGTGCGGACAGAACTGAGCCTCCTGCTGGCCACCGATGACGGGGCCGAAGATGAGTCGGATCCCCTCCCGGACCTCCTGTGTGTCAAGGAGCAGGATGGCTCCGTGGAGGGAGTGAACCTTTCCCCAGCCCTCACGGCCCAACAACAAGCGGACTGCCGCCAGCTCCTAAGACAATTTGCCGATCTCTTCTCTCTGACCCCCCGGGTCACCAACTGGTGTGTTCATGACGTGGACACCGGGGACAGCCCGCCGGTGAGACACCGAGCCTACCGGGTTCCTGACCGGGTCCGGGCCTGCATTCAAGATGAGGTCTCGAAGATGCTGACCCTGGGGGTGATTGAGCCCTCTGACAGTCCCTGGGCCAGCCCCGTGGTCCTGGTCCCGAAGGCAGCGGCCCCCGGTGTCGCCCCCGAGCTCCGATTCTGCGTGGATTACCGGGGGCTCAATGACGTTACCCGAGCCGATGCCCACCCCATTCCACGAGCCGACGAACTCATTGACCGACTAGGGGCAGCTCGGTTCCTCAGCACATTCGACCTCACCTGCGGATACTGGCAGATTGCGCTCACCGAAGGAGCCAAGGAGCGGTCCGCTTTCTCCACCCCCGACGGGCACTACCGCTTCCGCGTGATGCCCTTCGGGATGAAAAATGGCCCGGCAACTTTCCAGCGACTGGTGAATAGGGTCCTGGCCGGGTTGGAACAGTTCAGCGCGGCATATCTAGACGATATCGCCGTCTTCAGTTCGGAGTGGAGTGAGCATCTCCAGCACCTCCGGAGGGTGCTAACCGCCCTGCGCCAGGCAGGCCTCACAGTAAAAGCTAGCAAGTGCCAGATCGGGCAAGGCTCCGTAGTCTACCTGGGGCACCGGGTCGGGAGCGGCCAGGTAGCCCCTCTACAACCAAAGATCGACGCCATCCTGGCCTGGGAACCACCCATCACCCAGACGGAGGTCCGAGCCTTCCTGGGACTCACAGGATACTACCGACGCTTCATTCGGGGATATGGCAGCCTGGTCGGCCCTCTCACCGAACTCACATCTAAAAAACAGCCAAAGAAGGTGCAGTGGACGGCTGCCTGCCAAGAGGCTTTCGATGCTCTAAAAAAGGCCATGTGCACTGCTCCCGTCCTCCAGGCTCCCGACTATGCCAAGGAGTTCCTAGTCCAGACCGATGCCTCCGAACATGGCATTGGGGCCGTCCTGTCCCAAGTGAATGACCAAGGCCTAGACCAGCCCGTCGCCTTCCTCAGCCGGCGGCTGCTGCCCCGAGAGCAGAGGTGGAGCACCATAGAGCGCGAAGCCTTTGCCGTGGTCTGGGCACTCAAGAAGCTACGACCCTACCTGTTCGGCACGCATTTCAGAGTCCAAACTGACCATCGGCCCTTGCGGTGGCTCATGCAGATGCGAGGAGAAAACCCCAAGCTACTGCGGTGGTCAATCTCCCTCCAGGGGATGGATTTCACCGTAGAACACCGCCCTGGTACGGACCACGCCAACGCCGACGGCCTCTCCCGGTTCTTCCGCCTCAGCGAAGAGAACCCCCCAAGATGATGGGCAGTTCTCTCCGGCTTTCAGCTGGGGGGGACGCGTGTTGGACCCGGCCTCGCAGAACGGCCCTCCGTGCACCCGCACCACCGAAACCTGGTACCTGCAGCCCCAACCACCCGGCCCAGCCGGCCCCTCCTACCAGAACACCCGCACCCGGCCCGGACATCCCCGCCCATGGCCTCCCTCCTTTCGGCCACCCCGGGCCCGCATGCCCACTTCATGCGTCAAGATGGCCGCCCGGCCCCAGCGCGACCCTGGCCTAGAGGCGCCACTCCGGCTGGAGGACATCACACTTCCAGGGGGATGAGAGAGGGAGGAGCAGTTTCTATCGCACCTCTGGACTCCCCTGGGACGATGGGTTTCGATCGGCCCTCCGGCCTCCCTGGGAGCTGGCTCCACGCCTGCTGGGTGTCTGGGACTCCTCCCGGCCCGGCCCTGAACGAGATCAAAAGACAATAGCAGGAAACCCCGACAAGCGACCCCCAGGTGACAAGACCCCTGCCTCCACCGACCCCGGACATCAAAGAGGGGTCGACCTATAACAAGGGGTGCTCCGGGCCGGTCCGGAGATTCGACGCTGGAACAACGTAAGCCTGCTGAGTGACTCGCGGCTCCTGAAAGATCGTAACATCTCCGAACTTGCGCCTAAGCCTGCTGAGTGACTCGCGGCTCCTGAAAGATCGTAACATCTCTGAACTTGCGCGTAAGCCTGCTGAGTGACTCGCGGCTCCTGAAAGATCGTAACATCTCCGAACTTGCGCCTAAGCCTGCTGAGTGACTCGCGGCTCCTGAAAGATCGTAACATCTCTGAACTTGCGCCTAAGCCTGCTGAGTGACTCGCGGCTCCTGAAAGATCGTAACATCTCTGAACTTGCGCCTAAGCCTGCTGAGTGACTCGCGGCTCCTGAAAGATCGTAACATCTCTGAACTTACGCCTAAGCCTGCTGAGTGACTCGCGGCTCCTGAAAGATCGTAACATCTCTGAACTTGCGCCTAAGCCTGCTGAGAGACTCGCGGCTCCCCCAGATTCTCACGGCCCCGCCGGACCCCGACTACGACCCCGTATCCCCCGGCTCGAGGATTGTGAGCTGTGCGCCGGATACGTCCCTGCTTGAACTTTTGCCAAAGACTGTCCCGCTACCCCCCTACCTTCCCGAGACTCTTGCACCCGTGCACACCGTGTACATATTTGCCGTGATAGCCTACTTGATAAAGATTGTTTCTGAGAATAACCGGTGTGATTACTCTGTGTCGTGTGGCGCCAGAAGTACGATCCTAGCTGCGAGATTCCTCCCCCTGGGGAGTCTCCCGCCAGTACCCGGCTACGATACTTTGAGGGTGGGTCTCAGGGTAGTCAGGACCCCCTTTCCGGGCTCCTCTGAGGTCGCCGTCTAACAAACTTTCAGTAGAACCCTCTGAATCAGTGGGAAGGGATTGTAGGCAGAGCATCCACTGCAGCAGCTTGGGGGTCTGGTCTGGAATTGAAATACTGATCTATCTGAAATGTTAGCCTGCCGGCAAAAAGATCCAGCTGGAAGGGGTCCTACAGGTCTTGAACTTTCTGAAGATTATTGGATTCAGCTTCCAATCGCTTGAGTCTCTTAGGAATCACGAATTCCAATCTGCCCTTGTGTTTAGATGGCCAGGGATAATTCTGCTTCTAGAACTATTTTTCGACTCCAACAGAAGTACCAAATCCTCTTGGCGAGATCTACAAGTATCCTTTACCTTGCCCCTCCCAAGCGGTTGATGTAGGAGACAGCTGTAAAGGTCTCTAGTTTGATCAAAACTACGCTGTTTTTTAGTATTGACTTGAAGATCATTAATGCATTCAAGCTTGGTATCATTTCTAAGCAATTTTTGTGGAGTGGGAGTTCCTCTTGGCCCACCCCTCCCCCCCATCCCCCCCCCCCCCCCGTTTCCATTCTCCCCCAATTAGGTACCCCAACCTAGATTGCATGCATCTGATTCCAAAGCGTGATCCGGGGTGTTCCCAAATATTGCTTTTCTATTCCAGCTGTCTAGATTGTTCCGCCACCATAAGAGGTCTTCCCGAGCTTCCAATGACAGGGGAACTCTGTCTGAATACCTAAGGCCCTTCTTCAGCCCAGAAGATTTTAGTCTCTGTAAGGCCCTGTAGTGGGGTGGTCCTGGGGAGTTTGCCAGAAAGGAAGAGGATAAGTGACCAACTACTCTCGCTAGTTCCCGTAAGCTTATTATCCCTTTGGATAATACATAAGTTACTTCCTTTTTTATTTTGGACAACTGCTTTAGGGGAAGTTGTAGTTGGGCTGAAATGGTGTTTACCTGGAAACCTAGGAATTCCAGGTTTTGTGTTGGGGTCATAACGGACTTCTCTATGTTGATAATAAATCCTAATCCTTCCCGAAGGTCCCCTGAACATTTCATGCGAGTTAGTAGTTCTTCTTGACTTTGAGACATAAGTAAAATGTCGTCTGGATAAATTACTAGCCTAACTCCTCTTCTTTTCAGGGAGGCAACCACTGGTCTCAGAACCTTGGTGAAACACCAAGGTGCTGAGGAGAGGCCGAAGGGGAGACAACAGAATTGGTAGGTCACTCCTTTCCAGACAAACCTTAGGTATTTCTGAGACAGTTTGTCCATAGGGAATTTAAAGTAAGCATCTTTGAGGTCCAGCTTCATGAGCCAGTCTTTTTCTTGTAGGATATCTCTCAGAAGATAGATTCCTTCAATCTTGAAGTGTGTGTACACAAGGAAAGTATTTAATTACCTCATATTTATTATGGAGCGCCAGCCTTTTTATCTTTTTTCTTTACTAGAAAAATTGTGCTCCCAAATCCCAGACCAGTGTTTGTTACCTTACATATAGTCCCCTTTGAAAACATTTGACTCACTTTTGTGTCTACCAAAGTTGATTGTTCCTGGTCTAGGGTAAGTTCTTTAGGTTAGCGAATCTGGTATGGAGTTGTGATAAAATCTATTTTGAATCCCTTTATAATTTCTAGTACCCAACAGTTGTTTGTTAATAAGGACCAACAATGGTTGAAGAAGCGTAGCCTTCCCCCTACTTTTGGGAGGAAAAACCAGTGGGGCGAATCCTTGCCATGCTGTCCTTGGCCTTGGAATCTGCTGGTAGAAGGGACACCTGTAGTGTATGCGGCTGACAGCCAGTCCCATCCTGTCAGCCCTTCCAAATATTCTACGTCCAAACATGCGTCTCATATTTGACTGGGCCTTACCGAAGGCGGAGAACGTGGAAACGTTTTTACTCACGGTTTTAACCCCTTGAGTGCTCATGACGAGCTGGACTCGTCATGGCACACAGTGTGCGTGTGCTCATGACGGGTCCAGCTCGTCATGACACCCAGCACCGGAAATCCCTCTGGTGCGGGCACCAGAGGGATTCCCTTTTCTCCCCTAAAGCCTCGGGGGCTGGGGAAGAGCTTCTCCAGCTCCCGAGGCCCCCCTGGTTTCCTTGAAATGACGATCGTCACGCACGTCGCGCTGATGTCATTTCAGTGAAACCGAAACTGCAAAGAGCCAAGAGGTTCATTTCAGTTTCAGTTTCTACGTGCTCAGGGGGCTATCTCAGCCCCTGAGCACGTAGAAACTCAGAAGAGGTATCGTTGGAAAGGGAAGAATCTCCCTAGTGGATCCCTGATTGGGGATCACCCGAGGAGTGCGATACCCAAGCAGGCATCCACCCAGTAGGCACCAGAGAGGGGGGAGCGGCCCCTTGGGCAAGGGCCTTTGCTCCCCCCATAAAAATGTTGCCATTATTAGTCTTTCTGCCCCCCTGGGGGGTAGATGGGGGCAGTAGCCCCCAATCTGCCTCCCGGGGGGTAGAAAGTCCACTAGACACCAGGGATTTTTTATGGGATATTTATTAGGGGTGGGGGCTGCCCATAACGGGCATGCCGATGCCCCCACCCCCCTGGCCACAATATTACAGTCTTTCTGCCCCCCCTGCGGGGAAGATGGGGGCATTAGCCCCCAATCTGCCCACCTGGGGGGGCCAAAAAGCCCAGTAGGCGCCAAGGATTTTTTGGGCAAATTTTAATTAGGGTGGGGGCTGCCCAAAACAGGCATGCCCATGCCCCCACCACCTCCCCCGCACAAATTACAGCCTTCCTGCCCCCCGGGGGTCAGATGGGGCAGTAGCCCCCAATCTGCCCCCCCGGGGGGGGGGCAAAAAGGCCACTACACGCCAGGGAAAAATTTGCTAAAAAAAATCCCTGGTGTCTAGTAGGCTTTCTGGGGCATTAGCCCCCAATCTGCACCCTTGGAGGGGCAAAAAGCCCACTAGTCGCCAGGGATTTTTTGGGGACAATTTTGAATTAGGTTGGGGGCTGCCCATAACAGGCATGCCCATGCCCCCACCCCCTCCCCTGCAAAAATTACAGCCCAGTAGATGCCAGGGATTTTTTGGGCAAATTTTAATTAGGGTGGGGGCATTGGCATGCCCGTTTTGGGAAACCCCCACCCTAATTAAAATTTTCCCAAAAAACTCCCTGGCGTCTAGTGGACTTTCAGCCCCCCCTGGGGGTCAGATGGGGGCATTAGCCCCCAATCAGCCCCACCGGGGGGGGCAAAAAGCCCACTAGACGCCAGGGTTTTTTGGGGGGCAAATTTGAATTAGAGTGGGGCTGCCCAAAACGTCCATGCCCATGCCCCCACCCCCTCCCCTACAAAAATTACAGCCTTCCTACCCCCCTGTGGGGCAGATGGGCAGTAGCCCCCAATCTGCCCCCCTGTGGGGGATAAAAGCCCACTAGACGCCAGGGATTTTTTTGGGCAAATTTTAATTAGGGTGTGGGCTACACAAAACGGGTATGCCAATTCCCACACCCCCACCCACAACAATTACAGCCCTGGAATTCCCCAGGTGTCTAGTTTTAACAAATTTGTGGGCTTGGTAGTTTTCCCTAGGTGGCCGCCGAGCACCGGGCCAAAAACCCAGGGTACCCCCCTTGCAAAACCAGGTCGTTTTGAGATAGGCAAGTTTGATGTCGCCTCACTACGTTTTGAGCCCTTGCCTGTCGCGGGTACTTGGGCCTCCCACACGAGTGAGGCAGCGTTTTTATTGGGAGACCCGGGGGAGCACTGGGTAGTAGGAAATTTGTGTCAGCCCAGGGATGCCACAACTTTCCCACACAAAAATGTGTGAAAAAATGCATTTTTCAGCTGAAATTGAGGTTTGCAGGGGATTCTGGGTAAGGAAACGTTAGGGGATCCACGCAAGCCATACCTCCCTGGAATCCCCTGGGTATCTAGTTTTCAAAAATGTATAGGTTTGCTAGGTTTCCCTAGGTGCCGGCAAAGCTATGGTTAAAAATCTACAGCTAGGCACTTTGACAAAAAAGGGTCATTTTTCACTGCGAAATTGAGGTGTGTCCACGTTGCCTTTTGCGCCGTTTCCTGTTCCGGGCACTAGGCCGACCCACACAAGTGAAGTACCATTTTTCTTGGAAGACTTTGGGGAACGCGGGGTGGGTGGAAATTTGTGGATCCATGCGGATTCCTGAACATTCCACCACAGAAATGTGGGAAATATTTGTTTTTTTTGACAATTTTTTAGGTTTGCAAGGGATTCTGGGTAAGAGAACTTGCTGGGAGGAAGTCAAGTCACCCCATCCTAGATTCCCCTGGGTGTCTAGGTTTCAAAAATGTATAGGTTTCCCATGGAGCCGGCAGAACTATGGTTCAAAAACGACACCTAGGCACTTTGCCAAAAAAGGGTCATTTTTCACTGAGAAATGGAGGTCTGTCCACGTTGCCTTTTGCGCCGTTTCCTGTCATGGACACTAGGCCGACCCACACAAGTGAGGTACCATTATTCTTGGAAGACTTTGGGGGACGTGGGGTGGGTGGAAATTTGTGGATCCACGCAGATTCCAGAACTTTCCACCACAGAAATGTGGGGAAAATGTTTTGTTTTATAATGTTTTAGGTTTGCAAGGGATTCTGGGTAACAGAACCTGGTGGGAGGCAGTCAAGTCACCCTATCCTGGATTCCCCTGTGTATCTAGTTTTCAAAAATGTATAGGTTTGCTAGGTTTCCCTAGGTGCCGGCAGAGCTGGGGTTAAAAAACTACAGCTAGGCACTTTGCAAAAAAAGGATAATTTTTCATTGTGAAAATGTGGTGTGTTCACGTTGGGTTTTGAGCCATTTCCTGTCGTGGGCACTATGCCTACCCACACAAGTGAGGTACCATTTTAATCAGGAGACTTTGGGTAATTTAGCTTTGTAAAGCAACTGTTATTACCTATTGACTTTCAATGCATTTCTGCCTTCCAAATGAAAGACATTGTGTAAAAAAGAAGACATTTTGAAAAATGACCGATAATTCTCAAGCTAGTATGAGTATTCCCAATTTCGAAAATGTGCAAATATCTACTGTTTCTAAACTCTATAATTTGTTCCCATTTCAGAAGTACATAGGTGTCTTTCATACTGATTTTTCCATGTATACATTTTCCCACAATAATTGCTATATACCCGGTACATAATAAAAAGCCATTGCAAATTGCTGCTCAGTTTTTGACTCTGGGTTCGTCGGGTTATTGGTGAACCTACAAGCCCTATATATCCCCACAACTAGAGAGGTCCAGCGGATGTAACGGTATATTGCTTTCAAAGAGCTGTCATAATTAGAAAAAGTTACAGGTGAAAACGTTGACACAAGAGGCTGTTTTTTTCAAATAATTTTCAAATATTTAACTGTTAGTTTCTATAAAGAAACCTTGAAGGATCTACACAAATGACCCCTTGCTGAATTCAGAATTTTGTCTACTTTTCACAAATGTATAGCTTTTCAGGATCCATTATTGCTTTCTACCATTAACTGGAAGGAGATTGAAAGCACAAAAAATAGCAGAAATAGGCTATGTCCCAGAAAAATGCCAAAACTGTGTAAAAAATGTTGGCTTTCTGACAAAAGTCTATCATTCCCTAAAAGCTGGGAAAATGGTGATTTCAGCCTCAGAAACCCTTTTTTTGATACCATTTGCAGGGAAAAACCCAGACGCTTTCATTTGCAGCCCTTTTTTCCCATTTTTCCCCCCAAAAACAAAATTTAGCTGTATTTTGGCTAATTTCTGAGACCCCTCCAGGGGAATCCAGAAACCCTGGGTACCTTTAGAATCCCCATGATGTTGGAAGAAAAGGACGCAAATTTGGCGTGGATACCTTATGTGGTCAAAACGTTACAGGGGCCTAAGTGCGCACTACCCCAAATAGCCAAAAAAAGTCCCTTCCTAGGGTCTCTTCCTGTTTTAAACAGGAAGGTCATTAACTCGGGGTCTAAGTTTGGTGTCATCCCTGATTTGTTATCCAAAAAGGGTCTTGGGCATTCTGACCTCATTAGATTGTGTGTGTCTTTCTCAAGGGATTTCCTTATACAAAATGTGATACATTTTGCTACTTGGTCCAAGGGCCAGCAGTCAGATCCCCTAGGGTGACTAATGTGAGAGGGATTGAACATCTCCATTCCCGCTGAGTCTTTAATGGAACTGGAGTTACTGGGTTGGTCTAGATCCTCATCAAGGAGGTCATTGTCAAATTTTTCAAGGGGATCAAAAATATATTCATCTGCCTCATCATCGATATTAATTGGTAGTAAGTAATCTTCATCATCATCAGTTGGTGAATTGATGTCTTTTGTGCCAAAATAGGTTGCTCTTTCTCTTTGTGTCGCTAGGGGCACCCACGTCATCTGTAGCGCACAAGCTACCTAGGGATTACACCCGGCCTTTTATAGCGCGCAAGCTACATGGGGTTCAAGGTGTTTTGTCTTTTTCAAAGCCTTACCTCCTTTCCTAGGTAGAGGGTTTTCCTCTTCGGAGATATCAGCTTAGTCTTCCTCAGCAATGTTGTCTCTTTTCCTTTTATTAAAGGCTGCCTCCACTGTCTCTTTCGATGAGGTCTTAAGTTGCTTCTCAAAAGAATTCATTAATGTACCCTTGGTAAGGGGGATATTCTCATTAAACTGTGTCTCATTCTTTGACATCTTAATTGATATAGTTATTCCAAAGAATATTCTTATGTAGGTTTTTTATGTGGAGTATTTTCAATTGTAAAAGTTATGTACAAAAGGAATAAGGCAGTCCTCGGTCATTGGCCTCTCAAGGATATTGTTTAAAAGATATTTATAATTTAATTTGAGGCGGATTGTTAGGGTATCATCTTACTGTTGTAATTGGTAAAGATTAACTTCCTCAACGGCTTCGTGATGCCTCGTCATTGAGCTCTGCGCTGTGCGTAGGCATGGCAACGCAGAGCGCAAGCCGAGGCGGGTTTCCTAGTTGTTTAATTTTCGCTCGGCTGGTCCCAAAGGGAGAGCCCACCTGAGCAAAAGTGTAGGCCCTGCCCAGTGAGGGGGCGGGGGCAAGCAGGGAGGAAAGAGAGTAGACCGGCGTCGGCTGTGTACGTAGAAGCGGGCAATCAGCTGAGGTCGGAGCGCCTTGAGCCTCGGGTGTCTGTGGTGGACAGCTGACTTCGACCTCGGGAGGCCTTTGGTTCTGTTCCGCAGACCGTAAGGAAACCATGCAGGTCAGAGAGATTTTAGCTAAATAAAAAACATCTTCATCAAAGCGTCTTGGCAAAAGTAAGACCCGACCATAAATTGGAAGGGTATCAAAACAAAGATGTTTTTTATTTAGCTAAAAGCTCTTTGATCTACACGGTGTCCTTGCGGTCTGCGGAACGGAACTAACGGCCTCCTGAGGTGCACATCAGCTGTCCGCCACAGAGACCCAAGGCTCAAGGTGCTACGACTTTTTGCACACACTCATCCCGTGGTGGAATGGCCAGTAAGGTGTTCTGGGGGGGATCCCTTACGGATATTCTAAAAGCAGCAGACTGGTCAAATGCTTCCACCTTTGTTCAATTTTACCTTAAACCTGAGGAACACATAAGCAATGTTGCATTAAAAAGCTTTGAACTTGCATAATGGTAGTTTCCTGTCTTGTAATAGAATGACAATTCTCCAATTAACATACAGAGAGAATCTTGATTTCATTAACCCCTTGCATGCCCGCCCCTTTCCCCGCCCAGTGCCGCGCCTTCCATTAGCGGGCGGAGTTCATGACGAGCTGGACTCGTCATGGGCACAGCGCCACCGCAGCCCATGACGAGTCCAGCTCGTCCTGGGCACTGAAGGGGTTAAAGACAATGGCTAACACCTCCCACCACTCCCTTGTGGTTTTTAAAGAAAATATGTGTACGTTGTTTTTTATACATATACATAATTACTAAAGTTATACATTTCATACCGTTTATTAGTTTTTTAATTTCTTAGCAATTGATATTACCTATTCTTCTTCCTATTCTTTCCAGACACTGCGTCACTGTGAGAGGTTCTTACTTGTCAAATGCATTTATCAAGGAAGAAGTCAAATTAACAAATACTTTACCTTGTAGCAGTTCTAAGAGGACAATGCCTAATTACCATGACACTTTATGTTGTTCTATGGAATGTTATAGTTTATGATGTAATAAGTTATTTAAAGGGCTGCCTGTGTGGGCAGCAATAAAAGTTATTGCATAATGTTAGCCTCTGTTGTCTGAATGAAATCAAGATTTTCTCTGTATGTTAATTGGAGAATCGTCAATTCATTACAAAACCGAGAGGCTACCATTATGCAATAACTTTTATTGCTGCCCACACATTCACCCCTTTAAAGAACTTATTACATCATAAACTAAAACATTCCATAGAACAACAAAGTGTCATGGTAACTAGGCATTATCCTCTTTTATTCTATGCTCCTGTACAGTTAAGTACCTGTTATATTTTCTCTCTATACTCTTTCTATTACCTTTAACATAAGGCATTTATTTAATACCACTTTGAGATTCATTTAATACTTTAATCTTAGCACTGTTTACTGAATGTACTATCCTTCATGATTGTTTTGATTATATATAAAAAAAAAAAATTACAAAATAACCGAACGACGTGGAAGGTAAGTAAAGCATCTTTGTTTTGATACCCTTCCAATTTATGGTCGGGTCTTACTTTCGCCAAGAAGCTTTGAAGAAGATGTTTCTTATTTAGCTAAAGGCTCTCTGACCTGCACGGTTTCCTTGCGGTCTGCCGAACTGAACCAATGGCCTCCCGAGGTCAAAGTTAGCTGTTCACTACAGAGACCCGAGGCTCAAGGCGTTCTGACCTCGGCTGATTGCCGGATTCTCCGGACACAGCTGATGCCGGTCTACTCACTTTCCTCCCTGTCTGCCCCCGTCCCCTCACGGGGCAGGGCATACACTTTCACTCAAGTGGGCTCTCCCTTTGGGGCCTGCAGAGCGAAAATTACACAACTGGGAATGCCGCCCCGGCTCACGCTGTGCGTTGCCATGACTACACACAGCGCAGAGCACAACAACAAGGCATCACAAATTCATTGAGGAAGTTAATCTTTACCAATTACAATGGTAAGACGATACTCTAACAATTTGCCTCAAATTAAATTACAAATATCTTCTAAACAAAATCCTTGAGAGGCCAATGACGGAGCACTGCCTTTTACCTTTTGTAAATAATTTTTACAATTGAAAGTACTCAAAAAAAGAAACCTACAGAAGTATATTCTTAGGAATAACTATATCAATTAAGATGTCAGAGAATGAGACACAGTTTAATGAGGACATCCCCCTTGCCGAGGGTACATTAATGAATTATTTTGAGAAACAACTTAAGTCCTCATTGAAAGAGGCAGTGGAGGCAGCCTTTTATAAAAGGAAAAGAGACCACATTGCTGAGGAAGACTAAGCTGATATCTCCAAAGAGGAAAACCCTCTACCTAAGAAAGGAGGTAAGGCTTTGAAAAAGACAAAACACCTTGAACTTATGGTAGCCTGCACGCTACAAAAGGCCGGGTATTATCCCTAGGTAGCCTGTGTGCTACAGATGACATGGGAACCCCTAGCGGCACAAAGAGAAATCGCGACCTTTTTGGCGCAATAAGTACAGGTGCCCCTCGCGGCACAAGAAGACCAGGTGACCTTCACGGCACAAAAGACATCAGTTCACCAACTGATGATGATGAAGATTACTTACTACCAATTAATATCGATAAGGCAGATGAATACATTTTTTTTTCCAACTTAACAATTAGCACAATACAGTCATTGCATAATACGTCTACAATAGCGAAACGTCTATGATAAGAAGCAATCTCCTTGGTAACATAGCCACTTTCCCTTCCCTCTTCTGATACATGGAAGATTACAAGTACCACCCTTATTCATATTTGACCGTCATGCGGGTGCATATGAGATCTGAAAACTACCCCGTATCGCCATTCATAATGTTGCCTTCAGCGGTCCTCCTCTTGTCTCAGCTGTGGGAGTTCCTTGTGTTGTGTTCCATATGGAGAATTGTGTGTCGTCCCCAATATCCAACCCAAAGTATCTTCTCTCTCCATGGGTCCCAGAACTTATGACATTTTTGGGGACATCCCCTGCTGTGATATGTGGTACGTTCGGCCGCTATATATAGGTTCCTTTCCCTCGTCCATTCCTGTATGGTGGGTCTATCTGCCACCCCGCATCTCCGCGCTATATCCCTTTGTGAGGTGAGAGTCCACTGTACTCTAGTGACATTATGTCGTTTGGTATCCCCAGTATCACAAAACGGGGCTCTACAGGTAGCGTCACCCCCAGAACGTCTCCCAGCAATGTAGCTCGGTCATGCCCAGAAAGTGTGGAAAAAATCTCTGTTAGCCCCGGAGCAAGTCAGACAGGATGGAGAGTTAGCCCGCCCCATTCTCTGTAGCAGATCTCGATCATAATATGTGCAGTGTATTATCTTAAGTTGGATAAGATGAAGCCTCGCCGTTATAGCCACCTCTCTGGGGTGCATTAACGCCGCTTCCCAGTCTATATCCTCCAGGTATCCCACCTCTCTCTCCCAACGTGCTCTATGCCCCACCAGCTCGTCCGGAATGTTGTTGTTAATGGTTTTATAAGTAAAGGAGACCGCCTTATGAGTTAGTTCCTATTGCAGAAGCCTACCTTCCAGAAGATCGTACTCCGGAAGTTGGTCACTTGGAATAGTCTCCTTCTGCCAGGCGTGGCGCAGTTGCGCGTATTTAAGGAATTGGAAGTCATTCAGCTCATAGTCCTGTTTGAGCTTAGCCCATGTTTTGAGCTCACCTTTTTCCATGACGGTTCCTATTGTGGAGATTCCATGTCTTGAATCCTCTAAGCTTTCCAAGCCCCCTGAAGCATGCTCCCTCCCAGAGCGGTATACTCCTCGTGACCCTAGCCATCCAGCCCATAGTTTTAGTCACCCTTGCCCATGTCGACAAAGTCACTCGAGTTGCGGGTAGCAGTCGGGAGCTCCCTTTCACCTCCATAAGGATAATGTAGGTGCGTGTGCGGCATCATCTCCGTCCGTTCGAGGCGATATGTGGGATGGAGTCTACTCTTATGTATCCATTCATTTATGGGTATCAAGTGAGAGGCCCAGTAATAGGCTTCTATATCCGGAAGTGCTATCCCTCCATTATATGGGTTACGTTGTAGTGTCTTGAGTGCTATTCTAGGGTGACCCCCCTGCGATAGTAAGGGGCGGGTTTTACTAGCGATTTCAGTGAAGGTACCTGTAGGGAGCGGATGGTAAGAATGTTGAAGAGTATAGAGTAGTTGGGGCAGGGTAATCATTCTAAAGAGTGCCACCTGTCCGAGTAGGGTAAGGGGGAGGTCTTTCCATCTTTCAATGTCTGACATAAAGTTAGTCAGAAAAACCTCTAGGTTCTCCTTCCTGCACTTGTCGGGGTATGGCGTAACAAGATACCCAAGTATAGAAAAACCTTGTTGAACAACACGCAATTCCCCGGGGAGGGGCCAGTCCATCTGGGAGTCAGACGGGCAATAGAACGTCGACTTATTCCAATTGATTTTGTAGCCAGAGTAGTGGCCGTATTCAACTATTGTTTCGAACAGGGCCAGTAGAGTCAAGGATGGGTAAGAAATGTTAAGTAAAATGTCGTCGGCATATAGAGACATTTTCTCCTCTTCAGTGTCCGTGGGCATACTGCAGAAGCCCCTGATAGATGGGTGGGATCTAATTGTGCAGGTCAAGTATTCGAGGGTCAGCGCAAAAAGTAAGGGCAAGAGGGGGCAACCCGGTCTTGTCCCTCTCTCGATTGGGAAAGGTACTGAGCCTGTGCCATTGACACACACTGTGGCCACCGGTTGGTTGTAGAGAAGTGTCACCCAACTTCAAAATTTTGGCCTGAACCCATATTTAGCCAAAGCGACATCCAGAAACCCCCAGTCTATGACGTCAACACCTTTTCGGCGTCCAAGGATAGGAACGCCTGTAGACTTGTGTGGGTCCTCACCTTCATAAGCCAGTTGTGGGTTCGCCTGAGATTAAGACGAGCAGAGCGACCTGGCATGAATCCCGACTGGTCATCATGAACCAGTGCTGTAACGACCCCAAGGTGTCGAGTCGCCAAGACAGAAGCCAATATTTTAGCTTACGGGTTAAGAAGCGAAATGGGCCTAAACGAGCCACAGTGATTACGGGGCCTACCCTCCTTATAAATAACGACAATAGTGGCCATCCTAAGATCTGGTGGCAAAATACCTTCTTTGTGAGAGTCAACGAAAATCCTAAGCAGATGAGGACTCAGGATGTCGGTGTAACTCTTGTAGAATTCCACCGGCAGTCTGTTGGTGGCAGGGGTCTTCCCGGGGCAAAGTTTCGCCACTGCATCCTGGATTTCTGTCAAGGACAGGTCTCCCTCCAAGTCTCGAGCATCCTCCTCCCCCTGAGACTGGAGTGGGAATTGTCGCCAGGTAGTCCCTAATCTCGTCAAAGGACTTAATTGTCCGGGCTCGGTACAAGTCTCTGTAATACTCGGGGAACGCGTTTGCTACTCACTCATCTGTAGATTGGGTGATCCCCTGGAGATCCACCACCTCTCTTACCCATCTGTCCTGGACCTCTCATTTTCAAATCCAGGCCAGCAATTTACCTGCCTTATCTCCCACTTCGTAGAGCCGATGCAGTGACGCCAGATATTGCGTTTTAGCGCTATCCGTGGCCAACTCCTTATATTCAAGCCTGAGGGCACTCAACCTGCTGTGGATTCTGGGTCATTGCCCTGGGCGGCGCAAACTTCGAGTTCCCTTATTTAATGTTCCAACTCCACCAAGTTTTTGTCCTCCTTTTTCCCCCCAGACAATACGACTTTGGGTCCTATCCCGCAGCACAGTCTTGTACGCCTCCCAGATCGTCACTCCTGAGGGGACCAAGTCCTTATTTTCCTTAAAATACACCTCAGTGTCTGCCCTTATCCCTCTCTCTATTTTGGCCTGGCGCAGGTCCCAGGGACTCAATCTCCAATTGCAGGCACTAGCTAGTGTTCTCAGACCCATTTCTACCAAGAGTGGGGAATGGTTGGAGAGGCCTCTAGCAGTATATTCTGCTCGCACCAAGGTGTGTATTTCCCCCTTAGAAACAAAGATATAGTCTAATCTGGAGTGTGAGTCGTGTACCCGGAGTAAAAAGAGAACTGTCTATTCTGGGGGTGTTTCTCTCTCCAAGCATCTATCGGGCCCACTGATGCAGTGAACCGTTTCAAAGAAGCGACCAGTGTCAGATAAATACATTTTTGAAAAATTTGACAGTGACCTCCTTGATGAGGATCTAGACCAACCCAGTAATGCCAGTTCCATTAAAGACCCAGCGGGGATGGAGATGTTTAATCCCTCTCACATTACTCACTCTAGGGGATCTGACTGGTGGCCCTTGGACCACGTAGCAAAATTGATCACATTTTGTATAAGGAACCCACTTGAGAAAGACACACGCAATCTAATGAGGTCAGAATGCCCTAGACCCTTTTTGGATAATAAATCAGGGATGACACCAAACTTAAGCCCTGAGTTAATGACCTTCCTGTTTAAAACAGGAAGAGACCCTAGGAAGGGACTGGAACTTTGCCTCAAGCAGTGTCAAGACAAACTACTGGACACTCCAGAACCACTGGCTAGAATCCTAGACTCAGCTGAGGAAGCCTCTATTAAAGGCACTCCAGTGGATGTAAAACTCCTCCGAGGATGGAGTCAACATGCCCTATGACTTCTCGTTAATGCCAATGCAGGGCTTACTTCGGAAAGGAGAAGGACTATACTAATGTGGATGAACCCCAAATTAGGAGACCTGGCGAACAAAGATGTCCAGGGTGACCCGAACAGCATACTCTTCGGCGAAAATCTTGTTAAAACCTTGGGGAAATACGTTTCCAACTTCTCCGCCTTCAGTAAGGTCCAGTCAAACATGAGACGCATGTTTGGAGGTAGAATTTTTAGTTAGGGCTGACAGAATGGGACTGGCTGTCAACCGCATACACTACAGGTCCCCCTTCTACCAGCAGATTCAACATGGTTATGGAAGATAATTCCGCGCAAACAATTCCTTCTTTCCTCAAAGAGGCCGCTGCACTCGTGCACAAGTCGGAGGAAGTAGAGTTAGTTTCCAAGGCCAAGGACAGCAATGTAAGGATTCTACCCTCTGGTTCTTTCCTCCCAAAGGTAGGGGGAAGGCTACGCTTCTTCAACCATCGTTGGTCCTTATTAACAAACGACTGTTGGGTACTAGATACTATAAAGGGATTCAAAACAGATTTTATCACAACTCCTTACCAGACTGGCCAACCCAGAGAACTTACCCTAGACCAGGAACAATAACTCTGGTAGACACAGAAGTGTATCAAATGCTATCAAAGGGGGCTATATGCAAGGTAATACACACTGGTATGGGGTATGTGAGCAACATTTTTCTAGTAAAGAAAAAAGACAAAGGCTGGTGCCCCGTAATAACTTTGAGGGAACTAAATACTTTCCTTGTGTACAGACACTTCAAGATGGAAGGTATCCATCTTCTGAGGCACATCCTACAAGAGAAAGACTGGCTTGTGAAGCTGGACATCAATGACGCTTTCTTTACAATCCCTGTGGACAAAGAGTATCAGAAATACCTAAGGTTTGTCTGAAAAGGAGGGACCTACTAATTTTGTTGTCTACCCTTCGACCTCTCCTCAGTAGTTTTCTCCTTGAGAAGAAGAGAAGTTCGGCTAGTAATCTATGTAGACAACATTTTACTAATGTCTCAAAGTCAAGAAGAACTACTAACTCGCATGAAATGGTCAGGGGACCTTTGGGAAGGATTAGGATTTATTATCAACATAGAGAAGTCCGTTATGACCCCAACACAAAACCTGGAATTCCTAGGTTTCCAGGTAAACCGCATTTCCGCCCAACTATAACTTCCCTTAAAGAAGTTGTCCAAAATAAAAAAAAAGAATTGTGTATTATCCAAAAGTATACTGAGCTTACGGGAACTAGCAGGAGTAGTTGGTCTCTTATCCTCTTCCATTCAAGCAATTCCCCAGGAACACTCCACTACAGGGCCTTACAGAGATTGAAATCTTCTGGGCTGAAGAAGGGCCTTTGGTATTCAGACAGAGTTCCCCTGTCATTGGAAGCCCGAGAAGACCTCCTATGGTGGCGGAACAATCTAGACAGCTGGAATGGAAAAGTAATATTTGGGAACACCCCGGATCACACTCTAGAATCAGATGCATGCAATCTAGGTTGGGGTGCCAAATTGGAAAAAATGGAAACAGGGAGGAAATGGTCCCAAGAGGAACTCCCACTTCAAATAAATTGCTTAGAAATATTGGCAAGCTTGACTGCATTAATGAGCTTCAAGTCAATACTAAAAAACAGAGTCGTTTTGATCAAGCTGGACAATTGTACAGCTGTCTCCTACATCAACCGCTTGGGAGGGGCAAGGTCAAGGATACTTGTAGATCTCGTCAAGAGGATTTGGTACTTCTGTTAGAGTAAAAAAATAGTTCTAAAAGCAGAATTTATCCCTGGCCATCTAAACACAAGGGCAGATTGGAATTCGAGATTCCTAAGAGACTCAAGTGATTGGAAGCTGAATCCAATAATCTTCAAGAAAGTTCAGGACCCTTGGGGCCCTTTCTAGGTGGATCTTTTTACCAACAGGCTACCATTTCAGATAGATCAGTATTTCAGTTGGAGACCAGACCCCCAAGCTGCTGCAGTGGACGCTCTGGTCCAACCTTGGAACAAACGGAGATGCCACGCCTTCCCTCCCTTCGCAGTGATTCAGAGGGTTCTACTGAAAGTTTTGAATGTAGCATTGCAGCCTCGTTCTAGTTGCGCCTTTTTGGAATACAATCAATCAATCAAAGAATGCTTTATTTGACAATGCATGCCATAAAAGAGTTACAGATAAAAAGTTAAAACAATAAAAAAAGTTAAGAGCTTAGATAAAAACTTTTGTGCAAAATGGCAAAATAGGCATCTAATTTCCCGATATAATACCAGGACATTAGTTCATGGTAAAACAGGCATAAAAACATACATTTCAGACGGTCTCAATTGATCTAAAAAAACGTAAAAAAGCTTATTAGAGCCCACACATCACTTTAGCCCAGGTACACATACATGATTGGAAAGAGGTTCCGGTTTCATTTTTCAGCCGTAATTTGCTGCGAACGAATAAGCCACATCCACCTAAAGAATTTTGCTATCGGAATAGCATACCTAGGTGATGGACCTGTACAGAGAATTCGGAAAGCTGTACTACATGATCTAGTAGCCATATTCCTACATGTTTGCGCCAACCAAGCTTTACGTGGACCCGAATAGGCAGGGCAGGCGAACAGCACGTGTGATAGAGTTTCTACGTGATCTGTACATGTTATACATTTGTTATTCTTTGTGGTGGACCATTTAGATGTGAAATACTTTAGGGGTAAAGTTCCTGTTCTAAATTGGAAATACAATTTCCGATCAAAGGGTTTTGTGATAGGATCCCAAAAGAGATCAAGGTTCGGGCATGGTTTAATCTGTAGATGGCGCCTAAACTCTCCGTGTGCAATCATCTCCCAATATATATCCTTGAGTGTGTCTTTCATCGGGAACAAAGAGCTGGAGGGAATATCCCACATATGTGCAAGGCCCATTCTGTTAAAAAGGCCCCTCATATTTCGCAGCCAGCTGATTTTATGGAATTGATCTGTGTCAATGATGTCCCTTAAACCCTCGGCATATACAGCCAGTTCCGGCGTGCACCATATCCTGCAACTATTTAGGATAGGTCGTAACGTGGCAAGGTCCACCATAGCATTCCTGTCCAGATCGCTCCTTAAGGGAACAGTAGGTGTACTTTGTGGTAGACTGGTTATCGCTTGCAAGAACGTGTTCTCAGCGATAGTTAGCTGTGACAAATTCTCTAGGCCCCATAGCTCAACACCTTTTTGGAATACTCAAATATGGTTCCCAGGGGTGATGGAATTGGCAATGGAGGTCCCACGCCTTATTCCAGGTTATTTAGATCTTCTCCAGGGACAAGAAGGAGAGGTACATCCTCTTCTTTTAGAAGGAAACATGAACCCTCTTGCTTGGAGGATTTCAGGGTTCAAGAAGATACTCTGGGCTTTTCAGAAGAGGCTAAAAACCTAGTGGATGAGTCATGGGCACCAGGAACAAGGAAAAAATACACTGGTGTATGGAGGAACTGGTGAAGTTGGTGCCTGGAACGGGATCTGGATCCCGTGGACACCCCTGTAGTAGACGTAGCCAATTACCTAGCAGATTTATTTAAATCAGGTTTATGCTATAGAAAAGTTAACTGCTACAGATCTGGAATTTCAGCAGGCCAATCACTTTGAAATAGGTATTCTATTGGTACCGACCCCTTAATATGTAGAGTAATGCAGGGAATAAGACTTAGGCACCCTCCAAGGGCCAAATATGATTCACTGTGGAATGTTAATCTTATCTTCGACCTTTTCACCTCTTGGCCTGATAACTCTTATCTTTCCAGAAAACAATTATCAATTAAATTAGCAACTTTACTTTGTTTAACATCCTTTAGAAGAGTGTCCGATGTTAAGTCGTTAGAGTCCTGTAACAGAGGCTATTCCCCAGATGGAGTACTTTTTGAGATATGGAAAAGGACCAAAGCTATGTCTGAATATAATTTTTATCCTTATTTTACTGATTACCCAAAACTTTGAGTGATGAGTTGTATGATAGTCTATGAACAGAGAATGATTAATTTTTGACCTAATAGTGAAAGTCAGTTACTAATATCCTTTGTAAAACCCTATAAAGCAGTCTCTTCTGCTACAATTTCGAGATGGGAACAATTGGAAAACAGGATTTCTACTACACGCGCCTGGTAGGATAGGTAGCATAAAATAGCAGCAGCATCTCAAAATACCAGTATATGCATAAAATAACAATATTGAAAAATGGGCAAGAAATCACCATAGAGGCCTAGAATAACAGTGTAGTCAACAATGTAGACAAAAAGACACAATATATGTGCAGATGACAATATGGGCGTACAATGCCAAGTTCTGATGTAGATATGCTCAAGCTTCCACATGAAGTTTGTAGACAATCGTGTTATTGTGGGTAATATTTATTAATAGCATGAGTGGTTTGACAATGCATTGAAATCCCAGATCAGGCACACAAGAGACACCATGCAGGGATTCCCCAGTTCAGAGGCAGAAGAGATCAATATGTGCAAAGAATTCCTGGTTCAGTGTTCTGATCTGTGTAAAAGTGATGGAATTTGGGGCTAGGGGATATTCAGGTATAAGCATGAATAGGAGGGGTTAGTCATCTGAGGCACAAATTGGAATATGTAGTTATGATTGTAATAAAGATTAGTAATGTAGGTCGCCATTCATAGTTGAACCAGTAGGTGGAGCTCCAGAGCTGTGGAAGAAAGGCATAGTCCTCTTTGGTTGCTCTAAATCAGAGATTAGGGGTTGTAGAACTTTATTTGTTTCAGGAGAGGTTGAAGGAAGATGGCTGCCGTGGTGGAGGAAAGCCTGTGGTGTGGAGTGGCAATAAAATAAAAAATGGGGGAAAATCAAAATATGGCTTTGTTGGAGTCAGTTGAGTCTCTGCTCACAAACCACTGCAATGGACCACTCGGCTTCAGCATCAGCAGGGATTGCATCCAGTGGAACACAGCTTGAACAGTAGCAAGAGATTGAAAAGCAGGGAGCAGAGTATGTATACTGCACAAACAAGTTCCAGACATGAGGTACTCAGGCTGATCCAGCAAACAGAGGCAATGGCTTCCACACCCTCCCAACTCACGGTGAGCTCAGAGGGTCTGCAATGGGAGGCGCTGGTGGACAGACAGGGTTGACTGGGTTCACTAACTGGGTGGGAGGCGATCGCCATGAAAATGAGGCTCACCATGCAAGCGATCGCTGTGCCTACGATTGATGTAGCCCGCTCACAGGAGTGACTGTGTGTGCAGAAGGAAGGGCTTGTAATGGGCGCTGGGGGGTGTACAGCAGTCACTGGTATGGGAGCAGGTGCAGCTATTCACTCCATCTCCATCAATGCGGGGAAGAAAAAGAAAGAAACTGTGGCAGACCGCTGGGGCTGCAGGGAGTCAGCTGATAAGTGCAAAGGGATTGCAGAGGACCCGCTCCCCCCAAATACAGGCGTAAGTGAGCAGAACACAGTGGTACCTCATGAGCGCTTCCACACCTAAGGGGGAGCCGGTGTTCTATCGGCACAAAATCACTGTCGGGGGCAGCTGAAAGCAGAGGGCAGTGGTCTCACCAGAGGGTAGAGCTGTCGAGTGGTGTCCTCCCGTTGCGGCAGTCTCTCAGGAGGAGGGTTCAACCCAGGGATCGCCCTCAGACCACAGGCGCTGCTCCATTGAGGGAGACCAGAGGGCCAGTACGGGTTTTTTCTGCCGTTACTGCAGCCGATGGGAAGGCTGAATGGGTGGGCCTGGGTACAGTCAAGAAAACTCTTGATTTGATCAGGGATCACCCTCAGACCACGGGCGCTGCCCCGCCGTAGGAGACCGGGAGGGTCCGTATGGGTTTTTTCTAACGTTACTGCAGCCGCTGGGCAGGCTGAATAGGTGGGTCTGGGTACAGAGCAGGAAAACTTTTGATTCCAGGACTCCAGAGAAATAAGGCATCTTCCCTCTGGTTCTTCTCTTGTTCCTAGCGAGGAGGAGACTTAATGGCGGAGCTTTAGTAGGATTTAAGCCAATGGCGATCCTTTGCCCCGGGAGCATCCGGAGGAGCTCCCTCACAGTTGGCCATCTTGCCAAATCATACTTATTACATAGGGATTAACACCCTTGGGCCTAGATATGCTTTAGGTTAGCAGAGTGCAAATAGCAGAGGCAATCAACTTTCATTGAGTGCCAAGCCTCCTATTATCTATGCAAAGAGGCCTAACAGGGTGGAAACTGCACAAACACCACCAAGTTGTTTTCATGCAAGCCTAGACCTGCTTTGTTATGGCGTTTTCTGTCATATTTTATTGCCTATAATTACATTGTATGGTGAGTTACGGTATAGTGTGACCTGTCGTATAATATGGTATGGTCCGTCATTGTATAGTAAAGTAATATTTGCTACAATTTATGAAGTCCTACTAATTCCATCTACCACAAAGAAACTTGTGCTAATTCATGGAATGGTTTCCTTGAGAGCACAAGATTAATTCAAGTAACCAACTGTAGTCAATAAACACTGACTAACCACCAACACTGGGTTCCCGGGGCTAGATATATATATATATATATATATATATATATATATATATATATTCACTTAAAAAACCATAGGTTTCACACATGTTATAGTTAGCTGGACATTTCACTCGTAAAAAACCAATGAAATTCCCCCGTTATAGTTAGTGCAGGCAACTATAACTCACGCGACCGCAATCCTCTGCTGATGACGTCAGATATTACATCACTGATGACATATGTGTCTTTATGAAAAATAAATATTTGTAATATATGTATAGCTAAAGATTAATGGAAGAAGACATGGGTAAATAAGAGTCTAAATACAGTGATGTAATATCTGACGTCATCAGCAGAGGATTGCGGTCGCGTGAGTTATAGTTGCCTGCACTAACTATAACGGGGGAATTTCATTGGTTTTTTACGAGTGAAATGTCCAGCTAACTATAACATGTGTGAAACCTATGGTTTTTTAAGTGAATATATAAACATATAAATATAATCTGCATATCTATATAAATATAAATTCATGCAAACATATACACATATGCATACATATGCATGGTATGTACATGAAAGTTTGAAAAACTCTAATACAAGCAAAGCTAAAAAGCCACCTAATTACAAACAGAATTGCTTTAACTTAAACGAGGGCGAGACCTATTGCATTTTCAATGCTTGCTTACTTTGATTCCATCAAGAATGCATTCAGATGTGTCCCACATTTTCCATAAATTCAGAATGGTAGCACTCTAGTTGCTCATTAGATCACTGTAGTAAAGCTACTGCTCACCAGGGAAGTCTGCTGCTGGTATTGAAAGTGCATGTTTCAGTCTGCATGTCAGAATTTTTTAATGAAATAGAAGAGGATTTGATAAGTCACTCAAAATGTGCCCTAATTTTTCTGTTTTCCTCACTAATCATAATTTCTATGGCAAAATGAACCTCCTCATTGTGTTCCTTTTAAATTAAACTACTCACTCTCTACTACTCACTCGCTACTACTTTCTACTACTCACTCTCTACTACTCACTTTCTACTACTCTCTACTACTCTACTACTCTCTGCTACTCACTCTCTACTACTCACTCTCTACTACTCTCTACTACTCTCTACCACTCATTCTCTACTACTCGACTACTCACTCTCTACTACTCTCTACTACTCTCTCTCTACTACTCTCTCTCTCTACTACTCCCTCTCTACTACTCTCTCTACTACTCTCTCTACTACTCACTCTCTACTACTCACTCTCTACTGCTCTCTACTACTCTCTACTACTCACTCTCAACTACTCACTCTACTACTCACTCTACTACTCACTCTACTACTCTCTCTACTACTCACTCTACTACTCACTCTACTACTCACTCTACTACTCTCTACCACTCACTCTCTACTACTCTCTCTGTCTACTACTCACTCTCTACTACTCACTCTACTACTCTCTACTACTCTCTACTACTCTCTCTGCTACTCACTTTCTACTACTCTCTACTACTCACTCTCTACTACTCACTCCCTACTACTCACTCTCTACTACTCACTCTCTACTACTCACTCTCTACTACTCACCCTCTACTACTCTCTACTACTCTCTCTCTACTACACACTCTCTACTACTTGCTCTCTACTACTCATTCTACTACTCACTCTACTACTCACTCTCTACTACTCCCTACTACTCCCTACTACTCACTCTACTACTCACTCTCTACTACTCTCTACTACTCACTCTCTACTTCTCCACTACTCTCTACTAATCACTCTCTACTACTCACTCTGTACTACTCTCTACCACTCACTCTCTCTACTACACACTCTATTACTCACTCTCTACTACTCTCTCTCTACTACTACTCTACTACTCTCTACTACTCACTCTCTACTACTCTCTACTACTCACTCTCTACTACTCTCTACTACTCACTCTCTACTACTCTCTACTACTCTCTCTACTACTCATTCTCTACTACTCATTCTCTACTACTCTCTCTCTGCTACTCAGTCTCCACTACTCACTCTCTACTACTCTCTACTACTCACTCTCTAATACCCACTCTCTACTACTCCCTCTACTACTCACTCTCTACTACTCTCTACTACTCCCTCTACTACTCACTCTCTACTACTCTCTACTACTCTCTACTTCTCACTCGCTACTACTCTCTACTACTCACTCTCTACTACTCACTACTACTCTCTCCTACTCACTCTTTGCTACTCTCTCTACTACTCTCTACTACTCTCTCTACTACTTTCTCTCTACTCTCTACTCTCTATTACTCATCCTCTACTCTCTACCTCTCTACACCTCTCTCTCTACTACTCTCTACCTCTACCTCTCTACCTCTACCTCTCTACCTCTACCTCTCTATCTCTACCTCTCTACCTCTACCTCTCTCTACCTCTCTCTACACGCACATATATGCATTTATATATATGTATGTGTATATATATGTATATACATACATATATAAACATATATATAATCTGCATATCTATATAAATACAAATATAAATGCATGCATACATATACAGATATGCATCTTATTTACATGAAATTTTGAAAAACACTAATAAAAGCAAAGCTAAAAAGCCACCTAATTACAAACAGAATTGCCTTAACTTAAACGAGGGCGAGACCTATTGCAGTTTCAATGCTTGTTTACTTTGGTTCCATCAAGAAGGCATTCAGATGTGACACATTTGCCATAAATTCTGAATGGTAGCACTCTAGTTCCTCATTAGATCACTGTAGTAAAGCTACTGCTCACCAGGGAAGTCTGCTGCTGGTATTGAAAGTGCATGTTTCAGTCTGCATGTCAGAATTCTTTAATGAAATAGAAGAGGATTTGAGAAGTCACTCAAAATGTGCCCTAATTTTTCTTTCTGCAGCACTAATCATACATTCTATGGCAAAATGAACCCTCTCATTTTGTTCCTTTTTAAATTAAATGTTTTAAATGTTACCACTTTATTCCAATCAAGATGGCTTCAGGTGTGCCATACCTTTGTCATAAGTAAGACTGTTAGCGCTCTAGTTGTTCTTTGGAACACTCTGGGAAGCTGCAGTAGAACACAAAGGAATCAACTGACAGTCTCTGCCCTTGTTAGATGTACATGTTTTACTGAGAATGTCAGACTTCATTCTCACATGACTGAGAAAGATAATGTGAATTTACAGAAAATATGCTCTCAGTTTAGCTTATAGATCACCTTCCAATCCTCTGTGGGAAAAGCATGTGAAAATAGTTTTCTCTCAAACATGATTCATGATATCCCAGCAGAACGCTTTTTCACATGGTAAAATCACCTTAGAACATACTACAATTCCTAAAATGAGTATGGTACCATCAACAAATGATTTATATTGTAACTAAAGTCTTAAAACCTTCTATTAACTGCAATGCTTTTTAATGAGGTGCTATCATGTATATTGGTCCCAAGATGGCTGCCAACACTTCTTGGATGAAGTGCTGACAGCCAATCAGATCTCACAATGAGATTTGTGGTTAGGCTCCGCCCAGATATGTATATGATTTTACTTTTGATTTTCTCAGGAACTACTGAACGGATTTACACCATATATGCAAAAGGCACATGCCTGACCTGAGGACTACCTCTTTGCCAAATTTCAAGTAATTCTGTTCAGCCGTTCTGGCTGTAGCTGTGTCTAAAGGTCCTATGGAAAAATGCATGGGGAAAACGCGTTTTGGGACCCCCCTTTTTTCTCGACCCCCGCTTGACGAATCACCCTGAGACTTTCAGGGTAGGAGCTGAACGGAGCGCCCCATTAGTTTTGAAAATTTCGCGAGGATTCGTCAACCGGCGCCAAAGTTATTCAAAATAGAATTTTGAGATTTCCTATGGAAACTAGGTTGTAACTATAACTATCTACTGGCGACCGCCAGTAGATAATATATATATATATATATATACACACACACACACACACAACGTCCCGAATAACCGTGAAAATAGGTCTGAAAGATGGTTTTTAAAGAAACTTAGTACAAAAATATGAGTTTAAACATGCTTTGCCAGAAGTATGTATATAGTAATATGTGTAGCGCACTGTTCAGAATGGATTTTTTTTGCAATGTAACAAGGGTACCCCTAATTTAGCTTCCTATATCAGGGTTTTAAAGTAAATATTTGTGAAAGAATATATAGGAAACAATTGTTAAAAAGGTGAGGTAATGTACAAATCAAGGAATAAAGACAACGTATTTAATTCCATTGACCAAATATGACTACAAAGAGATGAACTAGTTTATATTTCTTTCTTTTACATGTTATTGTATATCTTTGTATTAGAAAATTATTTCATTTTTTCCGAAAGTTTATACATTTCAAAGACTCATATAGTGTCCTAACATATCTTCTCTGAGCCTTTCCTTGTTAACATATAGTTTTATGAACACAATATTATTGCATATTCGGTCAAACAATTACATCACAGCTTATATCAAACAAAAAAAGTGAATATTAAACATGGCTTTATTCAGTCTACGCGCGTTGCTGACTAAAGGCCTTTCCTTCATTCCACATGCAAAAGCTAATAGATTTGAGTTATTCCAGGACTTAATTTCTTTTTTTCGGAAGATCAGATTACGTGCCTTCTTTGAAGGACGAGACGATCAAGAACCTCCTACATCAAATAAATCGGGCTTGGCCCCTCCATCTACTTTTGTCCCGACACTAGACCAGGTAGGACCGGAGATTGCTATTTTTGAACACGTGGTGTTCAATAAAATGATGGCAGCCACCAAATTCATTCCGGCGCCCAAATACAATCTTCCTTGGGAAGAATATCAAGCCCTATCCACCCTTAAGAATAACAAGGATATAACTATGAAGGGCTGTGATAAAGGCGGGGGCATAGTGTTAATGGACACAGACCAATATGTGACTAATATGACCTCTATGCTTTCCAACAAGGATCACTATATCCCTGTACATAGTGATCCCACCAAAAGGATATCCAAAATGATTAAAGACCTAACAAATAATGCTTTGGAAGATGGGGTCATATGTGAAAAAGAGTTAACTTTCTTGAACGTGGTTAAACCTAAGATGGCCTCAATATATGGAATTCCTAAAATACACAAAAGTACCACCAACCCGCCCTATAGGCCCATTGTAACCACCATTGGGTCAGCAACAGAAGCATTATCTAAATATGTTGATGCCTTGTTACGCCCGCACGTTCCTAAAATAAGATCTTACATAAGGGACACGACGGACATCATTAATAAAGTTGAACAGATCCACTTCAATCAGGCTACACAACTCTTGGCCACTATGGATATAGAGGCCTTGTACAGTAACATCCCTCAGGCAGCTGCATTGGAAGCCGTGAGTTGGTTCATTGAGACCTATGATATAGATTGCCCGGTCCAATTTATATTGGAATGCCTTGGTATTATACTCCAAGAAAACACCTTTGAGTTCAATGGGTCATTATACCAGCAGACCCAAGGAGTAAGTATGGGGGCTTCATGTGCCCCAACGGTGGCAAACATCTTCATGGCACATTATGAACATAGATATATCTATAACGAGGTGGCCCCATTCAGTGAATCTACCACTAGTTGGTCTAGATTCATTGACGATGTCTTTTACATCTGGAATGGCACGGAGGAAGATCTTGCACAATTCGTATCATGGCTCAACCTCTGTGATACGAATATCCGTTTTGTAGCCAAGAGTGACAAGTACAATGTCGAATTTCTCGACGTTGTAATCAAATCCAATGAACAGCAGCTATCAGTGGATTTGTTCACGAAACCCACAGCACGTAACACATTGTTACATTTTTCTAGTTATCACCCGAGAATGCAAAAAACAACCATTCCATTTGGACAGTTCCTCCGTCTTCGGAGGAACTGTACCAACTTACTGGATTACGATAAGCAGTCGGAGGTTATGAGAGCTAAATTCATAGCTAGAGGCTATCCTAAAAGATTGGTACGTGACTCGTACAAAAGAGCACGATACTACGATCGCCAATGTTTATTGGATAAAAAAACACCGAAACAACAAGATCAACTCGTAATGATAACGCGACACTCAACTATGAATGATACCATCCGCCAGATCGTCAATTCTAATTGGCATATTCTTAATGCAACGAGAGCTGACTCAAACCACCTAGCAAAACCCATGTTTGCATACCGCAAGAACAAGAACCTTAAAGATCTAATAACAAGGTCCCGGATGCAAAAGAGTACATCTACCTCCATACAGACTACGATCGGAGGATTACCTGTCATAAAAGGGAATTACAAATGTATGTCATGTCTGGCTTGTAATTCTGCATTAGAAGTGAAACAATACTCCATCAATGGAGTTAAAATAGACCTACAAAGTTTGACCAATTGTAAATCCACCAACATAATTTACGCCGTTTTATGTCCCTGCAATAAAACCTATGTAGGTGAGACATCAAGATCAATGGCAACCCGCCTAACGGAACATAGGTCAGCGATTAGGACAAAGAAACTACAAGCGCCATTGGTACAACATTTCATTGAGTATAAACATACTATAGAAGATATTCGATGGCTGATTCTAGAGAAAATTAATGTCAGTGGATCACAAGGAACTGAAATCCGAAAAAGGAGAGAGGTTTATTGGATATTCTCTCTGGATACGTACAAGAGAGGATTAAACAATGAGATTCCGTGGAGTCAAGCCATCCGCTACAATAGTTAATGACTCCTTGACATCACAAACACCTGTATGTTCCAGATTCAAAGATATCAGTCAGAGATGTGAGCAAAATAGACAGATTGGTGCATAGCAAGGGACTCTACATTTTATCATCTATGCGGTTAGAGTTTTCAGCATCGCTAGCCAAAAAAAGAATTTATTCTCATAACTATACCAGTTGCTTGGTATAATTTTTATAACGATATTGTCTGGTTATTTCCTAAGATGATGGATCCCTACACAGAATATTGTCGGTATGCATATCCCTTTAAAGATATAACTAGTATCTAACTTCGGATACATGCCATTGGAGGCTTTGTACCCACGTTGACAGGATCTGACCAATCATCATAGAGTTTAGGGAATATATAGAACGTCCTGAGGGCTAGTCCCGTTTCTACCTCGACAACTCATTTCGAAACGAAAGGGAGGGAAGACTAACGTAATCGGGTAAGTGTAATGGGACCATACTGTTCAAATAATTCTTTGACTATCGAATGAACCGTAGAAAATACTTTGTTTCGGCACGCTCTTGTTCAAAGTGGCTTTAATTGACTGTATGCGCTTGTGTTTAGATTATGCGGCTGCATATCTGAAAGGCGAATACATTACGACACGCCTTAAAAGTGGTTGGGAATAGTCAGACGACGGGCACTCGGAACACATGAATGTGACCGGGTAAGTGTGATGGTACCGCGTTGTCTTGAGAATTCCTTAATTATCGAATGAACCGTTGGAAAACGGAGTTTCGGCACGCACTTGTTTAAAAGCAGGACTAATTAATTTTACGCGCTTCTGTTTAGATGACGCGGTGATACATCAGAAAAACGAATACATTTGTTTAAAAGTGTTTGGGAACAGCTAAATGACGGGCACTCGGAATACCTGAACGTTTGCTAGTAAGTGTAATTAGCACTGCAAGATTTATGAGTAACTATAGCGGTTCGCACCGCGATTGAAAGCTTCATGTATTTTTCTCTTTTCTTTTTCTTTGTGTCCATTTTTGATATTTTAGAGTATTCGTGGTCGCTTGTATGGTGACTGCCCGATAGAGACGCTGGTGACTGCCCCATTACAGAAATACCAACCTTTGAAACGAAATAACAGGATATTATCTAATATCTATTAACTAGGGGGAATTGTGCATTCTTTCTATCTGAAACCTGGGACGTGAAAAAAGCCAAGGTAACAATAGTAGCACGTTATTGCAGTTACGAATGTAGCAAGGGGATCCAAACTAGTTTCACCTACAGTGCTGATTAAGTTACTTTGTTCCTAAAAGAAATAGGATTACTAAATATGGTTGGTTGGTTTCTCTGTTTATAGAAACGCTGGGACGGTCTTTGACCCATTAGCGAGAAAAAGAGGTTGATGCTGAACATCTTGTTCCCAGCCTCATGAACTAAAAGTATGAACGCAAGATTGATATAAATAAGGTAGGCAGTTTCTATATCCACCTGCGTTACATATGAGCAGTCAGGCTGAATAGAGGAGAAATAATGTAGTAGTGTGAAATGCATAGTAGGTTATGTACTACGATTGACAAATTATTTTGAGTCCTGCCAATGCAATTGGAGATGGCATGTGTTTGTTGTTTGTCTTTTGTAAATAATATGTATATAAATGTATATATGTATAGGGTCAATGTAGGTCCTTTTTAATGAAATGTGCACTTGAATGATTGGGTATGTACAAACTGTTATAGATTGTTCTTTTTTTCTATTATGTTATAGGAGTTATGAATATCATGGCCGCCTGAGGAAGGCTGAACGCCGAAACGCGCGTAGACTGAATAAAGCCATGTTTAATATTCACTTTTTTTGTTTGATATAAGCTGTGATGTAATTGTTTGACCGAATATGCAATAATATTGTGTTCATAAAACTATATGTTAACAAGTAAAGGCTCAGAGAAGATATGTTAGGACACTATATGAGTCTTTGAAATGTATAAACTTTCGGAAAAAATGAAATAATTTTCTAATACAAAGATATACAATAACAAGTAATAAAGAAAGAAATATAAACTAGTTCATCTCTTTGTAGTCATATTTGGTCAATGGAATTAAATAAGTTGTCTTTATTCCTTGATTTTTACATTACCTCACCTTTTTAACAATTGTTTCCTATATATTCTTTCACAGAATGGATTTTTTTACATATTATTTTCGGATGTGTTGGTGGCCATTGAATGTCTGCTTTTGTTTTACGCTTTCACAACGTGTCCAGAGGAACCTCGATTACCGACGTCATCGCGGTTTCCGGAAACACCGCTAAAATGGAAAATAGGTTTTAGAGATGGTTGTTGTAGAAATACACTAGAAAAAAATTAGTTTGAAATGTACAGTAAAAAACCCTTAGTGTGTAAAATGCTGTAACATGTGTGCATATACAAGTTTAAACATGCTTTGAAAGAAGTATGTATATAATATTATGTGTAGGGAAATGTTCAGAATGGATTTTTTACATATTTCTGGATGTGTTGGTGGTCATTGAATGTTTGCTTTTGTTTTCTGTTTTCATGACGTGTCCGTGGGGATCGCAATGTTGTTGCGAATATAAAAAAAATTCAGAAAAAAGAAAAACAACGCTTAGTATTCCACTGAAGAAAATACAAGCTTATAAAAATACCCCTTATAGAGCCATTTTAGATAGAAATACAATTTAAAAACCTTCAAAATTCAATAAAAGAATCATAGGTTACATGGACGTTATTGTTGGGAAATAGAGTTTGAAAAACCTTAGAAATTCACTGAAAAAACAAAGGTTACAGGGACGTTATGGTGAGGATTTAGCATTTAAAGAACCTTAGAAATTCACTGATAAAAACGAAGATTACAGGTGCATTATAGTTAGGAAATAGAATTAAAACAACCTTAAAAATTCAGTGAAAAAACCAAAGGTTACAGGGATGTTATAGTTAGGCTGATAGTTCACTCGTACAAAACCAGAGAAGTTCAGCAGTTCTAGTTAGCTGAGCTAACTATAACTCTCACCCCCGCACTGTGCTGCTTATGACCTCACATATTACATCACTCATGACATAGTCAGCCTAACTATAACGTCCCTGTAACCTTTGTCATTTTCCACGAAAGCTAACAACCAGGAATCACTGTAATAGTGCAAACATACACCAATTTAAAACACACGCTGTTTTTTTGCACAAGACATTTTAAATAATTCCCAAAATATTTATAAATTCTGAAACACGTATCAAAATAGCACTTTGTTACAAACTAAACGAGTGATTATTTAATAGTGGTAGCCTGAAGCCTTTAATGTATTTTGAAATGATTGTTAAAAGAAAGCTAACAGCCTGTAACCTGCTAGTGTAGTTATGCTGTACCAAAGAGTAGAAGTGGAGAGGATAAAAAGTAAAAAGGAACAAACATCAAGATAGGAAACAAGCAGGTAAAAGCAGCAGCATGCAGCAAAGCTAGGATCAATACAATCTAAAAACACATCTGACCTAATAACGGGTTTAAGTGTTCATCTCCCCAGATAAATAATGATACCACAGGTACGTTATTTATCAGGTGTGATAAATAATACCGATTACAAGTTATTGGGGGAAGAAAACACACATTTTAGTGTTTAAATACTGTACACATATCCCCCGTTTAATTTCTGCAGGTTTGACCTGCTTAAATTTTAAGAGGGATTGAACACATCAAATGATTATCAGATGTGTTAAATACCCTTTAACTCGTAATACCAACCCATGTGTTAACAGGGGTTTACACAAAGGTAAGAATATGACAAGCAACTCATAATCAGACTCATACACTCTTACGAAGTGATACAAGTAGGAGTACAAAAAATAGCAGAGACAGAAACCATAAGCAGCGGAAGGACTCTCCCCCTCCAAAAAAAGAAGCAGGACTTATTCCTCGCTCCAGGGACGGGGCAAACATACTCCCAGAAAGTGAATCCAGCACACGCTAGCCGAACAGGAACCAGAATATATGAATGACAATGAAGCCAACTAAAGGCAAGCAATGGGCATGCTCCAAGCCCCCTTTAAGCTAACAAAATATATTGCAATCTCAGACGAGACCTAAAAATTTTAGGAAACCCAAATAGTCCTAATTTGCATATAGTGTCTTGAGGAAACCATTGTTACAATACCCTTAACTCTGTTGCAAACTCAATTGTGGAAATATATTTTCCATGAAGCAAAAGTTGAAAAGTCATACTTTCACTACATTTAACCACTTGAGGCACCAGAGACAGAACTTTACTTATCAGCACCCAACATTGCATTATTTATAGGATGTACTGGGAGAGGACCTACTTCTTCGACTGCCAGCAGATTCCTTAGACAAATTTCCAAGTGTCCATTAACACTGCTTCTGTTTTTGATGGGGGTGTCAACTTTTTCAGGAGTTCGAGGACAGATCTGTATTATTGGGTTTGAATGTGGCAATTGGAGCAGATACCACTGGTGACCTGGGGCATAACATTTTTACTAAGCCCAAAACAGAACACTAAGTATACCCCTATAGCACTTGACCCTCAGGGTTGCAAAGTCAATCAATCCAAGGCATACTCGGGGAAGAGGTGTGGGTTAGAGATTCAGAACTCAACAGACCATCTAACATCAATCAATAAATCTATGTCCAGCCCAGTGCTTTTGCTTATAAAATGGTGAAAGTACTTTGCAGTTTCACACAACACAATACAGTATATAAAATAAAATTCAGAGAGTACTTATCTCATATGTGAGTTGTGATGTAGTTGGGCGAACAGCCTCTGTTATTCCACTTGGACAGCGGGTAATCAGAAATGTGTAACTTGACCTTTAACTGTCTTGAGGGAAAACCCAGGGATATGGTTCCTGCAGTGCCCCCTCCTGTGAAGTGCCAGACACCTTCACCTATGAGTTGGGTGAGTTCAGATTCATTGGGATCATGGTTCTCCTCCCTTCTGGAGTCGCAGGTGCAGAGTATCTTTAATATCCTTGCTAAGGTTCATAATCTACAGTTCGGGCCTGCGCTTCTCAGCAACTAAAAGGACAAATGCTGCTGAAGGTGGAGTGTTCCATGCACAGCCAACAGATTTAGGATTGACTGCTTACTGCCTTGGCCCAGCTGAGATTACAATGGCCTGTTAGGGGTACATCTGTGCAGCCCTGGTCAGGTGAGAATTGGCATGGGTGGGGTGGCTGAGCTCAAGTCACACTGCTCAGATCTGGCAGGTCTTGTTTTTCTGGACCTTCCTTTGACCTAAACAAAGCTAGGAACCCACCGAAGGCCATAGTGGTAGTATTCCAGTGATGACTGATGTCCTTTCTGATGATAGGGGATGCGTTCCCCTTTTGATAGGGGTCACTTAAATGATACCAATGAATGCAGACATGAGTCAATCAGTATCTCCCGCTTTGGAGCCCTAATTTCTCACAGCTGGATAGCCTGATGTTAATCTTCAGGAAGGTCCTGTGCTCACAGGCACTGCCATAGTTCAGCATGCAATGCAGGGATATACAAACCTCACTGGTGCAAGAAGTAAAAGTCTTCCAGAGTTGTAGAGGCAAACTCAGTCTGTGGCCACCTCATCCCCTTCACTGTACTCCTCTTCTTGTCATCTTCCACATGCAAGGGCACCTCCAGTGCCCATCCTAAGCAGTCTGTGGTCTTCCTTCCAAGCAGGCCCCAAGGGAGCTTGTCCTAGCATGCTGTGTAATGTCCCAGTTTTCTACACAGGTTTATGGTTCCACAACATGGGAAGAGAATATTGGTGTTAGATAGCCTAACCCTGTAGCACAAATGCGTTTCTCTGTTGCTATAGATTTGGGACCCCGGATTCTGTTACAGAAATCTTTGCACACTGGCTGGAAGTTTCTGTCCCATCTTTATACCAAAGTTGCATACAGTGTTTGTGTATTCCAATCATCAGTTGTGGGGCAGGATTTGGACAATTTCTTCCTGTTGCATATTCCACTGAGGCTGGTGCAGCCCAGGTTTTTGTCTACAGGTGTTAGCAGGAAGTTGAAGTGGAGTTGAAAGTCTCCTGTCAGTGCAAAACCAAAACAGGAGGAACTGCAACAACTGTCAGTCCTCAGCAGCCAAGTGAACTGGTGGTAGTCCTGCTCAGTTAAAAGGAGATTGCACATGGTTTGTCCTCAAGAACCCATATCGTAGGTGTGGGTTGGAATGTACAATAGAGAAAGACCTCAGTGCACATGCATGGTTATCATTCGGAGTTGTGGAAAAAATAAAAAACCAGCATAACCTGCGATGATGAGCTCAAGGAAGAGGTGCATGCTTTATGGAGGCATGCAGGAGACCTTTTCCATACAACCAATGACACCACCACTTCCTGCCCCACCAGATCTGAATATCCATGAACTACACCACCATTGAGGAAGCTTAATCATTGGATTGGAAATACTGTCAGGAGAGCCCAGCATTCTCATGCAGTGACCCTACCTAGTGCCATGTAGTTCCTAAAAATACATAGGAGTTGCGCGTTTGTTGGACAACATAAATTGAGGGATTGGTGTCTAGACCGATTCCGGACACCCCCACAGGATATTTCAGCGTATAGATCACCTAGCTCACAGTGCCACTATCAGCCCCAGAACCTTGCCAAGGAGCGAATAGTTTCTGGCAACCATTGTCCATGACAACACTTGATCCTTCAGGGATCGTGGAAACAGTACAGTAATTTTTGCTTAGTCAATCGTGCTCACTTAGTCTCAGAAAGATACACCGAATAAACATTAGGGACATTTTCAATAAGTATTTATTGAACCAGCGTCATTCTAGTATAAAACATGTTTGCTGAGGCAATCAATAAAAGCAAATGTAAATGATTACAAACACCGAGTAAGTAGAAGGTAGAATTCTACTACGGTGCTAAAACAGTGAATATATGCAGGTATATATAAACATGACAGTAGTCTTAGCATATTCCTACTCTGCGTTCTCTACCTAAGTGTACATCAATGTACCTAGCATGTATGTGGGTGTAAAGCCAAGAATCCCCTAGGAAAGAGCCAACTCTATTTCCTGATGGGAGAGAATAAAGGACCCCGTCTTGGTCACGAGTTGGACACTCCGCAAGGGATGTCAGACCGCTGCGTGTTGAAGCCTCAGCATGCAGGAACTTCCATGTCTGTGGCAGCGTGGAAGTGTCTCCTCTAGTTACCTAGGGAAGGTGCAGTTCTTTTTTACCAGATAGGTAGCATCGGGGGTTCTACCACAATCGATATATTGTGAGTACGATTCTGTAGATGAGCCTAAATCAATCATTTTAATCATGCAACGTAGCCCTGTTGCCCTAGGATGAAGATAGCTATGACTTTTGTACAGAGTATGTTAATCCAGTTATGTACGTCATGTGCAGGGAATTTTACTAAGGATCCTCATGCACAATAAACGAGGCTAGTTTCAAAGAAACTAATCAACATTTTATTCAGCACATAACTGGGTAAAAGGTCAATTATGCGGTTATTGTGAGAAGTTGGCCTGGCATATGCTGTCTCCTAGTTATAGGGACACCTTGCACCAGTCCAATTCGACTCTTATTGATGATAGGTTTAAGACAACCTTTAAAGAAAGCTATCCTAGTGGTAGCTGTGGAGAGCAGCCTTCAGGCTAAGTCTTGAAGGAGTGTTAAGCTTATTGTTTTACCATAGATAACCTCTTGAATGACCAAATGAAAGAGTAGTCCACACAGGTATATATATAAAATATATGTATTTATTCTAAACAGAATCCCACAAGTCTCTTTATGAGGCTGAGGCAAAGTTACAATTCAAACAAGCATTGATAGATACAATAAAATAGCACTGGAATCATAGGGCCCCAGGGGGGGACCAAACCATATATTAAAAAAGTGGTATAAGAACCACGACAATTCTACAGACAATGCCTAGGGTATTTAGGATCGCTGGCCCCTTAAGAATCCACCCCAGGTTATGAGGAAGGGGACCCACGGGAGGCGCGTGCAGTGGAAATAGCTGCTATCGGGATCTCTATTAAAGCCTATGGAGAATGTCGCGATTTGATTTAAACAGATTAAAGTCACTTCTAGCAGGAGTACAAAGTTAAAACTTTAGAGTTAAGCTTTTGAAGAGCCCACTACCACGAGAGTACCGAGGTACCACTGTTACCTGCCCCAGGGAAGCCGGGTGCATAGGTCGTTTTCGATGTCGGGTCGCGGGCTGATTTTCAATGGAGAAATGTTCAAAAACGCTGCTAGCCAAAAGCGTTGATGATGCCGTGAAGATTGAAGTTGTAGAACTTGTACAGAAGAACCTGAAAGCAGAGGGGACAGAGTCTGGGTCACGGCACAGTGACCAAGGAGCTCAAAGCAAAGATCCCTTCAATGTCGGGTGCTTCAAGTGGAAAGAGGTGTAGCTTGGATCTGCAGCCACGGGCTCCGGGACACTTCAAGGAAGGCCAGCTTCAGGAGGGTGACTGTCCCACGTTGGATGAGGGTCGCTGCGGTGTTAGTGTCTGGATTGGATCCACTAAGCCTTGGCAACTGCAACCCACGCAAGATGAACAAATCACCTACTGGTGCAAACCCACAAGGTCTGTGAGAGGTCTCCTTTGGAGAGACTGTAGAGCAGGCCTAGAGCAGCCAGGAGAACTCTTAGTTGTTGAGATTGTTCTCCGCTCGGGCCCACAAGTCGAGAGACAAGGGACCGCGGAAGGCAGCAAAATGGAGTGCGTATAAGGGAGCCCACAGGCCACCGGAGGGGGCTAGGGCGCTGATCTTTGGCACGGATGCTGCTTGGTGGTTGGCTCAATAATGGGCCAAAGCACAACTTCCCCACTGGTCAGGGTTGTGTGCTATGCAAGAGGTGGCCGGTGTCCTGGGGTATTGAGAATCTCGGCACCCACGCGGTCCACGGTACACAGGTTTGCTGTGCACACTCACTGGCCTCTGGGATGCTTTGGAAACCCACCTCAAGGGTGCTGGAAGTCGACGAAGTTCATGAGAGCAGCGAAGTTCCAACCGGGTCACTTACAGTGTTTCAGGTGCCTGCCAAGCAGGGGGATAACTCCTTTATCCCAAGGGAGATTTCTTCAGTCAGCTGGGCAGCAGCTCGTCGAAGGTCAAGTCTGTAAAGTCCAAGATTAATCTGAGGCTCTGGGGCCACGTTATTCACCTTTATCCCCAAGATTAGGGGTGTGTCCAGAGTAGTGTCCACCAATGAGTGGTGAGGCGGGAAAGGGTGGCTACACCCTCTCCCCTTTGTGTGTTTCCCGCCTGGGCGAGGGGCAGGATGCCCCTGAACCGGTTCCAAGCGGTGCATGCAGAATGAAGGCACTGCAGCTGCCTACGTGCAACTCTGAAAGGACATTTGGTGCACCCACCCTGTTCCAATCCACATATCCTGTCTGGGGAGATGCTAGCACCTCCCTGCCACAGGAGCCCTATTGTCCAGCTGGCGAGGCTGGGGTTTTCCCCAGCAACAGCCAGCCAGAGTCGTGTGGGTGGCGGGTAGTAGCAATTTTGTACTACTTGTGCACTTTTGAATTGGTGTCCGAATTCTGCCGCTTTTCCCATATTGCCCCTCTAGCAGGGGGGAATCGTGCCCTCATGCCCATGGCTGGACTGGGGGTAGGATTCCTACATGTTTGACACCAAACAAGATATGGTTCTGTGTAGCCATTCTCAAGTTATCACGCTATCGCGATAGACTTATAATGCGGTTAAGAGTATATGGTATGGCTACACTACAAACAACCCAGCAATAGATTTACGAGGGTTGCAGAGGGGCCCTACTCAGGTAGGGGTCCCCCCTCACACATCTCAGCACCCTGCCCTGTAGGATTAGCAAGGCCTGCTATAGGGGTGACCTATGAGAGTACATGTGTTGTAATGGGGTGGGATATAGGGTACCTATATCCCTGTAAGGGGTGCTAGCACCACCTTACCCAGACTACAGTAGTGGTCTGGTGGTGTCAGTTTGTATGGCTGTCCCAGGGTGGCACAATAAGTGCTGCAGCCCTGGTAGGCCTACTGAGGGACCTAGGGTACCATCTACAAGGGACTGTCAGGGCACCCTCAGCATCCAATTGGTTTGTACCTAGGGTACTCACATCGTTTAACAGAGGAAGCAGAGAGGCTGGGGTCCTGGATAGCAGGGCCACAGCCTGGCTAAAGTCATAAAAACAGTCAAAACATCAGCAAAAAGTTGGGGGCAACTATGCAGTCGATGCCACTCTCCTACAGTTATGCAGAGCAAAGTAGTACAATTGTAGGTAAAAGGTCACTTTGCTACTTAGGCCTAGGTTAGGAAAGATAGTACTAGTCAGTCCTCCACAGTCAATTCAATCCTTGCATAGACATTGACCACTAGAACAACCTGGGGCTTTCTCTCCTCATAGTCATCTGCCACTTGAGACTTGCGGTCTGTCTGGACCACAAACTTGCTAAGGCCTGTATTTGAAAAGGGCACACACTATGCAGCCCAGTTCTACTCGCTACACAGCAACCTGTAGCTGATGAATGCAGCCAAATTCTCTCTGCCCTACTCATTGACCAAGGCAAGGACCATGCCAAATCCCTTGTCTGAAGCATGTGTTTGCAACAGGCTTCCGACTGTAGTCAGGGCCTTCAGTACTGGTGCACTACAAAGTGTAGTCTTCAGGTATTCGAAGGGCTTCTCACACTCCTCCATCCAGATCACACTGCTTCTTTAAGGTCAGGGCTATTAAAGTGACAACTATCCTCCCGTAGCAGGCCACAGAGTCCCTGTAGACTCTTATGAGGTCCAGAAAAGATTTTGTTTGAGTCAAGTTGTGGGAACTTCTTAACTGACTGCTGCTTGCACCTTTGCCTCTAAAGGATGAATCATTGCATTCATCATTTGATGTCCAAGATAAACCATAGAGGACTGACTCATTTGGCACTTCGAAGCCTTGATGGGAAATTTGGCCCTTTGCATCCCCAGCAACATGTGCACCAGAGGTTTAACAGGATCCTCACTTGAGATGTGCTGGAGCCACAATATCATCCAGGTAAACCATGGAAAACTTCCAGATCAGACAACATATAGTTAACCAAGTGCTGAAAAAAAGTGGAGAGGATGGGGTAGGCTAGGCAGCCATCTTAGTGATGGGATGGAGAGCACAATATTACTCACAACAGAGAAGTCCATAGATCCCTGCTTAGATAACAGTATTAATGGCTAGCCCATGGACTACAGGAGTACTCAACCTCTCCCACGTCAAACATATTGGCCCCATCTCCCTTGTTGCACTCCTGGACCTGGGTGACATCCTGCAAAGTTTGATTTTCTTAATAAACTATCTCCAGGGCCAATGTTATGTACACAGTCTTGCGTGAACCACGGGCACATGAGAAGAGTTGGGCAAACTGTTTCAGTGCCACTCCATATTAATCAGGTCGGGCATGTTTTACTCCTCTACTGAGCTATCTTTCACATGAATTGAATACTTAAACTGTTAGCCAAAATGGGAGTCATGGCAGTCCTTTTAAAGAAGAAACAATAGGTGCCCAGGAACTAATAAAAAATGAATTTGCAGCTAAGTTGGCTTTGAGAGGTTTCCCAAATCCGATACAAGAAGAGCTGGAACACAGTGAGGAAGGCAGGTTATTCCAAGCTTTCGCTGTGAAATTGCTGAAGGAGCGACCGCCTTTTCTCACTTTGACAATGCGAGGAATACGAAGATTGGCTAAAGCTGAAAAAGGACATCTGAGCTAGAACATATATAACAAGATTATGGGTACACCTGGGGTCACCATAATGGATGGCACAGAGACAGATATAAAGTGCAATGAGAATATAGCACTTTTGAATGGAGAACTAATGAAGAAAATGGAGGTGGGAGGTAATATGTGACAGAGTTGCTGCAATCTAATTTAGCTGTAATTTTGGCATGGACTACTGTTTTCTGGCATTCAAAAGGAATTAAAAGTAGCGGAATCAAGCATAGGCAAGTTTGGAGATGTGGAACTGAAATGTCAAATGGTAGCCAAAGATGGCTACCAGGCTCTTGGCTGAGAAGACCCAGAGAGGGGCTATACCTAATTCGGCTGCCACCAATTAAACGTTCTGTGCCAATATATTACCAAAAAATAGAATATTGTGTTGGCAGAGTTAAGATGTAGAGAGTTAAGATGCAGAGAGTGGTGCTTCTTCTGATATGCATCCATTAAACTGAGTGTCAAATTTTTGTATACAAGCGGAGTGTTGTCGGCTTAAGAAAACAAGCATTTGCAAAGCAATAGGACTCGCATTTACACGAGACCTATTGCATTGCAAACGGGATTGCAGGCGGGGGGCGAGAAGGCACGAACAATGGGAGTGGGGGTGCGAGAAGGCACAGACTGCAAGAGGGGGGAGAAGGTATGGAAAGAAAATAGTGCTGTGCAACACTCGAAGTAACGGTGCCAGTAGCCTTGGAAGGATACAAATGACGACATGGCAGTCATAAGGAGGGACTAACAAGCCTATAAACCATTCGGAAGGCAGCATTTAGGAACAACAAAGACACAAGCCAATGTAAAAGATGGGTGGGGAACTGGGCGTGGATTCTCCCCCGTACTCTACTACCACAGATTAACCCCAGAGGAGCGCTTGTGCGCTGGCTCAGGGCTCGACCTAAAAAAAGGAGTGACCAAAACTTCTAATAACAGCTGGTAATGGAGCAACATAGAGGTTTAAGAGAGTAGGGCTAAATACAGATTCTTGCTCGACACCCCACAGTGTAAAGATTTAAAATCTGATCAGTAGGAAGAGAGGTGATCAATGACAATTTGACAAAAACGATAATAGCCAGAGGCATGGCCTCCAACCCCTGCTTTTGCCAAATGAGCATTGAGGTTGAGGTGGGTTCCCCTGTCAAAGGTCAAGCAGGATGAGGGAAATAATGTGATCTGCATCCAGTTGCATTTTACTTTTGTTAAGGATTGAAACTAGGAGTCTTTGAGTACCATAGTAAGGACATAAGTAAGTCTGTTTGTTGGATATTACAACAATGTCAAAATTTAAAAAAGCTGATAGGTGAGAATTGGCAAAGGATTCAATAATTTCAGATCTGGCAGGAAGAAGAGAAATGGGACAATAATTGGAAAGGGTGTAAGGATCCATTGTCGTTTTTTTCAAAAGGGGTACTATAAGACTTTGCTTCATGATTTCGGAATTTGACCTTGAGCAAAGAATTGCTGTGTATAGTGGTCAATTGTGGGGTGAAAAGTGTGGCTCATGTTTCAGAAAAATGGCTTGGCAAGCATCAAGTGAAGAACCAGAAGATATTTTATTCTGCATGGAATGATGATCTAATGGGGTAAAAATATTACATTGGATTCCACCAGTAATGAATGTGAAGTATAGATAGATGTCTGAGGAAGGCTAGGGAACAGGTAGTGTTAGAAATATTTTCAGAATTTCGTTAATGTTATCCTGAATACAATGTGAGAGACTGATGCACGGGGCTTGAGAGGGAAGGCAGGTTGATTTGCAGATGTGACAGGTTATTAAAAATATTGTAGACTTCTTTTGATATAATGGATGCCGATGCAACAGTTAGGGATTTGCATAATGCGAATGAGGTTTATGTAATCCACTAAAGAGTTTTGATAAAACATTTTGTCATTCGGGGAGTAGTGCACGCACAATTTGTGTACAAACTACTTGCAGTGTTTTTGGGCTTCACTTAAGGAAGTTTTCAAAAGTACAAGGGAAACCCAATGATCGTTAGGAACCAAGGGCACCATGTAGTTAGAGGAATAGTGGTCCCTACGTAGTGGATATAAGAGCAACATTTATGAAAATATAATAATTCCCCAAAATTGTTCCAGTGACAATAAAAATTTTATTATTAGAATAAAAGACAAATTACGGAATGTACTCCCGGCTGGGTTAGTTCCAAAACAAGTGTTAAAAACAGACAAAACAATGAACGTACAGGCAAAGAACAAGGTGTGACCAGTAATTATATGCAAAATTAGGGTGTACATTTCCTAATTTGTCTTTTATTTTATTAATAAAATGTTTGTCATTGGAAGAATTTTGGGGAATTATTGTATTTGCATAAATATTGCTCTTACATCTACTACTTACTCTTCCTCTCACTTAAGGAAGTAGCAAACCAAGCGACTGAGAAATGCATGCATCATTGAAGGGTGATTTTGACGGGTATTGAAGAATCTAAGGCTATACAAAGCCAGTTGTTGAAGGCAGTAACCCTAGCCTCGTCATCTGAAGCAAGGTTGGGTGAGGCCTTAACAAGTGATTCAACAACTTTGTCAACTTCTCCCAACATACTTAGTAGCGGAGCCCCTGGTAAAAGTGGTATACTAAGAAGAATGATGGGAGAAAAATATGACTGAATGGTGGGACCAGACAATAGGTGAAATACGGTCAGAACCAAGGCTAGAAAAGGCAAGAGTGAGGTCTAAAGTGTGACCTTTGCAATATATAGGGACTTTTATATGTTGCGTAAGATTGAAATTGGTATTTTTCTAGGATTAGGAAATGTTTGCTGATGGGTTTACCCACATGCAAGTTAAAATCGCCTACCATGAGAAAGTTTGTAGATTGAATACAAAAAGCAGAGCTAAGCTTGCATAGATTTTTTTAACAAAGTTATCGTGAAAAGTGTTGATCGTTATTTTGCGGAAGATCTTGTTAGCAAAGTTCAGGAAGAATTGCAATGAATTTGTAAATAGCAGCAAGCCCAAACCCATACTATGCAGGACGGTCACGCGGGAGGATTTTATAGGCGGCGGGGATGGCCAAAATAAGGTTTGAATTAGTATTTTCAGTATGCCATGTGTCTGTAATGATAGCAATATCAATATTCTCCTCCACTAAAAGATCATAGAATTTAGAGTTGTTTACACTCACATATCTGGCATTAATGAGAACTTAATGTTGTAAATATCGGTACTATGTCCTTGTTTATTACAAGGAGACTGAGTGAGAAACTGGAGAGTGTTAACCAGCAGAGGAGGCAGAGGTGTCTTTCTCTAAGCGAAGTCTTGTAAAAACAACAGGAGTATAACCCATAGACCAGGTTGAGATCTGGGTAGGTACACAAAAAGAAGCAACAATACCTCCACTGGTATCATTAAGGGAGTCAATTAAACAAGTATGTGCAATACATTACAAGGAAAGAGAAAGGGAGACTCATGATAAGTTTTTGAAATGTGCACATGGCATCATATAATTAAAGTAAAAATAAATTAAATGGTACAGTTGTAGCAGCACTGTGGGCATAGAATGCATAGGCAGCCCGAATTGGACTTGGTGCACAAATGTGCTTGTGCCACATAAAAGTGGCGACGCAAGTGACAATGTGAAATCAGCGAAAGGCGGAAAGTGACAAAATGTGAAATATGTACAGAGAACTTTGTGGTTCAGCAGGAACGATTTACAATGAGTGGATAGGTAATGACTGAGCGATTTAATTTAACCACAAGGGGGTTTGCGCTGTAAGTTGCGCTGAGGAGTCAACGACGTTTCGATTTTAGAGATTCAGGATCATCTTCAGGACCGGGTTGCTGAATAGGCAGTGCTGAGGGTCAGGCTAGGTAGAACGAACTATGTTGAGAGGAAATCCAGAGGTGGCGCAGAGAAAAACGTCTGCGTGAGGCCGGAGGGTGAAAGGGACACGGTCCCGTGTCCACGGTATGGCGAAATGAATCATTCAAGATGGGATGGCAGCAGGTGGGCGGCAGCGTGTTGAGAGGAAGCTCTGAGTAATTCAGGAACCCCTTTGGGAGAAAGAACAATTGCCACAGGGTCGGAGCTACGAACCTCTGGGCTGGAACGCCATAATCTGTGATCGGCGTGAAGGGCAAAGGATCTGGAGGCGTGTAACTCAGGAGCCTCTGCGTGGCCAAAAATTGGTGCGGAAAGGGAAGGATCGTTTGGTCTTGAGTATATCAGCCGGGGAGGAGGACGCTCCGATCAGTGCCCAACCGCCACAGTCGTGTGCGACTGTGGCGGTTGGGTGCTGATCGGAGTGTCCTCCTCCCCGCAGAGGCTCCTGAGTCACACACCTCCAGATCCTTTGCCCTTCACACCGATCACCAATTACGATGTTCCAGCCCAGAGGTGTCCCTTTCAGCCTCTGGCCTGCCCTCACGCAGATGTTTTTCACTGCACCACCTCTGGACCTCCTCCTCCAGGGTGCTCTCGGAGACGGACTCAGCTTGCCCCATTCAATGCAGCATTTAGCTGCTTTTGCACTAAATGTAGAGTACTGTACTACACTCTCAGATCTTGCGGGGGCCCAGGAGAGGTCAGGTTGTTGTCAGTTCTGATAGGCAGCAATCGGCCATTCTGCCTGACATGACCAGACCCTGAAGCCCACCACCAGCCTGTCGAGCTCAGCTGCACCACCAAAGGAGCATGAACAGCCATCTCGCTGCGCCATATTGAAGCGCATTTGGAATTCCTGCCTGCCAGATGAGACCCTAGCCTCGTGGTGAATGCCACAACAATGGCAGCGCAAGACACTTGAGCAGGCTCGACGTGTTCTTTGGCAGTGGTGCAGAAACAACATAAAGGTGCTCTGTTTCGTCTAGACTTGGTTGCACACAAATTAAGTATTAAGTAAGCACACTTGTAATTGACGATTGGATTCTAAGAATCAATTTATGCATGGATTTTTATTTAACTGTGGCCCAGAGAAATTGATAAGAAAGACAAACATAATAGTATATCTGTTTTGGCTTACGTACTTGGCCATAAAAAGACTGCATTTTAAAATATCTTACAGGTGAAGGCACCTGTTTCTGAGACCTTTGTGTTCACAGCAATTTCCACAGTATTCTAACAGTAAGGAAACTCTGGTGGTTAATGCACTTACTGGAGAAATCTGTGTGCTAAATTGCAGAGGATTAATGTGTCTGCTGCAAGGCACAACGTATAACATGCCTGTCACAGATTTGTATGTTATGTAGAGAGCTCAATGGGTTACTTGTTTTTCTGTAGAGATTCCTTTACCTGAAGTTGTCAGGTTATAATCCTTGTAATATATTTTAGAGAGTTATTAACTCGCATCCAGAAGCTGCAGAAACTTTTTATGGCATACTGTTTTTTTCTCAATCATTCTAAGGTTGCTTTCAGTTGAAATAAAGACTTATTAGTAAGTGCTATATAAATGGTTTTTAGTGTAATTACTCATATAGACTGATACATAGGACCTTCTTACAGTGCTTGCATATCTATTACAATCAGAGTTTGGAAAACACAAAAAATAGTCTCAGAATAATTATTTACCTCAAGCACTTTTGAAGTGACAATCTGAATATAGTTTTAGCCAGAGTATAAGAAGAGTGCCAATGGTCCTTTAAGTGAGGCTTTTAAAATATATAATTTATTGAAAATAATCCCAACATTGGGGCACTACAGACAAGACATTATGGCCCTCATTAGGATGTTGGTCGGAAAGCCTCCGACCAACATCCTTGGTTTGAATTCTGACCGCTGTGTTAGTATTACAGCAGTCAGGATTCAAATCTGCCGGTCATTCCAGCTGGATTCCAACAGGCTCATGGAGCCCTTTGGCCAGTCGGAAACCCACAATAAACCTGTGTGGACGGCGTTTCTGCCATCGGGATTATGATGTTGGTTTCCGACAGGCTTTCCATGTCGGGCATTCTGACATGGAAAGCCTGTTGGAGAGGTGACTTTGGGGGCTTATAGCAGGGCCCCCTTCTTCCTGCAACCTCCGGTTGGGGTCCGAGGGGGAACCTATGTTGCCTGCCTGTAAATCCCTGCACTGTGCTGTAGGCACCATGAGGTGCCTGCCACACAGTGCAGGGATTTACACAAACTCCCATTTCTGTATGGGAGCTAGTGCTGTGGGCGGTTTCTTCCGGCTGCACAAACTCACATGGAGAAATGAGAGTTTGCAACAGCATCATGTGCAGTCGCATCAAAATACGGTGTTCGGAACCGCCGACCTATGGTCGGTTGGTTCCCACACCAAGACGGTGACGGTCGGAGGCAACTCCAACCGACTTTGTAATAGGGGCCTATATATTCACACAGGTGGGAACTATGTATCCCAACTGTGTGCGAATAAGACTAATTCTGGAGGGGGAAGGACAGATGACATCTTATCTTTCTTCTGGATTCACGAAGAATGATACCAGAGTGCTTCAGTTCTTCACCTCTGTGCCCCAGCTTGAGTCATAAATATTTGCAGCCTGATGATAATAATGTAAAATGAACACAGCCTTCCCTTGACGTTAAAAGAAAAATGTGACCCTGTGCTCATTTAAAAATAAACTCAGGGCTGTGAGCTAATTTGAAGGTGTCTGCGAACTACTGATATTTCGCGATCAACTGGTTGGAGACACCTGTTCTTGAAGAAAGGTGGAGCCAACACATGGCAGTATTCTTTTGGTGTAGGACCAAGGTTAATCCCTTAGTGACCACTCACCACCATGTCATCATCTATTATTGTACCTGGTTATTTATATATATATATTATATATACATATATATATATATATATATATCTCTCAAGAGGGGGGGACTTGGAGCGCATAAAGGTCTAGCATACATGCTCCAATTAGCTAATCAAGATCACTGGGGTACGCAGTTCCTAGTAAGTACGGATTTGTCTGCTTAGGTCAGTTAAGATCAACAGAGTCTGCAGGGAGCATTACTATGTAGAAACAAATGCCCTCACACACCTAGATAGGTGTCATGCTTCATCATTGGGCTTATGCTCCACATCGGGCCGGCGCTGAAATTCCCGACGGGCGCCCTCAATCGTCTTTACCGTAGATCTTATGGTGAAGCGTGGGTAAAATAGTAGATTGCTGTATAGCGGGATAAAAATATGACAGGGGGTACTCTACAGAAATATTTTAATGATTGAGTCTTACTGCCTGTGTTAAAATACGTGGTGCTACCTACTCGAAGTGATTAAGGTAGCTGGAGGTCAACATGTTTCAATCCTAATTTAGTCATGTGAATGATCTAGCGGCTTTTCTTCAGGACCATAAAAACCTAAACTACACAGTGACTGGGGTTTTGATATATGGGTTCATTTGTGTTACTCCCAGCCACCTATACTTCTCTATGTATCAATATAAGTAAGCACATTTTTTAGAAGACCTTTAGTGCAGACAAAATTATTACATCATCAATTTCACTATTATCAAACAATTGGCAATTTGAGACACCAAAGCATGCTCATATGTTCATGCTCACTCTCTAATGTGTCCCATGAATTAAAATGTACAATTCACCAACACCACATGGAAGATAAAACAAACATCATGAAGTTCCAACACACTCTGTTGATCAGTGAGGAATCTTACCCAGTGAAGGTATGAATCAGGACTCCGAGTATTTTGCCTTGTGACACGATTATTAGTGTGTTGTAAAATAGCAAAATACAGGGCCAGTTTATCCGTGTTAATGTTCTGGCGAGCGAGCGGTTAAATTACACCGGCCTCTCTTTTGGCAAAATAGAGTGGCTATGCTGTACTTACGAACACCTGTATCAGCATACTGGAGACCTCCTCATGCCGGCAACCTCGAATTTGCCGAGCGCAGTGCGTCTACAGTATTTAACATGTCTTCCGTCAGGGTTAATTGGAAGCAGGTGTGTCTCGCACAGTTGAAGCCCGGTTTCAACCACTGGAGCGGGAACACTCGGGTGGGGCGTTCGGGTCTGCTTTTTATTTCTAATGGGAGAGGAATCTTCTCTCCCATATATGTGTAAATGTGGCTGCCATTTTAACAAGGGGGCACAAATCTGTGACGTCTTGTAGAAGTGCAAGGTGAACACTTCCCTCTGAGATCACATGGCACTTTCCGTGATGGGAGGGGTGTCACTGGAAACCTGAGAACCACAGCTTTCTAGTGACACCCCTCTTACGACCCTATTCCCCATGAATGCAGAGGACTGCCCTCTCCATGCACACAGGAGAACCAGAAAGTGTTGTCCTGTCGCTGTCACCTCATCTATGACCCAATTGTGTCAGTTGTAGGACTGTACATATCCCTAGACCAGAATGGAAGGCTCTTCCACTGCTGTCCAGATGGGTGTGGCAGGGGGTGAGCACCAGAGATGCACATAGCACCAACAAAGTTATTAGAGCTGTAGGAAATCTGTATTTTATTTGTGGTCACCCCCAATTATTTAACTTTTGCTAGATCTTATATTTTTGCTGGCTTTAGAACACTCTGCACTTTACCCCTTCTAACCAGGAGTAGAGTGTGGTTGCTCCCCCTTTAAACATGGTTAAATTGGCTTATTTGTAATTTCCACATTAATTTTGCCTAAGTCCCTAGTATCCGGTGAAGAAAGTGCACTGCACCCAAGGCCTGCAAGTTAAATGTCACTTTTGGACTGCAGGTCCTATTGCACCATCCACTGTACTGACAGTACAAATATTGCTCAGGGCCTTTCCCTTTGTAGCCTAACTGCTGCAGTGTAAAACCTACAGTGCGACCTGTTAAAATATCCCTTTGACAGTGAAAAAGCCTCTCTTCTAAATATTAGTAAGTCACCCCATGCAAGCCTTGTATGCTACAAGGTAGGGTGCATGATATTTAAAAATGGAACATATAGAAAATTAATGTTACCATGTTGCGTACAGTGACAGGGCCCTAAAAGCTATTTTCATTGTGGCAAGCCTAGCTGTCCTATGTAGAAAACCAGAGTACCGATTAAAATACTAATACTGTTTCTCAGAAATGGGACCTGCTACAAAAACAATTTAACCACTATTTTTAAGAGTTACTAAAAATCCAATTCAATGGTGAAATCAGATTTTCAATAAATATTAAGTAAAAGACACTTTTTGAAACGTACGCTTTACCTGCCTGAACTGTCAAAAGGCTAATTAGCATAAGTCTGTGCTCAGCCTTGAAAAAGTGTGAACGAGGTGTGTAATGTCTTCCAGGAGCAAACCATAGGCTGACCTGAATGGGCAGAGAGGACGCCTCTGAACTCCTCATAATATCCAAAGTGGGTTCTGTAGGCATCCTATGACACCACACTGTCAAATCCTTTGCGACGGGTCTGTTGAGCCACCACATGTTACACGTGGGGCACATTTGAATGAGAGACAACAGGATGCTAAGACCATTCTTGTGGATCCCCTGTCTGGTTGCTGAAGGACACTGCCTTTGTCCTACCAGACGTGTGTCTTTGAGCTTGATTTGGGTACTGTACCTGCTTCAAACTGGATTTTAGTGTTAGATGTGAGAGGACACTAGTGATTTCCCCATGACACTCCCATACACACACCTAGCACCCAAGTGTGGTGTGGCTAAAGACTTTCGTCATCTTGTAACATGTCATTTGGGGGCTGTTTGCAGTATGGCAAACATGAACTACTAAAACAGTGGGTAGAGTTGGCCCAAGAATGTTTCCCAGATTGTTTGGGGAGTGCCCTGGAGTAACCCCCACCAACTAGCCAATGCCATACGTAAATGTGGCACCTTCGAGCACCCACTTTATAACACTTTCCGGACCTGTAGAAGAACAAAAGTGGATTAGGCTTGCTGTCTGTGACCTGCGAGGCTCTTTTACCCAGGTGAAAGAAGTAGACTCCAAGGGCCAGCTGGCTAACATCCTGTGTTGCCTACAAGCTGCAAGATGCCCTTTCATGGAAGTAGCCAGCTGACCAGTGGCACTAGAAATGGACTAGGCCCTGCTGTTGGATTCTGCCTAACAGCCTAGGTACCTTCCCTGAAGAAGTGTTCTTCTGTGGTTGTTTTGGCACCAGATAAAACTTATGAATTATTTTCTTCCAAACCAGTGATACTTGAAAGATTAATTTACAAAATAAAATATTTGACCAGGACAAACCATGTTGGTGTAACTGACCTGCACTCCACTGTGGTTGGCATCAAATTGCACCTTGGTCCTGATCTATTGTGACTATTGATTACCATTGGCACTTTGTATTTTTTGATGCTATTTTTAATTAAAATTTCACAAAATCATATCTCTAGTTCCCATTATGGATTTTCTTTATTGAAAATTACTGTATTTTTTCTAATTTGGTTACATTTTAAATTATTTTGCAATTTGACTTTATTACTGTTTCAGTACTGTAAGTACTTTGCACATTGCCCTAAATTAAGCCTGTTTGGACTGTGTCATGACTGCCAGGTGGTTGAACTCAGATTAATTAAGTGGCAAGGACTGTGATTATTCCATGCAGTGGGCAGTCACCCACCCCAAATAATAATACAGTTTCTCACAATGATCTATTAGGATTGGATTCTAGAGATCCATCATCACTTGCAGCCATTGTGAAAAAAAATGCAGGCGTCCCAGGACAGGCAGTGATATTGGGCTCAGAATGTGACAAGCCAATAACCACTAGTGTCCGGGGCCTACCTCTTCCAGTGAGCCCAGCTGAGCACTAATTACACACCTTTAGCACTTGACCACCAGCGTATCAAAGCAGAGTAGTCTAAGGCTGCACAGAGGGGTAGTGTTGGGTTAGAGACGCAGAACTCAGCAGATCATCTAACATTATCAATAAATCAATGTCCAGCCCAGTGCTTTAGCTTATAAAGAGGGAAAGTAAAACTACAATATATAGGACACGTGATTTGCTATATGTGAGTCATGGTAGTGTTTGGGGACAGTCTCTGCTATTCCTCTAGGGCAGTGTTTGATCAATAATGCGCATATTGACCTCTAGCCCTCTTAAAATTCACCTGTGAGGAAAGATTTCTTCCGAATTCACCTCCAGTGTTAAGATGGCTGACCGCTTGGCTGAGGAGTCGGGTGAATTCAAATACACTGGGATAATGATTCTCCTATCTTGTGGAGTTGCAATTGCATAGTACCTTTTATGTGGTTGGTGATGTTCATGGTCTGCAAGTGTCAGATGCTAATCAGCAATCCACAAGGACAGGACCACTCAAGGTGGTGTGGTTCATTGGGACCCACTGAGTCAAAATCTCTGTTCTCTGCTCTGACCAAACCAACATTATTGCAGTCTGCAGTATGTGCACCTACGCAAACACAGTCAGGTGAGGTTTGGCAATGCCAGTACCTGCAGTGGAGTGGCTGTGCAATGTAATGTGGACAAGAAGTGGTAATGACCACACATATTTCCTTATAGAAATGTCATCATTTCAGGCACATAATAATTTTCATCTGCTTATTCTCCGATCAATCATATTTAATCAGCTGTGCATTTAGCCACTGCAGTACATTGGAGAATGCATCATTAATGTGCCAAATGAATAAAAAAAACATTTCTGAGAATGGTCTTACATGGAGACTTCTATAACAGGGGGAAATCTAGGAGATCTGGTTAGCTTCTTCTGAGCTACATCTGTTGCTAGCGAGCTGTTCTCAGTACAGGGATGGAAAGCTTCTAAAAGACCGCTTACTTGAGAGTTTAAGTTACTTTACGTTAGTTAATGCTGAATGTGGAGCTTATTCAACTAGTTGCTGCATTGACAAGACATACAAGTTCCAGTGATCGCCTTGAAGACTATACGGTAATTCTGTTGTGCCACGATGCATGAAATGTTCCACATGTATGATGACTGATAAGCTATAAACAGTATAAAGTACAACAGTTTATTGATTTTGAGAAATTATTATAAACAAGTCCTACAAAATCATAATAAAATAAAACTCATTAATTTGATAGTATATCAATATTAATGAATTGATTAAGATGCAATTAAATTGTCATATGTCCTGTGCAGGCCCATTGTCGTTTTCCCTATGTTAGCATGAGCACGTTGCAGACTGCCCTTTGCTTTGCGCACGGCACTATACAAACATATTTTGCTTTGTTCCACACTGTACTTTCACACTGAACCTTCTGGATTTTTTGCGTTCTTTTATTTCCTGGGATTTAGTCTGAACACTGTAGACAAGTTCAAACAACAATGCCCCTTGTAATTCTGTTCTGGTCAGGCCCTATCACATATACAAAACACTCAGATGCAGCTGTTGTTTGGGAACACCTACTTTTGTCATATAGGTATGCACAGATAGGTAACAACACACACTCGGAGAGGGATCTTACCAGGGAAGAGATTGTGACAGCACCTGATATAGAACATTCATCTGTGCATGCTAAGGTACAGGATCTGCTGCTAACACCCAGAGATCTTCTGATATATAATCATTTGCATTCTGTCGAAGAAGAGGGAGGTCAGGCAACCCTGTCGTATATAATGAAAGCTCTTTATATGATTTATGGACTATTTACTATATTGACCATTTTTGTGTTAGACATTTTCTTACTTATTGTGGCACTTATACTGCATACTAGAGCACATTAGGTAAAATAAACATTTTATACTCTCTTCGTGTCTCTGTCAGATTTTACTGTGGACTAGTACGAGTGTGAGAGCAAAAGAGCGTGTCCTGCAACTGCGATTCCTCAGAGGATCTGGAGTGTTGTGTTCTGGGGTATCTAATCACTTGTTCCTCTGTGAGTGAGTAGGAGGGTATGTGAGACACTATAGCTAGTTGGTCCTGGGCTCATGGGTACTCAGGTGGTAGGATGACTCAGTCCCTGCATACTAAGGTTCCATGATCCCAAGCACAGCTCTGTGACCCCGCAGAATCCCCGATACAATATATGCATTCAGTTAAAATACTAATCTTTTCCCAGGCTATTAGTCAGTTAAGATTCTGCTGTCATCCGGTATTAGATAATTTGCAAAATGATCCATGGCATAACAAATGTCATTTTCTTACACATTCCTGAAAACACAAAAAGCTTCATAACGTAAATTTTCTATGCTTTGAAATTATCTTAGATAACAGCTTATGGAGCCCTTATGAATGGGGACTCTTAAGTAATATGTGGAAGATGGTTCCAAACAGATCACGTTTAAAGAATCTATAGACTTTGGAAGATGGTTCCAAGAAGATCACGTTTATAGACTGGATTCATATGGAAGCACATTACACCCTCCTCCAGATTCAAATACTGACTGTTAGACCTGGTACCATTGGTGTGAGTCTCCCTTCCATTTTTCACTGTTGTCTCCTCTGTTTTTGATATGGTTTTGCTGGTTTACATGCTTTGGACACTGTGCCACTGCTATTCAGTGCCACAGCGCAAGTGCTCCCTATTGTAAATTATTGTAATGGATTAGTGACTCCATGATTGGCTTATTTGATTTACTTGTCAGACCCTAGTACAGTGCACCATGTGTGCCCAGGGCCTGTAGATCAAATGCTGCTAGTGGGCTTGCAGCACTGATTGTGCCACCCACAGAAGCAGCTTGCAAAGTGTGTCTCAGGCCTGCCATTGCAGAGCCTGTGTGCAGTCTAGTACTGCCATATCGACTTGGTAAGTGCACTCACTTACCAGTCCTAAGCCTTCCCTTTTCTACATGTTAGCCACCCCTAAGGTAGGCCCAAAGACAGGGTGCATTGTAAGTAAGAGGTAGGACATGCCCTGATGTGTGTGGCATGTTCTGATAGTGAATTACAGCCAATTTCGTTTTTCACTATTGCAAGGCAACCTGTCCCCATAGGCCAGAATGGGCAGTTTGATTATAATATCTTATAATCCTAACTGACCCAGGGAACATGGTAGAAAAACGAATTTAGTATGCCTGAACTCAGAATGATAAAAATACATCTTTTAGTGAAGTTGGTTTTTAACATTCTATGTTTGAAAATACCACTTTTAGAAAGTGGGTATTTTCTTGCCTAACCATCCAGCCTGCCTCTGCTAGGTTGTGTATTGTATGTCTGGTTTATGAGTGACAGGAGGGCTTGGGCTCCAGTTGTCTGATGAGTCAGGGCTGGGCTGAATAGGACCTTGGCTGCATAGAGAGTGGGGGGCGGAGATTTCCTTTCACTCCCCTGAGCCCTCATAGAATAGAGAGTCGGGGGAAGAGATTTCCTTTCAGCTACCTGGGCCAGTTCTGCTTTCAACAATGCTGTCTCCACCTCCTGCCTGGAAGCTGCACAGAACTGGTTTTGGCTAGGCACAGGCACCCTCTGCCTTCAGAGGACAAAGGATTTACTAGTATAAATATTGGGGCCCAGACCCCAAGACTTTAGATCACTTCTGGGAATCAAGACAAACCTTTGCCAAGGAGAAGAACCATAAGAAGCTGAAGAAGTTGACTGCCCCTGTGCCAGTGTGCCATTTTCTGGGGTTGGCCTGCAGTGGTTGCTTATTTGCCAAGGAAAGGAGAAGGACATTTTATTGAACTTTCATCATCTTGAAGAAGAATCTCCAAGGGCTTGAACTGTGCTTACCTCTTGCTGAAGTCTCAGGGATACAAGACTTCACCCCTAGCTCCCCCCCCCTGAATTTCCTTACTGGGAATTCTGTCTGCAGAAGCCTGCATATTGTTAGGAGCTGGAAGCTCAACTCAACGAGAAGAAGCATGTCGCATCCGCAGCTGTTGCCATCGCATCATCAAAGAAGCGTGTCGCCACCGCAAGGGTCGCCACCGCATCACCGAAGAAGCGGGTCTCCGTCGCAGCTGTTTGTCGTCACATCACCGGAGAAGCGTGTTCCCACCGCAAGGGTCACCGTTGCATCACCCGAGAAGCGTATCGCAGGGCCTGTCACGGCTCAGAAGTTCCAGAGTCGCCGCACGGCCGTCTGGCATGCACGCATCGCGTTCACGTTGTCGCATCACATCAAAGATGCCATCTTGTCGCATCGCACTGGATCGTCTCATTGCTTCGAGGCGCCATCTTGTCGCATTACAACCGTAACGCAATACGAGATAGACGCATCACCTCCTCTCCGGTAAGGAACAGATGCATCACCTACTTTGCGCAAGCACTGAGAACAGGCTCATCGCCTCCCCCAAAGCAAGGAACCAACGCATCGTTCTCCCTGTGAACCTTTTGTTTATCTTGCATGACGCATCCAAAGGTACTTTGTGAGAAAAGTGTTGCATTTACCATCATCTTTGAACTAAGCTATTTCTACCATTTAAAAGTAATTTTCCTAATACTGTATTGTGGATTTTTGTCGTTTGGGTCTAGTGTTAAGTCTAAGTAAAGAATTCTTATGTTTATAAAACCTGTGTGGTGTCCATATGTAGTGTTTTCACTGTATTACTGTATGTGTTCATAAATGCTTTACACACTGCCTCTGAGATAAGCCTTCCTGCTCGTGCCAAGCTACCACAGGGTTGAGCAGGGGTTATTTTAGGAGTGTAGCCCCCTTACCCTGACTAAAAGCAAGGGTCCCTATTTGGACAAAGGTGCAAACCATTGCCAGCTAGAGACCCCCAGTTCTAACACTGACAAGAACATCCGATATTAGCAATAATAGCAGATTAATAAAGTATAAATAAAAACTATTTTACAACAAACAAGTCATTTTTTTTTATGCTTCGGCGGTCGCAGATTACTGTATCATATCTATGAGGCCAGGTAAAGCCATTATGCATGGTTTTGGATGGCCTCATAGACACAGAGTAAAGCAAGGCCTCCATGCCTTACAGTGTGCTCAGTGGTGTTCCATTGGAATTGCGGTGGGTTTTCCCAAGCAACACCTATGGACTTTGATGCTGCCCCAGATTTACAAGATCATGTAAATCTGGGTAAGTGCCAAATCCATACGCTTCCTGAGGTGAGGCGTAATGAGGAGAAATTTCTTTATTTCTCCTAGTTTTTTCCTCTTTCTATGTGTGCTGCATACTGCTGCACACATAGAAAGAGGAAAACCCTTTCTGTGCAGAAACAATCCTGCCAACACAGACTCCCTTGTACCATGGTGAAAGGGTTCCTGTGTTGATGCTAGGCATGCCGAAACGGTGCCAGCGCAGGGAGAACAGTGCATTCCTGCCCTTTCACTTTAGCGTAGGGCAGGGATGCAAGATGACTTGCTGCACTGCCCTACGCCAAATCCCCGTACATAAAGGCTGCGGTGTAAACTGGAAACTTGCAACATCCTTTGAGATTTGTATTCTAAAATGATCTCTAGAGCAGGCCTAAAACGGGGCTCAAACACTAAAAAAAATAATAGAACAAAGTACAAACAACCAAGCTTTCAATGCCAATCCAAACATTATTTATTTTGAATCTGAGAGGTGTATAGATGAATCGTGTTCCTGTTTTCAGCTCCTTGTATTAAAAATGATCTGCTGCCAATACAGGCTGACAGCACAGTCTGTCAAAGGGGAGGGCTGATCCTGCATTCCTTGTTGGAACATAAGCAGGAATGGAACAATAATTTTCTGCACTCCAAGCAAGATAGAATTTGGCTCCTGGAACATTTGGGTCTCTCTCTGACGTCAGCACTAAGTGCCAGCCCAGAGGTATGGTTTTACCCAGCAGTCGAAGTGCATTAGAAAAAGTATGGGAACTGTGATACTGTGCGCAATGGGGGTGATGTGAGTGAGAGTGGGGGCGAGGTCAAAGGCGTGGCTAAAAAAACTAAATATTTTGTAAATTTTTTCGGTCTTTCACCTTCAGGTTACTACATATAAAATAACGCACAGCTTAACTGAAAAATTACTGCAAATTAAATAGATCAGTGGGAAAGGCACTATCATACTTTATGAAACCTCTATTTGTTAATGCACTGCAGAGGTCTGTTTGTAACCAGAGAATTGACTGGTTGGAGCAGTGGAGAATAGTAACTTGAGTTTGTTTAGTGCTAAGAGGACTCAGTCTGTGACAGAAAGCACTGTGACTATTTAATTCATTATTTTAAACTTGCAATACACACATTATGAAACAGAGTGCTGCAAAATGCCCGTAATTTTTTTAAAAAATTCAAAAGTACTTCCAAAATATAGATTTTAGTAATACCCAGACTGCACGCAACACCACTTTAAAAAAAAAAATGTCCTTTAAAAGCACACCTCTCTCTCTTGCAGTACCAGTCAAAAAGTATACATCTATCTCACCAGGAAGCTTCAAGTGAGTCCATCAATTAAAACCAATACGGGCTACTGAGTAGCCTTTACATTTACAGATTTACCAGTTGCACATTTACACTTCTTTCAGGCAAGCAGACACCCCTGCAAGAAGGCTAGATTAGTTGTCTGTCCCTCCTTCGGTTTCGCAGCAGAAAAGACTCTCTCCCGTACATTGTTGATGAAGCATTTCACTCACAGAATATACCATCCTGAGATGGTTGTCTTTTCACAACATGTAGGGAAACTACTTTTCATAAATTAAAAAAGTATGGGCACCTCGTGCCCCTCCGATCCTGCCCACTTCGACCACTGGTATTCAGTAGCGGCTAGCATGGATAGGGCGTGGCAGGGTGGGGGGCGGTAAAGTGATATTTTCAAAAAAGAAAAAAAACGTACCTTTCCGCCCGTCTCTAGTCATCTCTCCTCATGCAGAGTTGGCATTGGTAAGCACCCGGGCTCCCCTGACTGATCACAACGCTTCAATGCAGCTTTGTGATTGGTCTGAGTGCCGTGGTTCAGGGGCCTGGGCATGTTCTCATTGCAGGCTGTAATATGCATGATTGTTTGGCTGGCCAAGAGGGCTGGCCAAACAGTCTTTGCGCACTTAGGAGGGTGCTACCACTCCTCACCTGCTCTGCAGCCCCGCCGGGTCATGCAAAGCTGCCGCAGCAGGAGGACAAGATAAAATGATAATGTTATGTTATATTATGTTAAGAATTTTAGAAAGAGCAATAGCTGCCTCAGCTAAGAGGCGTCCCGGCACCAAGCAGCAAGAGAATAGCACGCATAGAAGCGCAGGAGGCCTACAAGGGAGGAAACAAAAATGTTTTAATGGCTTTCCTAAAGTGAAGATTGTTAGTAAGCCCACGAATGTGGGCCGGCAAACAGTTCCACATAATGGCAGCTCTATTACGAAAAGAACGCCCGCCGGCGCGGACTCTTCTCACCCGAGGGATCACTACCAGACATTGTTTCATGGATCAAAGTGATCGTGTAGGAGTGTAAGGTAAAAGAAGATCAGATAGAATTTGTGGGGATGCCAGTTTCAAAATTTTATAGGCTATACATAGTGCCTTAAACTCAATTTGCCTGGGCACAGGCAGCCAGTGAAGGCGACGGATGGCCCTGGTCACTGTGCAAGTTCTGCGCAGGCCCAAAAGGGATCTTGCGGCCACGTTCTGGACTCTCTGTAGCCTCTGTATTTCAGATGTATTAGCTCCCAGATACAACGAGCAAGCATAATCGAGCCTAGACAAGATCAAGGCCTGAATAATGATCTGCCTAGTCATAGCATCGAAGAAGGCCAGGATGGGTTTGAGCCCGCGCAACAAACCAAAACATGTTCCCGCCACCTTTTCTGTCTGAATCTGAAAATTGAGTGAGGTGTCCATCCAGACCCCCAGGTTCTTCGTACCTAAACTCTTGGGCCACCACAGCTCGCTCCAACAATCATGGTTCCCTCCCACCAACAACACTTCTGACTTGTTGGTATTCAGTTGGAGACAGTTGGCGGTCATCCACTCGGCAACCGCCGAGAGGTCGCCCTGAAATTTCCTGGCGTCCTGCTCGGGGTCACTCGAGAGAACCACCACCAACTGAGTATCGTGGGCATAAGAGACCATGGTCAGCCCTCTGCTCCTGGCTACACCCGCCAGAGGTTGAACATTACGTTATTATCATTTTCTTTTTCCTTTATTTTACTGCTTCAAGGCAGTGGGGCAATGTCCTCTGTCTTAGTGGAGGAGCTGCCACTGCTGATATCCTGATGTGAGCACACACCCCTGCCGGAGTGGGAACCAAAAACGGTCATGTCAAATGTTGCTGCATCAGTCCCGTGATGCATGGAAAGAGCGCTGTGAACAAGCTTGATTACTTCAAAGAATGACTGGGATGGAGTAATCTCTGCCCAAGGATTTCTTGAGAAAACTGGGGAAAATGGTGCATTTTATAACACATCGCTCACTCCTTCCTCTCTTATTCCTACTCTAATCTTCTTCCCTTACCCCTCGACCTCTCTTTCCCTGTCTCCTTTTCCTTGGTCCTCGCTTTTCCGCCCATGTGTAAATCTCCCAGCCTCTTCCTAAAAGAGTTATCCTAATTAAGCCTGGGCAGAGTTCATGGAGTGCGTTAGATAAATGCTGTTCACAGTGATTTTCAGGGCCAGGTGCTTGTCCGCACTGTGCAATCATCGCGAACGGCACCATGCACTGACCAAGTGGGCGCTGCTTCCTTTCTGCCACTCGAGTAGATTTTTACTCAAGCGGCAGCTTTCTAAACGTGAACAGATGGTTTCTTAACGAGAGCGGTCTTGAACATATACTTTGAAAACAAGGAGAGGGGCTCATGAAGTCCAAAGGGACAGAGCACCAAAACTGTATAGTTAAAAAGATTCCCTTTGAACTCTAGTTACGCACTTTTCTCAAGTAGCCAATATCACAACACTCAATCCGATCTATCACACGCTAGTAACAACTCCAATCAAGATATGCCTTATATTCAATCAGATTTATTAATGTATCAGTAATACGATTCACAGTAATGAATAATCACATAAAAAATACATTAAATAAACATGGTACCATACACAGGCTTAAAAACATATTCAAATATTCATTCAAAAATACATGATTAAAACAATTTGATTTCTCATAACAGAACAACAAACTAACACCATGCGGAAGGAAAATCTAACAGAGGCACTCAAATTGTGCCTTGACAGTGTTAATTTGCAACTTATGTGGACCAGATATAGCAGAGAACTGTTATCCCTGATTTATATCATTCTTGTCCCATATCAAATTAAACCAAACACTCTGCGTCGATGCGTTTCGGTGGAATAAAATGATGGAACCACCCTCTTCAGGACTGACAATGATATTCCTTCCTTTAATCAATATCAATAAGCGTACCTAACACAAAACATAATACAAATAAATTAAAAACATTATTTTTCACCAAAGGCATCAAGAGTCTTTTTTTGATAATTTTATCTCCTCTGGCACTTCAAGGTCAAAGATCATTGCCATAACAAGATAGGTCTAAGAGTTTAATTATCATAAAACAAGTTAAAAACAAATGTTCTTCACAAAAATCACACATGATCAATATGTTAATAATATGTGAAAAAAAAAAGCCTGTGTATGGTACCATGTTTATTTAATGTATTTTTTATGTGATTATTCATTACTGTGAATCGTATTACTGATACATTAATAAATCTGATTGAATGTAAGGGCGCTCATATCTTGATTGGAGTTGTTTCTAGCGTGTGATAGATCTGATTGAGTGTTGCGACATTGGCTACTTGAGAAAAGTGTGTACATAGAGTTCAAAGGGAATCTTTTTAACTAGACAGTTGAACATATACTCACAATAAGAAATCTGACCGCCCACATTGAGAAATCTCGCCGGGAGGCTGATTTTTCTCGCTCGCACTCGCCAACGTGATGTCGATGATCGAGAACGAGGAAAAATCTTGCCGGGAAATGGATTTTCCTTGCTTACCAACTTTACTTTGATAAACACGAGCGAGGAAAAAAACTCCGCTCCTCTACGCAGAGTGGAGTTTTTGGGAACTTCGCGAGCTCCGAGTAACCCGGAGTGTGACAAACTTCACAAGTCAAGCGGAGTTCGCCACCCAGACTTTATCATAATATAATGATGCGTAAAATAAAAGTGAGATGGAGGGCATTGACTTCACTTAGTAAAAAATCAAGTACTCTTGAAAGGAAATACCAGAAGGTAGCAGACATTACTAAATAAGACAAAGTGCCCCCCCCAATGACCCTCCTACAGCCACCTGTGTTATGTTGTCTGGTAAGTCATCTCTTTCTTCCCAAATGCAGTATGTAAAATCAAACCTGCAGACACATCAGCGCAATTTGATAACAACTGTCCTTTTATTGGACGAACCTTGACCCTCTGTGTAATGGAACAGACCTTTAACCAGACACATAAGTAGCAAGATTCTAACTCCTGACATTCAGACTCAGTCTTATGCGGCAGCCATTACAGCACAACCGCCATTGTGGAGAATAAAGCACTGGCTACAAAGTCAATGAGAGATAGAGGTGAAGAAGTCATTTTGTCTTGGGGGCCTGGCATATATTACAGAGAGATATTTCCACACAAAACACAGAGATTCTAGACAGATTGGTGCAATTTAAAAATATCAGGGTTCGGTCCGTTAATGTTTAGAATGATGTTCTTATATCGTGCCCGCTCGACCGCAACCAGCATCCCACTTTCGCAGGTGAAAACATTTGATACTAAGGTCAAAGAGAGAGAGAGTTTTGCTGGTTTAGGGCCTCGCACATATTAAAAACACACCTTTCCAGACAGATTGTTTAATAAAATATTTGGTTAGCAATAACAATAATTGTGGTCACATTGCTGTACTTTGAAAGCATCTCTGTGTGCACTGAAGGAACTTTCACAACATTCATTGTAATGCGACAGACAGGCCTCCAAGCAGGCACGTGAACGTGGGAACAACACTCAAGTTTTAGAGCTGATCATTAAGCGGCAACCAGCATTCTGCTTTTCAAATGATGATTGTAACGCTTCCACCTCGGTGTCTGTCAGTCAGCAACATTCAAATTATGGCCAAATGCCACCTAAGTCAGTATTAATTACTGACAACGGACATTCGTTAAAAATAGGTCCCTGTCTTTGGATTCCCAGGTAGGTGCTATTACCTCCCATAAAAGGGAGCATCTGGAAGAGATATAAAACCCATGTTGGAATATTAATTTATATAACAATGATTCCTTCCAGCCAAGACAGATGTATTTTAGGTACAGAAGGAGCGATTTATATGCTCTCGAAGGGGGGGCCTCCCCGAGTGGCTTCACCAGGGCAGAGGGCCCTCCCAGTATCCACCTGCGATGGTCACTCTGTGAGCTATGGCCTGGACTGCAGATCCTCTTGGTGAGCAGCAAAGTCTGGGAACACCACCTACGGTTTACCCCAGTACCAGTCCTCCCATCAGCAACTCACTTGTGCCTGGGCGCCTGTTGCGATTGTCTCGTACCCTCCCCTCCCCACGCCCCACCCACCACTCACACACCTGGGGCCTCTGCGTCACGCTTCTTCTTCCTGCAGAGGCGCCATCTTGTATACCCACTTTTGAGGGCCCATGCCAATGACGTGGTTCGTGCGTAGCTTTAAATGTTTTCTGGGACCGCTTTATTATACGCTTCTGTGATGCACTTTAATGTGCTTTTGCAGAATTATGTGAATTTTATGTGCACAAAATTACATGAAATGCGAATAGTGTCCTCGGATCAGTTTTGAAGTTTGGACCCTTTTGCACAAAAAAAAAGAAGCATGAAACACAAGGGCATATTTACAACACGATGGCAAAGCATTGCGTTAAGTAAAAATTGCTAACGCCACGCTTTGGCATTCTGAAAACGCAGGGATGCGCTGTACTCACAAGAATGCAGCGCACCCCTGTAGTTCCCTAGCGCTAAATCTAGCTGCCTAGTGCCAACACAGACACTGTGTTGGGGGAATCATTGTTTATGTGTAAGAAAGGGGCCCCTTCCTGCACATAAACTATCCAGAATGCCGATTTGAAACTCCCATGTGTGCTGCGCAGCACACACATAGAAGTTGCAAATCGCCATTTGTTTAATGATTGTTTATGGTTTATGTGCAGGAAGGGGCACCTTCCTGCACATACTAAATCATTCATGGTGATTTGCTGTTTCGGCATCTGCTGCACAATGCAGCACACATAGAAACAGCAAAAACAAGGAGAAATTAACCACTTCTCCTCGTTTCGCCATGTTAAGACGAGGTTTTCCCTGGTCTTAATTTTGGCACTGCCTCCTAATTACGCCACCCTTGTAAAAAAGGTGCAGCATCAAAGCAATGGGTGTTGTGGCGGAACACCAACAGCAACACCCATTGCCCAACCCTTTCATGCTAATTGTAGCGTGAAAGAGGCTCTTATTTACAAAGCGGCGTTAAGCCATGTTAACTGGCTTAACGCCACCTTGTTAATGAGGTGAAGGGATGATTGCCACAGGAACGTTGCAAAAAGTGACATTCCTATGGCGATAGGGGCTTGTAAATATGCCCCACAATTGCTGTAAAGAACAAACACTCGTATTCTGATTGTTTGTGTTGTTCCTGCACTTTTGCTGCAAACTGTGGCATAATTATGCTGCTTGTAATAACATTTGGAAATTTTACATAACAAGAGTAATGCAGAATTTCCAAAATCAAACAATTAGGTCTAGTTTGGCAGCAATGTTGGGAAAACATATAGAGATGGTTGGAAATCTCACTTACAGGTGACTTCTCAGTTCTGCGTCATAACTTACAACAGCAAAATGGATTTTGTGCTCCAAGGTTGGTTTGCGCTGCCATCTGTGGTGCAATCCAACATGAAACGCCTACACCAACATATAGTAAGCGTGAGCTTTGAATCACCAGAACTGGAGAACCTTTCTTGAAAAATGGGCAGGACTTTGAAGTTCAAAAGTTATGCTCTTTAACTGACCAGGAGAGCATCACTCCTAGTTGAGTTCCCTTCAAATACGTTTTGATCCATGTCATCTGTAATGTTTGCCATACACAGCATAAAGAGGCGAACTGCCAATTCCAGGTAGCCATCTTGAGTGTCTATAGTGTCAGACAGGAGTAGAACTCAAACCTCTAAATGTTTTATAAGATGTTGAAAAGTTTGCATGTAAAAAAGCTGAACAAGCGAATATATCTGGCATTGGCAAGTATGCACCTTTTAATAATTTATTTTGCATACAGATGAAAGATTAAATAAATGACCAAATATATATAATAAAGGAGAGATTTAGCAGCTCAGGCACACCAGCCCTAGCCCTGAAGTGCATTTCTTTCTGGTAGTTGTGCAGAAATGACGAAGCAAAATACAGTCAGAGTGCAAGGCAGTCACTGGAGGACATGGGTTGACCCGTGTCCCATGCTGTATGCTGTGATGGATGGAAGAAAAATGTGACTATTACAGTGGTAGTAGTAGGTATTATCAGGTTCCACATCAATATCTAGTGACATGAAAACAGATTATTGCAATACTGTAGATGGGTACTCACAAATAATGTGGCTTGCTACCAGAAGGTGCAACAAAGAACTAAACCAAAGCACAGTTCCTAAAAATATACACTAGAGTTTGTATCGCACCAGGCTTAGTTTTATGTAATAATTTGTATGAAGTATATTTATATGGATCTCAACGGTCAAAATAGCCGTTTGTTGCTATTTAATTTGATCTTCTTTAGTACAATTTAACAATAGTTCAGTGTTTGGACAATGCACAGTTCATTAGTAATCATAGAAACAGCAGACAACACATGTTTCTTTCATTACATCGGATTTTCTCAAGACATCAGATTTGTAGTAAGACTCAGATGCGTCTTCTTTGTTAATGGAGTCAGTTGCCAATCACAATCGGTCTGGATGATCACTTACAGCGTAGTACCAATGTTTGCTGTATATTATAATGTTGACGTATGGTAAGTATTAAGAAAATATGTGTGCACTATCTCACTAATAGTAGGGTGCCTAGACTTAATTTATAAACTTAGACCCTTATGTACAAATATTCCATTTAAGGAATCGTAAATTGCAACAAATAACGCGTCACAATTTGTGATTCCTTAAATGAAATGTACAAAATGGATTTGTTAGAAGTATTCACAATTTGGGCACCGACCTCTAACGAATCCATGGTTAGTTTCAGATCCAATCTAAGTACTAATAAGTTGGTTGTCGAAATACCTATCTGTTGTGGGTCGCACTTCAGCCTACCTTATTAATACGCATGTGATCGGTCGTACATTACTACCCATTACGTTTGGCTGCAAACACAGGTATAATTGCCTACTAGGGTCCACAGACCACCATGTCTGTGATTGCTTTTAAACAAAGCAATCTTTTTTTTTTAATACAACCTGCGCTCCTTAAAGGAAAACTGGATGCATTTATAAGAGAAAAAATAGGGACACTTCTGTACTTCAATCATGGATTTTTCTTTACTACTGCACAGTATGGAAATTAGGGGTCCCTATCCAAAGCTTGGTTTAAGGCCCATGGTGCTTCTGATTTGCAACTGTATGCAAGAATACAGAAACAGCTTTAGCACAAGCTGTTTTGAAAATAGCTACTTACTATATTGAACTGTAGGTTCGCTGAGTGAGGACCGTCTTAAGCAGGAATCCTACACCACTCATCTTCTGTCACTTCCTTCAAAAAACAAACATTGCAGCTGAAAAACAAAATTATCAAACGTTGAGTACAGATCGAGAAAAAAGTAAAGAGAAAAAGTGGAGGGGCAAACAACAAATTGCTTAAATGTGAAAAAAATTACTTTCATTAAATAAAAGAGCATTGCGTAATTAGTCTGAATTCTTAAGTAACATAATTTTAGTGTCTTAGACAAATTAAGAAGCATTTTATTCAGTGGTAGTTGGATAAGGAAAGCACACAACTTATCAAAGTCTTATAACAACAGGCATTTATTTCATTGCAGCACTGAATCGGAGTTATTCAAATTAGGACCCCCGCTGTCAAACATCAGACCTACGCTTGTATGCTTCTTTTATGCTCTGAGTAGATTTCCAACTTTTTGGCAATTGTTATGTTATGTAAGTAGAAGTCTGTAAATCCAAAAGTGTAGGTAAGTGATGAGTCCAAATAGCACGGCAAACATTTGTTCCTGCCCGAGAGATTTACTGCTAATGCGGCATCGTGAAGAGTGGACTTATCAATGGTCCTGACTCACTGAATACAGAGCTCGTCTTAAATGGTCCAAAATGATTAACATGTGACTCAAGATACGAACAAGTTTTTATAGAACATATAACGGCTGCTATTTGGACTCCTCACTTACCTAGACTTTTGGATTTACAGATTTCTACTTACATTCCATTGGAAATTCTGGCATATATATTTTTTGTACGAATTGTAGGATACTGAACATATGCCTTGAATTTAAGCCTTGAGAACGTCCAGGAGGACGAAACGCGCGTTGGCTGCTGCTTTTTGTCTGTAATGGAATTAATTAAAATATCAACAGTGACCTGACTCATCATTTCTGGTGAACTTCTTCAAATGAAACAGTATGATTACTTGCAAAGGATAAGAGTAACTCAAGAGTGGTGTGCTTTGGTGCATTTGTTGGACTTTGGATGTAGACTGCTTTCACAGTTCTAGTAGATCTATACCCAAGTGGGCAGGTATTGTGACACCATGAGAGCACCCCTATGACATGTGATTGATTTGAAACTGGTAAAAAATTATAATACCGTAAAAGAATAGATGTGCAGATCAAATAGCATACCCACAATAATTGTATGTTTATCTAACAAGATCCATGCCTGATTTTCTGTACGGCCCTAGGCGAGATAAATTATACGGGCCGAAGCTGGACACTGTCTGCAATGCAGGTTGCCAGACTAGAGGTGGGTGAGACACTTAAGGCTGAGTCAGAAGTCTGCCTATGGCTTAGCTTGAGGTTATCTTGGACTCTAAAGTAAGGGTGGGCGGAGTTTGAGGAGTTGCACTCTGCAGAATTCCGCGTAGTTGCATAAAAAAATTCTGTGGAATCCACGGAGACCCGCTTTGCCCTATGAGGGACTGAAATCAAGGACTGCTCATGATAAGGGAGAGGAGGGTCAAAGAGGCATCAAAACATAACCCATTTAATGAGAAAACTCCATAATATATTGCACTGAAAACAGTCCTCAAAACATAGTCCACTGTAGCGTGAATTGCCTCAAGCATGCTGTACAGTGAACCATCAACACATATTTCACTATGAAGGGAACTCCGGGTATTCCCCTGTCATGCCCCCAAAATATACTACAGGGCATCGAGGTACAAGAAAATATGACCCACTTAAACATGTAATGTCCTAAAATGTACATAACACGGTGACATACTTTAAAATTTGCCACAATGAATGAGATCAAACACAACATGCACCCACTTCAATTGACAGGGAGTCTGAAATTATCCTTGTTTTAATGAAGGAGATGTTGCTCACAATATCCTCCAGTGGAAGAAGGCCTTTTAGCCCGGAATAAGTCGGGCATGAAAATGTCGCTGCAAACAAAAAAGTACTCTGCCATTCCTATACAGAATTGTGTACCCAAATATATTACCCACAAACTCCCACGTGACTAAACATCCCCTATATGTACTGTACCCCAAAATATGCTTCCCCAGAGCCCGGCTTCAGCCAGGTCACCAACGGGCTGCGCATGAACTGCTCCAGCACCGGGGTGAAGATCCCGCTCTCCGTTTTCTGCGCTGTCCTGCTGTAGGCAGCTGGGAAGGGAAGGAACGGCCGGGGCTGGGTGCTGAGCACAGGAAGCAGCTGCACGTCCATCTAGTGCACTGTGGGGGAGGGTGCGAGTACCCGCTACTTGGGGTACGCCGCGCCCCTCCTCCTCCCCAGGATGTGTTGTCTGGCGGCAGCGATCACTGATTGGGTGCCAGAGGTGCGTGTGGGAGAGGAAGGGCAGTCAGTGGGGAGTCCTCTGCACATCCTACTGCAGGGACAAGAATGTGTGCAAGTGATAGAGTGCAGCCAGCACGCCCTATGGAAACTCCACGCTGAGACGGCCTTCTGCGGAAAAAAGGGGGCCAGTATTCTGCATGTACTAGGAAAATGGTAACAAATTGTAGGGGTGGGCGGTGGGGACAAACTCCACTTTGCAGCGGGATCGTAGTTTCTGTTTTTGACAAAACTCCGCTCTACCAGCGGAGCATGGAGTTAGCAAAACTCTGCAAACTCCATAAGCGAAGTGGAGCTCTCCACTGATGGAGCAAGGACTCATATAAAAGAGACTTGCTCGGATGCAATCCTCTCAGAAACTCGTAACACCGTAATAATTGTGTTTGTAAGTACTAACGTGCATTACAGTTCCCACACTTAAATCTAGGGGATGCTTGCATATGTGTTTTACTAACAAGTAACCCGAGTGACACTAAAGATGGCTGCTAAATGCGGGATTCCATTTGCGCATGTGTCTACTGCATCTATGTAGTATGACGTCCTATCGCTTGGAGGGAAATCTTTGCAGCTGCGCAGTTGCTTCCAATATGGCAGCTTGAAACCCATATGATAATGTGCATGCTTTGCTGAAACGAAACTATGCAAGTTTACAAAAATGCTAATGCAAAAGAATTTTATAAGTAAATGGGATTAGAGTAGAGATAGGTGGTATACAGTGAAATCATTTATTTTTGATTTTAATATTCTTTTTCTTTGATCTCTCTATTAGTTCGTATTTAGACCTTCGAGTGGGACTGAAGCTTGTACACCATGTGACTGTCTCACATGTGCTGTAATAACAAGCCAGGAGCCGCAATGCAAATCCTTGAATGCCATCCAAAAGAAAAGAGCAACATACTCTGGGAACCAGCATGATGTCCTGTGAGAGGAAAGGATTATATACAAACTTGCATACATTGTTTTGATTAAGATGTGAATACGGGTGGGAAATAAAACTTGGGTAAATAAATTGATGGGCGGGAACATCGAACAATCAGCTTTAGAAAAATATTAAAACTTAGCATGGTGTGATGATCATCCCCCCTTGCTTGTCCAATCAGAATTAGGAGTTTCATAAAGTTGAAACATTTAGGGGTGGTGTTTAACATTAGAAAAGTATAATTGAGGTAGTTTAGTTAGTTAGACACGAGCTCGAGATGCAAAGATGCTGGGAGACCGAGATGCTGTCCGAGAATTGAGCAGAGCCTAAAGCAGAACCGAACTTCAGAACTCAGAGCCAAAGTTAAATTAGAAGAACATCGCGGAAGAATCGAGGAGGGAAATAGGTAAAGAGCTAGAAGAAGATCGGGGAGAAAGAGAGTATCAGAGAGGGGTGTGACACAGGCGTTGGATCTAGAAGAGGTCACCTATCCTGAATCCTGTCCTGAACCTTTGTCTCCTGACCTGTCCCAGGGGACCCATTCCAGCTCCTAGGCCAAGGGGTTGGTTTCCACACCATCCTAGGTAACTATCATTCTGTGTAGTATGCCATTGTACTGCTCTCTCCGTTTCTCCCTTTTCAGGTGCTGTCATCTTTATAACTTAGTCTAAAGTTTTCTGACTTAATTTGATTTTCCTCCTTGGAGAAAACGGTGTTCGAGTTGTACTTTGTATTCTTTGGTTCACATGAAATTAACCAGATAAACATTTAAAACTCTCCTGAGTCTGTGGTAATTTAAAGTATTATCTTCTAATGACATTTTACCTACAAAGCTAATAACTAGGTCCACTGACCAGAGGAAAATATATACGGACAGAAGGGTTGGTAAGAATTGGTGAGGTAAATTCATCTTGCAGGTATAATCACAATAAATTGACCCCAGCGGTACTTACTAGCTTATGTTTGAATGTTTATGGGCCCAGGTGAGTATGTGGATTGTCAGTATCTCTAGCTGGTAACCCGCTGGATCAGTTTTTTTGGTAGCAGAGCTATGGTTAGTTTTAGCTACTTAGGTAAATATTGAGATTTGAATTATTAATTATGTATTAACAAACACGTTTGTATCTTGTTCTATGTTGTCTGGAAATTCCCGGGAATATTGAATAGTGGCAGTGAGGTTACTCGTTTGCTAAAAGTAGTGCTGAAAAGCTATGCAAGGCTGACAGTGCTGAGTTAGGGATTCATTTGTATAAAAGTGAGAGTGATTGATAGCAAAGAGTTCTCTGGTGAAACTTTGGTCTTATATCACCTAGAAAGGGTAATACCGAAGGAGTAGCAGGTTCATCGGTGCTTGAGTGAAGAGTAAGCGAAAAGGTTTTACTCGTAGTGTGTGAAGAGTAAGGGGAAGAGTTTTACTCGCAGCAAATATAAATCGATTTTCGTATTTTAGCAGAAGCAAACAGAGTAGCGAATGTTTCTAAGTTGTCATTTAATGAATTTTGTATATAAATTGTAAGAAAAATAAGTCATTTGTGTTACCTTGTACAGGAGGGGTCAGTTGCGGGTGCTGCACTGACGTCACAGAGGGCCGCGCTGGGATTGGTTGGAACAGCGGGCGTGTGACTGACACAAATTTGTAAAGGAGGGGTCAGCAGTAAGGAGTGATACTGACGTCACAAAAAGACACGCTAGTATTGGCTAAACGCATAGCGTGGAATAGAATTGTATTGGTTGGAAAAATAGAAGCAGCGCTGGTATTGGTCAATTATTAAAGTAAAAGCTAACATTTGATTGGCTAGAAAAATAGAAACCATAATAATAATTGATAGTGGGCTTTGTATGTGGAGACACGATCCAACTTTAATAGGGAATTGCCCAGATAGAAGGTATTTAGGATTTGCCAGAGATCAATATATAAAAGGATCGACAACAAAAATGAACGGAGAAAAGAGAAAGATGACATTATGTAGAAAATTTAAAATTATTTTAAAAAGGATAAAACCATTAAGACTAGAAAGGGAATTCTTATCCCTCCCCCGAAAACACCCGCATCATACATGATGATGGAAAGAGACTGCTAGCTTTCCCAGAACATGGTACATTTAATGGAAGAATTCTACATAATCTGAGATTAAGAATGAATGAATTAGAGCCCAGACCAAGATTAACACAATATGAAGCTCTAGTAGAATGGGTGACTGAAGCATTTGAACGCGATAGATCCAGAAGTAGCAGAAGCTGTAGAGGGTTTTATCCTAGACTACCACGCGAATCACAAGATAATCAGATGAAACAATAGAGACAAGCAATGGTGACAGAAGGATTATATCCTGTACTAATGGCTGAGGAACAGTAAGGAGGCAAGTGCACAGAGAAAACCAAACATTTAACGATGACAGGTAGTGTAGAATTAGATGATGATGATTGTATGGAGGATATTCTAATGAAAAACCCTCCGTCATACCAAGATGGATCCAGTAGAACTACTAGTGCCCCGGTTTTAGGAACGCCATTGGTTCCACAAGTTATACATGAATGGAAGGTTACTTCAGGAAAAAGAAAAAGAGGCAATAAATAAGAATAGAGAAGAATTAATACAGAAAATAACCCAATTGAGTACCCATCCAGAAGCATTAACCATACCAGTGACTATAGGTCCGGTTGTTCCATTGTATGGGGATAAGGCGATCTGCCCCAAGCCTCCAGTTATGTCCACACCTGTAATTGAACCCAGAAAAGAGAATATAATAATTGATGATCAAGGCAGTGAATGTGAGTCCGTGAAATCATTAATGGATTTACCAATAAAAGGTCAGATAAATGAGACCCGAGAAGAGTTACACCTAGTAGTTCAAAAGAAGTACAAATAGAAACTATTCTATTATTGAGATGTACATGTTCCATGGACCAGACAGGATATTTTGTCATTTACTAATGATTTCACGAAGTTAAGAGAAAAGCCAGTTGAATGGTATCAGCAAGTTGAAAGATTTGTGAAGGTTTCTAAAGTATTGTTAAAAGATTTGGATGGTTTATTTGACATAGTGGTACCTGCTGATTTATGGACAGAATGTAAAATTACTGTTGATTGGCCTAGTGATGAATACCCGAAAGATGCGAAAACAGGAGCCCCTTCAGAAGAGGTCATGCAGAAATATCACCAAGTGATCACTTTCTTAAAAGGGAAAACTCCTCCAAAAGAAACAGATTGGGTAAAGATAGACAGAACGACCCAAGATAGAAATGAGTCAGTACATACTTATTATGAACGACTGTTGCAAGTGTTTAAGCCGTATAGCGTATTTGAGAATATCGGAGATAAAGATATGGAACATTTTGTGTATCGATTTGTGACAGGATTAATCCCAGAAATTGGAGATATGATTCATCAACACATGTTGTGTTGGCAAGCAAGGCCAATAGACGATATTCTTAAATATGCAAAGTACGGCAGAGACGAAATTGACAATAGAAGTTAGAAGAAAAGGTGATGTGGGCCCAAGTAAAATTAGCAGAACAGCAGGATCTCCAACTAAACAGTCAGACAGGAAATCAAGGAAAGGGGCAAGGCAAAGGTGAAAGTAATGGGGGAAAACAAAAGGGAAGAATGAGTAGAGAGGAGGCAAAGAAAAAAATTCCCTGTCATGGGTGCGGAAAATTGGGGCATTGGAAAAGTCATCCAGTGTAAAAATATTCAGAATAATAATGGCCCGAATCAAAATTTAAATCCATAGACGCAGAATGAGGTGATAATGAGTCAACCACAGCAGGTTGTAAATCTACAGAGTCAGTTGCCACCTGTCCCTATGCCAAATTTTGTGAACCAGGCCAAGTACAGACGGACACCGGATTTCAAGGAGGAAGTGGTAAGAAAAAATCAGTAACATCACAATTTCTTTTACAGGATTCTTATTTTGAAGACAGCGACCAATGGCGGTGCCTGAGGGGGGAGGAAAAGGAGTGCGTACTTGGCGCATCCTTACCGGTAGATCAGTCAGGTCCATATATTGACGGTAAAGTAGAAGGAAAAGATATTACCTTTTTGTTGGACACTGGTGATACCCGTTCTACTGTAAGAACAGCAGACATTCCAAACCTACCCCTCTCGGGAGAGGCGATCCAAGTAGTGGGTATTCCAAACAAACAGATAAGAACTCCTATTACAGAACCAATGGAGGTACGCATTGGCAATTTCAGGGAAATGCACAAATTTGTGGTGTGTGACTCCAGTCCCGTAAATTTATTAGGAAGAGATCTACTGTGCAAAATGAATTGCACAATATTTTGCACACCGGACGGTTTTGCAATTGAAACCCCAGATGAAGACGAGTCTATAAAATCATGTTAGCTGAACAAGGCCCAGAGGTAGACGAGATGTATTCTTTGATGACAAAAGACGATTTACCAAATTGACAGTAAATCCAGATGTGTGGGATTTTACACGAAAAGAAGTAGGGCTAATGGCAAATGTAGACCCAGTAAAAGTAACCGTGAAGGAAGGTGCAGTTTATCCAAACACGACAATATAAAATGAGTCCAGAAGTTAAAGATGGTGTTACAACAGAAATTGATCGAACGATTGAACAAGGCATTCTAAAAGAAATAATGAGCAGTCCATGCAATTCACCTATAATTGGCATTAAGAAACTCAGCGGGAAATATAAAATAGTTCAAGATTTAAGAAAGATTAACAAGATTGTTGTACCTTGTTGCCCTGTAGTGCCAAATCCACCAGTAATTTTGTACCAGATACCATGGAAGGCAGGATGGTTTATAGTAATCGATTTATGCCATGCCTTTTTCTCCATTCCATTACACCCAGACACCCAGTATCTCTTTTCTTTTAAGTTCGAGGACCGTATTTTAGTCTGGAATAGTGTTCCCCAAGGGTGTAATGAAAGTCCTTCGATTTTTAATCAAATATTGAAAAAGTGTTTAGAGACCTTAGTGATGCTCAGAAAGTCAGTACTGGTACAGTATATTGATGACTTGTTAGTCGCGTCTAAGACAAGAGATGACTGTGTTACTGATTCAATTGCCTTGTTAAATCATTTGGCTAATGGTGGACATAAAGTGTCCCCTGAAAAAGTGCAGTTTTGCAGACCCGGAGTCAAATATCTTGGACACCAATTAGAACGTGGAGTAAGGAAAGTGACCCCGAAAGAATAGAAATAATAAGACAAATGAAATTGCCGCAAACCCAGAGAGAAATAAGAATGTTCCTTTGAGTTGTGGGATACTGTAGGCAGTGGATTGTAGGGGTTTCCTTGCTAGCCAAACCCCTAATACAAATGACCAAGAAACAAGCAAAAGATCCAATAGAATGGGATGATGAAACAATGGAAGCATTTGTAAAATTACTGAAGTGTCTGTGTGAAGCTCCTGCCTTATGTATGCCAGATTACTCGAAATAATTTGCACTGTTTTGTTGTGAAAGGAATAGTTGTGCACTTTTAGTTTTAACCCAGAAACATGGTTTGATGCGACGTCCAGTGGCATATTTTTCTGCTACTTTGGACCCTGTAGCCTCAGCTTTACCTGGTTGTTTAAAAGCAGTAGCTGCAACCTGCATAAGTCTAGAACAAAGCTAGTCAACTGTGATGGGGCATCCGGTAAAGGTGTATGTTCCACATTCAGTTGAGATTCTTTTAACGAGAACTCGAACGCAGTACCTTACTCCTAGTCAGATTACATGTATGAAAGTATCATATTAGGTGTTGAAAACGTGACAATAGTCAGGTGTACCGTATTGAATCCTGCCACCTTATTACCAGATGTATATGGAGAAGAGGTGAGAGATGAAGTCGAGCACGACTGTTTGGATGTGATTGAACTTTGCACCAAACCCCGTCCAGACATACAGGAAGAACCTTTGAAGAATGCTGAACATGAGCTATTTGTAGACGACTCATGTATGCGCTATGAGGAGGGAGGACTAAGTGCTGCTTACGCTTTGTGTACATTGGCTGGAATAGTCGAAGCATCCTATTTACCAGTAGTCAAATCTGCACAAGTAGCCAAATTGATAGCTTTGATTAAAGCATGTAAAATTGGAAAGTAACCATTTTTACTGATAGCCAATATGGTTACGGGGTTGTGCATGATTTTGGCCAGCTCTGGATGCAGAGGGATTTCTCGACTTCTTCAGGATCCCCAATTAAAAATGGAAAATTCGTGAAAGAACTGCTTGAAGCAATACAATTGCCAAAAGAAGAAGTGACAGTGGTCAAGTGTGCTGCACATCAGTTAGGAGATGACTATGTGACAGATGGTAATAGGTATGCTGACCAGGTTGCCCAATACTGTGCCAGAAATACATTTTGGGTAAACAAGAAAATTGAAACAAGTGGAATTAGCTGCCAACTTATGCTACTGTCAGGATTGGAAACATGGGAAGAAGTAAGACAGCTACAAGAGGAGGTAGAATTGAGGGAAAAGGAAGAATGGGTGAAAATAGGATGTAAAAAGAGGTCAGAAGAGGACGTGTGGGTTTACCTAGATGGTAGCCCAGTAATGCCAGACTGTATGCTTTCACAATTTGCTAGGATGTATCACGGAGACACCCACATAGGTAGAGATGCTATGATCAGACTTTTTAGACAGGAATGGTTTAACCCAATGTTTAGGAGTATAGCAGAGAGTCTATGCCAGAAATGCTTAATTTGTCAACAAATGAATCCAGGTCGAAAAACAGTGGTCAGCACGGGAAAAATTGGAAAAGCAGAAGGTCCATTTATAAGGCTACAATTAGATTTCATTTAGCTACCACCTTGCAGAGGTTTGAAGTACATACTTGTCATAGTTTGTTTTTTCTCACGGTGGGTGGAGGCATACCCCACTAGAAGAAATGACAGTATAACAGTTGCCAAAACTATTGTTGAGAGAACTGATTCCAAGGTTCAGTTTTCCAGTAACTTTGGAATCAGATAGAGGGTCTCATTTTAATAATGAAATAATTTGACTAATCTGTGAAGCATTTAAAATTGAACAAAAAATGCACTGTGCATATCGCCCAGAGGCTTCTGGAGTGGTAGAACAAATGAATGGCACTATAAAAACGAGACTGGCAAAGATATGTCCATCCACCCCACTGGAGTGGCCTGATGCTTTACCTCTTGTTCTGATGGGGCTCAGAAGCATTCCTAACAGGAATACAGGGTTGAGTCCCCATGAAATACTCATGGGAAGAGCAATGAGGCAAGCATGTATACCAGGACACAAACTGTTGAATGTATCTGATGACTTGGTATTGGACTATTGCAAAGAACTGGCTGACCTAGTGCATTCTATTACTCACCAGGTTGGAGAAGACGCAGTTGCCAGGCAGCCGAATCAAGCACATGATCTGAATCCTGGTGACTGGGTGGTGGTGAAGAATCACACTCGAGAGTCGTGCCTAGCACCCAGGTGGGAAATACCACATCAGTTTATATTAGTTAGAACAACAGCAGTGAAATGTGCAGGCTTGCCTAATTGGATTCATGCAAGCCATACTAAGAGAGTACCAGCACCTGACGAGGAAGGACCTCAACTGACTCAAACAGTTGAGGCTGCAAAAGGTTGTGCAGCTGAAGGATCTAGCATATCAGGACCTGAAGTAGCTGATCGAGAACAACCAAGCACAAGTCAGGATGACTGGATACCAGTGGCTGACATAACTGAAGTAATTGTAAGGACAAGAAGTCAAACGAGGTTAGAAAGACAGGAGCATAGTGAGGACCAGATAGGTATAGAAGAACAAGCTCAGGTAGGTAAAAATACAATTGTTGGAGAACCTGAGCAGGATCAGATAAGGAGAGAACAATCTACTCAGACAGAGGTGGATGAAGCCATACATGAGTCTGAGAAGGGACAGATCGGTCTAGAACATGTTCAGGCTGCAGAAACTCAAAGAGCAGTAAGACCTGAGCAGGACCAGATAGGAGAAGAAGAACAAGTTCATGTAGAAGAAGAAGAGAAAATCGAAATAAAACCTGAACAGGTTCAAACCAGGGAAGAACGCATCCAGGCAGAAAATTACATTACAAGAATAAGCCCTGGACAGGGTCAGACAGAGAGGGTTTCTGAAAACGAAAACGATCAGATTGTGCCACAACTTAATGAAAATAAAAGAACACTCGAAGACAGTGACATTGCAGTGCAAGCAAAAAGTGTCAGAAGAGGTGATAACTGGCCAGATGGTGTGAAAAGGTTAAAATATCACTTCAAAACAATTAATGAAGAACCTGACCAGGTAAACGAAATTTCTAGTCAGTCTGGGACGTCTACTGAAAAACCAAGACAAAGAAGTCAAAGATTAAAAGTATTGAACAATAAGTTCAAAGGTCCTGAATGCACATATGTGGTTCTTGAAGAATTCAAGAGTCTAAATCTAAATGAAGAAAGTGATGAAGAAATAAATGCAGAACAGATTATCGAAGAAGTAAGACCAACCTGAAAATTCTCCAAGTTTATATTTCAAAAATAATTCGAAATAAAGAAGAGAAATCTTCTTAGTCCAAAATGGCTGATGATAGGGCTGCTGGAAAACCGAAACGAAATTATTTACAAAGGTGTTGTAGAATATGCATATGTAGTATATTTTTAGTGCTTATAATTTGGTTAGTACTAACAATAGCCATCCCTTATTTGATGGTTACAAAAAAAAGAATAACACAAGCACGTATGAAAGGGTAACTAACATGAAAGGAGATAGAGTAGCATTAGAAGCACCAAATGAGTTTAAGACTAAAAGAGACAGGGTAGATTTAGAAGCACCAGATGAGTTAGATGTACACCACACTGTGACAAATAATGACACTGCTTTAAATGTATTCCCCAAATTATTAGTGCAAGATGTAGACACCATGGAAGTTAGTGATTGCTATGTGTGTATGAAATTACCCGCATCAGTAGCAGAAGGTGCAACATATCATCATATTCCCTTAACATATGGTTTTTTTAGTAGTATTTAGCTAGTCTGTTTTATAGAACAGTAAAGTTACAATATTATTATTCTAATATAGATGTGATTTTTTCTGAGGTTCCTATGCGAACGAGCATGAACCCAGTTCTTAGTATATATAGATTTAATAACTATGAAAAGATTAGATATAGCTGAAGCATACAAGCACAATTTAACATGTAAATTACGCGAAGAAGAAAAGATTTTTTTGAATTTAGTTGAGCAAAGGAGACAGGATTTCCAAAGAAGAGCTTCTGAACCGAAACCTCATATACCTCAGTGGGCTGAGAAGGAAGATATTTACACAGCTGGCAAGACTCATGCTGCTATGTCCCTGGACTTTGAAAAGAAAGGGAAAATCAGCTTCCATAGATTAAAGACTGACTATACCAATGCATTTATTGGTTCCAGTGAATGTGAACATAATTTTTTTTGTAATTGGGGGATGGGGATTAAAAGGTGGAACAGATCCAGTAGTTCCTGGAGTTTATTACGTGTGTGGCAACAACGTCTATTTCAGGCTGCCTGATCATTGGTACGGGAGTTGCTATTTTGGAATAGTATTCCCAAAGGTGTACCATGTGAAAAGAATCACTGGAAGCAATGAAGACGTAAAGGAACTAACATGTAAGAAGAGAGCTAGTTTTTCAGGGATAGTAGGTGATATACTCAGTGAATTGATACCTTCAGTGGTAGTAATTCTAAACTCATGTATAATTTGTCAGTTATCTACAGTGGTTGACTGTCTATCGACTGATACTGCTGGAGGGTTCTTTAATGATTAATACAGAAATGGCTGCAATTAGATCTATGGTTTTTCAAAATCCACTTGCTCTTGATATATTATTGGCAAAAGAGGACGGAGTCTGTAAAATGCTGAAAGCGCAAAACTGTTGCACTTACATTCCTGATAAAAGTATCGAAATTGGAGGATAAATTAAAAATATTACAAAAATGGAGGAAGATTTGAAACCACTGGAAGTTGACAATGTATGGAAGAAGTTAACAAATAGTATTGCTACCATAGGGGACTGGTTTTCTAACATAGGTAATAGTATTATTGGTCAAATAATACTGCCAATATTAGGAATAACACTATTAGTTTTAGCAATAATGACATGGTTTAAATGTTGTAAGAAGAGAAAGAGATATGCAGTGAACGAAAAGGAAAAGAAAAGAAAATACGATGAGATACAATTAGAAGAAATGAAAGGAGATCTATATAAAAAGATGAAGAATTTACAGTTCAATAACGAAAAAGAAAGAAATGAAAAGATTGAGGAAGGAATTGAGATGTGCTAAAGTTGGCATCTGATTTGGTGGTGGGAAATTAGTGATGGCATTAAATGCCATCAGAGAGGGGATTGATGAAGCAAGGACTCGTATAAAAGAGACTTGCTCAGATGCAATCCTCTCAAGTAACTCGTAACACCGTAATAATTGTGTTTGTAAGTACTAACGTGCATTACAGTTCACACATTTAAATCTAGGGGAAGCTTGCCTATGTGTTTTACTAGCAAGTTACCCGAGTGACACTAAAAATGGCTGCTGAACGCGGGATTCTATATTGCGCATGTGTCTACTGCATCTACGTAGTATGACGTCCTATCGCTTGGAGGGAAATCTTTGCAGCTGCGCACTTGCTTCCAATATGGCCACTTGAAACCCACATGATAATGCGCATGCTTTGCTGAAACTAAACTATGCAAGTTTACTAAAATGCTAATGTGAAAGATTTTCATAAGTAAATGGGATTGGATTAGAGTAGAGATCGGTGGTATATAGTGAAATCATTTATTTTTGATTTTAATATTCTTTTTCTTTGACCTCTCTATTAGTTCGTATTTAGGGCTTCAAGTGGGTCTGAAGCTTGTACACCATGTGACTGTCTCACGTGTGCAGTGACAACAAGCCAGGAGCCGCAATGCAAATCCTTGAATGCCATCCAAAAGAAAACAGCAACATACCCTGGGAACCAGCATGAAGTCCTGTGAGAGGAAAGGACTATATACAAACTTTCATACATTGTATGGATTAAGATGTGAATACGGGTGGGAAATAAAGCTTTGGAAAATAAATTGATGGGAGGGAACATCGAACAATCAGCTTTAGAAAAATATTAAAACTTAGCATGGTGTGATGATCATCCCCCCTTGCTTGTCCAATCAGAATTAGGAGTTTCATAAAGTTGAAATATTTAGGGGTATGTGTTTAACATTAGAAAAGTATAATTGAGGTAGTTTAGTTAGTTAGACACAAGCTTGAGATGCAGAGATGCTGACAGACCGAGATGCTGTCCGAGAATTGAGCAGATCCTAAAGCAGAACCGAACTTCAGAACTCAGAGCCAAATCTAAGTTAGAAGAACATCGCTGAAGAATGGAGGAGGGAAATAGGTAAAGAGCTAGAAGAAGATCGCGGAAGAATCAAGGAGGAAGAGAGTATCAGAGAGGGGTGCGACGCAGGTGTCGGATTCTAGAAGAGGTCACCTATCCTGTCCTGAATCCTGTCCTGAACCTTTGTCTCCAGACCTGTCCCAGGGGACCCATTCCAGCTCCTAGGCCAAGGGGTTGGTTTCCACACCATCCTAGGTAACTATAATTCTGTGTAGTATGTCATTGTACTGCTCTCTCTGTTTCTCCCTTTTCAGGTACTGTCATCATTATAACTTGGTCTAAAGTTTTGACTTAATTTGATTTTCGCAAATATAGTAAAGTTTGAATGCGCACAAGCCTATTGTTTGAGGATTGAAAAGTTGTCGCGTGCCACGGAGGTCTCACTCTCTGAACCTTGGATTGTTATCGTCTTAAATTCATTCATGCGTTCTCTACCATTAGAGAACGTCCCTCTGGACGCTGCGGTGTGTGAATCGCATAGGCGAGATTCAAATTCTTAAGTGAATAAGTCGAAAGGAGTGATTAAAGGCGTATGGTTGAAAGTTGAATTTGTTCTTTTTTTTTTTATAACTCTTTTTATTGAGATTATGCGAGACGTACAACATGAGCACAGTTCCGTCAAATCACTAACAGAAAGCACAACAGAACAAATCATACAATATAAGAAGGCGAAGAGGAGGAAGTTATGGTGTGGGGGGACTATCACTTTCAGGCTCCTCTGGCGGGGCACATATGTAACCACGGTATGCGTTCCGGGATGACCAGATCTTGGCCCACTTTCGGGGGCATCCCCTAGCTGCATAAACTGTCTTCTCTCTGAGCATACACCAATCAAGGTCTGTTTCCCAATCCGTAACCTTTGGAGCTTGCATGGCTCCCCAGAGTTGAGCAATGTTCCTTTTGGCAACCATGCAGCCCAGTGTGACCCATTGTATCGCATGTGAGCCCAGGTCAGTGGGTCCCCAGATGTTGAGGAGGCATCTTGGCGCTTCTGGGTGGATACGGAGTTTGAGTACCTGGCTCATAATGGTGTGAATGTCTTGCCAGTAGGCCTGTATAGGATCGCAATGCCAAATAATATGGGTGAACGTGCCCTGCTGTGTGCATCCCCTTTTGCAGTAACCATCGACTGAACTACCCATGTGTACCAATTGGGGCCCCGTGATGTAAACTTGGTGCAGGATTTTCAGCTGTACAAGTCGGAGACGCGCCGAAATGGCGACAGTTTTAGGGGAGGAAACCGCAGCCTGCCAAGTCGCGTCATCTAACTCTATGCCGTCTTTTACCCATTTCTCTCGCAAAAGTGTCAGCGGGTCGTCCATATTATTAATGAGTTTCCTATATGTTAAGGAGATGGCTCTGTCCGGCAATTAGCCGTCTAGCAGTCTGTCCTCCAGTGGTGCGTATTCAGGTGGGAGGGCACATGGGGCAGTGCTGCCGAGAGCGTGTGATGTATTTGCAAATAACGGAAACGCTCTGAGTCTGCCACGGTATATTGAAGTTGGAGGGAGGCAAAGGATTTAACCCCCCCTGAATCCCACAGATCCCCGACACTCGATATGCCAATCAGGTCCCATTTGTCAAATCCCCGAGTGTTGCCCAAGTACCCGAGTTTCTGTGAATCCCACAGGGGTGTGAACAAGGTCAGTTTGTTGGACCAGCCCATGGAGGCGGTCGCAGTGTGCCAAATGTGAACGGAGTGCTTAGTGGGGCCAGTGAGCGGGTACTTACTCGGTTTGGAGTAAAGGGCCCTTGTGAAGGCTCCGTTAGGAAGGAGGTGTCTATCCATATTGTATGCGGGGTCGTCCGGCCACCCGTAGGTGCAGTGGTTTATTGGTATTAAATGCGAGGCCCAATAGTATTTCCTAATGTCAGGCAATCCTATCCCCCCATCAAACCAGTTGAGGGTGAGTTTAAGAGCAATACGAGGCCTCCCATTCCATAGAAGGTCTCGCTGTAATCCCTCAATTTGTTGGAATTAAGAATTTGGTACTGGATCTGCGGCATTCTGAAGGGCATAAAGAAAGCGTGGCAATGACATCATTTTGAAAAGGGCCGCTTTGCCTAATAAGGAGAGGGGAAGTGACTTCCAGTTCGCGATATCATGCTTCAATCGCTGTATCGGGGGAACGAGGTTTCGGGTGAAGCGGAGGGTTTTGTCTAGTGAGATAAAAATACCGAGATATTTGAATCCATCCGGAGCCACCGGAATAGGACAATCTTGGGGTATTGGAGGGGCCCCACCGCTTAAGGCGTAGATGAGTGACTTCTGCCAGTTGACGCCGAACCCAGAATACCCACCAAAAATAGAAAGGATATCGAATACCGCGATAAGTGATCGTTTGGGAGAGGCGAGATACAAAAGTATGTCGTCCGCGTACAGAGAAATTCGGTCTTCCCAGTCTGCCGACCACCGCAGCCCACGGATCATTACGTCTCTACGAATCCAAGCCGCAAGGGGCTCAAGGGCCAAGGCAAATAGCAGAGGGGAGAGAGGGCATCCCTGGCGAGTCCCTCGACTAAGCATAAAAGGATCCGATTTCCTGTTATTGACTACCACCTGAGCCATTGGTGAGCTGTACAGCAACCGTATCCAGTTAATAAATCCAGGCCCGAATCCCAGCTTGCCCAGCACTGCGAATAGATAGGGCCATTCGAGCGTGTCAAAGGCCATCGTGGCGTCTAGAGAGACCACCACGGCGTCCTCGCGCAGGGTCAATGCCCTGCCCAATATCCCGTGCAGTCTGCGAAGATTCAGTGCCGTGTTTCGCCAGGACATAAATCCCGATTGATCGGGGTGCACTAGACCGCTTATGACCTTGATTAGTCTATTGGCCAGTACCTTAGCAAGTATCTTTGGCTCTGCGTTTAATAACGAGATGGGCCTGTAGGAGGCACAGTCAGTTTTAGGTTTCCCTTCCTTATGGTTCGCAACGAGGGTCGCTATTCTCTGGTCCAGGGGGAGGGATCCCCGCTCAAGGCTGTCCTCGAACATTGTTTTCAGATGGATTGCCAATTTGTCAGGGCGAAGCTTGTATAGTTCGATGGGGAGGCCATTAGGGCCCAGGGCCTTGCCTGGCCGGAGTGCCCTAATTGCAATTGCGATCTCATCCGCTATAATAGCACTATCCATAAAGACACGATCACTATCTGATAGTACTGGTCGAGAAATGTCTCGTAGTAGTTCAGAGGAGTCTGCTTCGCTATGTGGCACCCTGGAGCGGTATACTTCACGGTAGTGGGCTGCAAAGTGGTCAACTATTTCTTGAGGATCTGATACGACTAATCCCCCGGAGTCCCGTAGTTCAGGGACCAGCCTGTTTGCGCGCTCCTTTTTGTCCAGCCAGGCAATTAATTTCCCAGCTTTGTCGCCCCAGTCATAGATCCGCCCCAATCTGCACTGTGCCAGTGTCCTGGCGCGGTCGGTGACTAGGGCACGGTACTCCTCCTGTCGGAGGTGAAGGGCATGCAGGGCCTCCAGCGTAGGGTCAGGCTCAAGATCACTCTCCAACCGATATATGTCCTGTTCAATGTCGGCGATCTCCACTATCTTGTCCATCTTGGACCCTGATATTAGGGAGAGGGCTTCACCCCTAATCACCGAATGGAAGGCTTCCCACAACGTCTGCGGGGATTCTACCGAGGTCTCATTATCAAGGAGATAATTATCAATGGCTTTAATGAGACCGGCCCGTGTCCCGGCGCACCTGAGGTGCCAGGGGTTAATTAGAGCAATGCGTCCCACCGGGGTGTCATCAAGGACCATGTGAACCCAGAGGGGAGAGTGGTCAGAGATGCCCCTAGCTAGGTGTCGTATTTCATGTATGTTCGTTACCTGCGGGGCTGGGACAAGAATGTAGTCTAATCGCGAGAGGGTGTTGTGAGCGCTGGAGTGAAAGGTGTGCTGGATCTTATCAGGGTGGTAGGTCCTCCAGCAATCCTCGAGGCCCATTGCCTCCAAAAAAACTAGAAAAGGAGCGGGCTGTGGGCGGCAGCGTGCGGGGGGATACCGATCTAGCGTTCCTGAGACTACCGCGTTGAAATCTCACCCTATCACCAGGTGCCCCTCTGGTAATGCAAGTAACACAGTGCTGAGGTCCGTGAACGTAGCGGCCTGAAGCCCCAGAGTGGCATAAACCGACATGAAGGTGATGGTTACTCCGTCCCATGTGCCCGTGACCCACGCATATCTACCTCGATCATCAATGTGTGTGGAGACGGGCAAAAACGGGAATGACTTCTTTTGCATAATGCCCACCCCCCTAGAGTTAGATGCAAACCCGGAATGGGTACGCATGGAATAGCCCCATCTGTGCATGGCTTTACATGTGTGGCCAATGAGGTGGGTTTCCTGGAGTAGGATGATGTCTGGCGAAAGCCTGCGGATCTGCTGTAGTACTATACTGCGTTTAATTTTATCCCCCAAACCATTTACGTTCCAACTTAGGATTCTAACTTCCTTGCTACGTCGTACCCCCATCAGTGCACTTATGGAGAGTAGCATTGATACCCAATAAGAAAAGGAACTGTACTCTCGTCATAGCAACAAATTCAACTAATACAAAACTAACAATAAACCCCATTCCCAACAACCTCCCTCCCTGCTCCCCTGCCCTACGGGTTTAGAACTACCCATTACAACTAGCAGAGTGCCTGTCGCCCTAGTAAATTCAAAGAAAGAAGGAAAGGAAAGTAAACCAGTCCGGGGGGGGGGGGGGGGGGGGGGAAAGCTAATGGCTCCGTGTCCCTACCCTTTGCCTGTATCAGTGTCACACCATGACTGTCCCAGCATCGTATCTTCTATGATAGGTCTTTAGAGTCATTTTAGCTGGAGACCATGAATCCCACCACTCCTCCTCGTCCCTCTGCCCCCATCCCCACAACCCAACACGACCTGTTCACGTTGAGTCTCTTCTTCAGGTCGACACATTGTCTACTGGGCCTCCCGGTCTCCCCCCACCAGGGCATTTTGAGTCTCGATATTCCAGCCAGTCCGCTACATCCTCAGGACGGTCGAAAAACCAAGCCTTCCCCTCCAGTTCAATCCGCAGGCGGGATGGGAAAAGCATAGAGTACTTTAGACCCTTCTCTTTCAGTACTTGTTTTATGGATTGGAACTGTCTTTGCTGTCTCTGCACTCTTTGTGTGAAATCCGGTAAAAAGGAGATAGCTGCGTTTTCATAGCGAAGGGGGGGTGCCAGACCTGGAATTCTGGAGAATCACATCTCTGTCTCGGTAGTTGAGAACACAAGCCAGTATTGGCCGCGGGGGAGCGCCCTGTCTGGGTCGGCCGCCCGGGACCCTGTGGGCCCGCTCAACAACAAAGAATTTGCTGAGTCCCTTTGGTCGCAGGTGGTTGAGGATGAGGTCCTCCACGAATAGATCAGGAGTCTGTCCCTCGGCCTTCTCCGGGACTCCTACGATGCGGAGGTTGTTGCGACGGAGCCGACCTTCATAGTCGTCCAGCTTGAGGGCTGCCAGATTCCGGGAGTCCTGCAGTTCATGGACCTCCCTCTGTAGCTGCGCCACGTCGCTCACTAGACCTGCAGTTGTGACCTCTACCTGCTTCACCTTCTCATTAAGCTTCCCCATGTCAGCCCTGATAAGATTTACGTCAATCGCCACCGAGTCCAGCGAGGTCTTCAACCCCGTAATTGCCGCCATTACATCTTTGAGGGACGGTTCCTGCATCTCCGATTCGGGGGGATCCCGAACTCCATCTCCCTGCTGGTGACCCCCCTGCGGGTCCCTGGCGATAGTGTATCTATCCAATTTGTTCGTCTGGATTGTCTTCGCTGTCTTGGCGCCAGTCCCCTTAATGCGGTCCGCCATAGTGTCAGCAGTCAGTTGGCTTCAGGATAGGGATAAGAGAGCGGCCCAGTACCCTGCTCTCGTCCAGCAGCCTCAGCGCCCACACATCGGCGTTAGAAAGGTCTTTAAAGCCGGCCCTCAGCAACTAAGGTGGGAATGCTATAGGTTTGTTTTGGGTGGGCGGGGCCCCTGCCCGGTGGTCTCCAACAGCAGAGTCAAACTACCCCCCCAGCGGGTGCAATGGGAGCCGATTGCTGGCTGGGCCTCAGACAGGCCCTTCGCCACTTACGCCAGGGCGGGCAAGTCCCAGCGCAGTTAGGTGGTCCGTGCCCCGCCTCGTTACGCACCCCAGTTAAGACAGCAAGACCTCATCCCGGGGGCCCGCAGGCCAATGGTCATCCTCGCATACAAGCAGCAGCATAGAGTGTAGTCTCATCCCTCCCGGGCCACACCAGTCCCCAGGCAGCCTCCACAGGTGGGGCGAGGCAGGGCGTGCCCGTCCCGGCAATCGCCGCCACCACCAGGATCGGCGCGTCGGGGGAGAGCAATAGGTCGCAACCTCAACGGAACCCAGGCGTCTACTCACCGGCCACGGATGCACCGGTTCCTTGCAGGTGGGCCCCGCCAGCAGCACACCATTGAGTCACCGCCGCTCTGCAGACGCCGGCTCAGGACACCAGGGAGCCACTCCAGGCCGCGGCATCCGGGCCCCACGCAGCCACCACGGTCCTTTAGTAGTCGCTCCTCCGCTGTCTCACCCCTGGCTGCAGTGTCGCCTCATCCACCAACCACGAGTGCACAAGAGCAGGCCTGTTATGCGGGCTCCACTGGCGTTGCATAGATGGGTGCAGCCGCGAGGATTGGAGCCAGTCCAAAGGCCCCCCGCCTCCGCTGCACCGCCGGCCTCTCCACCTCTCAGGCTGCCGTTCTGAATCGCCACTGCCCCTCACCACACGCCGTCGAGCCGGCGATATTACAGGGCTCACAGTCCCCAGGGCCCAATGCGGGTCGATGGCAGCAGAAACATTCACGGGGCGTCTCCAGCCACGGCGCCCCCACCGGGCGAGGAAGGCAAGGCCGGATCCTCCCCTAGGCAGGCACGATCACTCCAGGCTCCGTCTTCAGCGGGACGAGGAGGCCACGACGCGTACGAGGGCGTCCGCTCCCCCGTTTCTGCCGCCACAGTTATCGGAGCGGGCGGGATGGGCTCCGCTACCAGTCCGGCGGACGGGACAGCTTGCAGGTGCTTCGGATCTGTGATCAGGATAGTCGAGGGCTACAACGGGCGCCGGAGCTCGCGGACTATGCGGCCATCTTTAGTCCGAGCTTGACCACGCCCCCTCTTGAATTTGTTCTTTATTCCTTTCATAAAGATGAATTCTTTTCACATCAACGTAGGAATGAACATCCTGATAAGGTCAATCATATTTTTGTAACTGATCCCAATGCATTTTGGGCTCAACTGGGGCCCTTCATCAGGGAAATCTAAACAATAAAACAAACATTTGTCAAATGAGGGACCATGTCTTGTGAAACAATATTCTAGTTCACAAGCTAATTGTTAAAGTACCAGAAATGAACTGTATATAGTATAAGTGAGCCAGCTAACTCAGATGGTGTGCCACCGTGGTTCATGGCTGGTTTCAAGTGAAGGTGAGGTTGGATGCATCGCAAGCATTTAAAAGTATCGGTGAAAATGATCCTTGCCTCAGTGTGCGACACTAACCAGTGTCTCCTGTCAATCGTGCATAATTGAAAAAACAAAGGTTCTGTCACTCGAAAAGTTTGGTTGCAGATGGCTGTAATGCTCTAGTGATTCAAAATACGGGTGATGTGAATGCATTCGGACAATAAAGTAAAGGGATAACCATCGGTGTGTAACGGTGAGCGCCGGGCTAAAAACAGCTTCTGTCTAAAGATACCTTATATCCTGTTTGTTCTCTTGCAGGAGCGAGTGTCTTACCTTCCGTCTCTTGTGGAATTAGTACCGAGCGTGCATCATGCTTCGCGTTAGCGTTGGTGTCCGTGTAGGGTGTATCGTTGTTAATAAAAGTGATAGAAAGTAAAAACGGACAGTGAACCACTAAACAGCAAGAACGCACCACTCGTGCATCCTCATCTGAATGGAAAGCTAAAAAGTCAGCGCCATCTTGTTAAGTGGGTTGCTGTGTACAAGATATACAAGTGATCAATGTGTGATTCAAGTGTTCAACAACAATCCAGGAGATGGTTAATGATAAATCAATGAAATAATGAGTGGAATAATAAATAATGTATATACAATGATAGATTAATATGATGATATATTAATATAAAAGAGGCAAGTTCATGCTTAATGTGCGATGCTAAACACTGAATGAACCACTACATTAGTGCATGCTAGAAATTACAAAGAGCAGAAATTCCAAATAGCACGCAAATTCCGTGCGGTCATTGAGTCCCTTTGGTTTCATAGATTCCAATCGGTAAATTCAGTAATTTTCTCTTTGCAAAAGAGCGTTGTTGTTGTTTTCTACAAGGGGAAAAGACCCCAAGCAACAAGCAACTGGTAATTAACATCTCATCTTATAGTTTGAATCAGATGGAAATACAAACTCTTCAAAAAGGGACTTCCTATGTACCCACCTATCATACCAACAAACTAGAATTATATGTGAGCCTGTTTAAGCTAATGCGCAACTTAAGGTTACGCCATTTCTTTGAGAACATAGTACAACCATCAGCCAGGGAAGTGGACAGTCTGGTGAAGAATCTCAGGAGCAAGAGCACATTCCAAGAACCAGTGACTCATAAAACTTTGGATTCCTTTGAGAATCTGGTCAAGAATGACATACAGAAATTTAATTTTAAAAGACACTCGAAACTACAAAATTTAACCAACAAAGAACGTAATATACTAAAAAATCTGGCCAATAACCAAAACATCATTTGTCAGAAAGCGGAAAAAGGTGGCGCTCTGGTGATAATGGATACCAGTTTTTACAAAGCACAAGCAGATCTGCATGTGAATGATCAAGAAACGTACATTCAACTTTCGTATAATCCCACTGAGCAATTCCAAAAGCAAGGAATTTTGATTAAAGCCACTGAAAATGGTGTTATCAATGAAAAAACCAAGACATTTTTGACACATCTCAATCCAAGAACACCAACTTTGTACAGGTTTCCTAAAATCCACAAGGATCACAAAAACCCACCTTTTCGTCCTATTGGGTCTACTAGGGGGAGCATACATGAGCCCGTGGGAAAATTTTTAGATGCACATTTACAACAGTTTGTGGTAAAAATGAACACCTACGTCAAGGACACAACAGATTTTTTTAAAAAGATTGAACAAATTGAATTACCCAATGATGAAGAAGTATGGTTGTGTACCCCGATCCCACGCAACCTAGGGATTAAGGCAGTTGAAGAAATTCTTCTACACTCAGAATTAGATCAAGATTTTCAAGTATTCCTCATGGAACTGTTAACCTTCACACTATATCAAAGTTATTTCAGATGGAATGATGAACACTATTTACAACTAATAGGCACTTCGATGGGCAATTTTGCAGCACCGGCCTATGCGAATATTTTCATGCATGTGTTTGAAAACAAATACATTTTGAGACTTGACACCTGGAAGAAACACACAATGCTATTTTTACGGTATATTGACGACATCTTTGTGTTATGACGAGGCACGTCAGCCTCTTTAACATCAGCCTTGGAGAACCTGAACACAATCAATGATCGCATACAATTCACATTCAACATTGATAACACTTCCATAGCATACCTAGATGTGTTATTGATTAGACAAGGAAACAAACTTGAAACAACCATGTTCAGAAAGACAACAGACCGAAACAATTTGCTGTATTACCAAAGTTTCCATCAACCTCCGTTGAAAAATCATTTGCCTTTTTCACAACTATTAAGGGTAAAGAGAAACGCATCAGATGTCTCAGAACTGCAGATTCAGACAAATAACATGATACGTCGGTTTCAAGAACGTGGGTACCCCAATGAAATTCTGCAACATGCAGTTACCAAAGTTTCTAATATAACCCGCAATGAATTATTGCAACCTTCGAGTAGATCTGAGCAACCCCGAATGGTGGTGGTATCCCGATACTCCACCATGAGTCACCGATATAAACAATCCATCAAAGCTCATTGGTCACTATTGGCATTAGAAACTGACTTTAATGGCATCTTGTGCGATCAACCAAGGTTCGCCTACACCAGAAGTAAAAATATCCAGGAACTTATCAGACAAACTGACAAGCCACAAATCGCTGTATATCAAGGCACTATTCCCTGTTACAATTGTAGCAATTGTCATAACATCATCAAAGGTAACAGGATGATGCATCCTATGAGAGGCACCCCCATAAAGTTACATGTAAGCCCTACCTGTGATACCACCAATGTGATTTATCTTTTAAAATGTCCCTGCAGACTCATTTATGTGAGCAAAACGGAAAGAAAGATTAAAATCCGCATTCATGAACACAAGAGCAATATACGCACGAAGAACATCAAGTAAACAGTAGCTATATATTTTAATGATAATCATCACAACATTGCACAATTGAAGTTTACCATTCTTGAGGTAGTAGAAAAAGCAGAAGGGAGAGACAACAACAACACTCTTTTGCAAAGAGAAAATTACTGGATTTACCGATTGTAATCTATGAAACCAAAGGGACTCAATGACCTTACGAAATTTGTGTGCTATTTGTAATTTCTGCTATTTGTAATTTCTAGCATGCACTAATGTAGTGGTTCATACAGTGTTTAGCATCGCACATTAAGCATGAACTTGCCTCTTTTATATTAATCTATCATCATATTAATCTATCATTGTATATACATTCTTTATTATTCCACTCATTATTTCATTGATTTATCATTAACCATCTCCTTGATGTTTGTTGAATACTTGAATCACACATTGATCACTTATGTATCTTGTACACGGCAAACCACTTAACAAGATGGCGCTGACTTTTTACCTTTCCATTCAGATGAGGGCGCACGAGTGGTGCGTTCTTGCTGTTTAGTGGCTCACAGTCCGTTTTTACTTTCTATCACTTTTATTAACAACGATAGATCCTACACGGACACCAACGCTAATGTGAAGCTTGATGCACGCTCTGTACTAATTCCACAAGAGACGGAAGGCAAGACACTCGCTCCAGCAAGAGAACAAACGGGATATAAGGTATCTTTAGACACAAGCTGTTTTTAGCCCGGAGCTCACCGTTACACACCGATGGTTATTTCTTTTACTTTATTGTCCGAATGCGTTCACATCACCCGTATTTTGAATCACTCGAGCGTTACAGCCATTTGCAACCGAACTTCCTTTGTTTATTCAATTATGCATGATAGACGGCAGACACTGGTTAGTGTCGCACATTGAGGCAACAATCTTTTTCACCGATCCTTTTAAACGCTTGTGATGCATCCAACCTCACCTTCACTTGAAACCAGGCATGAATCTAGGTGGCATACCATCTGAGTTAGCTGGCTCACTTATACTATATACAGTTCATTTCTGGTACTTTAACAATTAGCTTGTGAACTAGAATAATGTTGCACAAGAAGTGGTCCCTCATTTGACAGATGTTTGGTTTATTGTTTAAATCCCCCTGATGAAGGGTCCCAGTTGAGCCCCGAAATGTATTGGGATCATTTATAAAAATATGGTTGACCATATCAGGATGTTCATTTCTCTGTTGATGTGAAAAGAATTCATCTTTATGAAATGAATAAAGAACAAATTCAACTTTCAACCACACGCCTTTAATCACTCCTTTCGACTTAATCACTAAAGAATTTGAATCTCGCCTATGCGATTCACACACCGCAGCGCCCAGAGGGACGTTCTCTAATGGTAGAGAACGCATGAATTAATTTAATTTGATTTTCCTCCTTGGGGAAAACGGTGTTCGAGTTGTACTTTGTATTCGGTGGTTCACATGAAATTAACTAGATAAACATTTAAAACTCTCCCGAAGTCTGTGGTCATTTAAAGTATTATCTAATGACGTTTTACCTACAAAGCTAACAACTAGGTCCATTGACCAGAGGAAAATATATACGGACAGAAGGGTTGGTAAGAATTGGTAAGGTAAATTCATCTCACAGGTATTCTCACAATAAATTGACCCCATCGGTACTTACTAGCTTATGTATGAATGTTTATGGGCCCAGGTGAGTATGTGGATTGTGAGTATCTCTAGCTGGTAACCCGCTGGATCACCACCCACACTTACTCTCGAGCCCAAAATGAGCAGAGCTTTGATGTGGCTTGTCTGACACCCACAAAGCATTAACCTTCTATGGAAAACACATGAGAGAAAGAGATGCCCATCTGGGGACTGAATTCCACAATGTGAAACCAGAATGCCTAGGATTTTCCTGGCGTGGCCAAATTGTTTGATTTTAGGCAAATATCTCTATTTTGTTTCATTTAATAGACTGTAATGAGGATTCATGTGTAATAAGAACCTAGGCCACGTAACAACAATTACCTATTAGTTCACAAATGACTTTGTTGTCAGGGTGGGAAGGCATGCATGCTTCCAAGTTCAAACCATCAGTTTTAATAAATGCCTCCAAAGGCAGTGATATAATATGACATAGTAAGTTGAAAATCTTCTGCATGTTGGAGAACTGCACTTCTATCAATTTTGAAGAGACTTTCATATTGTTTCATGATGTATGTTGCATAAATTACAAGCCAAACATTTTCGTAGCTCGGCTTGTGATTGAACTCTTACAGCTTAGAGTGACTGACTGTTGGCTCGGCTCTGGCTTAGCTTCTCCTATTCATTTGCTGTCTTCCCCACCTCTATGACTGACTGCACAGTCCACACACTGACCACCTGTGCTCCTGTGAGGGCAATGCATGCATCAATGTCGTCATGTAGATTTAGAAATAATGAATCTGGTGTCAGGGATGATATACGACGTTAAAGTCCATTTGTAATACATTTAGAAATGTGTCATGGTGCACGGGGTTTGTGGTCTGAAGTAACCTCGTGACTGCATGTGCGCTTTTCACAAACACAAATGAATGCAGTCACACAAAAATGTGGAAAGGACAACTTTCAAGTAATTTTACCTTTTTATAATCCACATGTGTAATGTTCATCAGTGTTTAATTGGCCTTTATAAATAGCTGACTGTGACAGCAATGTGGAACTGGTTAATTACACTTTTCAACTGGTTGTGGAAAGTAAATAAAATGTGCTGTTTTTTTTTTTTTTTTAAGGAGTTAACCACCTGCTGTTAATTTGTTTTACCCTACATTCTCACCTTGTTAAGGCTGGGTATGGTTAATTGTGTACAGTTAGAGAGCTCTAGAGAAAAATCTCCTGCTGGGCCATTCGAAAATATAGAGAAGGCTGCCAATTCGATGGAGGCATTAAAACACCCTGAAGTCACATTTCAAGTGACTAAAATACCATGGATTAGAAAGAAAATGTGAATGGGAGCGGTTGCGGGTCAAAAAAAGGTGACACAACGAAAACACCTCTCAGCCCTCCTGAGTCGCTGGCTAAAGCATCTAAGTGCATTGTGGGGACTCCATGAACCAGCTGCAACCAGACTAGTGCCCTGTGAACAGGGGAAACTCCTCCATTATGGCGGAGGAACGTCGCCCCACTGCTATCTCGTAGTGTGAGAAGCAAAAACATAAAATGATCATAACTTTTAGTTATTACCATTTTATGTTTCCTTTGCCAGCGGGTGGGTGGACGGGCTGCTCTGCTTACGGAGCAGGGGAGGAGTGGTGTGTCCACTCCTGAGTGCACAATGACTGTTTAGTCAGCCCTCTCGGGCAGCCTAAACCAGTCTTGCGCACATTCCCCTTCTCCATGCCCACCTCTCCAGCCCCTGCCTGAGTGCCGTGTCACGGCGCTCAGACCAGTCACAATGCTGCATTGCAGCGTTGTGATTGGCTTAGGGCAGGGAGCCTGGCTGCCTGCTTCCTGTTCCTGTCGGAGGCAGGAGAGCAGGAGCATGACCTGCTGCGTGCAACCTCCTCTCCCCCCGCAACGCCCTTCACCCATGCCCACCCTCCCACCCATGATCCATGCCGGCAGCAACTGCCTGTAAGTAAGTAAAGTCTTATAAAGCACACAAATGCCAAGGTGTCTTGGAGGGGGCAAGAAAGTATGGAAGTCAGGAAGATCCTGATCACTGTTTGCGAGAGAAGAGCCAGGTTTTAATCTGTCTCCTGAACTGAGACCTGGAAGATAGTAGCCTGATATTTAGTGGAAGTTCATTCCAGAGCTTTGATGCAAGAAAAGAGAGGCATCTGCCTCCCCATCTGCTCCTTCTAGCTCTGGGCACGGAAAACAGAGCTTTATTCGCCGATCTTAACATCCGGCAGAGGGTATGCTACTGGAATAATTTGCGGAGGTCATTGGTTGCCCCTCCATGCATGGCTTTATGAGCAATGCATGATGCCTTGAACTCAATTCGCTGTTCAACTGGGAGCCAATGCAAATTTGTAATGGCATCCGAGATGTGGCTATATTTTGGGGACGTGCTGCCGCATTCTGCAAGGATTGGAGTTTGGATAACTGACATTTATTGACACCTAGATAAAGAGCGTTACAGTAGTCCAGGCGGAAAATAATGAGGGCAACCTCCACGGTTTTCCTCAACTCCATAGGTAAAAAGGGTAGGATTTTTGGGAGTACTGTGGCACATTTTCAGGTGTCTGGGAATGTGGCTGAGTCGATGAAGGCATTGAGGATGGGTGGTAGTGCTTCACTTATTGGTAGGAGTCCTTTGGTGAAGGGAGGAACTAACAGGCAGAGGTCAGTTGGTTTATTTGCCCTGAGAAATTAATCAGGGCATCATACAAGATTCCCAGATGCCTGACTTTGGTGGCTGGAACAGGGCATTCTCCTGCCTCTGCGGGCCACCATGACTGGGTCCAAATGCGAGGTCCATTCTCAAATTCCATGACCTCTGTCTTGTTGGCATTTAGTTTTAAGTAGTTCTTGTGCATCCAGTTCATTATATGGCCAAGACAGCTATGGAATCTATCTGCGATTGGCTGTGCCGTTGATGAGACAGAGATGATAATTTGAGTATCGTCTGCGTATGATACAAGTGAAAAGCCATGGTCCCTGATCAAATTTGGCTAGAGGGGAGACATAAATGTTAAAGAAGGTTGGATAGAGTGCTGACCCTTGTGGCACTCCCCCTGGGAGGTAGAAATAGCCAGATTCCAAATTGTCTCAACAAACCCTTTGCTCTCTGTCAGAGAGGAAAGAGGTGAGAAGGGCAATGGTGGTGTCTCCAATACCTACTGCCTTCAGCCGTCGTGTTAGGACAGTGTGGTTAACTGTGTCAAACGTGGCTGATAGGTCCAGTGGGATCAGGATAGCCCTTCCACCCCTATCAATCTGCCAATGGATTTCTTCAGTGGTCATAATATGTGCAGATTCTGTGGAGTGGCCCGACCGGAAACCATGTGGGGTTGGATCTATAAGTTAGTTGTTATCTCAGTATTTCGTGAGCTCTGAGTTAACAGTTTTTTCCAGAACCTTGGCTGCAAGAGGCAGACAGGAGAATGGGCGACATTTGGTCACCTCGAGAGGATCCAGGGAGGGTTTCTTTAGGATAGGCCTTACACATGCCTTCTTCCAAGAGATCAGGAAGACACCAGTGCTAATAGCCTTGTTCAGAAGGGGGGCAAGCAGCGCACGGACTGTGTTTAGACACCATGGATGATATCTGGTGGGCAGGGGTCCATAGGGGAAACCAGATGTAATCAAAATTAGTAGGTTGCTTACCATGTTGATGGTCAGGGGGTAAAAACTAGTGAGGATACAGGGGTCAAAAGATACTTCTTCCGTGGGCAGGGCCTGCAGGGAGGAAGGCCCCGAATTCAGGCTCTCTAATTCTTGGTATATTGTTTGGACCTTCGACTGAAAGAACGTGGCCATTTTATTGCATAGCACTTGATTCGGAGCGAAAGCATCGCCCTGTTGGAGTTTGGATAGTGCTTTAAACGCCTTGAAGAGTTCTCTAGCGGAATTTTTAGCCCCCTCTATTTTATTGGTGTAAACGTTCTTTTTGGTGCTGATGATAGCTGTTTTGTAGCTAGTAAGTGCTTGATTACAGATCTTTTTGGCCAGCATATTGTAGTCCACTCTCCATCTTCCTTACAGGCGTCTGCAAGTTGCTTTAAGAGTTTTCAACTCAAGGTTGTACCAAGGAGTAGTAGGTTTAGACCGTTTTTGCTTGGGCCAATTGCTCTCTGGCAGACCTGAGCCAATTGTCATAGGTGTCAGCCGCACAGTTCGGGTCTGCCCCCAGGGTGGGCATACTGTTGTCCAATAGGACTGCTAGCTCCTCAGCTCTTATGTTCAGTCCAGGTAAGTGGCAGGATCCTATTAATACCAATAGACGGGTTATTGGTAAAAATCCCGTCCAAAGTATGTTGAGCGGTGTGAGTAGGTTTTAAATCTATCTGATTAAGACCAAAGGCTTCAAGGGTGTCTAACAGCACTGAGGTACATGCATCATCCCCCCGTTCTAAGTGGAAGCTAAAATCCCCTAATAAGGTAAACATGGGGGAGTCAAGGTTGGATTCCAATAGGGATTGAAGAGCTTGGGAGAATGGGGACTTTGGTCCGTGTTGTCGGTAAAGGAACAGCCCAGGAAAGGTAAGTATGTTCCTAATTTTTATATTGAACGTCATTGCTTCCGCTCTTGGCAGTGACACGGGATCAAAAGCTACTTTGAACTCGGACCTATATATGATAGCAATCCCACCCCCTATTTGGCCAGTTCTGGGCAGGCTGGCGAGTGAGTAGGCAGTTGGGAGTGCAGCTACCCAGTCTGGTTCCGAAGAATCAGTAGCCCATGTTTCAGTAAGAAACACTACATCAGGATTAGTGGTTTGGAGTAGGCATTCTAATTCATATCTGTGTTTCATTGCTGACCTGGCGTGAAGTAAGATGGCGCTGAATGAAGTGGTTGTGGGGTATGAGTAACTGCTGGGGACAGCGAGGAAGGAGGGGTACTCACGGAGATCAGGTTCTTAGCTCTTCTGGCCGAGTCAGTTAGCAGACCCATGTTTTCTAGGGAACCAGGGGCCTGGAGAGTAGTTGAGAGGTTTGAGAGTGTAAACTTACAGTGGGGGCACAAATTGGCATTATTAGTCTCCTCATTTAGTCGACACTGAGTGTTGCCACACCTATCGTGGTTTAAGGACAGAAGCAATTTCCTGGTGTAGGTTAAATTAGAAAAACGGGCAGGGGTCCTGGTGCATGGCGCATTCCGGGCACAGACGGGCTTGCCTTTGGCGCGCCGGTGGTGCGCCAGCTGCACACGCCCGCTGAGCGGTCACGTCAGCATTCCCTCTTTATCCCCTTAGAAGCTCCAACCACTAGAACACTGATCTGTGAGGAGGCGGGCTCGCTCTTACATACAGGAACCGCGGTCAGAAATAGAGCTGAGCAACTCCCCTCGGGCGCCTAGCAGCAGCAAAAGCGCTAGGTGCAAAGCAGCAATGTGCAAGTAAGAGCAGCAGTTAAAATGAGGCTTGACAAATTCAATTAGAGAGGTTACAATTGTTTGAAATGCTTTATCAAATATTTCAATGGAAAGGAATTAGCCCGGCGTGGCTTAGTGGCCGAGCAGACCAAATCCCTGCCTTCAATGCAATTTTATGCTGCACGGTCACGTCAGCATTCCCTCTTCACCCCCCTAGAAGCTCCAACCACTAGAACGCTGACCTGTGAGGAGGCGGGCCCGCTCTTACATACGGGCACCGCGGTCAGGAATAGAGCTGAGCGACTTCCCCCGGGCACCTAGCAGTGGCGAAAGTGCAAGGTGCAAAGCGGCAATGTGCAAGTAAGAACAGCGGTTAAAATGAGGCTTGACAAATTCAATTAGAGAGGTTAAAACTGGTTAAAATGCTTTATCAAATCTTTCAATGGAAAGAGATTAGCCCTGTGAACACCCAAATGAGTTTGAGTATGCTAATAGCCTGATGCATGTGTGGGATTCGGGCCAGTATGTAAAGTTAGCATAACGTATCTAGGGTTGTGTCTCCCTCTATGTACACTAGAACTGCTTCATAAAATGGCTTATTCTTTATAGTATCCTGCATGATAGAAAGGGCTGAAAAGCCACACTTCAGCCATATTGGATCATGACTAACTATGCCTAGGTCACATGGTTCTCTGTGAACACCATCTGTATGATTTAGCTCGTACCAGCCTAAAGACAGGGTGAATTGTATTTACGACTGAGGCCCAAGGTCACATCTGCAGTAGGGAGTATCAAGAGACATTCCTCTGCGCCCGAGACGAAAGGGAGTCACCCCGCCGACCTTCTCTGAAGAGATAGTAACCTTATGTGTGCAGACGGTATGAGCTCATCCAGGAGCTCTAGGGCTAACTGGTACTTTTCCACTTGCAATGCTTTGTATGCTGAACCTGTAATGTATATAAGTGTTGTTCTGTCAAGGAGCCAGCAGTCTTCTTCGGCGCACCTGATGGGTGAGGTTCGATGAGGCTCCTCTATGTAGAGTTCTGTTGTGGCCAATAAACGCTTGAACCTTCTACGTTGCCAACTGCTTATTATTGACTTGATATTGCGGGCCACTGGTATGTGTGGCCCTTGGGATTACTATTAGATTACTTCAGTTGGCGACCACGAAGGGACCCCGTGATAGGGTCTTCTCCCTCCCCGTAAACGGGTGAGAGGATCGGGGGCGTCTTGGCCGGGTGGGCGGAGGGGAGTCTACGTCCGCTCCGCGCTTCCGATCGGGGTGCCCTCTGCTGCTAGTGACCCTTCACCGGGGTCCTACGGGCTTGACCCAGGAGCTGACCGTATTGGTGGTAAGAAGTAGGGGTGGGCGGAATTTGCGGAATTAACCTTCGCAAATTATCGCGAGAATGTTTAAAATTATCGCAAACAAGCAGAAATATCGCGAAGATGCGGAAGTTTTTTTCCGGCATGTTCGCGAGATTTTCTGCATGGTTGCGGGTCGCCAACTTACCCATGTGGTTGCTTGCGGGCGCGGCCATCTTGTTTTGAGTTGTTCTCGCGGTGCATGATCGCGAGAAGAAAGACGTGATCGCGCGACGCATGACGTCACTGCGGGCGCGAACTGTCGCGAGACAGCGCAAATGGCTAAAAACAATACAACATCTCATGGAGAACGCGACCGGATCAAGAAAACTTGTCGGCGAACGCAGGGATTCAGGTAAGGCGATCGCGCGCGCGCGAGAATGTATCATTTTACAGCGCGAGCAAGAAACAAATTATCGCCAAGCTGCGGAAACCGGAATTTTTGACATTTTCGCGCTCTCCGCGGAACGCAAAAATGTCAAATTATCGCAATTTCCGCGAACGGAACGAAATTTTTGCCCAGGCCTAGTAAGAAGTTGGCAGCGGAGAACGAACATTCGTACCTGGGTGCACCCGGTGAGTAATTTGTTTGTTTGAAACATGCGCTGTTGAGCGGTGCATTTGTTTGAAGCATGCGCTGTTGAGCGGTGCATCTGGAACAGTAACTGTATTTGATTTGAGGGGTCGTGAGTACCCTAGGAGAATTACGGAGGTCTTGCAGGGTGGTCCGGTAGGGACTGGCTGTAGAGACTCCGCGGATCCTTTGTGACGTTTTGAGATACCGATCAGATGCCTAGTTGTTACTTGTGAGTAATGCACGGCCGGATTGCACTCGGAAGAACCTGCGGCTATAACTGGGTAGCCATGAGACATATCTGAGGTACGGCTAGGTCTACATCAGAACAGTCTCAGTGGTGAACCAGGGAGGTCATGGGATGGTCCGTAGTCCAGTCCGTGGTTACCCCCGTCTGATCATCTCCTGCCAGTCTGTTGAACGACGGCCTGTTGTGATTTTGTTGATCCTTTTGAATTCCTTCTGAATTCTCCACGAACTGGAGTCGACGGGCTCCGTTCGTTTGTTTGGATGCATCAAATTTGGATAGGTTGAACTGCAGAGAGTAATGTCGACATACATGTTATCTGAGGCATAGAGTCTGTTATATGTTATTTGTGTCTGTCTACTAACCAACATGTCGTGTTTCAGCAAATTGAATTGTTTTGGTTGTTGTTGTCGGACCAGCGACTCTCGGTTGGCCGAGAGTCAGCCTGCCCTACCGGAGGGCAGCCCTAGCCATTTCATGTATGTGAAGCACGGAATTGCCCCCATATTGTTCAACACCCTGTGGCATAAGTATACTAAAGGTAATGAAGAGTTGCAGTGGCCGAAGACTGGTTCATTTGACGAAAAGAAAGTTGCCTTTCTACAGGAGCAACTATTCTCCAGGCGCAGTAGGCAATCTATGTTTGATGCCTTAAGCGCCTGGCAGAAAGAGGCCAAGCAGAGACGGATGAGGGGGGAGAAGCTGGCGAGAGTCAACGCGGGACAGACCGTAACTCAGAAAGCTGTAGCCTATGACAGAGCAAGGGTAGAGAAAGGAATCGATTTTATGAATCGGGAGTTTAGATTAAAAGTTGATAAGTTATGTGGCCCGACCCAATGCAGAGGATAAAATATAAGACCTGCTGGACATGTGACCACCGCCCCCGTATGTTCCGCAACGGTTGTACCCGGAGGTAACAGCTGCTATTGTATCGGCTGGAGCGAACACCGGTGACTCCATGCCGGCGCCAGTTGCCTCTACAGCAACTCTAGTCGCATCGGCACCTCAGCCCCCCTCCCTTGTGCCTGTCATTGATCGTTCACGGCTGTCTTCCTCTGTTTCGGAAATTATGGCCTTATTGTCCAATTTGCTGTCGGCCTCGACAGCTGAAGCTCCACAGCTGTCTCCGGGGGCCGTATATTCCCCTTCCGCCCTGACCTCCTCTTCCGCGAGTGCAACTCCTTTCACAGCTGTTTCAACTCCCGTACATCCGACCGGTTCATTAGATGGCAGGAAGTTGTTCACTCGATCAGCCTTAGGAACAGAGGAGAAGGAGGTCATTGCAGTCCAGGCATCCCAGTGGATGCGGCAACCTATTTATACCTTGACTGACATATGGAACACCATGCGGGATTATGAACCAGTGATGCAGCAGCACGCGCTGGCCCATATGGCCCAACGCCTCATTTCATTGTGGGAACAAGCCTATAAAGGGGAAAGAGCCCCGGCCATACTGTATGATATCCACACTCAGGCCCATAGATCTCAGCTAAGTCCAGAAGCGGTGTACGGGAATGTGAACACTCTGGTCAGTTACAGAATGCGCCTGCAAGCAGCTAGCCCTGTAGGGGTACAGCAGTTCCCAATGCGTGAGGTGCACCCTATTTATCACCCCGAAGTAACCGAGATAGTAGACGCACAAGGGGCGGTTACCCGCCCAAGAGTAGACGCCCGTTTCCAGGAACAATGGGTCTATACCCCATGGAAACGTAGTGAGGTACTTTCATTGAAAACCCAGTTGCCTGACCCCAGAAAGAATCCTACCGCATACTATAAGGAACTTACAGAAGCCGCCTCCTCGGCGGTGATGACACTGGCTGACATCGAGCTATTTTTTGCTCTATTGGTGCCGGTGGACATATGGCGGCAGGTGCATGACCAGGATCATGTGGCTGAGTTTGGGGGAACATGGGAACAATTGAGAGACTGGGATAGGGATCGTAAGCCAGGAGATAAACCTAGAACTGAGATATTGACTTTGCCGGAGAAAATAATAACCTATATGCATTCCCTAATCCCTCCGAGGAAGGTGGATTGGGACAAATTGACTGCGTGCAAGCAGAAGAAGGACGAGAACGTGTCCGACTTCTTCACGAGCTTCGAAGGAGTTTTTATTGATTTTAGCGGGCAAGATCTGTCTAAGGAGGGTGGCATACGCCTGTTTGTTAATAGGTTTGTAACTAACCTGTTGCCCGAGATCAGCCCGACTTCAGGCCGCGGAGAGTACCTGGACTACATCAACCCCCTCGACTATTCTAAGTATGGCTCAATACTATGAGCATCGGGAGAACGAGAGTAAGGAAAAGACGGAAAAGAGATCGAAGGACTTGAAAACTAGGGTCTTGTTACAGCAAGTTGAGAGGGGGCGCGGTAGGGGTCGGGGAACACAGAACTTCGCCCCGCGAGGGGCGGGGCCCGGACAGGGTGTAGGACGAACAGATTTAGGAATAAATCAGTGTGCATTCTGTAAGCAGGAAGGTCACTGGGGAGCTCAGTGTCCGTTGTTGCAGGCACAGACCGGCGTTCTGAGGGGTCAAGGGAGAGGCCGTGCCAGTGGTCGTCGAGGTGGATATACGAGACAGGAAGGAGTTGGGCAAGGTGAGGATAGCCAGAATTGTTTCGACCATGGTCAAGGAAAGCAGTATTATAATGAAGGATGTGTAAGTAACGACTCGGCAGGCTATTCTGAGGCATAGGGGAGCCGAGGACATAGTGGGGGACGCGTGTCAATTCCGATCGATCAAAACGGACCTTATGTACATGCTCGTCTAATGGATGCATCGGGTAAGTTTCTAGTTGACACGGGGGCTATGAATAGTTCCGTTTCAAACGCCCTTGTCCATGGGGCTGCTCTGTCTGGCCAGAATAACGTGTCTGTAGGTTTCTCCGGAACTCCAGTGGTAAGCCCCATCTCCCAACCTCTTTCTCTTAACTTGGGGCCGATTTCAATTGACTCACCTTTCCTTCTGACTTCACAATGTGGTGAGAATCTTTTGGGAATGGATTTACTGAAGAGGCTGTATGCCCGCATCTATTGCTCTCCAGACTTGACTATTAGAAACCCTTTCCCTCCCTCCGCACAATGTTTCTCTAAAACGGACCCTCTGCCCCCTGAACTTGCAAAGATTCCACAGAGTCTCTGGGCCACTGGAGATACTGATGTTGGGTTGTTGAGCATACCACCCATTTCGATCACTCTGAAACAAAATGCTCGATTACCCAGAGTTCCGCAGTATAAAATTGCCCCCGCAGGGGAGCGGGCATTACTGACCATTGTTCACGATTTGATCCGCACGGGGGTGGTGGAAGAGACGGCTTCTAACACGTGCAACAGCCCTATTCTTCCTATTCTTAAACGGGCCAGATAGATCAGAGTCCTGATTATGTTGATACTTATCGTTTTGTGATTGACCTGCGTGAAATCAATAAGATTGTCGTACCCCAATATCCCGTAGTGCCTGACATCACTACCATCTTGACAATGATTCCCCCGACGGCTAGATTTTTCTCTGTCATTGATTTGAAAAACGCCTTTTTCAGTATTCCCATACATCAAGATAGCCGTTATCTTTTCGGCTTCTCCTTAGGAGGTCGCAGCTTCAGATTTTGTCGTGCTCCACAGGGCTATACAGAAAAGTCCTAGTATTTACAGCCAAGCGCTTAAAACGTTGTTGGACACATTGACCTTGCCACCCGGTAACGTTTTAGTGCAGTATGTGGACGATCTTCTCGTGGCCTCTGATACTGAGCAGGGTTGCCGAATGGCGACGACTGCGTTGTTACAGCACCTGGCAGACCACGGTAATAAAGTTTCGTTGTCAAAATTTCAATATTGTCGACCGGAGGTGACCTATATCGGTCATCTCCTGTCGAAGGAGGGACGACGGCTAACCCCTGATCGTATTCTAACCATATCTAACATGCCTGTTCCTTGCACGCAACGTGATGTCCGCGCTTTGCTTGGCATAACTTCTTACTGTCGCCAATGGATTCCTAATTATTCCTTACTGACTAAACCTTTCCTGCATCGAACGACTAAAGATGTGCATGAACCTTTACCTTGGACAGCTGAATGCCAGAATGCTTTTGTTTCTCTGAAATCTGCTCTTTGCTCTGCCCCTGTGCTTGGCACCCCTGATTACCGGAAGCCTTTTGTACTCTACGTGCATGAGGTGGACGGTTGCTCGCTTTCAGTGTTAACACAAGGATTTGGTGGTAAGCAAAGACCTTGTGCATACTTTTCGGCGGTATTGGATAATGTCGCCAGGGCACTTCCCAGTTGTCTGAGAGCCACGGCTGCGGTTGCTGTGGCGATCCGACAATCGGAAGGGCTCGTCCTGAATACGGACCTGACAGTGATGGTGCTCCACGCTGTGGACGTATTATTGAACAGGACACAGACTCAGCACTTAACTAGTGCGCGTCTTACGGGGTACGAATTGACCCTGTTTGCACCACACATCACTATCAAAAGATGTGTCACCTTGAAACCTGCTACGTTACTACCCCTCCCTCTGGAGGATCACAGTCAAGATATACATGATTGCATATTTCGGACAGAAGAAGAAACGAAGGGGCGGAGAGATTTGACAGATATTCCCTTATCTGACCCTCAAGGGGAATTGTATGTCGATGGCTCATGTTTTCGGTTACCCAATGGCACTACGACCGCTGCTTATGCGATCACCACGTTGCAAACAATAGTTGAGACGGCCAAGGTACCTTATCGATCAGCCCAGGCTGCTGAGTTAGTCGCACTACTGAGGGGTTGTGAGTTGGGTGAAGGGTTGAGGATAAATGTCTACACCGATAGCCAGTATGCTTTCGGCGTAGCACATCGCTTTGGAAGCATGTGGGCGGAGAGAGGTTTCCTTACATCCCATGGTCAGAAGATACAGAATGGTCAGTTGGTTTTGAGGTTGTTAGCCGCCCTGACCCTGCCCCAAGCCATAGCTGTTGTTAAATGCAGTGCTCATAAAGCAGTAGTTGATGATGTAGGTAGGGGTAATTCCTTTGCGGACAGAATCGCTAAAGAGACTGCCCAATCCAATACCACTTCTATGTTCGTGACGAGTTCACATAAAGGGATGATAGAAGCAGAGGCATACAGTAACACTATAGACAGCATAAGAGAATTGCAATTAGAAGCAACCCCCTGAAGAACTGAAATACTGGCAAGAGCAGATAGGAAAGCTGGATGACAATGGATGCTGGATTGATCTATCAGAAAGATGTAGGTGGCTGCTGCCGAATGCATTTGTGAATGCGGTCGTGTCCATGGCACACGGTCCTGCACATGTGGGGATTCAAGGTATTTGCGCAATACTAGATCCTGTGTGGTATAATACCAACATCCACAGGACTGCGAAGCAACTAGTTCAGAATTGCACGATTTTGTCTACAGCATAACCCAGGGGGTAGCATCCCTGTTTTGACTGGTAGCTTTGCGCCACCCACTCTACCTTTTGAGGTACTACAAATGGACTTCATTCAGTTTGAACGGGTTAACAATCTTAAATACGTTTTGGTGGTGGTTTGTACATTTAGCAAGTGGGTGGAGGCGTATCCTACCAAGGAAAACACTGCCCTAGCCACCGCGAAGGCCCTAGTCAAAGAGTTCTTTCCTCGCTATGGGGTGCCCCGGGTGATTTGGAGTGACAATGGGAAACATTTCAATGCTGACCTTGTTGAACACGTTTGCATGGGTCTGGCAATACAGCAGAAGTTTCATGCGGCTCGCCACCCCCAATCAGCAGGATTGGTGGAAAAATATAATGGGATCTTGAAATTGAAATTGGCTAAGCTGCAGGACACCACAGGTCTAAAATGGCCTGATCTCTTACCTTTGGCTTTACTATCTGTAAGGACCACTCCCCACTCCCGCAGTGGAATATCGCCATATGAAGTGATATTTGGTAGGCCCGCTAATGTATGGGGTGTGCCGCGACCAAAATCCCTTAGAGACATCGAGTACCCTATGTTGGCAGACTACCTTTATGCACTAACTAAAGATCTTCGTTCCATTCACCAACAGATAGCAGCAGTGCTGCAGCCTCTGCCGGAGGGTCCCGGACACGGCGTGGAGCCTGGACAGTGGGTCCTGGTTCGGAACTACCAACGGAAATCGAGTCTAGACCCACGCTGGACCAAGCCTTTCCAGGTGCTTCTGGCCAAGAGGGCGGCTGTGAAGGTTGAAGGGAAGCGGCATTGGATCCATGTGTCTCATCTCAAAAGGGTCCCACTTCCCTTGCCAGATGACCAACGGGACCAAAGCGAGGTGTTGAGACACGAAAGCGATAAATCGACCGAAGAGTCACCTTCCCCGGAAGCCCAAGGAGAAGCGGATGGGCGAGCGGAGGGTGTCGTGAGTTCGGAGACATCTGTAAAAGGTAATCAGGCACCTGGGGTTGCAACAGGTGACAGGGGAAGTCACACACTCAATCCTGTACCTGACCCCACTGTGCCTGTTCTTTTCATTAATCCTGAAACACCGGGTCATGTTCGCTATAACCTGCGGCCCCGACCGAAAGCAAAGATCCCAGGCTCAGGCTAGAGAATGAAAGTAAGAGATCTGAGTAGTCTCTGGGAATAAGTAAAAACACTGGACTGAACCCGTTGAGAGCCTGGAACTTTTGATATTGCTCTGTTCAGAAAGAAGATAGAGACATTAGTTGATTGGTAGGGGGCCCAGGTGGAGTTTTCCTTTCTACAAGAGTTGCGTCAAGTACAACTCCGACGCGAGAAGTTTTTGTGTTCATTTTTCCTTTTTGTGATTACATGGAACAATAGGAGTCTGCCTGTGAGGCTCTATAACGGACACAGGAAAGAAGCACCCTCCGGCAGGTTGGACTGCTTATAGATTTTCCGTTTCCCCGAGCTTATGTTTGGACTTTTAGTGAGAATGTACCCTTTTGCTCGTTTTGTCCCTGAAGAGGAGCGTCCCATAGTACACCGCCCTTTGCATCCACATTTGCCAATGTTTTCTACTTGGAGCTTGCGTGCCAAGATTGTTTTTATTGTCATAATAGTTGTTTCATTAATATTATGCTTAGGAATGTTCATTTATCTAGAATTCCGCTATCCTGTGCATACCCTGATAGCTACCACCCCCGTTCCCGAGGAACATCATTTTCAGACTTTTTCCCCGCATAAAGAAAGACACCGCCAGCCCTATGTAAATAATGCTTTCATTGAAATGTTGCATCAAACCCACAGTTCAACGAATACCACAAACTGCTGGGTATGTGGGCTCCTCCCCTCAGTAATGCACAAACATGATCTGTTCATTTCAATGCCGTTGTCATATTTAGGCAGTTGTGAAGCATGGTTTAGATTATTGTCGATGATGTATGAACATTATGCAGTTGATGGACACCGATTTTCAGAAAAGGATTATGAGCTGATTCTGGCCTATATAGAAAAACATCAGGGATTCACTCCAAATGCCGAGGGTACGGACGGTACCCTGGATCCTACAGCTTGTATGAATGTGTATACGGAATATGAGAATGACACCTGGTTAAGGGACGAAGTATCGGATTTTGTGCCCTTCAACTTTACCGAGTATTTTAGATATTTCCAGGAGCGAAATGTGTCAAATGAAAGAATCATCCCGGTCCCCGTGTTGAATAGCTCATCCTCCTTTTGCATACATGGTACTGGCCATTTATTTGTTGGTTATAGTAGATGTAACTATACCTATAGATTACAAACCTTTAGCAGCCCACCTATACTCACTCCCCCGAATGTATACTTTGTGTGTGGAGAAAATGCTTACACTTGGCTTCCCAGAGGATGGTCAGGTAAATGCTACTTATCCTTCTTATACCCTCCTGTTTATATAGCGCCTTCTGATTATCACAGATCCCACTCGCTGAATCGACGAAGTTTAGACTCAGTAAAAACTAATGGAGATGCCACTGACCAGACTGACACCCCTGCCCAACATTTTGTGGATATAATAAAGGGAGTTCTGCCTATGTGGGGACCCATTTTGACCAGTAAAGAAATTAGAAGACTGTCCAGGGTAGTAGAGGGAGTAGTAAATACCACTGCTGGGATACTGACCAATATCACGGTCGAGCTTCAAGCGACCAGACTCGTGACGCTTCAGAACCGTCTTGTTTTAGACGTTATCCTAGCTGATCGCGGAGGCGCATGTAGAGTGATTGGCAGCTCCTGCTGTGTATATATACCTGACTCCGCCCCCTCAGTCCATCTGGCCATACAGAAGTTACATCGATTGGCATCCGAGATTCATACGGAGACCGGAACCTGGTCTATTTCAGGCTGGTTCTGGGATCTCCTTACCACATGGGGTTGGAAACTCTTCATGGTCCTTCTAGGAATAGGAGGTTTCCTTTTCACTTGTTGTGTCTGCATTCAATGTGGGCCCGCTTGTTGCTCCTATTGTGCCACCCAAGTTCGCCTCGCCTTACCTACTCCTAAAGCAAACCCTGGTAAGGTAAACGCTCAATTAGTTCAGAAAGAGATACACGACATAATGCAAATAGACGAGGGAATTTTCGAAGAATAGTTCCATGGATAGCTACATTATGCTAAAAAGGGCCATTCTGTGGGATTCGAGCCAGTATGTAAAGTTAGCATAACGTATCTAGGGTTGTGTCTCCCTCTATGTACACTAGAACTGCTTCATAAGATGGCTTATTCTTTATAGTATCCTGCATGATAGAAAGGGCCGAAAAGCCACACTTCAGCCATATTGGATCATGACTAACTATGCCTAGGTCACATGGTTCTCTGTGAACACCATCTGTATGATTTAGCTCATACCAGCCTAAAGACAGGGTGAATTGTATTTACGACCCAAGGTCACATCTGCAGTAGGGAGTATCAAGAGACATTCCTCTGCGCCCGAGACGAAAGGGAGTCACCCCGCCGAACTTCTCTGAAGAGATAGTAACCTTATGTGTGCAGACGGTATGAGCTCATCCAGGAGCTCTAGGGCTAACTGGTACTTTTCCACTTGCAATGCTTTGTATGCTGAACATGTAATGTATATAAGTGTTGTTCTGTCAAGGAGCCAGCAGTCTTCTTCGGCGCACCTGATGGGTGAGGTTCGATGAGGCTCCTCTATGTAGAGTTCTGTTGTGGCCAATAAACGCTTGAATCTTCTACGTTGCCAACTGCTTATTATTGACTTGATATTGCGGGCCACTGGTAAGCGTGGCCCTTGGGATTACTATTAGATTACTTCACATGTGATACGCTCTGAACTGTTACTTTCCCACCCTTGAACACTAAACTTATGACTGTGGAAAAGCAGTCTACAGGCAAATTTCCACCTGCAGACGCCTTTGAAAATGTCACCAATAAGGATTGTGAGAATCAGGACAAGGCCTTTTCCAAGGCCAAAAATCTTTTTGTACGATCAGGCAATAACGTGAACCACTGGCTCCTCTGTTTTCAATGTAGCATCACAACCTTGGTTTCAAAGAGACGCTGAACGAGGAGGCCGAGTAAATTGGATTAAGGGGCGGCTCCTCCATTAAGGCGGAGGAGCGTCACCCCACTGCTTTTCAGCAGTGTAAAGAAAAATAAAATGGTAATAACTCAATGTTATTATCATTTTAATTTTTCCTGTTGCAGCAGCTTTGCGGACGGGGCGGGGCAGGGCTGCTCTGCTGACAGAGCAGAGGTGGAGTGTTTTGCACTCCCTAAGTGCGCATAAATGTTTGGCTGGCCAAACATTCTTGCACACTTAGCATGTTCTCCACCCAGGCTGCATTACAGTCTTGGTGGAAAACATGCCCAGGCTCCTATTCCCTGGCTGAGCGCCAAACCATGGCCTCAGACCAATCACAACGCTGCATTGCAGTGTTTTGATTGGCTCTGGGGAGCCTGGGTGCTTACTGGGTGCTGGAACAGAGCAGAGGGACGAGGAGAGACGCGGTGAGGAGGTAAGTGAAATTTTGTTTTCATTTACCTGCTTCTACACCCCTCCAAACCCTGCCAGCCACGATCCGTGGCAGCCACCACTGTAGGCATTTATTGTTAACTAAATATTAATAGCGCTGAACTTGTGTTCAGTTTATTCAATGGTCGAAGTGCATTAAAAAAAGAATAGGAACTAAGTTGTTGTGCGGAATGGGGCGGGGTAAGTGAGTTTGGGGGCGGGGTCAAAGGCATGGCTAAAAACCAAAATATTTGGTTACTTTTTTGGGTGTTTCACCTTCGGGTATTTACATATAAAATAATGTGTGGCCGGAGCAACCAAGATGGTAGACGTGTCTTAACGACATTCCCGGACCTCCTCCATCATCCAAAGCCATCCTGGGTCCTGCAATCAAGGAAGGCTGCTGGGTCCAATCGCCTGGCCTACTGATTATCCCCCCCGCCTGGGGTCGATGAATTGCCGGATTATTGGTCAGCGTGGGTGTGATAGAGAGGTGACAACCCACTCACAAAGGCAACATGGCGCCCATCCAATGATAGTGGAATGGCGCCACTCGACTTTTGGGCACCTGGACGGCCGAGGGCACCCATAGACTGAGGTTAGGCACGAGCACCTGGCAATGTGTTCAGGGGCTACCGTGAGGGCTTGTGGCTGCCTGGAGGTGGTCTCAACCCACACTCCTTGAGTCTGGGAGCTGGGCCATTAAACTCTGTAGGAGTGCGGGTGCTGCTCACAGTATTGGAACGGGGGCGACAGGCCTTGCAAAAGCCTGCCATCTTGTCCCCTGCCTTGGGTCTGAATTCTGGATGTTGCCGGCAATGTGATTGGCCCGACTGAGATGCTGCTGAGTCACGGGGGCCTGAAATCATAACAAGCGCCCTGTTTGTATCCCCCCTCATATCCCAAGGGCCTGGGGGTTACGGTAGACCAGAGTTGGGGTCCCTTGGCCTGTTGGAGGTGGGGCTCACTGGCACAGGACGGTTCACCCAGATATTTACTGTGTCACGGAGGGGAGCAGCTGGGGTACCTTTTGAAGAGTTCTCAGGCTGGGGCCATACATCTCTCCCCAGCCGTACTTGATGAGTATCACCCCCAGATGCTTGTGCTCCCTCTGTGGGATCTCCAAGGCAAGCCAGCTGGGGAGTTTGGAAGAGCCACCTCTCTTGGTCTTCCAGGGTTGCCGCCCGCAAAGATGTGTGACAGATCTGCAATTACCTGGAGGTCTGAACTTGCAGTGACCTGCTCGCCCTTAGCCCTCACCGCTGTGCTTTTGCTCAGCCTTCTCTACTGAACTATGGCGATGGACAGGGTCCCATTTGAAGATAAACATTTGCGGACGGCCCCTCAGACTTCACCTGACAGTTGGCATTCGGCGATCAGGCTCTCATGTTTCCTACCACCCCGGAGGTGGCTCAGAGCCTGCAGGCCATTCAAATTTCCCGAGAGACCCTCAAGATGAGGATTAGTGACGTGGGGGCTGATGTCAGCCTCCTCCACCAAGGCCTCTGCAATGTGACTGGGAGGGTCAATGAGGTGGAGAGTGTCCACACTTGAAGATGAATCAACAGACCTCAAGGTAAATGTAATGGAGCCGATTTCTACTACTCGTACCCTAGAGGATAGAGCGCAAGATACTGATAATTGCTCCACGTGCAGTAATCTGCAATTTGTGGGGTTCCCTGAGGAGGGTCAAAAACCCCACATCCAGAGACCTTCATCGAAGATTGGGTCAGATCATTGATCCAGAGGGACCCTATCTCCGTGGTTTGTGGTGAAGCAGACAGACAGGCCCTTGTTGCAGCGGCCTCCACCTTGTGCACCTCCATGTCCTGTCCTCACTAAAATTCAGAACTTTCGTGATAGAGACACCATCCTGCGACAAGCATGCACCCACTTTTTATTGACCCAGATCATGATTTTTCCTGACTACACAAAGTCCATCCAAAAAGCAGCGCAAATTCTTTGATGCAATCAAACTGAAACTAAAAGCAATGTTCCTCGATTATATGTTGCTTTTTCCTGTACGACTGAAAATGATCCATCGTTCCTGTTCTCACTTTTTCTATACCCCGGAAGAGGCTTGGGAATGGGCTGCAGAGCAACGGATCCTCAGATGTTATGACCCCCCTAATATGGCTGCCAGAAAGGGCCCACATCATCTTTTACAGCCTCAGAGGCGCCATTGACCCAAGTCCAGAGGGGGACATGGGCAACGTAGAAATTCTCCTGAGTCCTCTGACACCAATGCTGCCTGCCCCAGACTAGGAGAGGGGTCCCCTGGGCTCCCCCACTGCTCTGTGGGGCCTCTGACACACTGCAGTATAGTGCTTCTGATGGGGGGATGGGGAGTCCACGCAGGGTCCATTGTAAAGGCAATGGGGCCCATGGTGTTCTATTGCTTCTGTCTGCTAGCCCTGTGCTCAGGGCATGTTCCAATTATTAACAAGTAATCCCACATTGGAGGAGGTCCACCTCAAATACACTGAAATGTGTTGTGCTTTATTTGCTCTAGGATGTTGGGCGACAGATGCTTCTGGGGTGGAAGTGGGGGGCTTTTGTTGTAGGGGATGATATTATGTTTTATGTTCTTCTTAGTTGTTGTTTGCCAATTGGGGTTGTTTCCGCACACATCTTGAGCCACACACCACACTCTCAAGTGTGGGTCCGGTATTGTTATCTAACTCCCCACATTGACTCCATGGTTGAGTTTAGCCTCATCTCCTGGAATATTAACAGCTTATTAGACCGCATCAAATGCACTACGGTTCTTAGATTTCTTAGGGTCACCAGCCGGTAATTGCTGTAAGAGATTCACCTGTTGGGATCCTTTTGCCCCTATCTAGGCACATTCGGCTATGGCCATGTCTTCCACTCAGGATTTAGTGGGGGCTCCAGAGAGGCGGCTATTTTTATACACAAGCACTTTCCACCAGTATTGACTCCATGAAAAGCAGGGCTGCAATGTTGGAATGGTGTTTATGTTTTTGTAAAGCGCGTGGCTACCCGAGGGCTTCCCCGCACTGGTGAGTGCTGTACTGGGAATTGGGACTCTAGGACATTAACGGGGAAACAGATATGTCTTAAGTTTCTTCCTAAAGGAGATTTCATTTTCCAGTGCTTTGAGACTGGGTGGAAGATCATTCCACAACTTCGGTACTAAGTGAGCAAACAATCTTCCTCCCCATCTCATCCTTTTTAACCTGTGTGAGGAGGTGGCCTCCATAGCCGGTATACCCTTCCCAACATCACTTGTACAACAGAACGACAATGGTACAAGACGGCTGGGAGGGAATGAGTTAATCCTTTCCACTGACTCTTGTGTGCAGGGAGGAGCTCCATCACCCGGGTTGAGCAGGAACCAATGGAATGCGAGAGAGGCGGGAACCGTCGAGTATGAAGGGAACCCGGAAGAACATCAACGGTGTGTGGAAACGGCGGAGCAAGGAGAACAGCCACACCGAGAGGAAGAGAAGAGCGGAGAAGAACACTCGACCAACAGCCTAGGAGACGAGGAACCGAGGCCGACCGTCGACTCGGAAGAAGCACCCGACTCCGGAGAGATCGAGACCTGGTCCGAGGAGTGGTGGACACCCCCAGGAGGACGCTGACAAGCCGCCGCAACTCCGGATAGTTGCGGCCAACGCGGTACGTGACACGGGAAGGGGGAGGGATAAGCGGGGTTCAGCTAAGAGATCACCGGGGTATACAAATGTATGGAATCCTGTGGTAAGAACGGTTGTCCGAGCACGCACCTCCCTTTGTATCCCTTCACAACCCAGCCGCGTTAGGAGGAGTACTGACCCGCTTGCCCCTCTGCCCTTATCCTCTGTAGAGCGTATATTCCAACCTTATTTTTTTTTGTCTCTTTTATGGCACGCATACCCTTGGATTCTCGCATACCTCCCTTCTTTCATCATCCCGGTTCTTTTATTTGATATGCTGGGATAGACACCGACTCCCTTATCCCCGTCCTATGCCTAACAGCACACCCGTATTTCTTTTTGTCGTGCCTCACAACGGGTGCTTCTTTAGTCACTGGTGAAGGGTTCATATCAGAAAAGCCTGAACCACAAAACCTATCGCCTTCTCTCCTTTCACTTTCCGAGGCAACCTGGGGAGGAGTCCGACCACGACAGGAACCCATCACCAGCCGGAAGACAACGAGGAAGGACCACAACTAGAGAAGACCATCCTACCATCCTAGACCTGTTTTGTGGAACGATTATTTTTATTTGATTAAAATCCAATCACAATTGCTCAACTAATTCGGCCTCCTCGCTTTTCCTTTCGACCCTCCCTCTCACACGTGGTGTCAGAAGTGGGATCAGAAAGGATGGAGGCCGCAATACAGAAAATAGCGGAAGGTCAGGAAAAGCTAGGTTGTATCATGGAACGCTTCCTAGCCTTAACCGAAGAGGACAGAGAGAAACACCATAAAACCATGTTGGAGCAGAGCCAATCCCAGGAAGCCATTTTCAACCGACTTGCGGACACAATGGGTCAGCAAAGAAACCAAACCACCCTACCATCAGTGGTCCTCCAGAAGTATGTACATGGGGAGGACCCGGATTTCTTTTTTTCTAATTTCGAAAGAATGGCTCGAACAGCAGGGTGGACTGCAGACAAATGGGGTCAGTATTTAGGACCGCTATTGACCGGGGATCTGCAGGCCGCCTATCAGGCTGCTAACCCCTTAGGCCTTACACCGTATGACAACGTAAAGAAAGCAATGCTGGAAAGGTTGGGGATCGACGATGAGACCTATAGACTACGTCTCAGACAAGTAAAAGAAGGTCTCCAGGAAACCCCCAGAGCCCTCTCCTTTTGGATCCGGGATCTAGCCGACCGGTGGTTAAAACCCTTAACTGCCACTAAGGAAGACATCATGGAAAAGATATATCTCGAACAGTTTTTATCCTCCTTACATCCCCCCGTACAGAAATGGGTGCGGCAACACACAGGACTGACTTTTGACAGGGCTGTAGAAATCGCTGGGGCATATAACCGCACCCAGGACTTTCAAAGAGGGAAGGACGAACATACCTGGAAACGGCCTAGTGGAGGAACCGCCAAGACAGTGAGACCAACGGTTCCAAGGAGATCGGACACAGTCACCCTACCACCCGGTCCCCTGCATATCCCCCTTCGGTCCTCTACCTCCCCAGGACCCCAGTGTTTTTCGTGTGGAGGTTTCTGTCATATAGCCCGAGTATGCCCCCAAAAAGAAGAGCCCATGGAAATCGGGCTCACACGTTCCTATTATTGTAATCCCGGGGGACAGAAACCTCCCTATCACCACACCGTAAGGGTCAATGGAGAAGAACGACAAGCCTTGATGGACACCGGATGTTTACAGAGTGTCATACAGCCTTCTGCAATCCCGGGAGGGGTTACCCAAACCACGGGGACAGTAAACAGACAGTGTGTACATGGAGACAACAGGAGGTATCCTGCCACCACTGTCCAAATTCAACACAGTCCCGCTTATGCTACAGTGCCAGTGAGAGTAGGGTTGATACCTCGGCTACCCGAACCTCTAGTTCTGGGTTCTGACTACCCCTATCTCTCTAAGGTTGTTCCGGAAAACCCCACCGACCGGGATGAGTGGTATTCAACTGCCCCTTTTTCCATGGAGCCTCATCTCACTCCACTCCAGGAGAAACCCCAGAAAAGTAGAAACCAAAAGAAAAGAGAGAAAAGGGACTGGAACCGCGTAGCCCTAACCCAGACCAAGGAGGAAGCCATGTGGCATTACGACCAAGGTTTCTTTGCCGCACAACGAGAGGATGATACGTTGAGGGAAGCCTGGAACAAGGCCACAGAGGTGGAAGACCCTAATCAAGTAGGTCCCCAGTTCCTAGTACGGAAGGGGTTGCTATATAGAAAGGGGGGACGTAACCAACCCCTACAACTATTAGTCCCAGTCACCTATAGAGAGAAGGTGATGTTCCTTGCTCACAGCCATCTCCTAGGGGGACACTTTGGGGAAGAAAAAACAGAAAAGGAGATTCTAAAACAGTTCTTTTGGCCAGGTATATACCATCAAATCCGCAGATACTGTAAGGAGAGCGCCATTTGCCAAAAAACCAACAGGCGGGTCTTCCCTAGAGTCCCCTTGCGACCCCTACCCGTCATTAGCGAACCCTTTGCTCGTGTAGGGATGGACATAATAGGCCCCTTGCTTCCCTCTCGAAGTGGCTGTAGATTTCTGTTGGTCCTAGTTGACTATGCCACTCGATATCCTGAGGCAGTGGCGTTGCGACATCCAAATGCCCAGCATATAGCTAAAGCCATGGTTAACATTTTTTCCCGAGTAGGCTTTCCACGAGAGATAATAACGGACCAGGGGACACCTTTAGTCTCCAAACTCCTAAAACAGGTCTGTGCACAGTTACACATCAAGCAGATCCGAACATCAGCATACCATCCCCAAACCGACGGGTTAGTGGAAAGATATAACGCTACCCTTAAAACCACACTAAAAAAACTGCTTGAGTTGGAAACCCGTCGTTGGGAGGACATGTTGCCTCTTGCTCTTTTTGCTATCCGATGTAAACCCCAGAGAAGTACCGGATACTCACCGTTCGAACTATTGTATGGCAGACCCCCACGCACCCTACTAGACATGGCAAGGGAGGAATGGGAAGAAATACCAGAGGGAACTAAACCCCTACATGAATATGTGTTGAAACTAAAGACTCACCTCCACGAAATACGTAGTATCTGTAAAACCCACTTGGAACAGGCCCAAGAAGCCCAGAAACATTACTACGATAAGGGAACCAAAAATAGATCCCTGACTGTGGGTGATTTTGCTTTACTTATGATGCCCTCCTCCGACCACAAACTCCTGGGGCAATGGCAAGGTCCATTCCGAGTCATAGAGGCCGTCACTCCCGTGACTTATCGCCTGGAAATGAACCCCACAAAACCAACTAACACCCAAATCTTCCACATAAATTTACTAAAGAAATGGGAAGGACAGGTACCCCAGTTGGTAGCCGTAACCAAGGACCCCCCCTTTTTCCGTGAGCCTAGACCCTGACTTGACAGAGAGACAGAAAGAGAGCCTGCATGACAGGCTACAGCCTTTTCAGGACATCTTCACTACCCTCCCAGGACACACCGTATTAACCGAGCACGCCATTAACACTCTGCCCGGGAGGAGGGTGAAATTACGTCCTTATCGTATACCGGAAGCCCGCAGATTGGCGGTAGAGAGCGAGGTACAACAGATGCTCCATATGGGAGTGATCGAACCTTCAACTAGTGAGTGGAATTCTCCAATAGTTTTAGTGCCGAAACCCGACGGATCCATTCGATTCTGTATCAATTTCCGCGAGGTTAACAAAATATCGCAGTTCGATTCATACCCATTACCCCGGGTTGATGAAATGATTGAGAAGCTTGGTAACGCCCAGTATATTAGTACCCTAGACTTAAGTAAAGGATACTGGCAGGTTCCACTACGAAAACAGGACAGGGAAAAAAACGCCTTTTCAACCCCGGGAGGTCTGTATCACTTTACTGTTTTACCCTTTGGGTTACACGGGACCCCAGCTACTTTTCAAAGATTAATGAACACAGTACTGAAACCCTTTGCTGCCTACGCCGCCGCCTACATTGACGAAATCGTCATATTTTGTGACACCTGGGAACAACATCTGGATCATCTGGTAGCGGTAGTGCAGGCCCTGAAAACCAGCGGTTTAACCATCAATCCTGCTAAAAGTAAGTTAGCAGCTAGGTCGGTTAAATATCTAGGGTATCTCTTGGGGGAGGGACTCATAAAACCCCAAAACGAAAAAGTGACCGCAATTGCCAATATACCTTTTCCCCAAACGAAAAAGGAGTTACGAGCATTTCTTGGTATCCTAGGATATTATAGGAGGTTCATTCCAGATTTTTCACAAACAGCTGCCCCGTTGACCGACCTCCTGCAAAAGAACATCAACACCGAGAAAGTGCTACGATCCCCCTCAACCAAACAGCTAGCGGCCTTTCAGACCTTAAAAACAGCCATAACATCGAAGCCAGTGCTGATGAGTCCCGATTATACTAAACCGTTTATCTTGCAAACGGACGCGGCGGATCAAGGACTGGGTGCTGTCCTATCCCAAACCGACGCTCAGAACCAGGAAAGACCTGTATGATACCTCAGCAGGAAATTGTTTCCTAGGGAAACCAAATATGCTGTCATTGAGAAGGAAGCATTGGCCATAAAATGGGCCATAGAGACCCTCCGTTACTATCTGGAAGGAAGAGAATTCACTCTGTATACGGACCATGCTCCCTTACAATGGCTCTCTCGCAACAAAGGGCATAATGAAAGAATCATGAGATGGTTTTTAGCCCTACAGCCTTTTAGGTTTACTACTCTACACCGAAAAGGGAAAGAACATTCCAATGCCGATTTTCTGTCTCGCTATCCCCTTGATTCTTTCCTTGCCAGCAAGAAAGTTAGGGAAGGGGGATGTGAGGAGGTGGCCTCCATAGCCGGTATACCCTTCCCAACATCACTTGTACAACAGAACGACAATGGTACAAGACGGCTGAGAGGGAATGAGTTAATCCTTTCCACTGACTCTTGTGTGCAGGGAGGAGCTCCATCACCCGGGTTGAGCAGGAACCAATGGAATGCGAGAGAGGCGGGAACCGTCGAGTATGAAGGGAAGCCGGAAGAACATCAACGGTGTGTGGAAACGGCGGAGCAAGGAGAACAGCCACACCGAGAGGAAGAGAAGAGCGGAGAAGAACACTCAATCAACAGCCTAGGAGACGAGGAACCGAGGCCGACCGTCGACTCGGAAGAAGCACCCGACTCCGGAGAGATCGAGACCTGGTCCGAGGAGTGGTGGACACCCCCAGGAGGACGCTGACAAGCCGCCGCAACTCCGGAGAGTTGCGGCCAACGCGGTACGTGATACGGGAAGGGGGAGGGATAAGCGGGGTTCAGCTAAGAGATCACCGGGGTATACAAATGTATGGAATCCTGTGGTGAGAACGGTTGTCCGAGCACGCACCTCCCTTTGTATCCCTTCACAACCCAGCCGCATTAGGAGGAGTACTGACCCGCTTGTTTTGGCCCCTCTGCCCTTATCCTCTGTAGAGCGTATATTCCAACCTTATTTTTTTTTGTCTCTTTTATGGCACGCATACCCTTGGATTCTCGCATACCTCCCTTCTTTCATCATCCCGGTTCTTTTATTTGATATGCTGGGATAGACACCCGACTCCCTTATCCCCGTCCTATGCCTAACAGCACACCCGTATTTCTTTTTGTCGTGCCTCACAACGGGTGCTTCTTTAGTCACTGGTGAAGGGTTCGTATCAGAAAAGCCTGAACCACAAAACTTATCGCCTTCTCTCCTTTCACTTTCCGAGGCAACCTGGGGAGGAGTCCGACCACGACAGGAACCCATCACCAGCCGGAAGACAACAAGGAAGGACCACAACTAGAGAAGACCATCCTACCATCCTAGACCTGTTTTGTGGAACGATTATTTTTATTTGATTAAAATCCAATCACAATTGCTCAACTAATTCGGCCTCCTCGCTTTTCCTTTCGACCCTCCCTCTCACAACCTGGTTGTACTGAGGAGATGAAGATGCAAGGATATCATGTGTCTAGTTGGAGCATAAGTGGTTACCATCTCTCTAAGCTTTACAGGACCTTAGTTATAGATGTAACTAGGAACCTATAAAAGGAGCCTTGCTGCCGCATTTTGTACAGTCTGAAGTCTCTTTATTACGTATTTGAGCGCACCAATATAAAGAGAGTTGCCGTAATCCAGATGGGAAACTATGAGGGATTGAATGACCGTTTTCCTTGGATGCTCTGGGATCAATACCAGTATTTTCCCGAGCATTCGGAGTAGCGAGAAGCAAATGCCAGACAATGTATTTGCTTGGTGGTCCATTGTATGTATGTATGTATGTAAGGAATTTATAAAGCGCAGGAATCACCCCCGCATGGGTATCTCCGTGCTAGCATAGAAAACAGATCAGACTGGCACAGACTTCCATTGCTAGCAAACTGCCCAACCTGATTCCCAAATTTATTATTACCGGTTTGGGATTGGGGGCGGCCCATGTCATCTGGCCAGCTACTCAAGGGTCTATGTCAGTGGCGGCTCACAGAGGGAGTGCTGCGGGGGGTGGGGCGGGTGAGGGGCAAGGTGGGGGGATAGTGGACTCCGACATATGGTGGAACGGAGAAAACTATTTAGTAAATAAATAAACCAATTTACCTTGCTCGCACTGCATTGCCGTGTTGGCGATGCAGTGCGCAAAAGGTAAATCGTTTTATTTATTTACTTAGTTTACTCCGTTCTGCCGTATGTCGGAGTCCACTACCCCCGCACCCTGCCTCTCCCCCGCAACGCCACCCCGCAGCACTCCCTCTCCGATCTGCCACTGGTCTATGTATGGCTTGGTTTCCTAATTACATTAGTTCAGTCTTATCACCATTCATCTTTAGGAGGGAACTGGTGGGGACATTAGAAGGGAAACCATACACTATCTTCAATGTTTATATTCCTTCTCAACTACACAAACAAACCCTTGGCAAGCCTACAGAGGTGATTACCGATCTGCCACTCAGGAAAATGCTCCTTAGGGGCGATTTCAACTCCACCCTCAATCTTGACGGAGGTGCCCAAGGGTCCCATCTCTTGAGTAAACTCCCAGGGGCTGTGCAATATTTGGCGTGCATGGCATCTGAGGGACAGGGAATATACACATACATCTGCATCTACAAAAACACTACCCCGCATTGATTTCCTCCCTGCAACAGATGTGCCCCACCCAATGGCCGCTAGTATACTTCCTCCTGGAATATGTGATCACTCTCCGCTCTGGATGGGGAGCCCAGTACAATGTAAAAGACGCATATGGTGACTTAACATCTGGTTTCTTACGGATGACTAGTTTCTTGATCATTTGCCATAGGAGCTCCACTCATACTTTGAGACTAACGAGGGGTAGGTCCGTAGTGCGGGTACACTGTGGGTGGTGGATAAGGTTACAATCAGAGAGGTGGCTAAAACATGCAGAGGGGACAGGTTTGACTGTATGGCAGAACTTGAATCCCGTATACTTGGACTGGAGACTAGAGTGACCGCAAACACAATTGAATCTCTCAGCCGACAACTAGAACTTGACAGGGATATCTTGCGACAGCTTGCGTTTCATGACGCTTGCCAGTGCTGGTGTGCCTTTATTCGGCGGGTGTATGAAAATGGTAACAAAAGTGGTAAGCTCCTTTATTGGATTGCCACCAGGAATACTGATCCAAGGCTGGTCCCCTCCATCAACGACTCTTTGGGTAGCCCATTGCATATCCCAGAGGCGATAGCAGGTGTATTCGCAGACAACTATAAGCAGCTCTCTTTCCACAGGGTGAGGCTGCTCAGGAACTTGCCCACCTTCTGTTGACAGATGTCCTTCACCCTCATCTCACCCGGTCCAAGCGTGAGGATCTTGATTATTCCCTTACGGAGGAGACAGTGTTTGCGGCAATGCGTGGATTGAATCCAGGGAACACCCCAGGACCAGATGGGTTCCCTCTTGAGTGTTACTGTACATTCCGGGACATTGTTGCCCCACAGTTAATTGAGTTATATAAGGAGGTGGGAAAAAATGGTTTCTTTCCCCCGACCTCGATTGGCAACCTAAATCTGGTCACCGGACAGCCAATTGTGCCATGTGTCACACAATTTAGCTGATTAACACTGACACAAAAATATTTGCTAAGATATTAGCGATGAACTTGTAGCATGTCCAGGGCTCTGTGGTACACCCAGACCAATGTCGTTTTATGCCCAACAGTGGCACAAGGCACTTTATAAGACGTGTTCAGCCTGCACTGACCGACGTCTGGGATATTGGGGAATACCCAGCTCTGCTGCTTGTAGACTTTGATAAAACGTTTGATACAGTGAATTGGGCATTTCTTGACTACATTTCCAATCCAGCTCAGGACTAGTTAGAACTGCCCTCTTTCACCACTCCTCTTCACCCTGCTATAGAACCTCTAGCTAGGATCATTTGATGTGATGCCCAAAACGGGAGGTGAAGCTGGAGTGGACCAGTGGAGGATAGGATTGCATTATATGCAGATGATGTCCTATTGATTCTGCTACGCGGAGATAATGCTGTGATCACATGGTGAATGGCGATCTGATATTCCAATCTGTCGTCTCACCTTCAAATATCTGGAAGTTCATATAACTATGGTGCCGGAACTCGCACATAGTCTCAATCTCATCCCCCTCCTGCGGGCGACTAAAGCAAGCCTCTGCACCTGGAACACTCTCCCCCTCAACACCCGGGGTTGAGTTGTGCTCATAAAAATGATACTACCCCGCTTCCTTTATGTCTTGAAAAAGACCCCGCTCCACATTCAGCACCTGGTTCACCAGAGTAGCAGCAATTCTTCGGTTCTTCCTTCGGAGGAGTAGAGCCCCACGCATAGCACTAGATAAGTGTTGATGTTTGGCATATGACAGAGGATTGGAGGCAATTGACAACCAACTATACTACTGGGCGTCCCAGCTGCTGGTTATTAGTGATTGGTTGACTGGAGGATAGAGTCATACGGAATATAGACTAGAATTGGCTCGCCTCTGATTGGATAGTATTATGCACTTTCTCTACCGCTGGCCTATCCCTCCCCAGATTCCTGTGGTTACAAGGATGGTCTTTCTTGTATTGCAGATGGCTAATAGATTCAATGGGGGGGAACAAGAAACTAACCCAACAGACCCTTCTTTGGAGGGCCCGTTGGCTGGACCACACAACACGGCTGGAAGAGTTCGGTTACTAGGATCTGACAGCGGTCACAATGCTCGTGGATGTAGGCAGGGTTTCCATATGCACTCCTTTCGGGATCTGAAAACCATTGTAGGCTTTCCAGTACCCAATTTCTCAAATACTTGCAACTTCGAGACAAGCTCATGCAGCATTAGTCACACCATAATGATTTGCTTAAGTTCAGTTCGCTAGAGGCGAAACTGCTAATGGGAAGCCTGGGCAGAGGGGGTATCTTCCATATCTATTGTTCCCTGGCTGTAATGCTCCTAAGTCGCTTGAGAATCTACAGCAGAGGTGGGAGCAATAGGTGAGCAGCCTGGATGACACTGAGTGGCGGTAAGCATGCATGGCACCAAGTGTACTTTCTACATCTGTGTGCCTGCGAATGAGACAACTACATTATTTGCACACAACTTACATGACGCCGCAGCAGCTTTGGCATGCAGTCATTCTCCATGAACCTAAATGTGCCCAGTGCTCCTTCTTAGAAGCCAATTTCTTTCATGTGTTATGGCAGTGGCCTGGGATCGTGCGTTACTGGGTAGATTGGTCGATCCCTGGCCAGGGTCCTGGATAGACCTGTTGATCTAACACTGAAGGTGGCCCGACTGGGCCTTATGCAGGCGTTTGTGGGTGCCAGGGGTGATAGCATATTGGTGGGTGTAGCGGTGATGGTTGCCAAGAGAGACATAGAGTGTAAATGGAAAGCGCAATAACCCCTGGTACTGGCTGAGTAGAGATACAGAATGGACGGGTGTGCTAAACAAGAGGAGTTGATCCACTATGCCAGGGGTTGTCCACAAAAGTTCCCAAAAATTTGGGGCAAATGGTGGGAGTACTATTGTTTGGTAAATGTGCCGGAGACTTCCTCTGTGCTGGAAACTTCCTCTTCGCAGACTCACAATCCTCCATGATTCAATGGGGACTTGGGGGTTGGTTGATTGGTGCAGTACCACCTGTGAAGCTTTTTTCTTTCATTTGGTTAATGTACCTTACCTTTTAAAAAACAATAAAATGTGTTTATATTAAAATAAATAACGCGTACCATAAAGAAAAAATAAATGCAAGTTAAGTTAATCCGGGAAAAATGCACTATTGTATATTAAGAAAACCTCTATTTGTTAATGTATGTAATGTTGTGGGCTCTAGGCCCACATGCTAAGTAACAGAGGATGCTGACACACAGTTATTGTGGGTACAACTAGGAACGAGGAAGTGTGCCTGGCCCCTTTTATTAGCACGTTCACCTGACTGGTGACACCCGTATTGGATCGGTGTGGGGTGGGTGTTATTACAGTCCCTAGGGAAAGACTGCTACAGGACGTGTCCAGCAGGACACTACATTGCTCCCAAAACCCAAACAAAATGGACAATGAGTCCAACCTGTGAAAACGAACAAAACAAATTGGATACCGTGAAGTCCATCAGTCTCAAGAGTCCATCAGCAGGACCGTAGATGGCATATGGATGGATCATGGTGAAAACACCGGGACACCTCCGCTCGCATTCATAATTTAACCTGGTGTGAGACAGGACACAAACACTGGTGCAAAGAAGTCCATAACCTTCTGGCTGCATGCCAGCGGGAGTCATGTCCTTAGTGTGGAGTTGGTCCACTCTGCTTATACTCCAGATGATTTGTGGTTGGTCTCAACAATTCAAAACAGAGTGCATTAGGAGTGTTGTTGGAGTATTTCGCAAAGCACCCATCACAAAGCATACATTGGTGATGTTGTTTAGCTCGCTGAAGACATTCTTGTCATGCTGCAACTTGTTGGAGTCTCCACTGCAAGGCCTTGCTACCTCCTGGAATTCGTTGGTGGGGTGGTGTCAAGTCCATCTCTTGCACTTGTGGAGGCCCCTTGGTTTGGTTGCCATGGGACTGCTTGTTGTCTGTGCTGGGACTGCATGTGTGCCACGCTCGGGCTGCTGCAAGACCGCCGAGGAGTCACTATCTAGTCGCTAGCGCAACCACAGGGATAGATGGGTGTAGGAAGCTGGCTCTGTATATACTATACCAAAGTAAGGTATAGTGTGCACAGAGTCCAGGGGATCCCCAGAGGTATAGCAGAGGCTAAATTAGATAATCACAAACAACTCTCTTTGTGGTAGTGTGGCTGAGCTGTGGAAATATGGATTTTTCTGATCAGTTATGTCCCCTATCTTGGACCCCAACGGTTCCATGTATGAATCACAAGTACATGTATGTTTCCTCCAGTTCCAGTTATGAAGACGCAAACACATGTGCGTCTACCGTCAACCTGTCCTCTTTCAGATCCGCCATGAATAGGCCGGATATTCCATTCCTAAGTATGAAAGGCCACCGGCTTTATATGGTTCACTTATGCCATTTTACAGTCCAGGCAAGTAGGCCCTGATTCTGTCATCAAACTCTTCTTGCCTTCTGCCTCTGAAAGCTCCAGTCTGAGCCTGCATCTGTGACCATGAACTTTGTCTCATTCCCTGCGCGGCTCACGAAGCCTGACATCAGCCTGCTGCCTGCCAAAAACTGTATTTCACCTTCGAAATTATCTGCTCCGTTCCCTGATCGATGCATTCCTGTCTAGTAGTTTAAGTAAACATTCTTCCAGCTTCCGAGCAAAGGCCCGGCTTCTCTGTCTTTATGCAAGTAATTCATAGCCCTATTACTATGGAAGATTTCTACCCATGCATCTAGTGTAGACACTTAGACGCTTGTACACGCACTAACAGTCAGTATAGTCAGTATAGAATAAGATTCTACTCTAAGAAGACCTCTCTTTTGGATAACATAGTTCTTTAAACATAGGATGTTAAGATATGATTTGGGATTAGGTTGACTTGACCCTCCAGACTTCTGTCGCCACATGTAGAGCTAAATGTCAAGTCCCCTTCACCCCCTAGTTGCATGTCAATCACACGTCATGCTGCTGCGCGCGCATTTCTGTCAAGTATTTCTGCTGACATTGCGAAATTCTTTCATGTAACCACCCTCTTATGACATCACATCTGATGACGTTCTTTAAATCACACCCAGTTACGCCTATCTTTGCTACGTATGAATATATTATCCCCACTATCAATTGTTACGCCTCTTGTATTTGCTTCACTGTAATGCCTATTGTATAAAAGTGATTGATTGTCAATAACGTATGTACTTCACTTCCTGATCCTTCGTGGTGATGGAACTTGGAGCAACCGATTATAATCGACCATTGGAATAAAGCCCATTCCGAACCTCTAATACCACGGATTCTGCCTCTTATTTACTGAGCTATTTTATTATGTTTCTGTATCAAATTAAGTCCCGGTAATTAAATTATTTACCACATGAATGGCGCCCGAATAGGGACACTTTCTCATCTCACGCGCCGGCGGTGCGTTGCAGGCCCGGTCTCCTGCCACAGCTGGACGGACAATAACGCGTACCAGCAGGATTTCCTGTATCTCCCTCCGGTCAAGCGGGGGCGACTGAGGCTGCGATCAACACCCAGACGAGGCGGTGAGAAGTGCGAAGTATCCCGACCAGAGCCTAGCTGAGAGAGCAAGATCCGAGGTATACAGAGGCCCACCAGTTTCCGAAGTCCTGAGTCGAGTCCAGTTTCCGAAGTCCCGAGTCGAGTCCAGTTTCCGAAGTGTTCGAGTCGAGTCCAGTCCGGTTCAAGTTCAGTTCAGTTTCCGAGGCCTTCCGTTTCCGAGCTACCCGGTGAGTACCATTACTGGGGAGGCGTTCTGACGTGCACATAGGTTGTGCCGGTCAAGACGGGTTTGGGTACACAAATCCGGTCTGCACTGTTTCAGCAGTGTATCTGTACTGTTTAACAGTATATCTAGTATATCAAGTATATAAATTCAGAATAATTCAGTTAAAGTCGAGTATTATGTTTAGTGATTAAGTTTTCCTTAGATCGTCATCATCATTGTTGCTCGGTTAAATGTTAAATGTTTAAATGTTTTAAATACGTTCTGCATATTGTGGTATGAATGACTGTTCATTATTGTGTTTACTGTATTAAGTTTGTCCAAAATCAAGTATCAGATCAGTTTTCAATATGCCGCTCTTTTCGAAATTAAGACAGATCACAACAAGAAAAGGGGTACTCGAAGAAGCCGTTCCTATTCCTCCTAGGGACACTCCAGGGTACTTCTTGTATCATAAACATGGCTTAGACGCTATATTATTTCTTGATTTATGGGTAGACTACACCAAGGAATTACCAGAAAGTCAGAGGTGGCCCGCAGCTGGGACCTGGGATGCAGAGTGCATCATGAAAGTAGAGGAAGAGTTATGGAAAAGGAAAGTCAGACAGTCACAGAAAGACGCCATTGAGTTATGGCGTAAAGAATCTCATAGACGTACAGAAAAAGCACTCCGACAGGAAGAGAAAAATAGAGAGAATCCAAATAAAGTCCGAGAAAATCTATTAATTGAAGAAGGTACCCGAGTGAAATCAGAACAAGTAGACAGACAAAGAAATGCCCTTATGAATGGTATGTATCCCCTTCTGGCCGAAGGATTACCTAAGGCTACTCCGGAGATACCAAAAGACTTGCCACCCCCATTATTTCCAATAAAAGTACATCCTAAGGGGCATCCTAGAACCGCAGAAGATGTTTTTCTTTCCTCATATTTAGATGACGCAGCTCCCGAGTATGCTAATCCCGCCCCACATAGACCGCCTGCCAGGGATATTCAACGCCAAGATCCAGTATCCGTATCTCTACAGCAACAAGTCCTGACTCAAGTTCCGGCAAGCACATATGTTTCTACATCTGTTCCTACAGCTACTTCTATAGCTGTGTCCACACCTATAGTTGCTGTATCACGTTCAACGAACCCTTTCACACCCGATACCCCAGATGGGGCTACGGGAGGTGCTACTAATATTTTTTCTACGCCACCCAGAATAAATAAACTTACCTTTCAAGAGTCAGCACATTCACGTACCCCCAAACTCATAAATGCCCGCACGCTTAAGGAACTTCTTATAGATTGTAGATATGACCCTGTGCCCGGAAAAGAGGACGAAATGACCCTGGCATCATTACGTATCAGACGAGCGGCAGTGTATTTAGGGAAGTTACCAGGAATGACTGCGCATCTAGATAATATATACCATTTTGTCCAAACAGGGCGAGATTCAGAATGTATTAACAGAGCTATGGAATACCAGAAAGTGGAGATACAGGGGGAACTGTTACGTTTCCTCATAAATTGTGTGATCAGAAATCAAGACCGACCGGGGGTAGACCCGGAAGCAATGCAAATTCTTACCAGATGGAGCCAGAATATATCAGAAGGGAGACATGATAAGCAAAATTGTATAATAGCCATGTGCCGAAAGATCCGTAAAGAAATAGAACGCCTACACGAAGAAAGATTAGCGGTAGACCAGTTCGAACAAAGCGAGGAGGAAGGATCAGGACTGCCCGCAGGACAGTCAGACACCATAGCCTATGTAGGTAGAGGAAGATCTTGTAATAGTACTAGATGTTTTATTGACCCGATACGTCCGATATGTCCAGATAATAACAGGAATTTCCAAACACCTATAATAAATATAAGGTCCCCCGAGCATTCGTTTCAGGCGGCTGACAAATTACTCCGAGAACGAAGGGGTTATCATTTTCTCGATTCTATGGATGAACAAGAATTAGCCAGGTCAGCCGTTCAATGGGTTGATAGTCCCGGAATGTATGGTGATGATACAGTAGCACACACATTTTTGAATCTCACCCCAGATGAACAGCGTTTAGCTGGGATTTATATGATTCAACAACTCCTTATACTATATCAGAGTCAGCATTCAGATCCTGGTCCTTTACCTGAAATACTGACTGAATTACTCAAGAATAGATGGAAAGGTTCAGGTACTAAGTTAATTAAAGAAATACTAGAATCAAGAAAACAGTACATTCTTTTTGTATGCCCAGAACATGTCTCACTGCCCATCAAGGAAAGAACCACGTATTACATGGACAGACAGAATCCCTTACGAGAAGTACACCCAATAAAAGGCGAGGACAATGAGTTTAAACGCGTATTTGTATATACGCCCATATCGAAAATAGAATTGTTAGAAATGAAGAAAGTGGTACCCAGTCATGACAAAGACCCAGCGGGTTTCCACCGAGAAATTAAAGACATGTTACTCATGGGAGAGTATACCTATCCCGACATTATGACAATATTAAAGGTATTGATGCCTGCTGGCATTTATGAAAAACTCTAGGAAAAAGAGTGGGAGGTGGGAGACCAAAAGATAGAATGGTCAGCATTAGAAGCAGAAGAAAAGGCCCGAACTGCAGGAGCAGGGCTTGGGGATAAAACTAAAGCACTACCAGGTTTACTAGTACAGGTACTGCCACGTTTATTAACTACGAAAAAGGAAGATTGGGGTACAATTTCAGCCTGTAAACAAAAGCAAGATGAAGACACTAGTGATTTCTATGCCCGATTTGAAAAATGTTTTGGTATAAATAGTGGCATAAAAGCAAGTAGCGAATCATACCCACATCTGTTCGTGACAAAATTAGTTGAAAATTCCTTGCCTCAAGTGAAGAATAGAGTATTAAAATTCGAGAGTACCTGGCAAGGTAACACTCCATCACAAATGTTACAAATGTTACAGTACCATCACAATAGAATTAGAGAGGAACAAGAACATGAACAAAGACGCATGAAAGACACGAAAATGAAAATGCTAGTCTCCCAGACAGTTCCAGCTGAAGGACATAAAAAAGGTATGACACATTCCGGTGATTCAACAGGACCTGTAAAGGGGACATGCAATTATTGTAAAAAGCCAGGTCATTACGTACACGATTGTCCAGTTTTAAAACATAACATCGCCATAGGTAATACAAAAGAAAGACCACGGCCACCTAGACAGGATCAGAATGAACAAGGAGCCCCGCAGCATGCACAGTCCATGCCAGTTCCACCACAGTCTATACAGTTTGTGCCAGCTGCACCAGCGCTGCCTGTTGCTGCCACACAAACCACGACACGACAACTGTACCAGACCGCACAGTATGACTATCCTGATTATCAGCGATACGCATGAACCAGCCTAGAGAGGGAAGTTGACTTACCCCTTATTGAGGTCCCTGTAGATCAAGAAGGACCTTATGTACATAGTGAATTATTAGGCCAAGACAGAAAATTTTTACTCGATACAGGGGCAAGTCGAACAACCATAAAACGTAGTGAAGTTCCAGGGGCACCCCTCTCAGGCTCACAGAATATTTCCCTTGGTTTTTCAGGAAAACCTATTGTTAATGAAGTATCACAGCCTCTTCCACTTACGATAGGACCTTTGACCCGAACTACAGATTTATTGCTGACTAAATCATGTCCAGAAAATCTGTTAGGAATAAAAACACTGAAAGCTCTAGGAGCCATAATATGTTGTTCTCCGGAAGGAGTAAGATTGTTTTTACGTGATTTTAAAGGTCACTATGTGTCTAGAGACATGGATCCCCGACTGCAGACTTTACCTACACATCTATGGGCACAAGGCCCTACTGATGTTGGTTGCATGAATATTACACCATACAGAGTCACACTAAAGGCAGGAGTGGTACTACCACGAATGCGACAATACAAGTTACCACCAGATGCTGTAGTGGCATTACTGCAAATCATTGACGAACTCATTGCCCAAGGAGTGGTTGTGGAAACAGACTCCAATGTATGTAATTCACCGATAATTCCGATTCTTAAACGAACAGATCCGAAGGCCCCGCCAGTATATCGATTGGTTATTGATCTGCGCGAATTAAACAAATGCATTGTGCCACAATTCCCTGTGGTCCCAGATATCTCGTCATTACTGACAGCTATTGATTCCGAAGCAACATTCTTTACTGTAATTGATCTCAAGAATGCTTTTTTCAGCGTCCCAATAGATCCGGAAAGCCAATATTTGTTCGGATTTAGTTTAAATGGACGTAGCTTTAAATTCTCACGCGCACCTCAAGGATTTACAGAAAGCCCCAGCATCTATAGCCAAGCACTGAAACGAGAACTCGACAGTATCCACATGCCAGTCAACACTGCTTTGCTTCAATATGTCGATGATCTGCTGATCACCGCGAGAAGCGAACCCGAATGTGAGAAAGCATCACTGACAGTTTTACAATTTCTAGCCGAAAAAGGGCACAAGGTGTCCCCTTCTAAGCTGCAATTCTGTGTCCAGCGAGTTGTTTATCTTGGACACTCGCTGTCCAAGGAGGGAAGGCAGCTTACACCCGACCGCATTCAGTTAATAGCTAACATGCCAATACCCAAGACACAAAAGGAGGTGCGGGCTTTCATAGGCCTCACTTCATATTGTAGGCAGTGGATCCCTCAGTATGCATTTCTAGCAAAACCACTCATTCAATTGACAACACAGGAGGCAGCCACATCGACTGTTCTCCCTTGGACTCAGGAACATACACAAGCTTTTGTAAGCCTAAAGAAAGCTTTATGTCAAGCACCTGTCTTAGCAACACCATGTTACAGTAAACAGTTTACACTTTTTGTTACAGAACGCGAAGGTACTGCCTTGTCAGTACTCACACAGGAACAAGCAGGAGCACACAAACCATGTGCTTATTTTTCTAGTACATTAGATCCAGTAGCTCAGGCTTTGCCCGCATGCCTAAAATCAGTGGCAGCAACCGCTTTGGCAATCAGACAAAGCGATGCTATAGTGTTAGGACATCTATTGACAGTTCAAGTACCCCATGCAGTAGAGGTTCTTGTAAATAGAACGCAAACACAACACTTGACTATAGCGCGACTTACAGGGTACGAATTAACATTGTTTCAGCCACATATAGAAATCAGACGTTGTAACACATTGAATCCTGCCACACTTTTACCTGTAATCGGAACAGACCCACTAGCCCATGACTGTATTGAAGTTATTACAATCACGACGAAACCCAGACAAGACTTAACCGATGTCCCATTGTCAGACCCAGACCTGACGTTGTATGTAGATGGTTCATGTATGAGAAAAGGTACAGGAGAACTAGTGGCCGCTTACGCAGTCACAACAGACACTGAAATCATTGAAACAAATTGCATAAATACCTTGTCAGCTCAAGCCGCAGAGCTCATCGCTCTGACACAAGCCTGTATTCAAGCCACAAATAAAAAAGTCAACATATACACTGATTCACGTTATGCATTCGGAGTTGTACATGACTTCGGCGTGCTGTGGCGAGAGAGAGGTTATTTAACTTCTCACGGTGCCCACATTCAGCACGGACCCCTCATTCATGCCTTATTAGATGCAATACATCTACCCACTGCAATATCTATTATGAAATGTAAAGCTCATACGAAAGTTACTGATATCATTTCTCAAGGCAATGATCTAGCTGACAGAACAGCTAAACAGACTGCTCAAACTCAAACATCCGACATGACAAAGACAGTAGTCCTGACGCCAACACATTGTATGACGATTAAAGATCCTACTCTTGTCGTAATTGACATACAGACACATGCTACACCAGACGAAATAAAGAAATGGACTGAATTAGGAGGGATCCAAACGGATCAAGGATGGATGATGAAGGAAAAGTCTGTGTGGTTCCTTCCTGATTCAATGGTCCAGGTTATAATTAACACTGTACATAGTCCCGCACATCTAGGAGAAAAAGCTATGCTAGATAGCATTCAACACATTTGGTTCAATAAACATTTACGAGCAGCAGCCAAACAAAAAGTTCGTACCTGTATGATCTGTTGCCAGTTCAACCCAGGAAAAAGCGTTCCCGTAGAACAGGGTGGATTTCAGCCTCCTGATCACCCTTTTGAAGTCCTCCAGATGGATTATATCCAGATGGAACGATGTAGAGGATTCAAATATGTTCTCGTAGTTGTTTGTGCTCTTTCCCGTTGGACGGAGGCATACCCGGTTTCAGATTACACTGCCCCGACTACTGCCAAACAGTTGGTTCGAGAATTCTTCCCACGATACGGTTTACCACGTGTTGTTCACTCAGATAACGGCCAGCCGTTCTCATCCGAATTAATGAAACACGTTTCACTTTTGTTAGGCTATCAGTGGAAATTCCACTGTGTCCGACACCCCGAGGCAGCAGGTCTCGTAGAAAGACATAATCAGATCCTGAAAATCAGATTGTCCAAAATATGCAGAGAGAAAGGTGTCGACTGGGTAGTAGCATTACCAGTTGCACTCTTTTACATGAGAATGGTAGCACACTCTCGAACAGGGCTATCCCCGTATGAGGTGATCTTTGGCAGACCACCAAATATGTGGGGGACGCCTATACCACGTAAAATAACTGATATTGACTGTAATATGCTGACAGATTACTTGGCTTCCTTGATGTCTGCACTACAATCTTGTCGTTCACAGGTAGCTGCAGCTTTTCCTGACAACACTGAGGTGAAACCCCATGACGTAGTCCCGGGGGACCTGGTCTTAGTGAGGAACTTCGATCGGAAGACTCAGCTGGATCCTAGGTGGAGGTCGCCGCAGCTGGTCTTGCTCACCACAAGGACAGCCGTAAAGATCGAGGGCAGGAAAGGCTGGATTCATTCAAGTCATATCAAGAAATTTCATGGACTACCAGCGGATGTGAATACCACACCTCGTGTGTCTTCACCCATTGACTCAAAACTTCCTTTTGTTGAAAAGAGTAATTCCGAACATTATAAACTAAAGCTCAGGTCCAATCAGTCAAGCAATTTGATTGTTTAAGTCCTCTCCGAGGTGAAGCGGTTGAATTGTCTCTGACATGTATCCCTTGGACCTGAATAGAGATAACACCCGAACAATGTTGAAACGACAGGCGTACTGTAAATCACTGCGTAGTCATTGCATAGTGACGTTATTAATTTTGTTTTTCTTAAGTCTTTTAATAATTACTGCAAGTATATTGTTGCACATATATTATCCTACTTCTAGACATGTTTACACTGTTACTGCTGAACATTCTTTTAGTGAATTACCTCCGCTTGAGTTGTCTTATAGATTTGCGCTGCGCAATAACACGTTTATCAGTATGTTACATCATTCCCATCAGGTTAGCAATGCTACAAATTGTTGGATATGTGGCCGACTCCCTCCCTATCAGAATTATAAAGGAATTCTACCTCTCTTTCCATACCCGTTCACACACAACGGCTCCTGTGGAGCATGGTTTAGTCTAATTAATTCCCTAGATTCGAATTCTGCAGTTTATCAAGATAACTGGGTATGGGGAAATTTGAACTTAGTTTTGCTTAAGGTCTGCTATCCTAACAAGGAGGGACTTCCCCAGAGAACAGGAACTGATCTAGAAAATGAAGTGTATGGATTAGGTAATTTTACGCTTAATCTTATGATCCTAAATGTCGAATCTGAAGCTACTCCAATTTTGCCCGCTATGTCAATATTTCCAGTAAAAGGTGAATTATGTGTAAGAAAGAATGGTTCCATAAATATGGGCCATAGTAGATGCACCACTGTAGTAGAATTTAGTGATCAAGGCAAGTCTACATTTAGAGCTTCCCGCCATTCTTATTTCATGTGTGGTCAGACGGCATATGTACGTTTGCCTCTAGATTGGGATGGTACTTGCTACATTGGATTCCTTTTGCCACCTGTTTTCCTAGCTCCTCCTGATTATCACAGAAATACTCATTTAGTATATAATAGAGTAAGGAGAGATCTCCCAATAGTCGATTACACTGAAACAGCATGGGAAAAATACACAGATTTCATTAAAGGTCTCTTTCCCTATATAGGTACCGTTACTAATAGTAAGCTGATACGTAGATTAACTAGAACCCTTGAAGCAGTAGTGAACGAAACTATTTCCGCCTTAGGCAATTTAACAGAAGAGCAGTCTGCTATGCGGATTGTTGTGCTTCAAAATCGTCTTGTCCTTGACGTCATCCTGGCCGATAGGGGCGGAGCTTGTAGGGTCATCGGATCAAGCTGTTGCATTTTCATACCAGAAAATTCGCCATCTGTATATAAAGCCATAACTCGCCTTCATAAGATTGTAAGCCAGATACACCAGAACCCAGGCACCTGGACTTGGTCCGGTTGGTTTTGGAGTGTATTATCTACCTTTGGATGGAAGGTCCTATCTTTCCTAGGTATTGGCCTTCTCATACTATTCAGTTGCTGTCTATGTCTACAATGTGGACCAGCGATCTGTGGTCTGTGTGCCACATCGTGTATTCCACCACCAGGATTTCATTCATCACGGAAGAAGAAAGAAGAACAAATGATGCTATATGAACAGATCAATGGATTGATGAAGATTGATATCTCTTAACGGGCAAGTAGGGGACAAGGAGGGAATGTGGAAATATGGATTTTTCTGATCAGTTATGTCCCCTATCTTGGACCCCAACGGTTCCATGTATGAATCACAAGTACATGTATGTTTCCTCCAGTTCCAGTTATGAAGACGCAAACACATGTGCGTCTACCGTCAACCTGTCCTCTTTCAGATCCGCCATGAATAGGCCGGATATTCCATTCCTAAGTATGAAAGGCCACCGGCTTTATATGGTTCACTTATGCCATTTTACAGTCCAGGCAAGTAGGCCCTGATTCTGTCATCAAACTCTTCTTGCCTTCTGCCTCTGAAAGCTCCAGTCTGAGCCTGCATCTGTGACCATGAACTTTGTCTCATTCCCTGCGCGGCTCGCGAAGCCTGACATCAGCCTGCTGCCTGCCAAAAACTGTATTTCACCTTCGAAATTATCTGCTCCGTTCCCTGCCCGATGCATTCCTGTCTAGTAGTTTAAGTAAACATTCTTCCAGCTTCCGAGCAAAGGCCCGGCTTCTCTGTCTTTATGCAAGTAATTCATAGCCCTATTACTATGGAAGATTTCTACCCATGCATCTAGTGTAGACACTTAGACGCTTGTACACGCACTAACAGTCAGTATAGTCAGTATAGAATAAGATTCTACTCTAAGAAGACCTCTCTTTTGGATAACATAGTTCTTTAAACATAGGATGTTAAGATATGATTTGGGATTAGGTTGACTTGACCCTCCAGACTTCTGTCGCCACATGTAGAGCTAAATGTCAAGTCCCCTTCACCCCCTAGTTGCACGTCAATCACACGTCATGCTGCTGCGCGCGCATTTCTGTCAAGTATTTCTGCTGACATTGCGAAATTCTTTCATGTAACCACCCTCTTATGACATCACATCTGATGACGTTCTTTAAATCACACCCAGTTACGCCTATCTTTGCTACGTATGAATATATTATCCCCACTATCAATTGTTACGCCTCTTGTATTTGCTTCACTGTAATGCCTATTGTATAAAAGTGATTGATTGTCAATAACGTATGTACTTCACTTCCTGAACCTTCGTGGTGATGGAACTTGGAGCAACCGATTATAATCGACCATTGGAATAAAGCCCATTCCGAACCTCTAATACCACGGATTCTGCCTCTTATTTACTGAGCTATTTTATTATGTTTCTGTATCAAATTAAGTCCCGGTAATTAAATTATTTACCACAGAGCAGTTAAACTTATCAGGAGGGTCTGTTAAGCATTTATTGTATTCACTCAATCAAGACTGATGGCACACACTCAGAGACAGAATGCAGACCAATTATGTAAGCATAAAAAAGGTATACTACTGTTTTATTTCCAGAACCAAACAGGACATGACACAGTTAAGTGAGCTATACTTTGAAATGCAGAAAACTTTACAAGGAAATGCAGTTGTGGTTGAAACTACAATCGTTAGAATTTTGTATTAGCTTTTAAAACAGTTAACAATACATAGAAATTACTTTAGAGTACTTTTAGATTACATTTTAGATACTTTTGCTACTCAGGGTGATTTGGCTAGATATCACACCGTAGGTCTCACAAAACACAGGTAACTATGACAGTTTTTAGGTCAAAGAATGTTACTTTAGTTTCTCATTCAAAAAGTCAGTGCAACACAACATTTTTGGACAAAAAAATTATAACATTGGTTGCTACGGAGGAAAAGAGTGTTAACGGTTTACAGGTAAGTAAATGACCTGTAAGTATGGCTTTTGGAGGTTAGGCCAAGGTTCCTCAAGGTCCACGTAGACACTCAAATTGCACCACCAGTGGCACTAGGGGGGCCGGGTGCAGAGTCCCAATGTTAACCAATGGGGCATCGGTTAGGGGCTGCTTACGAGCAGGCCACTTGGATCAGGGAGCCAAGCTAGTAGGGTTAAGGTCAGGGCAAAGGGGGTCCCAGGTTGGCACCAAGCGCACACCACCAGTTGGGCAGGGGCGGCAGGGTGTAGGGTACTTAGAAGGGGTCTGGCGCTCAATGCAATCCTATGGAGGTTGTCGGTTTGGGATTTTGGTTGCAAGCTCAGTCCAGGAAGTCTTCCTGGAGGAACCAACAGCTGGGCAGGTAAGTTGGAGGGCTCAGGATGTAGATGAACCTCAGGTCCTCTTCTTCAGGGAGCAGGGCAGCTGGATGGAGGGGTGCTTTTTGAGGTCGGATTTCACCTTACCGGGCCACTGGCGGTTGGGGGGGGGGGTCTCCGTGCAGAGGCTGCAGGCTATGTCGGGGAGTCCTGGAGGGGTCAACCCACAGTGTACTCAGACTCTGGAGTGCTGAGGGACCTCTCTGGGACTGGTGGGCCATTTGGACTGGGGCCGTAGGCGACTGGTGCAGTGGTGGTTCCGGGTGTCAAGTTTCTTTGTCCTCAGCAGGCTTAGAATCTTTCTGCTCCCCCCCTTGGGGGGGGGGGGGGGCAGATCAGAGGCTAGAAAGACTGTAGCTAATTTTTTGGGGGTTTGGGGGCATTGGCATGCCCATTCTGGGCAGGCCCCAGCCCTATGTATAAAATAAATAATATTCCCTGGCGCATGGTGGGCTTTCCTGCCCCCCCAACCCCAGGGGGGACAGATTTGGGACTATTGCCTCCATCTGCATCCTGGGGGGCAGAAAGACTGGATTTTTTGGGGGGTTGGGGCATTGTCATTCACATTCTGGGCAGCCCCCAGCCCTATGTATAAAATAAAAATAATCCCTGGTGACTAGTGGGCTTTCTCCCCCTCCGGGGGGGGGGGGGGGAGCAGATCAGGGGCTATTGCTCCCATCTGTCTCCTGGGGGGGTGCAGAAAGACAGTGGCATTTATGGGGGGTGGGGGCATTGGCATGCCTATTCTGGTCAGCCTCCACCTCTAAACTTTGGGAAAAAAATCCATGGTGCCTAGCGGGCTTTCTGCCCCTGATGCCTAGTGGGTGGATCCCTGCTTGGGGATCGCCTTCCTGGGGCAATCACCAGGCAGGGGTCCACTAGGAAAGGATACCATTAGAAAGGGAAGATTCTCCCCCTTCCCTCTCCCATGTGTTTCGGTGCTTGGTGGGCTGAGAGAGCCCCACCAGCACCGAAGCACTGAAATTGAAACCAGCCTATCGGCTCATTTCAGTTTCAGATGTAATGACAGTCAGTGCTCCATGCACGCAATTGTCATTACATATGGAAATAAAATGCCTCTAGTAGGTTGGGGAAGCTCTGCCCCACCTCCTGAGATAAAAAATGTAAAAAGGAAATCCATCTGCCGTTTGCAGCAGAGGAATTTAGGCCGGCTTTAGGGAGGTGCGACTGGTGCGGCTGTACTGGGCGCTGACCTGTTGATGGGGTGCTGACCTCAAGGGGGGGGGGTGCTGTGTTTACCAATGATTCATGATTGGATAGAGGGGCACTTTTTCCCGGTGGTAGTGAGACAATTCGAGGAGGTGGTCATGGGGTGTAGGGGGTGCCAAAAATGATTGTCGCACCGGGAGCCACCAGTGCTAAAGCCGGCCCTGGGTTCCGTCATGAGCACTGAAAGGGTTAAATGCACTTTTAACTTGCATAATGTTAGCCTCAGTGTCATGCCAGAACATTTTGATTTTTCACAGCCTGGTGGGCAGAAAATCTGGATTTTATCAAAGACATGGAGGCTAAGATTATCCCTCCACACTGGTACCCTCCCTACTGAGGTCAAAGTTACTGAATTTGTATTGGTTTTTCTTTTTCAGAGTATGAAGTTTTCACTGATTACATTTTTGTTTGAAAGTTAAGGATCTTGGAAGTTATCTTGTTTGCAAAGCCAAAGAAGGGAGAGGACTGAGTGCAAGGGGACTTCATATCCTATTAGAATGTTATTGAAGTTCTTTATTCCTCAATGGTTGCTGTTGTGAGCTGGCAATTAAGGAGATTTGCATAATCTTAGCCTCCGTGTCTTTAATAAAATCCAGATTTTCTACCCACCAGGCTGCAAAAAATCTAAATTTTCTCTTCATATCTTTCCATATGCTTTCTGTTTTGCTCATAAGCTACACCTGCAGCAGAATGTCTACCACTCTCCTTCAACCACCATGAAACCAACTTAGTTCTAGCTTTCCGTCCACAGATCAATTCAAATGGGGAACACCCAGTTACAGAATTAAGCATAGTATGATATGACAATAAAATGACCTGCAACGCTTTCCTCCAAGGTAAACCACTCTTACTAGCCAATTGAATGGATCCCCCAACAACTTGTTTAAATATCTCAACTTGACAATTACATTGGGGGTAAATGCTCCTCAGACTTTTTACTCACAAATTGGGGTTTGTCGTCTGAAACTAATACTTCTGGTAACCTTCTCTGTAAATAATATCCTCCAAAAATCAATCACAGTCTCAGAGTTCATTTTATCAGTCATCCTAACTTTAGGCCAATTGGAAACATAACCAACTCATACGATGCGATGGCGTATGCTTCTTTCTTGGGAAGGGGGCAAAAAGAGCCTACAATATCTATTGCTAACTTCTTCTATTGACCCTAAAGTAATTCAAAGGGTGAGCACTCATTAACACAAATGGTTTGGCAGTTTTATCACTGTTAGAACACAGTTTACAAAACCTTATCACAGCATCTACCATACCATCAATTCCAGTCCACCAATAAAACTATCGGATACACCTCTTAATGGCTGACATCCCGCAATGTGTCTCTGATTTCAGTTTTCCAATCTACGTTGGGCGCCACGTGCCTGCGAGTATTTTTAAGGATGGTAGGGCTTGCGTAAACACAACTTTGGCAACATGCTTACCCGAAGCTCTCCCAAAGCACTCAAGAGACTCCAGTGTCTTCAAAATGCCACCATCCGGCTCATTTACAATTTGTAAAAATGTGAACATTACCGTAAATCATTTACCTGGCTCCCGGTTGGCAAACAGGTCATGCTCAAAACTGCCTGCCTTATGCACAAAGATTACGACGGATCCCTCACTATCTTTCCAGAAACAGGTGTAACACATACAATCTGCATGTACAAATTACAAACTTGGGGATGCAAAGCCTTTCGAATTCATGTCCCACGTCCCTGAAACTCACTTCAAGGAAAGAAAGCAACATACTCAAATTCTGCAAAGCCCTTAAAACGTGCCTTTTTCCCCAGAAGCTTGTTTTAACCATTTTTTGCATCTTCTTCTTTCTATCTGAATCGCATGGCGACTCTTTCAGGGGTGATCCCGCGCTTTACATGATGCTAGCCATGGATACATAAATAAGTAAGGCGTAGCTTCCATTTGTGCAGCAGGTGCAGTGGCGCGAGGGCCTAAAGGCATTAGAGGCCCACTGAAACCTTTTTTATTTTTGTATATTATCATTTACACAGCAACAGCATCGGACCCATTTCCTGCGATGACACTGGCTACACTACTGTCTGCGGGGGCAGTAAACACTTCAAAAATAAAAAGGTATGGTCAAAAAGAAAACGCGCATAATAGGAGTATTTTTTCTTCTCATGTCCACCAACACATGCGAAATAGGCATGTTTAAAAATCCTGTTTTTCCATCGTCTGAGCCGTGTTAGTTAAAGAATGTTAATCCTTTCTCACCCTACTGTGCTCTTCGGACTCCACGGCAGCACATGACCAGCTTAGTTTTCTGCCGTCCCCTGGTAGCCCGACAACTTGTAATGCGCTTGAACATCTAAGAGAGTAATTGGAAAGTTTGTCCTGGACACCAGCCAGTATTTGCCACGACATTTCTGATTATCTTCAAGCAGCTCTGCCTGAGGTTGCCAGAGGGCGCCAAGATATCGTGTGCTCGACTTGATGAAAAGGTCTCCCTTTAGCAGCGAATCACTTTAGCCCCAGGTTCTGGTCATACAACATTTTTTCTTTTTAGATTTTTGTAAGGAAGTGAACGTAAAATCACTTGCATTGTGAAACAGCAGGGACACGGGACTCCTCGTGATACTCAGTGGAACCCTGTTAACGTTCCATAAAAATCATGTCTGCGTCACTGGCTCCGACCCTGGCAATCGGTTAGCCTTGAAAACCCGCTAAAGCAGATCTGTTCATGCAACTTATTTGTGGACGATTTGCTTCAGAATCTCCCGGCATTTTGTGAACAGGAAAGGGCCACATTCATTCAACGTTTACACAAGCGTATCAACAACCTCTCTGCTGTCTGGCTAATTAATGATATAGATAATAATATATTAGCATTTACTCAAACCCTGCAGGGAAATGGTCTTTCTTGTAATTTTCTGGATCTGTAGGAATTGGGTTTGACGAGTTCAAGAAACCAGCCAAGTGAAACAGTAGCCGATGAGGTGAGAGATTAAAAAAAGATAGAAAAAAAGCGGAATTCTTGCTCAATTGTTACAAAGGGAGTGACTCGCTGAGCCAAGAAATATTGACGAACAGCTGTCAAGGAAGAGAAAACCTGAGATTTTGAATAGGGGCTCATTTGATAGGTCCTAAAGAGTTGGATTCAAAATGTGATTCACATCCAACATACATGAGTGGAAAGATAGAAAATGGGTTAAAGGGAAAACCAAGGTTTTAGACTGAAGAGAACAAGGAGATGAAAGAAGGGGAAAGAAAATACAAATCAAGACTTTTGTTATGTTGTGGAGAACTTCCCTAAGAAAGTTTAATGGCACATCTTTTTCCCAAAGCGTTATATAATAGTACATCTGCTCGCTCCTGGAAAACAAATTGGAGGTAAATTGAGAGTTGGGTAAGAAAGCCACATTTCTATACATGAGAATTCAAAATTTGCAAACATACGTGACAAGAATTTTCAATTCTTTTAAGGACACGGAGGCGAGGATTATGCTTCTCATTTCTTTACTAGAAATCTCAGCTGCCAATCAGATAACAGTAAAATAAAATAACACTACCAATACCCATGAGCATACTGGGTATCACCGGACAACCATAGAGTAACCCCTATAAAAGGTCCATAAGAGAATACCATATCCTCTTTCTTTGGTAAAAATAACAGTTAAAGTAAGGAAACCAATCCAACATTTGTGAAGAACGTGGAAAGAAAAGAAGCTCGAGCACTGAAACAGCAGTCCAATGGGCTGGAAACAGAAAATTTGAAGCTTGCATCCTCAGAAAAACCGGAACCTGCAGGTACCCATAAGACAGTCCATGGAGACAGAGCAACGCACCTCACTTAGGATCAGAACCTGAAAAGAAATATAGACTCGTAATACACCATACCCCCATGGCAGAAAAATACAGTAAAAGGGGGGGTAAAAAACAAGGAATATATCCATAGTACATAATACACATATGCAATAAAGGCAGATAATGCAAACAACCATATGAAATACAGAATAAAATGGGTGGGATAATCCTCGCCTCCGTGTCCTTAATAGAGTTGAAAATTCTTTTCATGTATGTTCGCAAATTTTGAATTCTATGTCAGGACCGGAGGCTCCGATTATGCTTGTTCAAAGCTGCGCCACCACAACAGATGAAATATCCACAATCGGTTTATAATAAAATGTCTTAAACATAGAATCAGATGACCAGTCAGCTGCCTTCATAATATCCATTAAACTCACTCCCATAGAAAAAGCTTTGGAAGCCATAGGTCCACGAGCTGAATGTGCACCAAATTTCGTAACATTAATACCTGCCTCACCCATGAGCCATCTCACCCATCTTGCTAATGTAGCCAGGGTTACCGGGCGAAAAGGTTTTTGCAGAGTAATCAACAACTGACCATGCATATCGTGTCGAAATTAGGCCTGGGCCAAAATTCCGTTCCGTTCGCGGAAGTTGCGATATTTTGGCATTCTCGCGTTCCGCGGAAAGCGCGAAAATGTCAAAATTTCCGCATTCCGCAGCTTAGCGATAATTTTTTTCTTGCTCGCGCTGTAAAACAATACATTCTCGCGCGCGCGCGATCGCCTTACCTGAATCCCTGCGTTCTCCGACAAGTTTTCTTGACCCGGTCGCGTTCTCCACGAGATGTTGGATTTTGGTAGCCATTTTGCGCTGTCTCGCGAGAGTTCGCGGCCGCATTTAAGTCATTTTTCACGCGATCACGTCATTTGTCGCGCGATCAGGTCTTTCTTCTCGCGATCATGCACCGCGCGAGTATGAGAAGATTGAGATCTCGAACATGTCATTCTACATCGCGAGCCACAGAATGAGGACGCGGGCACATGAAATCGAACGCGAACAGGAGAAAGAGACCGCGAACACGTCATATCCAACGCGACAGGGACAAAGAAGAGAACGCGATCATATCGTTTTCGACACGCCGGCGGAAGTAATGTGAAGCTGGAGAACTCAACAACGTAAAATTTACAATTTGGAGAGGAATATCGGCTCTAGCAGCATGAAACCATCTGCAAATACTGATTTTGGATGAAAAGAACTCCTTACATTCACATTTGGCTTTCCTTTTTTGTGCAAGGACTCCAGGAGTCATTTTTTTTTTACAAAGTGGAGAGAGGGAGGAAGTGACACAGATTCTCCAACTTCCTGTTCCTGTCCAGCAGGCTCCTCCCAGTGCTTTGTCCATCTCCTGCTCATTCTGCCTTTGGATTTGGAGCTGGAAAGATCTCTCTTTTTGTCTGCTGCATCATTGCAATTGGATTTCAGGATTTTTGGAATAGGATATTTTACAAGTAAGTGGTTGTTGTGTTTGATTGTGGGCATTGCAGTTGTTGTGTAACTACAATTTATTTTTGATAATTAATTATCATCATTCCTTTTTTTTTTTTTTAATTTATTTTAAATTTTGTGGGTTGTAGTAGTAGGCCCGAGCTAGCCATGGGCATGGTCTCATGGGTGTGTGTGTGCATGATGAAGCAACTGTTCCTTTTGTTTTTTGAATATATTTCATTTTCAATCACATTTAGGGCATGGATGGCATTGGATTGAGTTGGGGAAGTGTGTTTTTTGGGGTGGCCTTGCTGATGTTGTTGGGCCTGGACATGTGGCTGGTGGCCATTTTGAGGCCTAGGCCTGCAAGCTTGCCTGGCCTTGTCTGCCAGCAGGCCTGCTTTCATCCACTGCTACCAGAGCAGGTAGCCACAGCTTTAGTAATCTACTGTTTTCTGTGTGTTCTGTTGATTTTAGACATCATTTTGGGCATGGATGGCATTGGATTGAGTTGGGGAAGTGTGTATTTTGGGGTGGCCTTGCTGATGTTGTTGGGGCTCGCCATGTGGCTGGTGGCCATTTTGAGGCCTAGGCCTGCAAGCTTGCCTGGCCTTGTCTGCCAGCAGGCCTGCTTTCATCCACTGCTACCAGAGCAGGTAGCCACAGCTTTATTGATCAAGTGTTTTCTATGTGATCTGTTGAATTTTTAGACATCACCTTCCTGAGAGTGTAGTGTGGCTGTACACAGTACTAGTAGTATAACATAGCTCTAGTTAAAAAAAATTCATAAATGGCTAGACTATCTTTTGTTTGCACTAGTACAGTACTAAGTAACTGAACCACAAAAACAAATGCAACATTTCACTGATGTTCTTCTCCTGTCTTCTTTGCTTTTAGGTGCACAAAAGACAGAGTAGGAGGTGTCATCGGCATCACCTGGCTACCCGTTGTACTGCCAGCCAGACAGAAGTCCTGCTGCACATCACGCCCACGTGTGACCAGAACTTGTTGTGCATCTGCCTCCTGCCTGACGTCGGAATAAGATGGCCCCAAAGAAAGGTACCAGGTCCAGTACCAAGAAAGTTGCTGGTGAGAAGAAGGAACAGAAAAAGGAAGTGCCATTAACCACGACTGGTGGTGTGCCGGCCAAGGTTTTTTTTGGCACCAAAGCGTTGTCCGGGAACCAAGCTGGGAGCAGCACAGCGGTCCAGCAACCCCACCAACCTAGGCCCAAGGGCTTTACTGTCGCAGAGGTAGCCAGTCTACTAACGGGCAGCGATGTTGAAGAAATGTCATTACCGCAAAGTAGTACACAATCAAGTTCAACGCAGGCGCAAACTCAGCAGATCAGTGTGCAGCCGCCGCAACCAGAACAGCAGCAGCAGCCGGCGCAACCAGAACAGCAGCAGCAGCCGGCGCAACCAGAACAGCAGCAGCAGCCGGCGCAACCAGAACAGCAGCAGCAGCCGGCGCAACCAGAACAGCAGCAGCAGCCGGCGCAACCAGAACCGCAGCAGCAGCCGGCGCAACCAGAACAGCAGCAGCAGCCGGCGCAACCAGAACAGCAGCAGCAGCCGCCGCAACCAGAACAGCAGCAGCCGCCGCAACCAGACCAGCAGCAGCAGCCGCCGCAACCAGAACAGCAGCCGCCGCAACCAGAACAGCAGCAGCAGCCGCCGCAACCAGAACAGCAGCAGCCGCCACAACAGCCCACCATAGTAGTTGTTGCTCCTGACGTAGGGGCATTTCAGGAAATCGAGCTTCCTGCAGACAAAGCGGAGCGAAGTCAAACTACTGTTTCAGAACATCTATTGTCTTCCAGACCACCAGCAAGGAAAAGGAGGCTTAGTCCATCATCTTCTTCTTCAAGCCCCGCTTCTGATGATCGTGATGACACTTGGGTCCCACCAGCTCGGTCTGAGAGTGAAGTACGCCACAAGACATTGCTTCTGAAAAGGAAGGTCCCAGAAAAACTTAGAGTTATGGAGGTAGATGTAGAAGAGGGGGGTGATGATGTTGATGAAGACGAGCCAGTCATCACGCACATTACTCCCGCCCCAAAGGGATTGGAGACCGACATTCTAACCCTATCCAGAAAGGCTGCTACTGAGTGGGATGCAGCACGGATCTCACCAACACAGGTTACACCACCACTACCTCCAGCTGCCATATTTTCCAAGGCCCGGCAGGGACCTACATCCAGCTCAACCACCTCAGTAGGAAGTGGTAGTAAAAGTCACAGTGTAGGTGGACAGGGTCACATATTTTCAAGGACCCCCTCAAGTTCATCTGGTGTTGAAAGTGTCACATCCAGCAGTGCCAGAAAGTTCTCCTCCCCAGTTTGGGACTTCTTTTCTGTTAGCGCCAAGGAGGAGAACATTGCTATATGCGCAATTTGTCGGCAAGGTGTTCGGCGTGGTAAGCTTGGTACAAACTATGGTACCGGAGGACAAGCAAGTCATCTCAGAATACACCACACTATTGTGTGGGAGGATCACCTACTTAAGTTAAAAGAAAGTAGGAAAACTAAACCCTTTGAAGTTGGTCAGGAATCAGGGAGCGATATTATTGTGGTGGCAGGTGAAGAACAGGGAGGCATTTCTAGCCCTGTCTCCAGTAGTGCAGTCACTGCAGTGGTAACGCCCACATCCTCCTCAGTAACATCAGAGTGGCACCGCAGTAAGAGCCATACTCAGAGTGTGGGTGAGACACCAAGGCGACCGGCGGCGAGTACCTCAATGAGACAATCTGTGTCGTTGAGCCTTAGTGGGTTAATGGCACCACTAAGGAAAGTAAGCCAGCCTACCATTGACAGCATGTTTAGGTTGGAGGGGCAGTTCCAACGCAACCACCCAACGGCACGATTGTACAATGCGAAACTGGCTAAAATGTTAGCGCTGGACCTTCTTCCTTTTTCATTTGTGGAAGGGGTGGGTTTCCTTGAATTTGTGTCTGCCATCTGCCCGAAATGGAAAGTTCCAAGCCGGTCCTATTTCGCAAGAATTGCTGTTCCGGCACTACATCATGATGTGCTGGAATTGGTTGGACAAGCTTTGCAGAAGAGTGCTGTGCACAATATCCACCTGACAACAGACATGTGGACCAGTTGCCAAGCCACAGATTACATGTGTATCACTGCACACTGGATCTCTTTTGTGGGGGTTAAAGATCAACTATCTGCACGAGGTGTTGTTGACACAGCTGCGATTTTTGAAGGTACTCGGAAACATGCAACTGTAGCCATGTTCGCCATGTAGAAATCTCATACGGCTGAAAACATTTTAGAAGAGTTTCGCACCAAGGTTTTGGAATGGCTGCAGCCCAGAGGGCTTGGTATTGGTTTTGTTGCCACAGACAATGGCAGTAATGTACTTAAGGCCATGGAACTTGGTTCCTATTTCAGGGTTCCGTGTTTGGCACACTGCATAAACATTATAGTGCAAGACTTTCTGAAAAAAGAACCCATAGTAAGCAATTTACTGTCCATCTGCCGAAGAATATGCACTCATTTCAGCCATTCTTTTAAAGCTCGGAAGCAGCTGAGGATCCTCCAACGTGAGCGTAGGGTGCCAGTCAAGGCACTCATCCAGGAGGTGGCAACACGTTGGAACTCAACGTATTACATGCTTGATCGTCTGTACGAACAGCACAGGTCACTCAATGATTATGTCTGGTACAGAAGCAGTGATGCTAGTGTTAAAGGCATGACCCTTCAGAGGGAGCAATGGACCCTAATTCAATGCCTGACTGAGATGCTGTCTCCTTTTGAGGTCTTCACACGTGAAGTCAGCAAGGAGGACTGTACAATGGGCCAAGCGATCCCATTGTTGCAAATGCTAGAGCATGAGCTGAATAATGTGTCTGAATCCTACAAAGGTGTAGAGGACAGAAGGCAAGCCCATGACTTGGTGGAGAGCTTATCCAGGCGCTTATCAGAAAATGTAAGGATACAAAATAAAATTTTGTCACAAGACCATTACATTTGTGCCACAATTCTGGATCCACGTGCAAAATTAGGACTATTCCTTTCTTTTTCCGACACTGATGTTGCCCGCTACAAAAGTTGTATAGCTGAAGCAGCCATCAAGTTTGAAAACGAAGGGCTGCTAATTAAAAGCCCGCCACATCAACCCACAACAAGTACTGATACTGAAGCAGGCCATGCAGAATCAAGTGCAACTTCGTCGGCTGAGGGCAGTGCGGTTGGCTCACAATCGCAACACTCACCATCACCATCGACTACAAAAACAATAACTGGATCATTCAGCCGAGTACAATCATTATCAGATTGGTATGTAAAGATGGGCCGTAAGCACAGTGCTGATGCACAGAAAAAACAGCACAAAAGCTTACCAGCAGCAACCCTGAACATTGAGCGGATGGTCCAGGCCTATCTGGACGACCCAACAGAGGTGTACGTTGATCAAAACCCAGTGCAGTATTGGTATAGGAAAAGGTCTGAATGGCCACAGCTCAGCAGGCTGGCAATAAGCTATCTGGCTTGCCCTGTCGCAAGTGTCTCTTCCGAACGTGTTTTCAGTGCTGCTGGTTCCATTGTAACCTTGAGAAGGACCAGTCTATCTCCCAAAAACGTGGAGAGGTTAACAATGATCAAAATGAATCAGCACTTCATACCACCGAATTACACAATGCATGAATCAACAGAGGAAGATGAGGACAGCGGCTCAGGTGACGGAAGTATTGTGTCAGATGATTACCTACTACTGGACGATCCCCCAGAGTTTGAGGACGAGCTATACTTCCCTGACAATTAGGCTCGCACTTACTGTCTTCCTCCCTTTTTTCCCCCTTTGTTTGTGTCTGTTGTTCCGGTTATAAACTTGTGAATCGCAACCAATGCATTATCACCGTCTTCTAATCTTCTAATTTAAGATACAAGTTTCAGGTGTCTGCCATTTGACACTACAGTCCTCAGAATCCAGCTCCTCCGCTCGATCATACTGCATCTCCTGGTCAATTCCATTTCCCTCATGAATGATGATTGGATGATGGTAACAACAAATTCAAACTTTCCTCGTCCTTCCAAAACAAGTGGACCATGAATCTGATGACTTCTATAGCTATCCTCCTTCAGAGCCGAGAGAGACTGGCCATTAACTGAAAATAAGATGCAACAGGTAATGATTGATGCCATGCATTGTCCGCAGAAAAGCAGACTGAGTGATGTAGATTTTGTTGTGTGTGTTGCGCATGAATGAATTGATGTAATTGTGCACTGCCACTAATCAACTTTCTACAGAACACACTAGTAATTACTAATTTTCCTCTTCTGGCAAACAAGAAATGTGTACTTCTCTCCTGCATCTTGGTGATACATTGCTTTTAATTCAATACAGGAAGGGCACTCACTCAATCTGCGCAATGCAAATGACTGTGACTTAACAGCACCGTCCATCATGATGATGGCGAAAGAGACGGCCTGCAGCGTTAACGAGATGAGATGCAACAGGTAATGATTGATGCCATGCATTGGCCGCAGAATAGCAGACTGAATGATGTAGATTTTGTGGTGTTTCGCATGAATTGATGTAATTGTGCACTGCCACTAATCAACTTTCTACAGAACACACTAGTAATTACTAATTTTCCTCTTCTGGCAAACAAGAAATGTGTACTTCTCCTGCATCTTGGTGATACATTGCTTTTAATTCAATACAGGAAGGGGACTCACTCAATCTGCTGCGCAATGCAAATGACTGTGACTTAAACAGCACCGTCCGTCATGATGATGGCGAAAGAGACGGCCCGTTAACTTAAGATGAGAAGTAACAGGTAATAAATGATGATAATTAATGGCATGCATTGGACACCTGACTCTGAGCTATTGATCTTTGTGTTTGCGTTGTTTGTTGTGCACAAAGTGAATGATGTCAAAGTGTACTAGTGTTAATCTATCTTTCTGTACACAATAAAGAATGACTCAAGTCAGTAATATTTATATTTCTACTCTTGTTGTGTTCTAAAAATTACACTTGTACTGCAGGCCGATCTTCAGTCAGTAGAAGTATCAGAGCTGATGATGAAGTCAGGAGGATGTTTCATGAGTGGCATAAAACGGAAAAGCCTAAAGGTAAACACGTGAACCACAACCACAGCACACCCAAATGTCTGTGTAGAAGTTGAATAGAGTGTAGCGGTGGGATGACTGCAGTGCATTGATTTTACTAACTTTAACTGTAAAATGCTATGTCTGGAATGGATAATGTGCTTTGCGTTTGTCCAACTCTTTGAGAGAAAAAAAAAAAGGACTCTAAAGTGTTAACGTAGGATGTGCTAATGGTAAGCACTGTGGGCCTGATCTCTCCTGTTACTGTTGAAGGTCTATGCTGGAAACAGACTACAGTAGAGATGATGCATATGCATACATGCCACCTCGGAAAGTGTTCTTGTTGCACTACACCATCACTTGTGCATTTGTTTTCACTTTCTTTCTGAATATCCCCTTTGGTTTTCAATCTAAAATTACAGGCCGGGCCTTGTCCAAAACTTTGTAAAACATTACAATGCATATTAATTACCTTACCAATCAATCACCTTTTTATTCCAGCCGGGCAGTGGCGAGTGGTGAGGCGACACACCCAAGATTGATGGACGAGAGGAGCAAGAGGAATGCCGAGATGCAAAAAACCAGTCCACATTTTTGACCAGGATAAGACAGTAACAGTATCCACTTTTCACTTCTTTTAAATAATTTGATTAATATCTTGTATACATTCTTTACAACAGTGTGTTCTTGGAGTTGTTATTATCAATCATCATTACGTTTGCTCTGTGTTTACGATTCTTCACTACCAATATTTAAAATTTCTATTTGCTATCTGTTAAAGTTTTAAGGCCGGAACAGAACAAGAAATAGAAGTGTATGTAATCCGGGTCTCATCATGCATGCATTTCCTTTTTTATACCTTAACATATGGAATGGATATGGTATGGTAGTCTTCAATGATTGTCGTTTGTTTGTCTATGTATGCATACTGTTTTTCTATGTCAAACCTTTCCCAAAATCCCCCTTCCCATCCAATCAACGGACCCTAACCCTCTTCCCCCGGGCTGTGTGACTTATTGTCGAGGTGTAACTAAATTAAATGTACACCAATACTTAATCACACACTTGCTGGGGCGGATGTGGTGAAAGCAACACTACTTCAATTTCAATGCAGAGCGATGATCTTCTTCTGCTTGCCCACCCATGAGTAGGATATTTCACAGGTTATTTTATTTAACAAAGGAACATATACCTCAGCATGAATTGCCGGCATTGATTTGATTTGTTTGTTGTCATTCCTCATATACAGCACTAACTGTTAGACTGTAGGCATAGCCAAGTCGACAAAACTATAGTTTGTAACTCTGTCTAGTAGGCTATCCTCATAATATCCAGCATTCATTTTTTTTGTCAAATATTTGAGCATATAATTGTTGCTCGGTAAATTCTGTGATGTACTTCATTCAACTACTCCTCTAACAGTCTCTCAAAGGCGATTGACTATCTCCTTTTCTTTTTTTGGAAATGCTGCTACCCTGCCAGTGTATACTACTACTATACTACCACCACCACCCCAATCATGGCATGTATGAAAAAGGAAACCATCTTCACCATGCAGCCAGTGCTGTGCCACAGTTGGACATAAACATCAAGCACCGGTAAGAGAGAAGTTTGGGGGAGGCAGAATCAATAATGGACATGTTGTCAATGATGTCAGTTTCAAACACCACTCCAAAGAATGCATAGTAGGACCAGTCAATGAGTGAGGTGTGTCGCATCTATCTGTTTGTGTCTTATACAGTCAGCAAATTATTGAAATCAAACACACGCTATGGGCGGCCATGCACCAGCAAAGAAACAGTGTGATGTAAAACAGTTACCCCACCTACAAAACATTAACAACATTGCATGTAACATAGAAAAATATATTTAATTGACCCTAACAAATAAACTAAACCCACAAAAGCTGACCCACCCCCCTCCCTAACCCCAACGACTGTCCATAGAAATAGAGAACGCCCAAACGAGTGAGGAAACAAACAGGAATTAAAAAAGGGGCAGTGACAGGGACTAACTGGTGGGGCGGGACTGGAGGAGGACACGAATCTGGTCCTCTAAATGGGCGACGCGGCGTCTAAGGCCGCGGCAGTTGCAACCACAGTGGGGGGGGGGCACCGGAGATGGCACGGTGGCGGCGGGCAGCCGCCAGACGGTGGCGCCGTACCGCTGGAGGGCGGTGGCTGGGGCCCGGGGCACTGGAGGAGGCTTCAATTGCTGCTGCACTCTCCTCCTCCTCCTCGGCTAGGACCACCAGCCGCCGGTATTCCTGCTGGATTGCCTCCAGCTTCCGGCGCCGTGCCTTGGCGGCCAACTCCTTCCGGTTGATTTTCGGAGTAGCTGTGTATCAAAAAGAAAAAAACAAGACAATTGTAAAATATAGTCTTAATAAAACAGTAGGACAAGGTAATTATTTATACACATAGTGGCATGGTAGAGTAGCACTATAAAATAAAGCACAGTAGTACATAACATTTTAAATGTCGCCCGTCCTTCTTCCTTCCACCTGTCTTACACTTTTTAGTTGAACAGTGCACCAGGTGCTCTTCTCCATAAAACTTTCAAAGCGGAGTTGAAATCAGATAGATGAGGCCATTGGTTACTCAATACTCTGGCTCCTAGTCCTATACCAATTAAAGGGAATTCTAGTCTTCTAGTTCACTCTTCAAACGTCCCCAAGAACTCATACTTACTTACGACATCGGATAGCGGGCGGACTTTGTCCGCCCGCCATCCGACTGCTAAAAAGGGTGGGGGTCCCGTGGGGACAATTAATTAGGATGATGCGCCCGGCACAGTGGCGGGCGCACCCTGTTATTTTAAATTTAAATTCTGGTTGGCTTTGCTGAAAGCAATGCTAAAATGTTGTGCTGCTTTTCCAAGCACAACATGACGGGCCTCGCACGGAGCCTGTCACGTTTTGCTTTGAAAGTCGGGGGGTACCATAGCATCGGTAGGTACCCTCCATGGGGGCCCCCAAGCATACTCTGCAATGTGTGTATGCCTTTCCGTGGCGGACGGTAATGCCGCCACGCAAAGGCATTCCAAAATGCAGATTATATGGCTGCCGGTGTGGTGAGAGAGACACCACCGCCATATTGAACCCTTTTCCGCCTAGACATGTCTGAATATTTTCTACAGGGATGGCGGGAGGTTTGCCCCTGCTGTGACGGCAGTGAATTCCAGCCAGCCCGGCGGGGGCAATACGCCCACCATCCTAATGGGGCCCTAATTCACAACTTTACAGTATACATATACATACAGTACACCTTTGCAGTGAGTGTGCTGTCAAGTTCAACAATAGTTAAAGATTATGAATCTAACTTACCACCGCCTGCCACTGGTGCTGCCACTCCCCCTCCGTTGCTATCTGCAACTGCCGCATCCTCGCCCTCTGCGTCGCCTTCGCTGGCCCCAGCAATGGTGGTCGGTAGTGCGCCTAGAAAACATTACACATTTATTAGGCAACATATACACCTCCCCCCTATTGATCAGTAGCAAGGTTGAAAAATGAGTTAATACTAACATAAATCACTAGTACAAATCAGGTAGTAGTAGAGTAGACACTAAGTTATATGATCATTGTAGCATTTGCTTGATTAGCCCTAGCCATGCACATGTGACGTTACCTTTACCTTGCAGCTTCTTAAGACACCTTTGAGCCCACATGACCTGCCTCACACTGCTACTGTCTAGTCTACGCGCTGCGTACAGGCGGTCAACAAACATTAACAAGCCACTTTTTTAGGAAGAACTGGTGTACTACTGTTACTGTTAGTCCATATTGCTTATCCATAGATGCTACACTTTTTGGCACGGCTGAGAAATGCTTGCAAGTTGCAATATACTAACGCACACCATTTCCTTTTTTCGCATTACAGACGCAAGATTCGCTTCTACGAACCAGAGCTTCTGAACGATGCACCAACTACCAGTACTACGTTCTTCTGAGGTGAGGGGTCCCTTCACTCACATCTTCATTTATAAATGTATATAAACTAAATTGCTATGGGATGGTGGTGCTGCCTTCCACCACTTCAGTTATCATGATTTAATTCCCAACTGTATTAGTGTAACAATGTATTTTGTTTTAATGTTAATGATTTGCCGGTTGGTGCTGCTAAGATAACAGTGTACAGACCTTCTCAAATTGAAATAAAAATTTTAAACTTACATAGACTTTGTGGTATTTGGTGTGGAGTGGACTAACTTACACGATTGAGCAAATTAAAGTAAGGGTGTGCATGTGAATTGCTTCCACGACAGAGGTTGGGTGTGTTAATGTTCTGGGTTGTCTACTTGTTGGTTGTCTTGGGGGGAGGGTTCCGAGACCTAATAGGTATGACAAGACAGTACTATAGTCAAGCAGTGGAATTGTGGTGGGTGCGGAATTTCTGATTGAGGTGTGCAAGGAAGGTCCAACCTACCATCACCAACATCCTATTTTCTGGTGCAAATGTATGTGCAAGATCCCTACAACAGTTGTATGTCCTATAGGGTATCATATCAAAATATTAAGAAATCTGGTAGGGCTGTTGCTGTGAATTTTCAAAGCCTAAACATCAACAAGAGTAAAAAGTAGTACAAGACAACGACCCAACGGATTGTACGAGCTACTGGTGAATATGAGTTTTATATTACAACCTTTCACAAAGAGTGGCACTGGGCAAGACTAGCTACTACAGTACAGACAGACAGACTGATAGTATGTAGTAGTACTCAGTCATCATAGCGGAGGCAGGGATAAGCTTTTTGAAACCGTACAGATCGAAGGATAATTGGTGGTAAAAAAATAGCATTTGGAAACACACTATAGTTCGGGAGAAATGGGGCAGTAAAAGTTATGGAATAAGAAATATTATTAAAAACAAGAAGACTTACTGGGGCCAGCAGAGGAGCCCTCAGCGGTGTCCTCCTCGTGGTGTTCCTGTCCCGCCGACTGCCCAGTCCCTGCCCGTCTGCCCCTGGGTGCTGATGAACAGGAAAGATATAAGAAAGACAAACATTGATGGATGGTGTCAACTTAAGCAAATACAATTTTTTTCAACAACGGTCAAAAAACACTTATGTAAACAATTGCAATAACTACATTGACCGATCTCATCTGGTCAACATGTAATATCGGGGGATTCGCAGTTCGACTACTTAAGTTACTATTTATCAACAGTAATCCATTCTTCCATTCTGATTCCAGAAAACTAAGTTACAAGTAAGCCTAAGTATTAGTACAACCTACCACCCAACCTAGCCCACCTATTCCAGGCATGCCAATTGTACATTAAGTATGCATTTCGACTGTATTCCTCAACAATGTGTATGATCCAATCATGGAGGACACATTAACATGACTACATTTTTTGTATATACACAATTTTGGTTTGATTGATGCTCATCTGCTACTGCTAAGTAACTGCAAAGCCTACCTCCACTCATTGAACAAACTAGAAAGGTTCTAAAGACTGGCGTACTAGCAGCACGTCACGTAACTGAGTGAGGGGGCATCACGCATACCACTAACCAATTAGAAGCTCATACAAAGTACCTAAACCTATGTATCAATCCGCCCCTATCTATTAGTGACAGGACAAAGTAAGGAGTGGACATGAGTCACTGTAGCATTACGTAACTTAATTTCTCTAAAATAAACTCGTAAAGAATCACGCTAAGCAAGCGCAAACGCAAAGCTGCAAACAAGTAAGATTAGTAGTAGCGCAGAAGAGCACCTGTGTCATAATCACAGAAGACTTTTAAACATTATTAACCTGGAATGTATTGCAAGCAGCAACATTCTATCTGGTTGGAAGGAAAAAAAGATATTCGCAATATATAACATAGAGCAGAAGAACAGACACAAAGTTGTAATAATTAAATAGGTACTCACCAAGCCCCGGGACCTCCACTCCTAGCAGGTCCAGCAGGTCCTGCTCACGGTCCAGGATGTCGGACCACCGGTGCGTCAGCTGTGCCTGGGTGCGCCGGACCCCAGAGATGCGAGACACTGCCCGGCGCACCTTCCCCCACCGCTGCCGACGCTCCCGGAGGCCGTACCCGGACCCAGGCCTGCCACCTGCTGCCAGGGTTGAGGGGAGGTGGCGCTGCACAAAGAAAATTAGTGCAGCCAACTCCGCCTCCCCAAATAAGGCCCGTGCATGCACCCCTTGTGGGCGCCGCCTTCCGCAAGGAAGGCGGTCGCGGCTCTGGCTGCGCCGGCGAACAGCCCTGCCCTTGGACATGGTTCTGGGGACGGGGCGGGAAAGAAAAGGTAAAATAAATAAAGGAGTAAAGGAAATAAATAGCAGGCAATACAAAGAGAAAAAGTAGCTAAAAAACAAAAAAAAAGGTACACAAAAACCAAAAATATAGAGGCAGGAAAATAGTTAGAGAAATAATAAGTAATAAAGATCCGAAAAAAGTGGCTATAAACAAAGGATTGAAAAGATTTAGGGAGGATTGAAAATCAGGCCCCAGAACCATGCAATAGAGTGGAAAACAAGATGGCCGCGCCCGTTGCGACCACGTGCGCAAGTTCGCGCGATATTTTCTCCCTGAGCAAGCAAAAAGCAACGCGATCAAGTAAAAGCGATCGCGAACAGGAAATATCGACCGCGAACATGCATTGCGCGACCCGGAACAGGAAGTAAACAACGCCAGAGGGCGGGACAAGTGAAAACAAGATGGCCGCGCCCGTGAGCGACCGCATGGGTAAGTTGGCGACCCGCGAACACGCAAAAAATACCGCGAACAGGCGGCAAAAAACTTCCGCATCTTCGCGATATTTCCGGCGTGTTTGCGGAGATTTTCTGCATTCTCGCGATAATTTGCGGAGGTTAATTCCGCAAATTCCGCCCACCCCTAGTCGAAATTCAGCAGTACTTACCTCATAATCTTTGATACATTGTACTATACAAAGTTTTGGATTATTAGGAAAACTCGGATAAGTAACAGAGGCAGTATTACACTTAGTGCGTCTGGAGATAGCAAAAGTGACACCTTCTGGTGAAAATCTATGACCTGCAAGATCCAGAGCACGGATATCAGAAACACGCTTACAAGAAACCAAACATAATAACATAGTTAATTTTGCCGAAAGCTGTTTGCGGGATAGATTAGTATTGGAGGGCCAAGCCTCCAAGAATCGCAAAACAATAGAAATATCCCATAAATCAACGTATTTAGGGAGAGGCGGTTTTACCAACCGGATACCCTTGAGCAACTTGCAAACTAAGGGGTGCTCACCAGCAGGTTTGTCATTGATTGTTATATGGCCTGCAGAAATGGCAGATCGAAAATTATTAACTGTTCTATAAGCAAGACCGGAAGAAGCAATCGATGCAAGAAAATTCACAATCAAAGAGATATCTGCTGAAGCGGGATCCACCTCCCGTTGATCGCACCAACTACACCATCGTTTCCAGGCTGTGGATTAACGTTTGTGTGTTGGGAGACCAAGCCTCGCTGATAAATCTGGTAGCGTCTCGCGAAAGGCCTGGGATTTTCCAGTGATCCCCGAAACCCGCCATGCAACTAGAAGGAGTTGACCTGACTATCAATGCATGCAGGTTGTTGAGAGGGTCCAGCAACAGATTCCAATGCTGGGGAAGAAGGAGCGGCACTGCACAAATCATCTCCAAAAGAACCGGGAACCAAGCCTGAGCCCTCCAAAGAGGAGTGATCAGAATCAATTCCGACTGATAATGCTTCGTGCGTGCTAAGACCCAGGGGATCATCACAAATGGGGGAAAGGCATAACACAGATGAGACGGCCAGTCCTGCAGAAATACATCCGTGGCCAGAGCTTCCGGATCCGGGCGCCAACTAAAAAACATTGGAAGTTGCCTGTTGAGTCGAGAGGCAAACAGATCGATCTGGCACTGACCCCAAAAGCGATTTAGGGACCTGAATACATGAGGATGAAGCCGCCAATTGCTGAAATCTCGGAGGTGACGAGAGATCCAATCTGCAATCAGATTGTTGCACCCCGGAAGATATTCCGCAATCACTGTGATGTTTCTCTGAAGACAAAAGTGCCAGAAATCCTTGGCGTCTTCTGCTAGAATCTTGGATCTCGTTCCCCCTAATTTGTTGACATACCGAACCGCTGACACATTGTCCATGTGGAGAAGTATGCAACAGTTCATCATGCGTGGAGACAGACAACAAATTGCAAATGACCCTGCCAGAAGCTCCAGACAATTGATATGGAGAGACAATTCATCCTGGGACCACCGGCCCCCCGTAGTTACCTGACCGCAACGGGCTCCCCATCCCCAATGACTGGCGTCGGACTCTATCACCACTTCTGGAGACACTCCGAATGGGGCTCGACCATTCCAAGACTCCATGTGTTCTAACCACCACAACATCTCCCACCTCGCCTCCTCCGAAAGAGGAATCTGATCTGAATATTTGAGGCCTTTCTGGAGATGGCGGATTTTGAGTCGCTGAAGTGCTCGGTAATGGAGAGAACCCGGAAATATAGCTTGGATCGAGGAAGCTAGCAGGCAGCCCAGCTACAGCCCTCAATGATACAATCTGTTTGTGTAAAATCAATCTCAACTTCCTGTTGATGGATCTGATCTTCTTATTGGGCAAGAGGAGTTGGCAAGTGAGGGAATTGACTAGAAAACCCAGGAAATCCATCGTTTGAGACGGGTTAAAAACTGGGTTGAAAACTGACTTCTGTGGATTCACTAGAAATCCGAGTGACTGTAAAAGATCTATTGACCACTCCAAATGAGTCATTAACAGGCGAGGGCAACGAGCCATGATGAGAATGTCATCCAAATAAACGATCAGACGAACACCCCAGGCTCTCAGAGATTCCACGACAGGCCTCAGGAGCTTCGTGAAGCACCAAGGTGCTGACGAGAGGCCGAAAGGGAGAACTTTGTACTCAAACCAGACTCCCTGCCATTGGAACTGCAGAAACCGACGATGAGGACCGTAAATGGGAATCGACAAATACGCATCCTTCAGGTCTAGACAGACCATCCAGTCCCCTTCCTGAAGAAGGTCCCGCAGAAGATGGAATCCTTCCATCTTGAAGTGTCAGTAAACGACCCAGCCATTGAAGTCCTTGAGGTTGAGAACAAGTCTGGAACCACCCCCCTTTTTCTGAACCAGAAAGACGTTGCTGGAGAAACCCTGAGGTTGACGGGTGGTCTGAACTATGGCCCATTTTTTCAGAAGAGAGTCTATTTCCGCGGAAATGGCAGCTTGATCCGGAAGGGAAAAAACTAGGGGCGATGGACGATGAGATTGAAGGGGAAAACTGAAGAACTCTATCTTGTAACCCTTGACAGTGTCCAACACCCATGCATCGCTCGAGATCAGTTGCTAACTGGGTTGAAAGAATTGAATTCTGCCCTCCAAGAAAACTTCTGAAGCGTATATCAAGCTCACCTGAAGCTGAGGAATCGTGATGTCCTCCTTGATTGCCACCATAACGTCCTTTCTTGAACTGGTTGCGTCCTTTGCGAGTGGGATAGAAGGAGGATTTGTTGCTCTATCCTGAGTCTTGATAAACTCCACGATGGGACTGAGAGCCACGCTGGGCACCTTGGTGAAAACTGCGGCCGAACGATCGTCCACTATATCGTCCGGCCTGTCTAAAAACCGGGCGAAAAGCTCGAAGGGAGGACTGAGCTTAATCGAGTCCACTGAAAGTGGCAACAAATTTGGTAAATTCTTTAAGAAAAAGTTGACCAAACAATAAACCTTGAGCCAACGGCCCAGATTCAGAAGAGGACAAGTCCGCTAATTTCGGGTCCAACCTCAAAAGAATAGACAGTCTGTGCTCACACGACATGGCACAATTGGTGTTACCCAATTGACAAATGGCTCTCTGAGCCCACCCAATCATCTCATCTGGGTCAATGGTGGAGGCGGACTCCTTAGCCCGAAAACCCAGTTCCAAAAGTTTTGTGAGGGGACCACCAAGCAATTCTAATACCTTGTCCTGACAAGAGCGCCATGCTCTATCAATTCCTGTTTTTGGGGTCTTTAGCGTACTTCTTAAGGTAAGTCACCATGGTTGGATCAACTTCGGGAGTCTCCGCTAATTTATCAGCCAGATCTGGCCGAGGGCATTAAGAACGCAAACGCGTCCTCACATCTATGTCAAAAGGTTGACGAATATGGGACTGGACATGCTCCGCTACCACCGCGGACGGGAGCCAAGAAGAGGAATTAGGGTGCACAATTTCTGAAGATTCAAAAGTAGGGAGTTGTGGATGCGTAGGTGCGTCCACAAAATGCTCCTTACAAGCCGCCTTAGCAGGAGGAGGAGAAGCGTCATGGTCCGAAGACGTGCCAGAAGAAGTGTCACCATCGTCCGTCTGGCGAGACTGAGAAACCGGAACCTCCTTAGAAGACTGACCATAGGAATGGCCATCAGAGAGAGCCTTAGCTAACGTAGCAAAGTCTGACTTATGAGGATTCGCAACCTTGGCAGCGGTCGAGGAAGAACGCCCAGAAGAAGTAGGCAGCCAGCCCTGTTGCAAAGCATAATTAGACAGATGACGTTTCAAGGGCTCAATAGCGCGAACCAATGCTTTATTTACAGAGTGTTGGACACCCACATCAAGTGAGTTAACCAACTCTTGCTCCATGGAGCCAGAGGCCCCTTCATCATAATAATAATAACCTTCCTCATCATAGTATTCAGCCATAGTAACACAATAAAGTGTCAATAATGCCCACAAGAGGAAGTAGAAACACTGTAATCAAAGGCAATGCCAATGGCAAATGAAAGGGGGAATGGTAAAACCCCCAGGCAAGCCAACAAGACAGTTACAAAGTAACCTTGAAAAAACCAAATTAAGCGTGGAGGGAGGGCTTGCCAGAAACACCACTCTAGGCAATGCCTATGCACTATTATGCACCCCAAACTGGTAAATTGAACAGCTGGACGTAAATTGGGGGTTGGACAGGCTTGTGGACAAAGAGCATATGAAGCGATGCGATACAGTACGCGCGTAGTCCTTTAGCACCGCACTCCCACTCCACCAGAAAAACTAGCGCGGGCGCAAAGCGCCCGAACCTGGGAGGTCACACATGCTCCCTGCAACTAACACCACGGCGAGCAAAGCCGAAGTTGGAAACAAAGCAATAACCACAGCAACGCGATGCAGGTACAACCCTCAGGACGATAGAAACACACATGCACAATATAGCAATTAAGCGATATCAAACACGCTGCAAGTCAAAGCGACAATGAAAAATAATGTAAAATGAAAGGCAAAGCACTTAACTGGCTGCGGAGCAGCAAAGAAAGAGGATATGCTATTCTCTTATGGACCTTTTATAGGGGTTACTCTATGGTTGTCCGGTGATACCCAGTATGCTCATGGGTATTGTAGTGTTATTTTATTTTAATGTTATCTGATTGGCTGCTGAGATTTCTAGTAAAGTAATGAGAAGCCTAATCGGAGCCTCCGGTCCTGACATAGAATTTTGTATATACCCATAGGCGTAAACTTCTTTGTTACCAGAAGTGCTGTCTGAAACAAGATGAAAGCAATCTGATTTGCTGAACAAAACGTATCAAACATGATTTTTGAGCATTACTCCTGGCTCCCAAAAAACAAAAGATGTTTTCAAACCTTGCTCCAGAGGCATTCCACTGTCATACAAAGCAGCAATAATTTGGTCGATTAGGCCCTATCGCTTCCACATGCCTATCACAAGTCATTAGATTTGATATGAAATTTATACATTTTCATTTATGATCAATAGGTCTATTGAGATGTCTTTGTTGAATCAGGTGACAAGGCCCACCTATCACAATTAAAGCGGGCCATCATGCTATGTTATGAGGATTTGTAGAGCGCGCTTATCACCTGAGGGGTATCCAGGGGCTGGAGTAGATGAGAAGGCCAGTTGGGCTCCTAGTCATATAGCCAGGTCTTCAGTTTCTTGCGGAATTCGAGAAGGAATGGGGAAGTCCTGATGTGGTGCGTAAGATCAAACCAGGATTTGGTGGCGATGTAGAAAAAGAGGCCCTCCTGATTTGCTCCTGCGGATTTGGGGTATTTGCGCGAGGAAGAGTAGAGGCTGAGCACAGTTGCCTGGTGAGTTGGGAGACGTTGAGGCAGTGGTTGAGGTTGGCAGATCTGATGTTGTGGAGGGCTTTGTATGAGTTGGTGAGCAGTTTGAATTGGCTTCATTTTTGGATTGATAGACAGTGTAGCTCTCTGAGGAAGGGTGTGATGGTTCGTTGCTGGGGTTATTGAGGATGAGTCTCTCAGCAGCGTTCTGGGTGGTCTGGAGTCCTTGCAAGAGTTGATTTGTGGTGTTGACAAAGAGTGTGTTGCCAAAGTCCAGTTTGCTAGTGATGAGGGCCTGGGTGACCATGCATCTGGCGTCGACACGGTGCTCTGCCAAGCAGTGCACGTGTGGGGAAATCTCACTTGCCAGGTGAGCACAGCAAGGCTGGCAGAGGTGGTCCAAATGCCCCAGAGTGGTTTGACAGTTGTCTAACAAACTAATGAGTATTGGCGAAGTCAATAGGTCTGGTGCTGGCTACCAGCCTTTTGGCATTCTTGTTATGTTTTGCCATGGTTTTTGCAAAGCGGTATTGTTCGGGAAGCTGCCTGGCCCTCATCAAATCTAAAAATAACATTGGCTAAAGGCAAAAATAATTTTATGATCTCAAAAACGTACATATTACTATAATTATCCCTGGCACTCATGGGAACTACTAGGAGTGCAGATGTGCTCCTTTTGAAAGGGCAGCATGCTGTATCTCATACTGAAGTGGACTGACACATTGCCCCGTGATGAATGCTGGAGTGGGTGGAAGAGAAATTTAAATGACACAATCACAGACTATTGGCTAAAGTCTGTCTGAAAACAGCTATAAGTAACTATGTTAAACATAGTTTAAGTAAAATCAAAAGGTCTTGGCTAACAGAGACCTTAAAATAAAAATCAGTCGGTCTGGTTTTGATTGCGAGCCTCTTGCCTTTGAGAAAGAAGGCAAGAATAAAGGGAATGCAAAAAGGGAAGAAAGAAGGGAATGCAAAAAGGGAAGAAAGAAGAGCAAGAAATGATGGAAGAAAGGGAAAATAAGAAGGAAGGTTAAAAAAAGAAGAAAGGTTAAAAAGAAGGAAGGAATAATGGAAGGCAATAAAGAAGAAGGAAAGAAATGAAAGAATGGAATGAAGAAGGAAAAGGGGGAGAAGGAAAGAATGCAAAAAGAGAAAAAGGAGGAAAGGAAAAAGGCAAATAGAAAGAAAAAAGGAAAGAATGCCAAACAGAAGGCAAAAGGGAAGGGAGGAAGAAAGTAAGAAAAGGAAAAAAGGCAAGAAAGAATGAAGAAAAGAGGCCAAAAAATAAAGAAATACAGTAAAAAGGAAAAAAGGAGGCAAAATACAAAGCAAAATATAATGAAGGAAAGAAGAAAGTAAAGGCAAAAAGAAGGAAAGAATGAAAGAAAAAGGAAAGAAGGCAAGAAAGGAAAACAAAGGAAAAGAGGAAAGAAGGAAAGCAAAAGGAAAGAAAGAAGAAAAAAGGGAAAAAGGAAGAAAAGAGGGAAAGATGGGATGAAGGAAAGAAGGTAAAAAAGAGGAAAACAGGGTAGATAGAAAGAAAGAAAGAAAAAAGAAAGTAAATGTAAAGAAGAGAAAAGTTCACAGTATAAAATATTTGATACTAAAACCCAAATGATACCCCACCTACATTTAAATTAAAGTGTAACAAGTGTGCTGCAAATTAAACACAATGACGTTTGGTTTTCTTCCTGGGCAAAATTTATTGGTGAGAGTACAGGAACACAGCATGTTATGTAGTGAAATAGCAGCAGTCAGATCAACAAAGGGCAATTCTAAAGGAATTTACATCAGCATTACCAGGAGACAGGAACTGATAAAACTTGAAAGTGCCCTGTGCTCTCATGAAGAGCTGGTAGAAACTATCCTGCTATCACAAAAGCAACTCTAAAGTAATAATAGAGTAACAAAAAAAAACAGATTGGCACTGAAGAAAACTACCTTGTGTGCAGATTTGCTCCTTGTGAAAGAGCAACATCTAATCACTCAAAGTGAAGTTAACCAGTGGCTTAAGTAGTCTGAGCTGTTGCTGCATGCTGTATGCTGTAGTGGTAGGAAGCAAAATGTGAATGGCAACAATAGACCAATGGATGAAGAGAGCGGACTGAAAGCCCCTTTAAGGATATCATACCTAATATTTTAGTAAAGTCAAAAGGTCTTGGCTAATGCCGGACCTATAAATGGTTCCCTGAGTATTTTAAGGTATTTATCGAAGACTGAGTTTCCATTCTACCTTTTTTCTTGCCTGTGACAACACTAATGACAAAGAATCAATAGTGAGATTGAATTAATAGAAAGATATTGCGATGAAGACGTAAAGTTTTGAGCCTCCAATCCCCAACCCTCAAAGATCTGTCTGATTTAATGTTCAATGTAAACCAAATAAGAAAAAAAAAGTCTTAAGTGACAGTTACACTAATCTCTTTCTCTGCTCCCACAGTGGGGCTTTAGAAATGAAAAAGTAGCCAATGCGAGAGAGATTTAATAGTCTATGCAGAGAGATTATCCTGCACTGGTGAAAAGAAAGGGCAATATCTCTCATCAAAATCCACTGACTGTCCTCCAAGTAAAGTCCAAAAACAACTTTATTTTAGCTTGTTTGAACCATACAAGTGCACAGTGCAGAGCAATATGTATAATTAAAATAATTCAGTTCATAGCAATAGATAAATAGTCATACAGCAGCATTCATCAAATAAATTTCATAAAGCTCAGATGAAACCAAAGAAACAAAAACTTCAGAAGGAGTCATAGAAGTAAAACTCATAGGGGGCCCGCTAAGTCCCCCTGGGTTATCTAAGCAGAAAATCAACCATAATATGAACAGTCAATACTACAATTAAAAACACAATGATCTATCATAAAAATCAAATCCATAAAAACGATTTAAAATTAATTAAACATCATATAAGAACTGTAGCCCTCTGCTTAATAGCACGCTCAATATAAGTGGCAGCGGAGAAGCAGATCTTGATTGTGGGTAAGGTTTGCTAATTAATTAAAAGCAAGTAAAGTCACAACTTCAATTGTTTCAGTTTACAGGTATTAACTTGGCGAGAAGACATTTTTGAATGGTTTGTAACAGTTTCAAGATTTTTATTGAGGCAACCTGCCAATATGACATTTTGAATATTAATCTATTCTGCTAACAACTGAAAACATTTCCAAAATGTTTCATGACTTTCTATTTAAGACATTATCTTTAATCAAAAGGCAACTGAAAGCACAAACTGGAACACAAATCTAACTTCCACATCTACAAATATATTGGTTGTGTACTCCCATAAAGCATCCTATGCAGGATAATTGTGACTCTCACCCCAATTCTGGCATCTGAGTCAAATGTGCTATGAACTACCCTATCCAACAGTCTACAGAACAACAAAAACAAATCTTTCTTCAACAAAAGTGTTTTTTGAAGAGATTATATATCTGTTTACCTTTCACGTTAGTGAGTCATCCTTTTGTTTTGAATGTAGTGTTAGCCCTTTAACATTCCAACCAACAATGTTGCATTCACATTTATGCCAACAGAAAAAAAAAAACTTTTGTTATGAACAAGTCATGATAGCAAAAGTTACTTATACTTCAGCCAACATACAATAAACATTTACTTGAATTTGAGCCATCTCTCAAGAACAAATGAACAGGGCATAGTTGTTTGTGCAGAGAGGACGAGGATATGATAAATGTAAAACTAATAGGCAGTAAAGTGAACAAAGTGCTTCAGAAATTACAATGACCTCCATAATTAGGTCACTTTTGAATGAAGTCAACAACATATACAAAGTTAATGCAGAAAGAACACTGCAACACTACTTGCATGAATGGCTGCTTGGGTAGGGATAAACGAAAGTCAACCATACCCTCCATATAATAAAAAAAGAAGATACACCAGCCCTAATTTTAGTCATATCAGATCTTTAAAATATTTCATACATGACCCCCACACGACACTACAAGTAAACAGCCAAGGGGGGCGGAGCTTGCCAAGCTGCATGATGGCCGCTCAGTGATCGAGCTCCGCCATCCGCCGACACGATCTGGCATAATTTGCAGCTTCTATAGCTCTGAAGGGAAGCGAAGAGCCCATTGAGGAGATCCCGGCTTCCTGCTGTGCCTACCGTGGCGACTCAATCCTGCCTAGCGCCACTAGATCTAGAGAACTGGGCCGCCACTTCTGGTATCAGCATGCGGCCTTGTAGCGTGGCCGACGTGCGCGCTGCGGAGTCCCGTACGAGCCAGCTGCGTCCACGATCGGAGGGTGTGCTGTGGACCTTTAGCGTTCCCTTGCTAGAGTTGTAGCTTCGTGGTGTGCTGCGGTCACGACCCTGGACTCCGCGGATCTGAAGGTGAGCTTGGCACTCCTGGGGGCTGCGGGCCTGGGGCGAGATTGGAGTCGGGCGGGCAGGCCCCTGCTGCCTTTGCTATGGCCCGGCCGATCAGCTGTGAATTGGACCCCTTCTGTTGCCCGCATAGATTTGGGACGCTGAGATACTGGGACTCCAGATCCGTGCTGGTGAGCGGCACTAGACCCTGCTGTCATTGGGGCTGGGACTGCAGTTATTTTGTATTGAGCCTCTACCTGTGGGTGGAGGCCTGGCGGCTCTGATTGTGAGGTTGTGCTCTGCTGGTGCCATTGCTGCCGTTTGTCTGGGAGGCGGGCATTACTTTTGGTGACATCTGTGGACCTCCTAACTCGTCGAGCTCCTGAATCGGTGCGCAGGGGTGCACGATCCTTAGCATACACCTACTGTGGAGATCGCACACACCGACAGCGCAACTACGGGCAAACCGGATAAGTCCCAACCGAAGCTCAACTTCGAGCAGCATAAATTGAAGCGTCATTTAGATGCGGCGGATTCAGCGATGGCTGACTCAGACGACCCTGCAAGTGACATTAAGCAAATAATCGCATCCATGCAGCGCGGTCTGACAGCTATAGATGCCAAGATTGACACGCTTGCCTACAGGATGGACAGAATGGCTGAAAGGGTTGATAAGCATGCGGAGCACCTAGATATGGCGGAGCGCCGTATTACTGAGATAGAGGAAGTTCAAACCGACACCAATCATGCCCAGCGACAAGTCGAGAAAGCCCTGGTTGCGCTGCAGGACAGGGCAGAAGATTTAGAAGCAAGGTCGAGGCAGTGTAATCTCCGTATCACAAGCCTACCCGAATCAACAGCTACGGGTACCATGGAACTTTTCATTGAACAACTGCTTAAAACACTGCTTGGGGCTGAAACCTTCTCTGCTATGTTTGTGGTAGAGAGGGCGCATCGTTCGCTGGGCCCGAGACCTCAAACTGGAGCTCCCCCGCGGCCCATTATAGCTAAGCTCCTCAACTACAGGGACAGAGATGCAGCACTATGCAGGGCGAGAGAACTGGGCACGTTGCAATATGAGGGTTCTTCCATCTCCCTCTTCCCTAACTTTACTATAAAGGTGCAGGAAGCCCGGAGGCAGTTTGTCCCCCTGAAGTACAAGCTGCGAGATCATCACATCGAGTACGCCATGCTGTACCCTGCACGGCTGAAAGTTCTCTTTGATGACAAACCTAGAATTTTCTCAGATCCGCAGACCCTGCAGTAGGCTCTTAAATCCTGGGAGGTGACCGACAAATGCAGGAGAGATCATGGTGATGATGCTGGGGTGACACCTCGCTGCATAATCTCGATGAAAACGACTGAGTTCAGAGGATGAGGATCAAACTGTTTCTCCCTTTGTAATTTGCAGCACCATTTAATGTGCTGACGCTACCCTGATTTCCCTGTTTACTGGGGGGTTTACTTCCCAACGATGGAAGGTACTGAAAGTTGCAGCACTGTTATCCTGTACAGTATCCTTAGAGTAGAGATATCTGAAGAAATGTAGATGGACTTGGTCCCCCTCAGTAGTTTATCCTTTGAAACTGAAGCTTTATTGTATGCTTAAAGGCGGTAAGGTGGAGGAGAGTGATGTTTGAGAACGCTGGGTAACATCTGCCCCAAACCATTACCCGCTGTTGTTGATGATGACCTGGGGTTTGATGTTCGTGTTTTTTTTCTTGTATGTGGATGTTGTATTGTTTTTGGAACTGGGAGGGATGCTTGTCGCCTCTGCACAGTTGGGGTATGCATGGCGTGGGAGGAGGGTGGTAATGTGGCGATTTAGTATGATTGTATACGATATTTCCTTTTTGCAGGTCACGTGTCTTTGTTTTCGCTCCTTGAATTGGAGGGTGGTACGGTCAGTTGGTGGTGGGTGCTATACCGACACTTTCCCACTCTACATGCTGATTACACAACAATATGGTTCATAGGAAAAGTTTGAAGCTCTTAACGTGGAACGTCAGAGGTCTTAATGACCATAGAAAGTTGCGCAAAATTCTGGCTTATTTAAAGAGGAAAGAGGTGGACATAGCTTTACTGCAGGAGACGCACCTACATCCGAGCTGCAGTCTGTTGACGGGGAGTCATATTTTGGGGGTTTTCCATGCTGCTTTCTTCACCTCTCACTCTAGGGGCGTTATGACTTCGGTCAACCACAGCGCGAAGCTCCGGATTGAATGTTGTGATGCGGACCCTTCTGGTAGATATGTTATCACCCGCTGTTACGACTCTTTTACGGATCTACTTGTAGTAAACTTCTATGGCCCGAATTATGATGATCTGCAGCTCTATCAATCCCTTTTTCGGGCTATTAAGGCACATTCCCCTCTATCTGTATTGTGGGGCGGGGATTTCAACTGTGTTTTGGATCCAATGCTAGACTGCTCTAAGCGATTGTTGATATTTCTGTACAATTGCAAATGGTGGATGTGTGAAGAGTTCACTCAAATGCTAGAGGTGGGTTTACACACTATTCGGCGCTCCATGACATACATACACACGCATAGATTACTGGTTTATCTCGCAAGCCTTGATGCCCACGGTTCAGGATTGTGCAGTATTAGCTCGAACGTTCTCTGACCACTCACCTATTTTGTTGACTCTTTCCGTGCACCCGCGAGGGCCCCCCCTCCCTTCTTATGGCGGTTCCCTCCCTATTCGTTACTAGACACAGTTTTTAAAGCATAACTTAATGAGGTGATCTCACAGTTTTTTATGATTAATGTTGGCACAGTAGATTCTTTTGCTACCGTTTGGGAATCATTTAAGGCTTATATTAGGGGCATAGCCATCAGTAAACATGCAGGAGTACTTCGTTCAATTCAAGATAGGCTAGCACTTTTAGAAACCCGGATAGCTGCTTTGGAGGATGAACTGACACGGGAGACCTCTCCACAATTACTCGAACTCCTGAAATCCACGTTAGCCGAGTTTAACACCGAGGCTGATAGCGAGGTAAAACACATGGGCAAATATGCTACAGCTAGAAGGTATGGAGAGGCGGATCGAGTGGGTTCAGTTCTGGCAGCCATGGCAAAGCGCAGGCTAGAATCCAGTGGCGTCCCAAGTTGGTCAGATGACGATGGCTCGACTTGGACAGATCCGATAGCTATCGCTAATCAGTTCCGGAATAACTATCAAGAGCTCTATAGCTCAAAGGTCTCCCCTAGTGATGAGGATATACTACAATACCTGGAGTATATCGAGCTGCCTTGGTTACAAAACTGGCACAGGGAGTTTTTGATGCGTCCCATTGAGCACTCGGAGATACGATTAGCACTGAACTCGATGAGAGAGGGCAGTGCTCCTGGTCAGGATGGACTCACGGTGGCATTTTATAAAGCCTTTAGTGATCTGTTGATTCCCCATTTGGCCACATTGTTCCAGAAGATTGGGGCTGATGAGGTCATGCCACAGACCATGAGGGAGGCCCTGATCGTTACTTTATTGAAGCCAGATAAAGACCCCCAAAAGTGTTCCTCCTATCGCCCGCTATCTTTGTTGAATGTGGACACTGAGATCTTTGCCAAGATTCTAGCTAACTTTCTCTCCCCATTACTGCCTCAGTTGATTGGTTCTGAGCAGGCAGGATTCATTCAGGGCCGTACACTCTCGCATAATCTTCGGACGGTGTTTGGAGTCCTTCAGCATACCCGCCTGGATGTCCCTGCTGCGGCGGTCTTCTTAGATGCCGAAAAGGCTTTTGATTCTATTGAACGGCCGTTTCTTTACGCTGTGTTATGTTGTGTGGGGGTCGGCGATGTTTTTTTGCAGTTGGTTGTGGTACTCTATAATTCGCCGGTAGCTCGAGTCCGTGTTGGGGATATGGTTTCTGATCCCATTTTTATTTTGCGGGGAACCAGGCAGGGATGCCTCCTGTCCCCGCTATTATATGCTCTAGCGGCTGAACCCTTATTGAGAGCACTGCGGGAATATCATGCCCATAGGGGCCTCAGATTCCCTAACTATAATTTAATAGTGTCAGCCTATGCGGACGAACGTTTTTGTATATTAGAAACCCGGAAGTACATCTCTCCCCTGTTATTCGTAAGGTGCTGCGATATGGAGGGCTATAGGGATTGAAAATCAATTGGGATAAGTCTTTGATTTTCCCGTTGACGCCTTGCACGACTCCCACGCAGTTAGATTACCCTTTGCAGTGGACCTCTGACCCAGTCCGCTACCTGGGGATTCAAGTCCATTCGGATGCTGAACTCGTGATCCGAGCAAATTATGGTAGAGCGATTGCAAAGTTGAGCGAGGATGTAGATCGTTGGATTTGTCTCCCGCTTTCGCTGGTGGGGAGAGTCTCCTTGATAAAGATGGTGGTATTGCCCCGCTTTCTCTTTCTGTTCGTTAATATTCCCATAGTAGTTCCTTGACACCTGTTTAAGGAATTGCATGTGTTGATGACCGGATTAGCTTGGGTGGGTAAAGCGCCGCGAGTTTCTATGGACACCCTAATATTGCCGAGCTCTGCTGGTGCTCTGGGAGTTCCAGATTTCGATCTCTATTATCGGGTGGCACAGGCGTCACATGAACATGCCTGGGTTCATGGTCCCCAGAACCTTCCACATCTTCATATAGAGAGAGTGTCTGCCGCACCCGAGTTATTACCTTGGCTCTTAACCAAAGCCACTGGTACGTTTTTAGCTCAGAAAGAGGCATGCTCCGCTCATTGCAAAGTCTTGGTATGTCTGAGATGGGCGATCTCTTTAAAAACGGCAGGATGGTTACCTGGGATGATGCAATTGTGGATAAGGAGCAGCCCTCTGCGCTGACGCAGTTTCAGTTCTTCAGAATGAAGCATGCTCTTCTGGCGGTGTTGGGAGATGAGTTGGCGGAACCTATGAAAACTCCTCTTCTATCCATCCTACTCTGCTCCCAGTCCCCTATTAAATTGAGCTCTAAACTATATGCTTCGGCCTTACAGACCAAGATATCTCCATACTCGAAGGCCCAATTAGCCTGGCAGGCAGATATTGGGAAGCAACTCCCGGATGACAGATGGTTTTATTGTTGCGAGATTACTCGTAAGGTTTCTCTAAACGGTAGGCATAGACTGGCGCATTTTAAGTTTTTGAATAGGGTGCATTATACACCAGAACGCCTACACAGATATGGGTTGCGTGAATCTGACTGCTGCAAACGTTGTGACATGCTGCAAGCTGGTTTTTACCATCTGGCATGGCAATGCCCCCCTATTGCTGATTTTTGGAGTCGTATCTTCGCAACTCTGACTGAGATTGTGGGCATTTTCATCACACCTGACCCGTTGTTAGCACTGCTAGGCTACACAAAACCTCTGCGGAAAAAAGTGAGTAACTTAATTGCCATGGGCTTACTTTTAGCTAAGCGCAGGCTCGCTATGAGATGGATGCGAGGGCCTCTACCAACAGTGGCCGAATGGAAAAGCGATATGGTGTATTGTAACACTCAGTCAGACGTTTATAATGAGCTGCTTCCACCAAGCTCCCGACCATTGAGTTTTTGGGGCCTCTTCGCTCAATATCAGGACTCAAGCCGTAGTGAGGCTGAAATACAGGATGATTAATGCTTCTGTTGCTTTATTGTTTATTATCTATTTGCTGTACAGTTATTGTGACATGGTGGATATTCCACGTTCCACAAATATGAGACACATATGCTTGCCCAACTAGTCCAACTTTGTCTGGGAAGTAATGCCTGTGTGCTGTTGTAAATTGTACCACACTGTGCCCGTTGCCCTCTTTTTAATTTTACAAATCTGATGCTGGACAGCGTATAATGTATGTGACCTGCGCTTTTAGTTTTGTATGTGATTGAAATTTGTATTTTTTTTATTTTGGTATTTTTGGGAAATTTATAAATAAAGTAATAAAAAAAAAGTAAACAGCCAAAAAAAAGGCATCAATCATGCAGGAGTGACTTTAGCACTAAAAAGAGGTGTGTTATTAGCCAATTAGTCCAGTGGTGGCTGCCAGCTATGGGGAGTGGTAGGTTGGAAATAACGAGACAGAAAACAAAATATATTCATGAAAAAAAGTCACTTACCTGGCTGCAAGTCCACACGGGTCTTGATCTTCTTGTTGCATCATGGGCCCAGCCAACACCCTTAACCAATCCTGGGGCTGCTCTCATGCTGTGAGAGCAGCGCTAGGATTGGATGGAACAGGCTGGCTAGATGCTCACTCAGGCCCTGCCCAAGTGAAGAAACCGCCACTGACTAGCTGCCATAAAGGTTCTAGAGTGTGTGTATATTTGGTGAAAAAGTTCCCTAGACACCCCTGTTTTTCAAAGGGTGCACAGGAAGGCCTTATCAAAAGAGAAATAATTTTACCTGTGGCAGGTAAAAAAAATATTTTTATGTCCAAGCGCACATTTTCATCACACTTACTCACGCAGACTTTCTGCCCGGTGCAGAATTACCCTTATAAACGTTTGCTGAGGATAAGTACTATTGAAACTCTTAAGTAAAATCTGCAGATGTAGAATTCTCACTACTATGATCTGTGCCTAAAGTTACGTCTCGTCCAACACAATAGAAAACACATTCTGATATACAAATAAATTACTAACATTTAGAAGACACAACAATTTCATAATTTCCCTAGAGTCTAGTAGAAGACATACTTTTTGTGTTACATAATGAAACATTCTATTCTGTACTAGCAACGTTTTAACTTCTAGTGAGTTTTGCATTTAAAAACCATGTTCCTCTATTTAGGACTTGCTTTTTTGTAACCTTGTTCCATTCTTTAGTTGACACCCATTTTTATAATTAATCAAAACCCTGAAAAAGAGTACAGTCATAGGAGGACAGGAGATACAATCTGCGTATATATTGCAGAAGCAAGGATAATAATTTGAACTACTGCAAATACAGATAATATGATTACCCAATGTATTGGTAGTCAGTTTATTGAAATCAGAAGCATGAAAGACCAAGATGTCCATTGCGCGAATTAACTCACTGAACCATCTTTCAACCTATTACACAAGAGGATGCATTTTCCTTCACTTTCCACCTACTGCTCCCCCAGTGAAAGATTGCTTTATCTTGTCCTATTATAAGTGGATATGACCTTTAATACTGGCCCTTTCCCTCATATAAATGTAAAACTAAATTCTGTCTCTAAATCCCTATGACTTATAGTACAACTATTTGTTCCATTATCACTGGTCCTACTGCAACTACTGTTGCTGCCTGTGATCTAGGTATTGCTACCTCTTCCGCCAACTAAAGCCTCCTCATGGCAGATTAATAGGTTACAATGCCAACATACAAGACCAGAAGTCTGTGTAACAGCTGTAGCCTCACTGTTACAATTGATCTCCAGGACTTTGAAATAACATTTCTGCAGTGCAAATGCTATGCAATTGAATCGTAACACAAAATGCTCGGACTCCATATATTCTCAGACTCAATATAATCAGGCATTCACTTGCTGCGTTCTTTGGTCAAAACAAGCCAACACTAACTATATTTGGATGTCAACACCAGATGGGAGAAACACAAATTATATGAATGAAGACCAGAAGGCAGGCCTTTTTGACTTCTTGTCCCACAATTTGGAACAACATCTCCATGGACACTAGAACAGCATCAACACTCATACAATTCATAAAACAAATCAAATTCACCACTTCTATGAATGCTATCTTTGATTGGCTATTATCTTACCCCATCAACAAACTCTACCTACAAGCTGTAACGTCTATTCCCCCCCCCCCTCCCTCCCCCCCTTTGTAGCTCCTTTGGGGCTTGCCCCCCAGTGCAACACTTGGTTGCTTGCCAACTAGGTTTGAGCTACAGAACTACCAATAAATACGAGCGCATAGTAGATTTCTCACTGAACTCTAGAAATGAATGTAGCTTGAATATTTGACAACAAAAGGACTACCTTTCTACATCTCCTCAATTAACTCACATTACAAATTATAATTTCTGAACTCATTGGTGTCCTTCTTTCACTAAATCTGCCTCACTTAACCATATACAGTGTGCAGTAATCCATTCTACGTATCACGTCCATGAAGTTATGAAGTTGTCAATCAAGTTAATTTCTTTGTATTGGAATCCAAAAAAATCCAAAACATCAATTTAAAATCTTTAAAAAGAAGCACATAAGTGCAGTAAGTTTAAAAACATTTTCATCATTAAGCAATAAAACTTATCTATCCAAGCAGTGAGTAGGAAGTGTAAAATTGGGAACGCCACAAGTCTTGATGTATCAGCCATTATAAAGTCCATCACAAATCTGTCCTGAATTTCCACATTTTTCAGAAATTGCTTGAGCTATTTTGCCCTCAGAATAGCTTTACATCAGGCAAAGGGGCAGGAAGTGTGTCATCGTTAATCTATCTTGGACAGGTATAATATGGTATGGCTGGGCACAACATCCCATTTATAGGTGAAATATTTCAAGAATAAGATACCAATCCTAGGCTGCCAAAGATGGCCCCCTGAAGCGAGAGCTCTGCGCCTCTTCTGAGTATTTCTTTTCAGGACAGTTTTCCGGCGGACAGAAAGGTGATTTGGGCGACAGGAGACTGTAGGGCGGTCGGCCCCAAGGTATTTTGGCATAGTGGAGCTGTTGGATGACTGTTTGGGATTTGGGCGGCTTTGGGCTATGAAAGTAGCCCAAGGAGTATATATCTGGACATTTTGCTGTACTAGCCACTATTTTGGCTTGGTGTCACTGTGGCTGGTACCATTTAGTAGCATTTTTGAAGTTTGTGCTTCAGAGTATGCCCATTGCGCAGTTAGCCAGATAGCCCTTTTTTTGTCATCATGGCAGCACCCAGCAAGACTAATACAGAAAAGGTGGCCCAGGCGATGCGACTGCTAGCTGAAGAAGGGCACCTCGATTTAGTCATGGTGAATGGAGTGTCGTCGCGTGGCAGTCGCCCCTCATGGAAAGCAGCTGATGGGGTTATGGCGGCTGTGTGTGCCTGTTCACTGCCCTGCTGCCCTCTGAGCTAAAGGAGTGCCAGGTAGAGAGGCGGGCCCCTTCATAGGCTGTGGTGGGTCGTGGGGCTGCAGACGGGAATGAGCTAATTGCAGTGCCTGTAGGAGACTGGAGCCGGCACGTGTATGTGCATACACAGCAAGGAGGGGTACTGGGGCAGTATGAGGCCTCCCATCAGTTGGGATAAGCCTCGCTGGTTCAGATAGCGGGCAGAGCCATGGGAGTAGCTGCATTAGAGCGCAAGGCCTCCAGGCAGGCAGGTGAGGCCAATAGTGGGTGCAGCGCTGCAGATGCGTGCAAGGCCATGCAGAGATGCAAGGGGAGTGGCTCCTCAGTTCAGAGAACTAGGGGGCCCGTTATAATAAGCGATATAGCACGCATGGAGCGGGGGGAGAGTAGGAGAGGCCTGAGGATGTGCTGGAATATGGGGGCTGGCAATGACACTCCTCAAGGGCAAGAGGTGGATTTTGTGGCAGTATATCACAAATGGGAACTAGAGCAGCAAATGGGGCTGGCGAGCCAAGCTAAGGGTAGATATCAATAGTTGGCCCTGTGCATGGAGGGGTGTGGTTGGCCCGATAGATTTAGACAGCGATACTTGGCTGTCCCGGGTACAGGTGGGGGTACAGGCTCAGTAGGACCTTGGTCACACAGACGAAGGGAAAAGGCAGGGTCAGAGAGAGTCAGGGGCCAGTACAAAAACAGGGGAAATGGGGAGTGTCTGGTTAGGTTGCGGTGGAATAGTCCTCCCCTTCTGTAACAGTGCCCAACCTAGTCTGGAGAGATGAGGACAAGTCAGATATGGAGCTGGGCATGGGAGATTTTGGTCTCTCCATCAGGAGACCTCCTTTGAAAGCTTATGGGTGGACAAGTCTAGGGGTTCCCCTGCAGGGGTCATTTGAGGCAGCGGGGTTCGACCTCCCACCGTGTAGCTCCTTGTCAGCAAGTTGTGTGTGATCTCTGGTTCCCTCACGGGCAGCGTCGAGGGGGTATTGAGAATAATTTGTGGGATATGGAAGTCAGATTGCCAGAGGAGAATAAACACCATGCAGAGAATCATGGATAAGATGTTGGGCAAAGCAAAATTCACGGTCAAAGAGGTGCAGGTTCTGTTGGGCCATTTGAACTTCGTGTGCAGAGTGGTGAGGGTGAGGAGGACATTCTGTAGGAGCTTGGGCTTGTCACTATCTGGGTTGCCATTACCACCATCATATCAGGCTGTCCGCAGGTGTCAAAGAAGACCTGAGGATGTGGCAAGCCTTTTTACAGTCCTTTAACGGGAACCCTATAACGACATGTGCGGACATGGATTGGGATGCACAGATCTTTTCTGACGCGGCAGGTGGTTCTGGTTTTGCGCTTTATTGGCAAGGACACTGGTGAGCCAAAGCGTGGCCGCCAGAGTGGATGCAGGTTGTGCGCAGCATTGCATTCCTAGAATTTTTCCCTTTGGTAGTGTCATTGGCACTATGAGATGAGCAGTTGTACCACCGGAAAGTTCTCTACTGAGTGGACAACATTTTGGTGGTTCAGGTGGTTAACAGGCAGTCAACGAGGGAGACACAGCTGTGGAATTTGTTGAGGGTCTTTGTCCTAAAATACCTGTAACTTCATATCATGTTCAAAGTCAGGCATGTGCCTGGTATGGACATAGACATTGCTGACTCTTGTCTCATTCACAGGGGGAGAGGGAGAATAATGGATTTGGGTAGATGGTCGTCCAATTGTTTTCAGAGGTATGTTAGATGGAGGAGGGTCTTGCCCAGTAAGTATCCAGGTTGTCAACTTTTGTTTCTGTTACAGGTTCTGTCCCCGGGCCTCAGGTTGCAGGTCTGAAGATTTGGATTTTGGGCCACTCACACGAGGTCCAGCAGCTACGAGGCAAATTTGGGGTTTAATAGTGCTATTTATTCCGTCAGTTGGTACGGGAAGGGAGGGATGAGATGGGGGGAGCTCCTTCCCTGATTGAGTAGACTTAAAGTAGGGGGGTAGCTGTCCCAATATACTCCTTATACACTTAAGTGAGAATTATCTAGTTGTTCAGAAAGGTTTGCCGTTAATAAAATCCATGAAGGTGGATTAAAAGGAAATTCATAGGCTGTGGTCCGGTTACCATGTGCTCTGGACAGAATTTATCCCCAGACGGGTTTGGCGTGGGGCGGTCAAACCAGCATCCAAAGGCAGAGACAGGAGGAAGCTGAACAAAGAAATGTGCTCCTTTTGTAGGAACATCACCCTGGGCAAAGTGGAACAATCAGACTTCCGTTATGAGGAAGTGGAGTTATTGAGAGTGGATGGGAATTGAGAGTGGATGGGATTTTTTTGTCCTTCATGTGCATGGAGTTGTACTTGTTGCAGCTCAAGTTGGTGCTGGCCAAAGTGCAGAGCAGAAGTTAGTTGGGATTTTGTATACTCTGAGCGCCAGAAACTTGGTGGAGGTGGGAGGCAGAAAAGAGGGTTAGTACTAGTGGCACCCTCCCTTTTCTGGGTGGCGATGGGCAGAAAAGTTGCCAGGGTTTACTGACGTTAATTGTTGTTGTGAGGAGTAGTTCAGGCTGAAAGGGAGTGAATAGGCATGTTCATACTTGAAGAAGTTGAAGGCAATGATCCAGTCACTTTCTTTGCCTCTTTTCTACTCCGCTGTTGGATTGGCCACCTTCTACAGTATTAAATATACAAAGAGCACACAGACTGGGTCAACCTCTCTCTTCAACCAATTCGTACTTCAAACCCAGAGGTGTTTTTTTATTTTTGGAGTTTACTGACCCTCTAAAGGTTCTTAATGCTGCAAAATCTAAGAAGCAAATGGTGTGGTCTGGCAAAAGGATTCTTATAATACAAGAGGTTTCAAATGCCAAGCCAGCAGCAGAAATACATTTTCCAGTCTTCATCCTGCTCTTTGCTCTCTGGGAGCTTGTTATGGTCTCTTCCATCCATGTTTCTTCAAAGACCATCACTTATGAAGACTCCTCCATGCTTAGCAACGTTTTAAGCCCCACATGGCAGATACTATGGACACAGCTGGTCCTTCTAGATGCTGATATTTTCTTGTTACCCCATGTTATTTTTCAGGTTTTGCAAGAAACGTTACTACGATCTAATCTTTTCTTTTCTCTAACTGGTGGCTTAATGGTGTTTTGTCCTCCTTTCTTTATGCGTATCTCCATTGACTTAGTCGTTGGTGCATTGTATTTTCTGGATGTACTGTCTCCATATGTTCAATCATCACCTTCATCCCCTTTTTCAGTCATATCAAGGTACATTTGTTCAGTTGTCATTGTTTGATAAGTATTGTCTACTTCTCTTCCATTCTATTTCCTGTGTTCCAACTTCTCATTCTTGTTTACCTCTTTTTTCTCCCGACCCTTTACCTTGAGCTTCATTCCCTTTTGTCTCTTCCTATTTATGACCAATTCTGCCTAATTGCATTGTTGATGTTTTGTGTCTGTTTAGAAGACCTTCCGAGTTGTATCTATTTTTATTTGTTATACATGCAGAGTAATCTCATAGAATGGAATAGGGTTCATTAAAACTATAAAAAGACTAAGGGGGTTATTAAGATGGCGGAAGGATCACCACTGCTGGGCCGACGGTGGTGGTCCTTCCACCATCACCATGCCTATTACCCACCGCCAAATTAAGATGGCGAAGGGTACCGCGGCAGACGCAAAGTCCGTCCTCCGTTTTACCGCCAAAGGCAATCGCACAGATTGCCTGACGGATGGTTCAGGGCCCCTGAAATGGTGGTGGTGCCTAGCAGGCACCATCCACCAAATCATGATGTGGGTTTAGAAAGGCCTTTCCATGGCGGCAATGGGCTGGCGGGGTTTGGGTTGGGGGGCCTGTTGCGGGTCCCCCTTGTTTGGAGGGGTGTCACTGCACTGGGGGGTACCTTCATTTCCATGCACCAAGTGGCAGGCACCATGTGGTGCCTGCCACATAGTGCAGGGAAATGCAGTGCAAGCACTTTTAACATTGCGTACGGTGCTGCAGCCAGCAGCCCCGCCCGCAATGTTAAAAGCCATGGATGCGCCCGCCAGTATGGGGGGCACATCCTAATCGCAGTGGTGGGACCGCCAAATGTCTGACGGGCGGTCCCGAACACCGCTACGATTGTGGGCGGACCTAGTCCGCCTGCCATCGTAATCAGCCCCTAAATTTTGACTCATCTAGCAAAACGTAATCCAGATCCAGTTTTACTACAAAAGACTCCTCTCACTGAATCTGAAGCTTTAAAACTCAAGCATGGTTGAATGGGCTCAGTTTTGATAACTTCAAATTCTAAAAAACAAAAAAAAGAATAGTGTGATTATTTTATGTACAAAGCGTTTAGATTTTTAGATTTTTATGTAGCATCTAAATAATTAATACGAAGAAAGATGGATAATTGTGAAATTTCTAATTAATAACATTTCCTTAACTGTTTTTAATGGTTATAGTCCTACACAAGTGGATTATGCCTTTTGGCAAAGAAAGGTATTCAATATGATGACGCTTATTTGATTTTAAGGGGGATTGTAATCAATGGATAGACTGTTTTACTGATGGGCAATCTTTGGTTACATGTATTCCTCACAAAATGCATAAACAATTGCATTCTACCATTTCCCGGAGTGCTTTAATAGATTCATGGTGGTTATGTAATCCTTCATCATGTGATTATACTTTTTTTTCTCATACTCATGGTGCTCTTGCTAGACTTGACCATATCTTTCTTAGCAAACAATTATCCCAAAACATCACCACAGCTACCATAGGTCCCATTTTAATTTCTGATCAGGCCCCGGAGATCACTGATTTTGATGATTCCTCCTCAACCTCATTCTAATAGTGGGAGATTCAATAATTATTTATTAAGTGATGTGCAATCCTCCTCTTCTTTTCTTTCATTTGCTTCAGAATTTTTTGGGACTAATGAGAGTCCGGACGTCTCACCATAACTCTTTTGTTGTGGCTTTGTTTCTTAGCAGCGGCATGCAGATTTATTATCAATTTTGTATCCAAGAAAAAGAAACACCGTAATAAGGGACATAAGACTTTACTCTTGTCTATTAAAAGTTTAGAGCATCAATTTTACTCTTCTAAACCAGAGGCTGATCTCAAAAGCCTAATCCAGGACTAATTACAATTTGATTACCTGTCCACGAATGACGCCTCCTCTGTCTTATTTAAAAGTAGGGCTTGTTATTTTGGAGGACGTAATAAAGTTGTGAAACTGTTAGCTAATTATATGAAAGTAAGAAAACAAAGATTAAAAATTGATTCCTTGCTTAGTCCTCAGAGTATTTCAATAGTTAAGGATGAAAATATGCTTAATGTATGTCACATTTTACAATAATCTTCATACCCCTGGAAATTAAATACAGCAGTCTCAGATTGATTCCTATTTACAACATACTGTGGATAATCTAATGTTTTCTTATCTGGAGAGTGATAGCTCCTTGTCAGAAATAACTCATGCACTTAATTTAATGAAGAAAGGGAAGACACCTAGCCCACATGGCTTTACTGCTGAATTTTGTCTTCACTTCTCTAACATTCTTCTTCCATGATTATTGCAGGTATTACACTGTTTCTCTACCTCTGGGATGACTAAGGGTACTGTCCAAGAAACCACAATTTACCTTATTCATAAAGAGGGTAGGGATCCCACCCACTTGTTAACGTTAAGTATAAGACTTTTGCAAAATGTTAGCTACATGATTAGATTCCTTTTTGCTGCGCTTAATTGGGAAAGAGCATTCTGGCTTTATAAAAGGCAGATTAATTTCTGATAGCACCAGATTATTTTTTAATGTCTTAAGCAAATCCTCATTTGTTAAATATCCACTTGCAGCTGTTAATATTATGCTGATAGGGTCAATTGGGACTTTATGTTGAAATCCCTACTATTGCATGGTTTTGGTCCAAAGATGATTTCTCTAATTTCACTTTTATATCACTCTCCAAAAGCTTCAGTATTCGGTAATGGCAGAATTTCCCCATATTTTAATCTTTATAGAGGTGTTCATCAAGGATGTACTTGATCCCAATGATTATTTGTACTAGCAATTGAATCTTTTCTTTCTCATATTCGTAATAATCCATCAATATCTGGTTTCTGTTATGGTGATCATCACCTGAAACAAGCAGCTAATGCCTTTATGGTATAATAAACATATTAAAGTTAATAATATACCACTATTTTGAGAGTCTTGGAGAGAAAGGGTATTATCTGGGTTGCGCAGTTATTTAAAGGCAATGCTCCAATGTAATTTCCTCATTTTCAACAAACATTTAATTGTCCTCAATCATTCCGAAGACAAGTTTCCTTTCTCTTAAATATAATTTTGAATGTTCTATATCCATTAAGGGCATTTCATCGAAACCCTCTACTACTTTAAACTTATCTCAGATGCTCCTTTCCTACCCTAAGGTCTCTCTAATATAGAAGACTCTTTCTTCTGTCAGTCACTCATGGGACAAGTAAGTCCAAGGTGAACCTATTATTGGAAACTGATTTGGAGGTTACCTGGTCTGTTACTCTTTGGAATAACGTTGAGTCAAAAATTCACAAAACCTCTAAAATGGCCAATACAACTTAAACATTATTTTTTATTTATAACAAATTTTATGTTTCTCCCTATTGTTCTGCAACATTTTCTAGAGACAAAAGTACTAAATGATGATCATGTGATCTTCTAAAAGTGATATTATGCACATGTTATTTTGGTGTCCTTCTACTCTATCTTTTTGACATAAGGTTTGAAATCAAATGTTGATAATATTTCAAGTTCTCATCCCTTTTACTATGGTAAACCACTTGTTAGGAAATAACAAGTTATTAGATCTATTATTAACGATAGCTTTTCAGCAAATCACTATTAACTGGAAATGTTCTTAAAATATTTCATGTAAAGCTTGGTGGTATGATGTATGATATCATCATAGATTGGACACTGCTTTTATCTCTCCACATGCCTGCCAAGCTAAGAGATACTTATTTTAGTTGCCAGTAACTACTTTTCTCGATAATATTAGGGAGCATATATCCTCCACTATTGGTATAATGTCTGAGTTTTTTCACCCACCATAAGCTATTTCTTTCTGTCCTTCATTTATAAAAATGTATTTTCCCATACTGAAATTCTTTGCTACTGTTGTGTTCCAATGTTTTAGGTATGTTTTTTTATACAGACTTAATTTTTTTTTCATCTACAGTTACACCATCATTTTCTCTGGTTGATATTCACCTTTTGTCATCCCCTTCCCCCAAATAATTCGCTTGAAAAAAACCTTTATTTTAGCTCAGTTGCTAATGTAATTCATGCCTTGTAATATTGATTTTACCTATATGTCATTATATTGTACTTCTAAGTTTTTCTTTTTGACAAATTTGTTTAATTATTTGCATATGTTGTTTCCAATAAAGTTTTTTTAAACATAAGAAGATACCAATCCTAAACTATTATCCAAATAGGTTTCCTTCTGAAAGACCTTTGTCAAGTGTGTGAGAGCTTTACATCCTGAAACCATGATTTATACACAAATCTTACCACTGTGTCTGTGGTAATAAGCTCTGGGGAAGACCAAAGATGTGACAGACCTATCTGCCCCAAGAGGACGTGGACTTACCTAAGCTGACCAAGTGAATGAGTCATCGCGCATGCCCTTCCTGTAGAGGCAACATCAAGCATCCCCATACACTCTTATCCAATACAGATGGATTCTTAGCTTAGAAAGTAAGGAAATATCTCTCATCCCAAGGTCCAAAATCAAATTCTTTTGTGGGATGATAGAATGTTGTCTCAACAGGCGTTTTAGAAAACCTTTCTTAGGAAATAATAGTCTCTAAATATTGGAGTAGCCCAATATCTCAGATTCATATAATGTGACATTCTACCAGTACAAATAGTTAACCTTAATGACAGGAGGAGTCAAATATTCTCCTTTCTGAATTGGAAAGAATAAGGTGGCACTTGCTCATTGTAAGAGAACGTTCCTTGACTATGATCCATGCTTTTTCCATTTAATATCGGATGCTACTCCAGTGCCCAAATATCCAAGTTCATTCACCCTCACAACAGGGAATTATCCAGCTGAAATTTATTCTTGACACTTTTGTGGTATGAAAATCATCAGCACCGTTGTAATAATGTTTATAGCTAGAACATTTAGAGTAAAAAATAAAAAAATAAAAAAAACTTATCAAATGTGTCTAATAGCTTCTGGAGATCACCTAGTGTCTTTAAGACCATTAGGGAGGACCACTAGAATTATGTGACTGTGGCAACTTTCACATAATTATAGATTTGCCACATAACCCATCATCTGCCACATAGTCTGCAGATTTTAACAACAAAAAAAAATGTTCCAATTGAAACTGTTAGAAAGTTACTAAAAATGCAGCAACACGTGTTGCTGCGTGGTAGAATGCCCTTTGTAAAGCTAGACTGGCCACCTTTCTGTTACTTATTGCTATATTTAGGTGCTAAACTGGTACTAATGAGGTGCAGACAGTGTTACCAAGTTTCAAAATGACTAAATAATGACGTAATATTATTACAATATCGGCCGCATTATGCCGCATAATTTGACTTTTCTCACAGCGTAATTTACTCAACCCTCCTGCATAAGTTGTCCCTCTCCTGCTGCATACTTCCAGTGATCCTGCCATCAGGGTGTCATCAGCAAACAAGAGGGTTGCACTCTTAGCCCCGCCTAATGTTGGGGGCATGATATGTACATGCACTAACTGCCAGTAGCACATGGTTTACATGCAGAATAAATAACCACGGTGGCAATAAGCAGCCTTGGTACACACCTTTCTTCCACCTTCTCCTATAAAAAGGCTGTAGCATCCTTCTCAGCCTGGGTACTCGTAAATGAATACACCACACACAGAACTTGATATTACACGTCTTTATTGCTCTGCATGTAACTGCAAACTCAACATTCTAAACATGAACTCTATTCACCACACCCAAACACTTACATCACTATTCTACAGAGTCCATTAGGAACCAAAAGGGTCACGTCATCGCTAACTCACAAGAAACTACAGTAACTAGTAATGCATGAATCTTGGGGGCTCTGGCATCAATGGGTAACAATCTCCTCACGAGTTGCCATATTGCATTTAATGCAAGGAACTGCCCTACTGAGGTTTAACGGGTCCTGCTGATTTGTATTTCCCAGCAATTTAGGGAGGAAAATACAGAACTTGTCTTAATTAACCTGCAACCCAGACAGCCTACCAAATTCCTCCATTAATTCCCGTGTCAGATTAAGGTTTGTTTCTTCAGTATTTAAAAAGAGAAAAATGTTGGACGCATATTGAAATACAACATGTGCACAGCTGCATATCTTATCCCTCTGTTAGTATTTACCCTCCTAAGAGCTGTGGCTAGAGGTTCCATTGCTAACGTTAAAACTAAAAAGAACCCAAATCAAAGACAGGAACCCATGGTTTAATGGGTCCCTCAAGAATGAGAGGCGATCCCTCCGGCAGACTGAAAGAAACTGGAGACAGCACTCTTCAGCCGCACATTCAAAACTTCTCCGCCAGTCCAGAAACGCTTACAATAGGAACTCAACAAAATAATTCTTCAGATCAGAAATAGTCAAACACCAATCGAACAAACTGGCTAAAACCTCTAAGATACCCCTAAATCCCTTATAACATACGAGGAATTCTCCTTTTTCTTCTCCGACAAAATCACTGCCCTAGGAAACGATCTTAGATCAGCCTCTGACTCCCATCCTTTTCCGGATCTGCCGCCTCTCTCACTGCGATGACCCCCCAGACATCACCCAAAAACCAAGCGCACTGGTCCAACTTCAAAGTTTATGATGAGTATTCAGTCTCGAAAATCCTATCTTCCTTAAACCCGAACAACCACTTTAATTACCTACTCCCCTCTAACTGCTTAGCCGCCGCCTCTCAATCTATTATTCCTAGTTGGAATGCAATAATCAACGCCTCCCATCTACAGGTGTCGATACCCGGCTCTCTGAAAGCCGGCAAAGTCCTCCCCATCCTACAAAAACCGACGCTGGATCCTGCTTGCCCTGACAACTTCAGACCTATATCTAATATCCCACTCCTAGCTAAAGTTCTGGAGAAATGTGTGCAACAGCAGTTGAGCCAATACATCACAAACTTCCACCTACTAGATGACTTCCAATCCAGATTCAGGCCTGGGCACAGCACTGAAACCAGCCTTTTCCACATCGTGGATGATGCCCTCCAAGCCCTTGATCAAGACAAGACCTGTCTTCTAATCCTATTTGATCTATCCTCGGCTTTCGATACGGTCAACCACAAAAAACTCCTTGAACGCCTCAAACTCAGGATGGGACTGGATGGCCTTGTTCTTGAATGGTTTAGGTCCTTCTTCCAGAATCGCTCACAGAGATTCCTAAGCAACAGTAACCTGTCTACTCCCTCCCCGATCACTGTTGGAGTCCGGCAAGGATCTACCCTGTCCCCTACAATCTTCAATCTTTACCTCGAAACCCTAGCCAAAGTACTACGCACCGCAAATATCTCCTACCACATGTATGCCGACGACACCCAGATCTACATCAAAATCTCTTCCCCTGAGGACATTCACTCCCTGAATGAGCTCTTGAAATTGACTGTCCAATGGCTCACCTCCAACCAGCTCAAACTCAATGCAAAAAAAACAGAATTTCTCCTAATCTCCCCTCCCAAAACCAACCCTGACATTCAGGAATGGATTAAGGCGATCACAGCTTTAAACTGCCCACCGACCATAGTGGACTCCGCCAAATCCCTCGGAATAACCCAAACTGCAGCTTGAACATGCGGGACCACATCAACTCGATGGGCAAATCAGCCAGATTTCACCAGAGCTACCCAAGAAAACTGAAACCTTTCCTTGACACTCTCGACCTAAAAATGGCAGCTCAGGCACTAGTCATCTCTAGACTGGAATATGGTTGCTCTACCCTCTCGAGTCTACCCAAGATCTCCCTGGCCCCACTAAAAGCCTGCCTCGACGCAGCCACCAGACTATTAACAGGCTCAAGAAAATTCGACCACACCTGAAAGCTCTGAACTGGCTTCCTCTTGAGGCCAGAATCCAACTCAAACTGGCCTGTATCACTCACATAGCTCTATACTCAAATTACCCAGCATTTCTTGCCCAGAAACACGTGGTATCCAGAGAAGACAAACTCCCGATACGCCAGAGACCTCTTGCTCCAACCAGCACGCCTGCGAATAAAAAAACCTTTCAAATCGGGCCTTCTCTGGGGCCGCACCGAAAATATGGAACTCACTCCCGCTCGTCTACCATTAGAAGAATTCCATCTCTCGCACGCTTTAAAAAGGAGACCAAAACCTTCCTTATGGGCAAATTCCTCTCCTAAACCTTGTTTGCAACCACCTCAGCGACTTTGCTCCATTTCCAATTACTGCCACACCTTGGATAATCTGGATTCTATCCACCCGGCACCACTGGGCATACCACCTCGGGATCTGGGACCGCTTTTTATCGTAAAAAGTATTTACATGTTTTATCCCAAATGTCCCCCCCATTCCCAAGTCTCTTGTATACAACTTGTTAATCCTGTAAAGCACTCTGATACCCTAAGGGATCAAGTTCGCACTCTATAAAACACAAATAAAAAAATAAAATAAAGAGCAACAGGGACAGAGGACAATCCTCTTGTGCAGGTCTGTGTAAGACATCAAAAATTACTCTACCAGCCCCAACTCATGCCTTTGGTGATGCATATGACAGCTTGATTCATTCTATAATCTCAGGGCCTAGGCTCATCTTGCACAAGGTCAGAACCAAATAATTTCAATCAATCACATCAAGGCCCTTTTCCATATCGATTGAGGCCAAAACTGCTATCTGCAACTCCTTGAAGTATTCTCACACAACATGAAAGCCTCCTGGGGTAAAGCCCCATCATCCTCACTGGAAAAAAACTCACCTGTTCTCGGTGCACCAAATCAGGAAGTATTCCTGCAAGTCTCATTGCTAATATTCTACCTAGAATCTTACAATCTACATTCAGCATATGTAGCAGCCTTTATAAGGAGACTTCCTGTAGGTTTCTCCAAGACTTGGGTAAGGTTACTATCTTGGCTTCTGCACTTGTACATAGGAGCTTTCATTTCAGACTAAATGTTTCATACATTGTCAGTAATTTAGGTGCTAGGATGGTGTTATATATGGCCGCAGGCCAGGCCCTGAGGCCAACCCCCATTGCGCATGGCTAAAGTAACAACGTAACTTTTTAAACTAAAAAAGAAACACAGAAATTCACCAGCTATTATCTCAAGTAACTATAACTCACCATCACCATGCAGTGTTAATTACCCTCTATATTATATTATGTTATATGTTATAAAGAGCTTGTAACGCGCACAAATACTCTAGAGTGTCCTGGCGCGGGAGTGAGCTGGGGGTGAAGCAAGCAAGAGCCATTTAGAAGAGCTGACTGAACAGATGCGTCTTTAAATGTTTTTAAAAAAGACGGAAGTCTTGAATGTGCTGTAGATCCGAGGGGAGAGCATTCCAGGCAACTGCTGTTTTTACAGAAAGAGACTGGCCCGCCCAAACGTGATCTACGAAATCGCGGAATGGTCATCCGATATTACATCACTCATGATATCTACTATGGCATAATTGATAATATTACTACAACATTTGCAATGAAATTATTGATGGAAAAACTGTGCATGGTGGGGGAGCGATATGTACTTACCTTAACACATGAATGTCTGTGTTTTTGGGAGTTTACGTTTGTTACTGAACATTTCCTCTAACTATAACATTACTTTCTCCTTTGTTTTTTTTAGTGTATCTATATATATATATTTATCTGGCATTTGCCATTCTGTAGTTATAGTAATAACCTAGTTTCCGTAAGAAGAGCGTGTTTTGTTTTGCTAATAACTTTAGCGCTGTTTGACGAATCTTCCCACATTTTTCAAAACTAGTTTGGCAGTCACTTCAGCTGCTGTTTTGAAAGTTTTGGAGTGATACATCAAGCGGGTGCTGAGAAAAAGGAGTGGGTTCCAAAACGCATTTTCCCCATGCAATTTCCCATAGGGATTTTAGACACGATTACAGCCTGAACCATTGAAGGAATCACACCAAATTTATCGGAAAGCTAGATCTTGAGCCAGAAATAGTGGTTTCCATAATTTGGTATAGATCTGTTCAGTAGTCTTGGAGTTATTCAAGTCAAAATATGTATGCATATCTAGCGATGCGGATCCACTGAGGTGGATCCGCAGAGCCATGAGCCAACTGCAATATCGTAATTGGCTGGCGGCAATCTGAGAGGACAGTTGCGGCTGCCAATTTGGTCATCGGAGCTCAATTCCCAGGGGGAAAAATACAATTTTAAAGTGATGGAAGGGGTCAGGGAAGAGGTACCCTGACCCCATGGGACTGATGGAGGGGGTCTGTGGAGGGAACCCTCATGGGCAAGATATTGTCAAAGAATGTTTTTTTAGCACGCAAGGGTCCACGGATCCATGGCAGTGCTTAGCGTGACCCCCTCTGTATGCTCTGCAGCAGATCCACGGATCCAGACCCCAATAAAAAAAAAAACACACCTGCTCATAGACTCACACACTAACACACACACCCACTTACATACCCACACACACACACACACACTCACACACCCACTCACAGAGCTGCAAAACCACTCGCACACCCACTGACAAACTCACACAACCACTCGCACAGCCACTCAGACACCAACACAGCCACTCACAGACTCACAAACAACTCACAGACCCACACATGCATTCACACACCCACACACCCACTCACACAACTGAACAGCCACTCACACACCCACTCACAAACCCACTAAACCACTCACACACCCACTCACAGACCCACACAGCCACTCATACACCCACACAACCACTCACACAGCCATTCACACACCTGTACAGCCACTCACACAACTTACAAACCCACACAACCACTCACACATCCATACAGCCACTCACACACCTGTTCATACACCCACACACAGGCAGTGATATACTTATAAAAACTGCAATCGCATATGTTTGAATAAAATGTGTTGTTGTTTTAGTATTGAATGTGTGTCTTTGTATGGGGACGGATCCGTGGATCCATCAAATGAATTTTAAAACAAAGAAAGAATTGGTGCATTGCATTTATAAAACAACTACATAAGTCACCTTAATTAAAAAAAAAAAAATGTAAATATATAATAAGAATGAATGGTTGAATAACATGTACGTATAAGCTTGTGAAAATGTATATTAGTAAACTGAATTTATGGCTCAAATTGTAGTGCAATTGATATTTTTATAAGGTTACAGGGATGTTATAGTTAGGAAATAGCATCAAAGAAATGTAGAAATTCATTGAAAAAAACAAATATTACAAGGACCTTATAGTTAGGAAATAGAAGTAAAAAACCCTAGAAATTCACTATAAAAACCAAAGGTTACAGGGATGTTATAGTTCGGTTCAGATTTTACACACACAAAACCATAGAAATTCAGCACTTATAGTTACCTGAGCTAACCATAACTTACGCCCCTCGCAATGTACTGCTTATGACCTCCCATAGTACATCACTCATGACATGGTCAGTGACATCACTGATGACATCCTTTTCGGTAAATCAATCAAAAGTCTGCTCCTAGCAGGTAGGACCAATTTCAAAGCTCCTGCTCACTGGGAGCAGACTTTGTGTTTTCTCCCGCTTGGTGAGAGTTTTTAAAATGCTCCTGCTATGTGATAGCAAACACGGGCTTCCCTATCTACGCTGGTGCAGGCAGGTAAACAGACCAAAGTCTGCTCCCAGTGGGCAGGAGCATTTTTTAAGCTCCCGCCCGTGGGGTGCCTCAAAAGGCAAGGTAGAGACCACCCCAGGTCCAAAACATAAAATGTGGACAGGGGTCCGCGCGGTCCCCTTCCTTAAAGTAATATGCCACAGGGGCGAGATCCTCAGGGCCTTTAATGGCTCGGAGAGGGGGACCACTGGGCCTCTCTTTACATTTTGTTAAATTTTGGCCCTGGGGATGGGATCTCCGGGGCCTTTAGAGTCATGTGAAGGGGGGCCATGCTGCACCCTCCCCACATAAATTTCTGCCCGGGGTTGGGCTCCCCAGGGCCTCTGTGTTAGGTCAGTCCCTTGTATATACCAATTACCTGCGGAGTCGTCCAGCGGGGGTGATGGAAGGCTGCTAGGCCCCTGATTCCTTGGTACGCTGCCACATAGGTAGTGCAACTAAACCCACTGCCCTGTATACAAGCACACCAGCGAAAACAGGGAAAGGGAGAAAACAACAGGCGCTTCCTACTGCGGAAGCAGCCATGTCCAGAAACCCCCTGGAGGAAGTGGATCACCAACATGTGGGGAAGGAACCTCAACTTCATGTGGAAAAGCATACAATAAGCAGCGTACAGTGCTAAAAACCAGGCATACACGGTGTCCCTCTTGCAGTGAGAAAGACTGCGTAAATGCCCAGGAGTCAGGGTTAGACACACGCTCGGACCTTGCGCAAGGGAAGTCTCTGGAGTCACAGGAACGAAACAGATAGAATCGGGTAAGTCTCCTGCTCAGGTGCTATCTTGAAGAAGATTGACAAGCACCGGGGAAGTGTGTAGGTGGGGCTTATATCCTGCCCTCCATCAGAAGATGCGTATCAGCATACTTACTGAGTCCCCCCCCGGGGGTTTCTGAGCTCATTCACCTGCCAGTCATTCCACAATAGCGCAAAGAGGGGTTGGCTAGCTTGGGTGTCCCTCGCACATACACAACCATGCCTCTGGCACCACCATGGCAGTAACCCCCCGCAAGGACTGTCATCTCAGCGGTCTGCCTGGCTTGGCAGGGAAACGATCATGAAAACGCCTAAGCAATAGTGGACAGTTGAGGTTCTGGTCTGGCTTCCACGACCTCTCTTCTGGGCCATATCCGTTACACTCAATTAAGTATTGAACCAGCCCCTAACTACCTTAGAATCCAACACACTCTGTACTTCATACACAGCTTCACCCTCTATCTCTACGGAAGGTGGTTTATCAAGTAATCGTGTCAGGGCATTGAAGGGCCAGTGTAGGGACACGTGAAAGACAGGATGGATCCTCCATGTGGAAGGCAGAGACAATTTAAGGGCCACTGGGTTGATGACTTTTTCAATGGGATAGGGACCTATATATTTGAGTTTTCGTTTATTAGCTCCTTGTAAGTGCAGGTTTTTAGTTGCCAACCATACTTTGTCCCCCACTTGGTAGTCTGGTTCTTTATACGCTTTTTTATCAGCATAGCGTTGGTCGTATCTTTGAGCCTTGGTCAAATGTTCCTTCGCCTCTATGAGGGTCGCACGCAAACATGCGTGGTGTTCCTGCACAGATGGGTGTTTGGAGGTGACCAGCCATGCAAAAGGAAGAATCTTGGGATGTCCTCCATTTAACAAAAAGGGGGAACACTCCACTGAGGAGTGCTCCGCATTCTTGTAAGCTAATTCCACCGTCCAGAGGAGAGAGCTCCTCTCGTCTTCATCTTGGAGAGAAAAACAACAAAGGTACTGCTCAAGAGTCTGATTGAGACGTTTGGTCTTGCCGTCCGTCTGAAGATGGTAGCTTGTGGACAATCAGGCGTCAATTTTCATGGCCTCGCACAACGCCTTCCAAAAACGGGAGGTGAACTGTGATCCCCTGTTGGTGATTAGTACTGTTGGTATTCCATGGAGACGTACTACGTTTTGTAGGAAGGATTGTGCTAGCTCAGAGGAAGACGGAACCTTTTTCAGAGGGATAAAATGACCCATTTTTAGGTCTTGCGCCTAGCGTTGTAGTGCATAGCACTGCTCGCGCAGCGCGAGACCTCTTGTATGGGGTTCTGAAAGCTGACCACACGCTCGTGCGTGTGATCAGGCTTTCACCGGCTGCCATTGGCTTTAGTGTGCTTTTTTTAAACAAAAATAAGGCATGCAATTGGGCAAAGGTGGGCGCATGTCCCGCCTTTGCTCCGACCATTCCCATTGGTGTCTAGCACACGCATCAGCGCGGCACAGACAGGCTCCCTAGCCCCTGCTCCTCTGTGGTGCGCGCGCACCACTGGTTTCAGCATTACTCACGCAGCACAATGTGCTCATTAAAAGCCAAATGGGACGTACATCAAAAGCGGGAGACAGCCAAGTTGCCTGTGTGCTGATTTTCTTCACCCCGAAACTGCCCCCTGTTCTCCTCCTGGTCTGTATCAGGATATCTATGCCTCCATTCCTGTGCCCTTTCAAACTGCCATCACATCCTTTGCTGTAACTCCTAAAGCTACCCTCTTCCCTACCCTCTATACCATGAGGGTGCCCTCGCCTCCCTGGTGTATCACATGAAGGTGCCCATCCCCGTTGTAGCTGCCCTCATCCTTGTTTGACCGCATGTGGGTGCCCTGTGCCCTGCTCTGCCCAGTGTGCCCGCCCTCACCCCCGCTCTGTCAGCTTGCTGCAGTTGCCCTGTCCCGTACATCTGACCTCAGGTCTGTCTCCTGTGGGCATATATGCGGTGTCTTTACTCGAGATCTACCCTTTCAGTTGTCCCGTTCTCTGCTTAGGATCTGTGTATTTTTGCGGTCAATAGGGGGGTGCACCGGCTCCCTGTCAGAGCACCAGTTCAGAGCCGGTGAGCAATTTAAATGGGCAGGTACAGTGTTTCTGCAGTTTACTTCTAAAGGGAGAGCACCTGCCCATTCTCAGCAGAGCTGTAATACTTTCAGTGGAAGAGTACCGGCACTCCGCAGTATCACGCGGGCATTCTGGGACAGTGAGTACACACGCTTCTATATTTCCATTTCAAGTTCTGGAACCGGAGCACACCTGAAGCTAATGTCAAATATGCTCCAAGCCCACTGACACTCACTCCTCAAGCAGTCTCCAGGGAATCTTGGCAAAGCTCGCCCGCGCCCTCCGGACCTCCTGTAACCTTCCAGTGCTGGTCGCTGCACAGACACTGCCTGATAAACATACTTCCCATGGCAGGTTGACTGGGACAGACCTTATCCCAGTCTCCGCAGCGGGTGATCGCCAGCAAACATTACAGAAGAACTGGGGGGGTCGCTCCAAACACATCTTTTGAGAGATGCAGTGGTGCCCTGCAGTTTCAAAGTTTGGAGCCAGGGCACCAGCCGCTTAATCCTGGCGCTCCCCTCACCTGAAGTGTTTGACACCGGGCAGATCTCTGTATTTCCCAGTTCCACCGCTTCCTTATAAACGTGAGAGCTGGGAGCACTTAAGCTGAAGAAGCCTTGCTGAAATGAAGTTAAGTTCACACTTACCTCCATGCCTAGTCGCAAAGTGACCCCAGACTCTACTCAGCACGGGTTCCGTTGCTGAATAGCAGCCTAGCAGGGGCGCCTGTGAGTCAGGGTGGTTCTCCCCCGAGGCAGGTAATGTGTAACCTGTATTTTGTAATCTGTAAATACGTCACTCTCACCCTGAGTAACCGTAGAAGCCATAAATGTGGTTTCCTACTACCTTGTTACTGTAAACCTTCTCATGTAGCCCTCCTAGCTCTGATGTAAAGCGCCCTGACACCTCTGGGGATGTAAGCGCTATATCAAATCGCATAAATAAATGTGCAATATTGACGTGTGCATTACTCCTTGGAATTGTCCCAGTTGACTTGCTATGACTAATAAAGTACATTTGAATAGCATTTCATGGAGGGCCTGTAATCCACCCTTCCCTCTGAATATTCTTTGGGGCTCGTTAAAAACACACACTTGAAACGAGCACCAGCACTTTCATGTGCGGGTGAGTGGGGGTCGGTAACCGGTACAAGTTTCCTTGTGTGCCCGGGATGGAGGCGGCAGATCGCCCGCCCCCTGTATGACCCGGGGATAGCTCTGGAGTTTGTGTGGTTGTTGCAGCGTCAGCACCAGGTACGGCCCCCGCCTCTCCCGCCGCCTGTAACGCGATCCACCTGGAATGAAAAGCTAGGATCTGGCAGAGAACACGCTGCGAACATGTTTTTAATGCCTCTGCTGGAAAGCGTGAGCAAACTCGACCACGCTGAGTGAGCACAGCTTGTTTAAATTCGGCGCTCTAGCCTGTAATCCACACCCACTCCTGGCTGTGTGTTTGAAATGTCTTGTTTTTGTTTACCATAGGTGTTCGGTGCTGTGGGGCACACATGGGGGCAGGATTGCAGCCGCAACGGGGCTCAGTGGGGTGGAGAATGCTGTGGTTGTTTGCACTGAAGGGGTCACGTGTTCAGTACGTGTCCGGCGGGCTTGCGCCTTCCTGTCTTTTGGGGTTGATAGGGTGGCAGTATGAAGCGGGCAGATGTTGATGTCCCAAACTCATCCATGGGGTAACATCACAATGTAAACGACAATGCCTTTTATTTATGTTTTTGAAAGCCTGCAAGTGGTGCATGAACACACACTTTGTACAAGAAGCAAGGCTGGCAGTAATAGAGGCGCAGTAACTGTCAGCCTTGCTTCTCGTAAGTAACGACTATAAGTACTTACGCACGGCTTGCAGGTCTTCAAAACACAAATAAAAGGCATTGTTATTTACAATGCCAACAGTTCAAATTCACAAATGCTAGACCTATTGCATTGCAAATGCTTGTTTTTTTCTAAGGAGGACTGAGATGCATATAGAACCTGGGTTAAACTAAACAGAATAAAAAAGAAATTGATGCATGTTACATACTGTGATGTCAATGAGTGCATATGCATGTACAGAATAGCCGCTGCAGATGGAGTGACAGTATGTATGTGTGTGTACTTTGGCATGTATGTCTGTATATGCGTGTATTGCACTGCAATGCAATAGGTCTCGCATTATTTAAGTTTGAGCTATTGGCATTGCTAAATAATGCAACACCAATAGCTAAAACTTTAATAATGCGAGGCCTATTGCATTGCAAATGCTTGTTGTTAGATAGTCCACCACCACCAAAACCACAGTGTAGCCCTCACTTATGGGCATCTACACAATAAAGTCCATAGATACAGTGTGCCATGGAGACGGGGGAATGGAGTGTAAAAGACCTGCTGGTTTGGTATGATTGGATTTACCTGAACACAAACGGCACAACTGTTTATATACTGCACAATGTCTTGACGCAATGTGGGCCACCAGAAGTATCGTGCTGTCAAGGCGGTGGTCTTGTGTATTCCCATATGTCCTCCTGCTGTTGAGTCATGTGTCCAGGACAAGGCTCGGTTTTGTAGGGATTCATCCGGTAGAACGAGCACCTGAGCTTGGTACAACAGGTTGTCCTTCTGGTTGCAGAGGGTTGGCTCCTCCAGAATCCATGCTTGGTGGTCTACCATGGCCATTTGAGCCCTCAAATCCACCAGAAATTTCTTGGTGGAAATGATCGCTTGCACCAAGCCTGGGAACAAGGCTTTCTGGAGAATCATGGGCAGTTCTTCCCGTTCTTCATCTTTATCCGGTTCTTGAAAACACCCGTGAAAGGGCGTCCGCCTTGCCATTTTGCGGACCCGGACGGTATTTTATCACAAAATCATAATCCGAGAAGAAGAGAGACCATCTCAGCTGCCTTGGTGTCAGGGCCCTAGCTGTTTTTAGGAACAGCAGATTCCTGTGAGCAGTAAAGATCTCAATAGTATGGGTGGCCCCTAACAGGTAATGTCTCCACTCTTCGCATGCTCTTTTTATGGCCAGTAGTTCTTTGTCGGTGATACTGTAGTTGACTTCACTGGGGGCCAACTTCCAAGAGTAATATGCCACGGGGTGTAGCTGACCGGTCTCAGGATGCCTTTGTGATAGCACCCACCCTAATGCATACTGGGATGCATCAGTTTCCATGGTGAAGGGCAGACATACATCAGGATGGCGTAGGATATGAGCCTGCATGAATTTCTCCTTTAGCTCCTGAAAGGCATGTTCGGCTTCTTCATCCCACACATAAGTGGCATTTTTCTTCAACAGACGGGTGATGTGTTGAACAATACGGGAAAAGTCTTTAATGAACCTCCGACAGAAATTTGCAAACCCTATAAAAGCTCTGCAACACTTTCACGTTTTTAGGGGAGGTCCACTGAGTAATAGCCGACACCTTTCGGTTTTCCATGCATAGTCCCTTGTTGTTTATTACATACCCCAGGAACTCTGTTTCGGGCACGTGGAACAAACATTTCTCCAGTTTGGCATGGAGAGAATACCACTGTAACCGAGCCAGTACTGCCCTAACATGCCCCACATGTTCTGCCAAAGTAGCGGAGTAGATGAGAATGTCATCGATGTAGACAATACAGAACAGGTCGAGGTGACCTCGCAAGACCTCGTCCATGAAGTATTGGAAGGCAGCGGGGGCGTTGCATAGCCCGAAGGGCATCACCTGGTACTCAAAGAGTCCGAACTTGGTTCGAAACACCGTCTTGCATTCATCCCCGTTTTTAAGACGAACCAGAGGCCCCTCTAAGATCTAGTTTGGTGAAGATACCTGCCCGCTTCAGCTGGTCCAACAACAGGGGAATAAGAGGCAAGGGGTAGCGATTCTTCACAGTGATCCGATTGAGCGCTCTGTAGTCTATACAGGTCCTGAGATCCTCCTCCTTCTAAGGGATGAAGAACAGAGGCAACAAAGCAGGGTACGAGGAGGGTCGGATAAAGCCTGACTGGAGGAGTTCATCAGTGTATTCCCTCAGGTGCTGCGTTTCAGGTTCTGTCAAGGTGTACACTCAGCTGCATGGTATCAAGGCCCCTGGTGTCAGGTCAATTCGGCAGTCGTATTCTCGATGCGGTGGTAATTGGCTCGCTTGTTGTTTGCTAAACACAGAGAGGTATTGATCGTAATCTGGGGGTAACGATACAGCGGAACACACCAGAGAAGAACCATATCCCGCTGCCAGATAACTGGACTGTGATTCCTGCTTCTTCTGTTGCAGGACTTCGTCTTTCTTGCAGTGGTCCTTGCAGAACGTGGAATTCATGGTTACTGAGCGATCAGCCCAGCACACTAAGGGGTCGTGTAGAGTCAACCAGTGCATACCTAGAATCAGGCAAAAATGAGGAGCATCTATCAGATCAAACTGTATATACTTGTGGTGGTCATCCCGAACTGCATCCACATGGGATGGGTGTGGTATTTCACGGGACCTGATGTTAAAGCCGTTCCAGCCACTGCCTTCACAGGTTCTGGGATTCCCTTCTTTACGCATGGTATGCCCGACTGTTGTGCGTAGGTTTGATCCATGAAGTTGCCAGTGGCACCAAAATCCAGTAATGCTGGTACCTTCTAAGGTCGTTCCGGTCCCAACCATAAAATCACATCCACGTTGAGATGAGCTACGGATGTCTGCAAAGTGTTGGCTACACTGGGGGAGATCTCAAGAAGTTTTTCTCTCAAATAAGGGATCTCGGTCTTATTCGAGTTCTTTAGTTTCCCGAATTCCCATTCAGGTCTCGGTCATGTTGAAGAACAGCTTGAGTTTGTACCATTGGTGTCTTCTCCATCATCCTCATCCAGGCCTTACACTCCTTTAGGAAATGTTCTCCCTTGCCACAATACAGGCAGAGCCGTTGTTTGCTTCTCTTTCCATTTCAACCATGGTTAAGGGACCCCGAATACCATTAAAGTGCATGAGTTCTACACCATCGGTAAGCCGCAATCCGTCTTCGGTAACTGGCTTGGGCCGTGGTAGGAAGTATTGTGATTCAGTCTTCCCTTTATCACCTTTCCTTTCCTGGGAGCGATGATCCAGCTGCACAGTGAGGTCTATCACTGGGGCATGTGTACTTCCAGAGCAAGGACGTCCTTCAGTTCACCCCGTAACCCCCGATAGAAGAGTGATGTTCTCTTGCTCTCAGGCCAGTCCGTTTCGATAAGCAGCCGATTGAAAGTAGTGATGTACATCAAGAGGTCCTGAGTGCCTTGTTTTAGGGTAATCAGTTCTCTATCCAAGGACAGATGATGGGACCTGCTGTCGAATAACCTCCATATTCGTTGCAGAATGCCGGGTAATCGTAGAGAACAGCATCATCTTTCTCAATCAAGGGGGTAGACCAGCTGGCAGCATTACCACTCAGATACGACATTATGAATGCGGTTTTGGCCTGGTCTTCATGAAACACCGAAGGTTTGCAGAGGAAGTGCAATCGGTACTGATTCAGAAAGATGCCGAATTTCTTTGGATCCCCAAAGAACCGTTCAGGTGGGGCAAGTGGCAACTGAGGTTGTTGTATTATATTGATAGGAACTGCGTTGCCTTCCCCTTGTGAGGAAGTATGGCTAGCACCAAAAAAAACAAGAAACAGGTGACGGGCCCTCTAACCCGGTATAGGCACCATGCACAGGGGGTACGTCTTCCCCATGTGAGGGAGGCGGCAGTGTCCAATCCTTGATATAGGATCTGGTGCTGCTCTCAGGTTTCCCCTGTCTGGATAGTCCTGCCACTTCTGTGCGCACAGACCCTAGCTCTTTGCGCAGGTCTTGGTTCTCGGCCCGAAAGGCCTACACCTTGATTTGTAAGGTGGTCAGCGTCTCAATAAGGGTGGCAAGCATTTCGTTGGGTTCCATCACCTAGGCTGTACAATAACCGTGGGGTTGTCAATCTGTCAGGTCAGTCTCCTGTATATACCACTGACCTGCAGAGTCGTCCAGCGGGGGTGATGGAAGGCTGCTAGGCCCCCGATTCCTTGGTACGCTGCCACACAGGTAGTGCAACTAAACCCACTGCCCTTTATACAAGCACACTGGGGAAAACAGGGAAAGGGAGAAAACAACAGGCGCTGCCTACTGCGGAAGCAGCCACGTCCAGAAACCCTCAGGAGGAAGCACATCACCAACGTGCAGGGAAGGAACCTCAACCTCGCGTGGAAAGGCATACAATAAGCAGTGCACAGTGCTAAAAAACAGGCATACACTGTGTCCCTCGTGCAGTGAGAAAGAAATATCCTGAGCCCAAGCGCACCTCTGAGACAACTTCCAGCAAGTTTAAGTCACTTTTCTCCTCCAGGAGAGTCCATAATCATAGTTCTGGGCGAAACTCTTGTAAACACAAGTAAATGCAGGAATGAACAAAAAAGAAAGAAGAAGTAATGAAAAGCAGCGTTTCCACTTATCTGGGGTACATCGTGCACGTAGCTCCTTGTTTAGTTCACAGGAGCAGTTGTTCATAGGTGTGGTTCCCGGGTAATGCCGATATGCAGAATCCCCACACTGTCCTCGTCCTCCTCAGGCGGGTTCCACTGGAAAGCAGGGGATGCAGCTGGTAATACAAACGGCCAGAGGAAGCAACGCGGCTTCGGTTCCTCGCGCTGCCTTCAATATCCTTGGCAGTTCGGGCTGGACTGTTCCCATGAGGCACAGGGTCAGACTGATTTGCATATGGCCATGTCTGAACTGGGGTGGCAGAGTGGGCTAAAGAACGGTGATGGATCAAACCCAGATCTGTTGACTGGGTGTGAGTGTTTGATTGGTTCTGATGCTCCGTCCATCACCACCCCCTTTTGTACCGCTTTGTTCGCCATAAGTTGGCAGGGTATGCTCAGACGTGAGTCCCTTGCTCACTTTGCCACTGGATTCAAGCAAGCCTGGCTGAAGACGGCTGAAATGCCAGAAACCGGTCCTAGGAAGCTTGTTTCCGGTCCAGGGAAGGCATGGCTTGGCAGTTCGGGCTGGACTGTTCCCATGAGGCACAGGGTCAGACTGATTTGCATATGGCCATGTCTGAACTGGGGTGGCAGAGTGGGCTAAAGAACGGTGATGGATCAAACCCAGATCTGTTGACTGGGTGTGAGTGTTTGATTGGTTCTGATGCTCCGTCCATCACCACCCCCTTTTGTACCGCTTTGTTCGCCATAAGTTGGCAGGGTATGCTCAGACGTGAGTCCCTTGCTCACTTTGCCACTGGATTCAAGCAAGCCTGGCTGAAGACGGCTGAAATGCCAGAAACCGGTCCTGGGAAGCTTGTTTCCGGTCCAGGGAAGGCATGGCTTGGCAGTTCGGGCTGGACTGTTCCCATGAGGCACAGGGTCAGACTGATTTGCATATGGCCATGTCTGAACTGGGGTGGCAGAGTGGGCTAAAGAACGGTGATGGATCAAACCCAGATCTGTTGACTGGGTGTGAGTGTTTGATTGGTTCTGATGCTCCGTCCATCACCACCCCCTTTTGTACCGCTTTGTTCGCCATAAGTTGGCAGGGTATGCTCAGACGTGAGTCCCTTGCTCACTTTGCCACTGGATTCAAGCAAGCCTGGCTGAAGACGGCTGAAATGCCAGAAACCGGTCCTAGGAAGCTTGTTTCCGGTCCAGGGAAGGCATGGCTTGGCAGTTCGGGCTGGACTGTTCCCATGAGGCACAGGGTCAGACTGATTTGCATATGGCCATGTCTGAACTGGGGTGGCAGAGTGGGCTAAAGAACGGTGATGGATCAAACCCAGATCTGTTGACTGGGTGTGAGTGTTTGATTGGTTCTGATGCTCCGTCCATCACCACCCCCTTTTGTACCGCTTTGTTCGCCATAAGTTGGCAGGGTTTGCTCAGACGTGAGTCCCTTGCTCACTTTGCCACTGGATTCAAGCAAGCCTGGCTGAAGACGGCTGAAATGCCAGAAACCGGTCCTAGGAAGCTTGTTTCCGGTCCAGGGAAGGCATGGCTTGGCAGTTCGGGCTGGACTGTTCCCATGAGGCACAGGGTCAGACTGATTTGCATATGGCCATGTCTGAACTGGGGTGGCAGAGTGGGCTAAAGAACGGTGATGGATCAAACCCAGATCTGTTGACTGGGTGTGAGTGTTTGATTGGTTCTGATGCTCCGTCCATCACCACCCCCTTTTGTACCGCTTTGTTCGCCATAAGTTGGCAGGGTTTGCTCAGACGTGAGTCCCTTGCTCACTTTGCCACTGGATTCAAGCAAGCCTGGCTGAAGACGGCTGAAATGCCAGAAACCGGTCCTAGGAAGCTTGTTTCCGGTCCAGGGAAGGCATGGCTTGGCAGTTCGGGCTGGACTGTTCCCATGAGGCACAGGGTCAGACTGATTTGCATATGGCCATGTCTGAACTGGGGTGGCAGAGTGGGCTAAAGAACGGTGATGGATCAAACCCAGATCTGTTGACTGGGTGTGAGTGTTTGATTGGTTCTGATGCTCCGTCCATCACCACCCCCTTTTGTACCGCTTTGTTCGCCATAAGTTGGCAGGGTATGCTCAGACGTGAGTCCCTTGCTCACTTTGCCACTGGATTCAAGCAAGCCTGGCTGAAGACGGCTGAAATGCCAGAAACCGGTCCTAGGAAGCTTGTTTCCGGTCCAGGGAAGGCATGGCTTGGCAGTTCGGGCTGGACTGTTCCCATGAGGCACAGGGTCAGACTGATTTGCATATGGCCATGTCTGAACTGGGGTGGCAGAGTGGGCTAAAGAACGGTGATGGATCAAACCCAGATCTGTTGACTGGGTGTGAGTGTTTGATTGGTTCTGATGCTCCGTCCATCACCACCCCCTTTTGTACCGCTTTGTTCGCCATAAGTTGGCAGGGTATGCTCAGACGTGAGTCCCTTGCTCACTTTGCCACTGGATTCAAGCAAGACTGGCTGAAGACGGCTGAAATGCCAGAAACCGGTCCTAGGAAGCTTGTTTCCGGTCCAGGGAAGGCATGGCTTGGCAGTTCGGGCTGGACTGTTCCCATGAGGCACAGGGTCAGACTGATTTGCATATGGCCATGTCTGAACTGGGGTGGCAGAGTGGGCTAAAGAACGGTGATGGATCAAACCCAGATCTGTTGACTGGGTGTGAGTGTTTGATTGGTTCTGATGCTCCGTCCATCACCACCCCCTTTTGTACCGTTCAATATCCTTAGGCAGGTGGGCTGGTTGCGTTGAAGATGGAGGAAACAGCAGGGAACACCAGCTGCCCAGGAAGAGCAGCGCAGAACTGCCGGCGCCGCAGACTGCGTAAATGCCCCGGGAGTCAGGGTTAGGCACATGCTCTGACCTGGCGCAAGGAAAGTCTCCGGAGTCACAGGAGCGAAACAGATAGGATCGGGTAAGTCTCCTTCTCAGGTGCTATCTTGATGAAGATTGGCAAGCATCGGGGAAGCGTGTAGGTGGGGCTTATATCTTGCCCTCCATCAGCAGATGCATGTCAGCACACTTACTGAAGCTGCCCCAGGGGATTCTAGGGCATGTAGTTTAGCAAGCTCATTCGCCTGCCAGTCATTCCACAATAGCACAAAGAGGGGTTGGCTAGCTTGTGTGTCCCTCGCACATACATTACCTTGCCTCCGGACACCACCATGACACTCTGGAGGCTCAGGAAGGGTGTCACGAAGCCTCCCTCCCTATATAAACAAATTTCAACCCCATGGTAGGCTCCCTGGGTCTTCTGGAGGCTGAGAGGGTGCCACGCAGCCCCCCACCCCTTTAGGCATACAACCCTGGGTTCCACGCGGGGCATAAACACAGTAAATGTGGCCTTGTAGCCATTTATTTTTTCTAGGAGTCCCACGGGATTGTGGCATTTTTGGCTGATTTGTTTTCCTTTTTGGTTCGGGGGTAGGGAGAGGGGTCCCTCTGGGTCCCCCATGAAGCATAGCGGGTCAGGGTATCTGTAATATATATATATATATATGTGATCAAGACCGGCAACAGCCGAAACGCGTTATGGCGGAATGGTAGAGTGCTGAATAAACACTTCATTGCACCAAATTGGGTCCACTCTCGTTTTTCTCTGTGAAAGAGAGGAAAAGCAGGCGAGCGTTCCATATATATATATATATATATTCTCTTTCTTTTTTTAAACATGTTCAGGACAGGGGACCACGATCCCTGTAATGGCTGCCAGCAACATTTTTCTCAGGTTGCTGGCAGGCAATCAGAGTGCTTGCTCCGGCAAGAGTCTGACTCCTGTGAAAGCGAGATGACCCAAGGGAAATAAAGCTCCCTGGGCCAATCAGAACGCTCTCATTTCTCTTTTCTCTGCCCGCTTGATATTTGACAAAATTTCCATGCACAAATGTGTCCAAAAGCAGCATCTTTTTTTGTAAAGTATTGTGGAGATTTGAATGGTGCCCAAGTTAGTAGAAACACACAGATTACTTTTCCTATGGAACAGCTGTAACTAACTAGTGGCGACTGCCACTAGGATATATATACATTTTGCCCAGTTGAAGGCGGAACTCAAAATGCATTGGCGTCCTATGTCGGGTATTTTTCGCATTAAAATAAAGCAACATTGAGCAGCTTGACAGTGTCATGCTACTTTTCGTGGGGTATGGTAAAGAAGTGCGGCTGATTCTCAGAGAAAGAGAACAGTGAGTGTGTGTGTTTTGCGTGTGGTGTGTGTGTTGCTTTGTGTGTGCTGCTTTGGGTGTGCAGATCCTTTTTGGGATAAGCAGTACGCTAACTTATAAAGGTCCAAGACCTGCAGTACCCAGGTTCCATTTTAGATATTACATTACCACGGATCCCAAAAAAACATACACAGATTGTGAGAGACTCCAAAATGGGAACAGGTTTCCATAATACCTGTCCAGAAACAATGGAGTCTGGGCTCCATTTTGCACAAAGTCTAGGTTAGTCAAGACAAAGGCTGTGCACAGCAGGGTCTGGATATCCACAGAGAGTTGGATTTGGGCCTGACAGCAGGCCAGGTTCTGTGTCCAACACCTGCTGTGCATGGCTGAAAGCTATCCATAGTGAGATTTGGTGCCTGCAGTGGGTTGGTCAGCACATGGCCTGGCAACAGTACAGTCAAAGCGCCAAACCCCAGCTCCGCACAAATGAAAGCTGTGCGCAGCTTGGGTGGGCTGCCTGTGCCAGTTTGGGTACAGGGTGTGATCATAGGTCACACCCTGCAATCAGTTCCTGCTGCTTCTTCACACAACCCGAGGCCCAGCACACAGGGGGTTGAAAAGCATAGTTCCACACAAAAACATGGAGATATTTACTGAATAAAAACAGTAAAAAATGAGTTCTGGTTTTGGCACTACTGCTCTGTAATGAAACGCCACGTACACCAGTCATTTATACACAACGGAAAGTCCATAAGAAAAACAACAATCCCCCTGAGGTGTGGTTCTGTCCTGGAACCATTAGGCAAATACCTGGATTTATTTATCAAAGGCTTTGTGCCTTTAATGGGATTACATGCAATTAGGGTGTTTGGAGACGGGAATGTGGCCATCCCTCGTTGGACAGCTAGTCTATCCCAAATCTCCAGCACTTTGTGTGTCAGGTTTGCAATGCAAGCTTTGTGCAGACGGGAGTGTCTGGATAACTAGGCGAGGTCCCCTAGAGGCTGGCAAGTGCCCGCTCTGTCCATATGCACACAGTGCTTCTCGCTCTCTCACACAACCCATTCAGAAATATAGCATAGATGCGCAGTCCAACAGTAATCCTGGAGATTTGGACAGGCCAGTCCCCCCTCGGCTCTGTGGGAGCCTAAGAAGTGCAGCAGAAATGCAGGGTTGTTTCCCTTTCCATATGAAAGACCTGAGGTCTGCCTGTAGCCTTGTAATGTTTTCGGAGGGGATGGGCGTGGGGAAAGATTGAAATAAATATAGAAGCCATGGAAGGACATTACTTTTTTCATCTGAAAGTGTCTTGAAGCACACCCGTATTTGTTTTGTCATTTTCTTAGCTCTTTATTGTTCCTCAAATTTGGCATGCATGCACTCTTATGTGCCCCGTCCCGAGGGCACACATGTAAAAACTCAAAAAAGGTGTGACGCGCGATGTGCGAGTCACCTAAGAGTTACACAGCTTTATGCACATTTGTGATCCACATTATACACGTACTCAGAAGTATTAAAAAAAAGTTCAATTTGTTTATTTCTACTCATTTTTCAGTGTTTGTCCGTCACATCAAAGGTATGGGATTCCGTAGATTCATGCATTTTATTTGCTCAGGAATTGCCCATCCGGGCCTAATCGTAGGCATGTTAAGAAACTCTAATACTCCATTTACATTTGAATTCACCCAATGCATTTCGGTCATCTTTGACCTTCGTCAGGGGTATCTACAATGGTTAATAAATATATGTCAGCCAAACAAAATAGTTCTTATTAAGCAATAGTAAATTAACAAACTTTCCTTTTCCGACCCCTGCCCCTTAAACAAAACATTCAGTGTTATTGAAACGAATATCTAGTGCCATCTTCTACCTACTTGTTCAGTGCCAATCACCCCCGTCCTCCATTAGTTACCAACCATAACCCGCCAAACAGTGCTCCATAACCTTAAGTGCAAACCTAACTATCATGTGCATGATTTCGCTAGTAAAACTAAATATAAACCAGTGATGCCACCTATAAGAATCCTCCCCGATTTACAGCTGACCGCATCCGCTATCTAAAACATTTCAGTCCCCGGTTCCCACCTGCGGTAATCCTGCCACGTTACAAACAGCGTGCCTTCCTTCTCAATGCTTGAACATAGTCATATTTGAATCACCCCGCGTAACTGCTTATAAAGCCACACGTAACGTTCCCCAGCTGTAAACAGTCTGTATTACCTGATCATATGCTCCACCCTCCAGGATTATTCTACAACCCAACTGCAATGACCACAATCCCTCTTATTTGAAATACGCATTGTCATGCGTATTTCAAAGTCTTCGTACAAACCAACAACTACTAATAAACCCTACATGGCCTCCCCCAATGCTGAACAAAAATCATAATGCTCTCCCCGATTACAGTACCAAAAATTTGATGGGAAAAACATCCTATATTCCTAATTCCAAATTTACATTACCCCAAAACCAATGTATGGCTCCCCCACCTGTAAACAAACATTCATTCACCCACCCTCAGGCATCTAAGTGCACTCCTCAACAACCAAAATTCAAACAATAAAAATACATTTCCTATTCCCCCTATTAGTATCAGTCCATAAATCAACCAAAAATGAAGTGTGTCCGTAAAAATAAAATTTTTTAATGCTGCCAATGATAATTTGCTGACATGTGAATATTCTAAATGTTTGTCCCGCCGGTAACATGTTTTCAACGGCCTTTGACGTGAAAAAATCTTGTTTGTAGAGATCCATATTTTGATTTTCCAACTGGGGTGCTTGACAAGGTTGGAACGGAAGGTAATGAAATCATCTGAAAGTGTCCTGAAGCACACCCATATTTTGGCGTGCATGCACTCTTATGTGCCTCGTCCCGAGTGCACATATGTAAATACATTAGTTTAAAAAACACTGAATGTTTCGTTTAAGGGGCAGGGGTCGATAAAGGAAAGTTTGTTAATTTACTATTGCTGCATAATAACTATTTAATTTGGCTGACATATATTTATTAACCATTGTAGATACCCCTGACGAAGGTCAAAGATGACCGAAATGCATTGGGTAAATTCAAATGTAAATGGAGGATTCGAGTTTCTTAACATGCCTGCGACTAGGCCCGGATGGGCAATTCCTGAGCAAATAAAATGTATGAAACTACGGAATCTCGTACCTTTGATGTGAGGGACAAACACTGAAAAATGAGTTAGAAATAAACAGATTTAACTTTTTTGAATACTTCTGAGGACATGTATAATGTGGAACACAAATGTGCATAAGGCTGTGCAGCTCTTAGGTGACTCACACATCGTGCGTCACACCTTTTCTGAGGACATTACTTTTTACCACATTGATGCAGGCCAACCAGGAGATGTGAAGTGGCTTCCACCGCTGAAGGTCCTCCAGTGTTGCTTCACTGTGGCGTGACCAGTGTGCCCTCATCCAGGTGGTTAGAGTGTTTTTGATTGTAAAAGCCTAGGTACTGTATAAAATGGGAGGTCTACTGAAAGTGAGAGAACGTCTGTAGGTGGAGGAGGCATTGTGGCAGGAGGATGAAGTTAAGTGCCTGCGATCTCGCAAGGTTGATCTTGTAACCTGGAATCTGCTCGTAAGTCTGCAGCGTTTGATCAACTGCAGGGAGGGAGATGTCTGGCTCCGCTAACGCTAGAAGAAGGTCATCTGCATATATTAAAGCCTTGTGGTCTTGGCCTCTGAAGGGAATACGCTTGTTATCTTCTAAGTGTCGCAAGTGAATAGCAAGAGGCTCCACCACAAAGACAAAGAGGAGGGGAAAGAGAGGGAAACCCTGTTGGGTGCCCCGCACTAAAGGAAAAGAATTAGTAGTTTGGCCATTGATGCGGACAGATGAGATGGGTGCCAATTAGGAGGCCATGATTTTACTAATCATGACAGGCCCTAATCCTATTTCTGGAGGACCACTTTGAAGAATGTCCTGCTGTCTCGGTCAAAAGACTTTTCGCCATCTAAAGAAAGCAGAAGGGCGGGGATAGAGTGTTGTTGGGCCTTTTTAAGTTGGGGTGCAAGGTGTTGAATATTGTCAGATCCCTGTCGATATCGTATAAAGCCCACCTGATCTGGGTCTATTAATCCGGGGAGGAGGTTTTCTAGGCGGTTGGCCAACATCTTAGAGTAGAGCTTTGCATCAGTATTTAGGAGGGCAATTAGGCAGTAAGATGAGCAAAGCGTTGGATCTTCACCTGGTTTGTGGATCAATGTTTTTTTAGAATTGGACATGGACGATGTAAGGCCTGTGGAATGGGTGAAAGAATTGTAAAGTGTGAGCAAATGAGCTTGCAACTGGGGCAGGAAGGCCATGTAAAATGACGGAGTGAGGCTGTCCGGGCCAGGAGATTCACTTTTGGGAAGTTCTTGGAGAGCTCTGTGGAGCTCAGAATTCGAAAAGGGCTCCTCTAGGTCACGAGCTTCAGAAGGATCTAGTGGTTGCCAGGGACAGTTCTGGAGATATGTGGCAATCTCAGTTGGGTCCTCTCCCCCCCCCCGAGGCATATAGGTTCTGATAGTAGGCTAGGAAGGCCTTCTGCTTAACCGGCTCTCTGACAGCCCAGTCAGAGTCGCCTATTTGGAGTTTTGCAATGTAAGACCTAGTGTGTTGTTGTCACAACCTACACAAGGAGAGAGACTACCTTAGCCTCTTCCTCATAATATTTTTGTTTGAAAGTGATTAAGGAGTGCTCGACTTTGTTAACCTGATGTGCCTGAAGTTGACAGCATAAAATAACCAATTGACATTTTGCCAGTAGCGTGGGGTGTTGCTTATCAGTGTGCTCTTGTGTGAGAATGTTTTCAGTGAGTTTAGCTTCAAATAGGTGCACCTCTTGATTCCTGGCTATGTATATGGAGGTCAGCACTCCGCGTGTGGTAGCCTTAAAGCCGCCCCATAGGACATGAGGAGGGGTATCTGGCAATGAGTTAATTGCAAAATATTCTGTGATATCGTCTTGCACAGCTCCTTTGTCAACTGGGTATCTCAGGAGATGAAGAGAAAGGTGCCAGCACAGGGGTGCAGGAAATAAACCATCACATGGTGTCCATGTGCGCTCAGCATGCACGTGATCCAAAAAGAAGATATCGGGTATCTGAGCTGAGGTGAGGTTGCTCAAGAGGGAGGAGGAGACAAACGGGTGGTGGATGTGGGACTAAGTTAAGTGTCCATAAGAGTAGAAGGAATAATCTGTTGTGTCTGTGTGCAGATATCACCAAGCATCAACTAGGCCTGCTCCTCAAAGCTTTTTTTTTTTAGCATCCCAGACATTGCACTCGTGCCCTGTATGTGTGGTGTATTTTATCAAGTGCAGGGTCCCATACCAAGTTGAAATCTCCCCCCAAAAAATTATCCCCTCTGCAAGCCTTAGTTGTTCTGAGAGTGTGATGCTTGAATGTGTCTTGCACCTGGTTAGGAGCATAATGGTTAAGGGGCATCAAGGGTGTCTCTTCCCCTCTCCACAGTCAAAGGGAGGAATCTCCCACCTGGGTCTCCAGTTAGTTTGGTAACTTTAGTATGAAAGCCCCTTTTTACAGAATATAGCGAGTCCAAAAGTCTTAGAATCTGCATATGCCCAGTGCTGGTGCAGCTATTTATGGTGGGCCATATGGTGGCAATCAAAGCAAAGTAGATGGGTCTCCTGTAGGAAAATAATGTTGGGTTCACGCTGCACAAGGAAGCAGTTTGCTAGCAGAATTAAGCCCACAAATGTTGCGGGAAAGCAGTTTCAAATCATATAGTTGGTCATGGGAAAGGTCAGTTATTCGGCGAAGCAACCCCTTGTTGCCATGATGTAGTTATGGGTATTGCAATGGCGAAGAGACCTAGCGGGGAAAGGGTGTACGATTGTGCAGGAGAAGACTAATGGGCCCAACAGGGCCCAATTGTGTTAACTACTACATGGAAGGTCATGAGGGAAATATCACATGCTAACGAGGTATCACCCTCAATGGAGGAGAGCACCAGACGGGGGTGGGAGGCCAGGGGCAACTCTGGTAGACAGTGTGCTCTTTAAGTCGACCCAGTAAAAAGAAAAAGACAGGTATAGAAGACAGTCAACAAACAATCAAAGTTCGAGCTCTGCGATCCGAGCTCTGCTAGGTGAGCTGCAGATCGGAGGGCTGGGGAGCAGACAAGACAGTTCAAGAGGGGGATCCAGGCATGCATGGCGTAGATTAAGTGTCTTCAGCCGAGGAGTATGCCTGTTCCGTTTTCATCTTTTGGAGGTGCGCAATAATGTCCGCTTTCACTATGTCCGAGGCTTGTGCTGTCTTGGTGTGGCAGTTACATCCTCGTCGCTGGACCGTATGCCAGATGTCTGGGTGCGTGGAAGGAGGAGATGTATCCCTGCTAATGGAGTCTCCCAGAAGGCCGATGAGCGTTCTGGCCTCCTCGAGGGAGCAGAGCATACATTGTCTCTCATTTCAGGGGTAAAACAATCCAAAGGGGTGGGCCCATTGATATTTGATTCCCTGGACACATAAATGCTTAGTCACAGGCTTAAAGACGCGTCTCTTCATCAGGAGTGATCCTGGAGAATGAGCCTGAAAAATCTGCATAGTATGGCCCAAATAAACTATGTCTGCTTTACCACTTGCTGGTTGGAGCACAGTTTCTTTATCTTGGAAGAAGTGGACTCTAGTAAGAGTATCTGGGGGTGCATCTGGCCAACCTGGGGCAGCAGTAACAGTGTGTGCAGAGCTAGGGGAGTGTCCTCCAGCTCGCCCCAGATAGTCCTCAGGAGGTCTGTGGTGAAAGACATGATGTCCTCCCCCTCAGCTCCTAGGGGGATGCCCCTGATGCGGAGGTTGTTGTGTTGCCCCCGATTTTCCAGGTCCTCCTGTTTGGCCTGGAGTTTGATGGGTTGTTCTTCCAGTGCATTGACCCTGCTCCACATGGCCTCTTGGTCTTCTGCGCAGGTGCATTTCAGGTCATCTACCCAGTCTCCCACTGCAGTAATGTCCTTGTGAAATCATTGAGACAGCTTTTAAAATCTGTTTCCAAAGAGCCAATCTCTTGGTGAACGTTCGCTAAAACATTTTCCAGGTAGTCCTGCATTATGGAGAGGGGGCACCCCGGAGGTTTGTGAAGCTGGGTCCTTCTTGCTGCCTATTTCTAAAGTAGCTGATTTAGCCTAAAGGGAAAACACTGACCTGTCCCTGGCAAATGTACCTCTGGGCATAGTAGGCAAGGCTGCTGTCTGGTGCTTTGTAGAGGGATTAGGCTAACAGCTACAGGCAGTTTATCCTGCAAAATGTGGAGACAGAGGGGTGGAGAAGGAGGTTAGGATCATGCAGCTCGGAGGTCAGTGTCACTGAGAGAGCACCCTAATGTGGGAGGAATGCAAGGCAGGGAGGATCCCTGGGGTTGCAGACAAGCCAGGCACATCAGGTAGGGTGCAGCAGAGGGTAAGTATTCACAGCCTGGGCTCAACTGTTGAGGCGAAAAGGTCTGGTACCCAGTGACTCCAGTGCCCAACATGGCACCAGGGAGTACGTTTCAGTAGTGGAGCGGGGCCTTAGGAGTCGCAGAGCACACCCCCAAAGCTCAGTTCTCCCAGGAATGCATCAGAGCTAGGGGCCGTCACAGGTTTGTTAAAGTGTCAAGTATTCTCAAGGAGCGGTACTGCCCATCCAACGGGGGCACACCAGGTCGCCCTGTCCAAGACAGGAGCTAGGCACAGTCCCAGCAGGATGTCTTTCGACTGAAGGAGGTGGCCAGAGGCCGCGCAGGTGGCGGGTGGTCCGCAGGAGCCAGAACTGTAGGTGGTGCTCACCTAAACCCCCACAGCAGTAGATGTGCTGGAGAACTTCAGGCCCATGTAGGATGGACTGGCAAGTACAGCCGAGGGCTGCGCTAATATGCGGCGAGGGTTCTGCTATGTGCATGGAGATGGTGCGCTAAAGCTCTAGTGAGTACAAGGGGCAGGAGAGGACCAGAGAGCATCCCCACATGGAGCCTCAAGCCACGCAGTCAATATCCAGAGCCAGTGGCGTGTACAGTTGTAACAGGCCCAAAGACAGCCATTCTCCTACAAGCCCTCCGCCCCTGGCATCCACAAAGAAGGGGCCCTCTGCTAGGGGGGCCATATCAGTGTTACCGGGGGGGGTCACACCAGCCCGTTCAGCAGTTTCAGCTAGTTCCCAGTGCCTGGAATCGGTGGGGCCACAATGGCCAGGAGGCAAGGCAGTCCCGCTAGTAGCGCTGTATATGCCCACTTGGATTGTCAGAGCGCCTTTAGGCCACTTGCAAGGGAGTGGAATGACGTAAGATCCCAATACCTCTCCAAGACTTTCCCGCCACCAAATTATATACTTGCTCGGCAAGAAACCCTCAGGGGGGAAAGGGTTATACGACGGAGAAGAGATTGCCAAGCCTTCACCAGGTTTTTCTCCCTCTTCGGACTCTCATCCTGCTCTCTCAGTCTTCTTTTTGACTCTTTGGGTGAAGCTGTAATACAGGTGTTAAATATACATTACTCTTACCATTCCTAATCATTAAGCTCTAGTTCTCTATATTAGTATTACCCACTTTGCTTTCACTTGGCTACTGCTTCTCTTCTAAAAGGAGTTTGCTTTTCTTCTATTAAAACTGCTACATATTTTAATTTTCTCTGCAATTAGAAAAATAAGCCCATTATTATATCTGTTAATCCCTTGTTTCTAATTCTTTTAACTTTTTGGCTCCTATTCCTAACTCAAGCAACTCTCCTTTTTTCCTTGTATTTATATAAACCTCTAATTGTAATCCTTTTCTCTGACATTTGAATGTGTTTTTTTTTTGTAAAAAATGTTTATTTGTCAAATGCACCTTCAGCAGAGCTCTGTAACCCAGAGGCTTCCGTAGCATCAATGAACCAAATCCTGACTTTGACAGTTTTCTCATGTAATAAAAAAAGAATAAAGAAGGGACATGCATATAAAATACAACCCAATTAAGCAAAAAAACAAATAACATACCCCATCGCATAACCAGCCCAGCAAAATCAGCAGGTATGATCGGTGCTACAGTTCCACCCTTGCTATGAAACATGTCCAATAGACACCATGCCGCCCAACACGCGTATGTTACATACCCCCCCCCCAAGACAAGGGAGGAAAAGACTGCAACCCACCCAATCCCTACGCTGGAATGGGCTCCAAATCCAATCCCCTGTAATCCGCCCAGCGCTTCCAGATTTTATAATGTTTCCGCGGGCAGCCTCGTGCTATAAAAATGGGGGCTTCAAGGCCCATACAAAAATCCAATCCTGCCTTCCACACAGACGGAGGGTGCGACGGTCGCCTTCCAAGCCCTCGCAATGTCGAGCTTGGCAAGGGTAAAACCCAGGAGCATCAGGTGGCGCTTGTAGACATTGCCTCCTATATCATCCATAACATGCAGGAGTACTAATTTAGGAGACCGAGGGAGATCCCAGCCCAGAACCTCTGAGAGGCATGCCAGTACACCCCGCCAAAACCTAATTAGCGCAGGACATTCCTATATAGTATGCAGCAGAGTCCCTTCGTCATGCAAGCAGCGAAGGCAATTCGGGGATGCCACCAGACCAGCCCTGTACAGTCTGACTCTAGTACAATATACTCTATGAAGGTATTTAAACTGGATGAGTCGAAGGCTCACAGCAATAGCCGCCCCACGTGGGGAGGCCAGGGCCTCCGTCCAGTCCTCCTCCTCAAGTGAGCCCACTTTCTCCTCCCATGCCCCGCGGAGACGCTGCAGAGATGGGGAGCAGTGCGTTACCAGGGACTGGTAAATTTTCGATATCTTATGGTCCCGCAGGTCCCCCATGAAAACTTTCACCTCTACCGGACTGAAGTCGACCAGCTCCCCCAGACCCACCAAGCTAGGAGAGAGAGCATGCCGGAATTGCAAATATTAAAAAAATTGTGTGCACTGCATTTGAAAGTCCTTCTGCAAGTCCTGAAATGATTTCAGGACAGGTCCCCTCATGACATCCCCCAGGGTGGAGATCCCAATCACATCCCAGTCATGGAAGCCGGGCAAGGCCGCCAACTGCGGCAAACGCCCATTTTGCCAAAGCGGCGTCTCACAAGTTAGGCGATTCCAGGAGCCCATCTTCCGCAACGCCTGTCTCCAAACCTGAAACACCAACTGTGTCACACTCGGCAAAGAACGCCGCAAGGGCGCAGAATAGAGAAGCGTATGTAGTGAGTGATCTCCCATCAAACGGCGCTCTAGGGTATACGCCGGATCCGACCTGTCGCCATACCACCATTCGTTAAGAACCAACAGGTGTGAGGCCATATAGTACGAGAGAATGTCGGAAGTCGCGAGTCCCCCACAGTACGTGGATTTAAAGCAAGTACGGAGAGCATTTGAATGGGTTTTCTTTTACAACACTAATGAAACTCGGGCTACACTACAGCTTCACAAATAAACTAAGCTGTGGGTAAGTATTCTTGCGAGCCTGTAACGTTACTAATAATTCAAGCAATAACCTTTGACCTCTTGTCTGTCAAACTTGCTAATAAACTGTTCACGTAATTAAACCTCTAAATATACGTGTTCAGTCAAAGGAAAGCTAAAGCAACTGCTGGTAACTCGATACCACTCTTCTGATGCATACACAGAATTTTCACCTTGTAAAAACTAAATATTAAACCCTGTGCTTTTAACTTCATTCAGATGCTCCGTAAAATAACATGCGCTTTCAAACAAAATGTGCCAATTCTCTCGTGCTCACAATATAAGGTTCCTCACAAGACTTCCCTTGTGCGTAATTAAACCTCTAAACTCGCAAGCGCCACAAATAAATCAAGGAACAGTCTTACTTTAGTCAGAAGACTCTCAGGAACTTGAATTCAGAAATTTCACACGACGCACTACATTTCAGAAACGACAAAGCCTCGACGCCTCTACCCTGACTAACTTTCACGCCGCTTCAAGATATGCTGCCTAATCCTCTGGAATCTCAGGTGAAGTGCAAGATTCCAGAGGTAACGTTCTGGGACATTCCGATGGATGCACCTGGGGGCAGGGAGATGCACTAGACTGCTGAGCTTTCCTGAGTGCAGCCATCTTGGAATTTCTCCTTGCACTACCTAGCCCCATTTGTCTTACACTGCGAGGGATTTTATGAATAACTACATTCACTGACTTTTTGTTCATGACTGAATGACAGCGGGTTCTGACAGTGATGCCTGACAGGCCCAGAGAGAAAGGGAGAGGGTGGCGGGGCCCAAGGTGGAACGGGTCTCCTACTTCACCCAGGAGCACGTGCCGTCCACCGATGAGGTACCTTCAGCAGCCAACAGGAGGGTGGGAGAAAGGCGCGCTGCCCCGGGGACGGCCCTCAGTCTCCCTAGGCATGTTCTCTGTGGTTCATCCAGTCTGACACCCTAGGGCAAAATGGCATCATAACTCTCCTCTGCCTCAAGGGCGGGTGTTGCTCATTGGCCTGGTCTAGCTAAGGGGCACCAGGTGTGTCACAGCTGTAGTCCTCTGCAGTTGTCTCGTCAAGGAGCTCGATGCAGTACGATCTGCCCTCGGTCAGCGCTGCGGCCCATAGCTAGTGAAACAAAGATGGCGCTGGTGGCCCGAGCAGTCTCAGGGACGTCGGCTATACTGGTGGTCTGTACCTTCAGGAGACACCGGAGATGTTTCAGCAGCCGTCTATTTGTGTAGAGGTGTCTCCGGTACCTCCGAGGGCAAAGTCAGGGTGTAAATGAAGATATAAGAGGCTTTAGGGCCAGAAGGAGGTGGGAGCCCGAAACTTCCACGTCTTACACCATTCCCGGCCAGGCCACACCCCAGCCTATTTATTTTTGATTTGGTAGGATAATGTTGACACCTGGGAATCCTTTGTTAATTGCCTCAATGGTATACTCGAACATCTTGCTTTCAAATACAGTTACAGAAAATACTCTGCCTTTTCTGGAACTTATCATCAAAGTTGTCAATGACAATCTTTGACCAAGTTCATATTGTAAACACTCTGAATGTAACATACTTCTGCTCTACAAAAATAACCACCCGAGAGGCCTCAAAGATGGACAACCACCATACAGCCAGTTTATATGCATCTCTAGTAATTGCAAATGCAAATAGGACTACTTTTGGTAAGTCTTGGTCCTTTCGAAAAAACTGACAGAAATGGGATGTCCGAGGTGTCTGGTCTCAAGAGCACTTAAGAGTTTGTTATGATCCCCAAGAGGAATTACTGCCTCTAAATAGAGTGGATAACTAGGGGGTTGCTTGTGTCACCAAGTTCAGTCCTAATTCAAATAAAATCACCAAGAAATATTGGTGGATCATGGTCACTAGCGGCCTTGTCACAGAACCACCATTATTTGTATTCAACAAGGGGCAAAAACCTTTGTGGCCCTTTAGTTACTATCACTCATCACAGGGTCTACTCCCCATTATAAGTGATTATAAATGCTGCCACTTTTCAGTTTGCTGTCAGGCCACGAAAACCAAGGAATTTAAACCTGGTAACATCACTCATATCTTGCCATAGCATACTAGCTGCAAGCCATTCAACTTTAGTTATGCCATTGGGTACCCCTGTGACCTCATTTACATTGGCCAACCTATGCAGAACATCAAACAACGCATCATTCAGGAGAAAAATATTGAATTCAATGTAGAACAGAAAACACACCTTTAGCATCACACTACAGCTCTCTGAAACCCACAGAAACAGAACTTAGGTGGCAAGTCATTGAACAGAACAGTCCATTGGTAACTTAAAACTGTTGCTGAAGAAATGTAAATTTCATTGAATCATGAAGCCTATCTCTGGTTTGAACACTGGAAGAATTGATTACGAAAATCCATATATAATTCCATCCCATGTGTTCATCAGAACCTGGGCCTCTTTTGGACAGCCTTTGTTGTGCAGCATGTTTGATTAACCTATTGATGTATCTGATATTGATCCATTTTGAGTTTTCCTTCACTTTTCTTTCCGCCTGCCCTCTTTTTCTAAGCCTCCATTCTGCACTTTATTCCTCTGTCTTCCTACTCTTTCTTTTGCTCTCATTAACCAACCTACACATAACATCCCACATCTCCCTCCATCCTCTATTCCATTGTCAGGTTCAGAGAATACGCCGCCAATTCCTTCTGGATGTTTGGACAAGTCAACTTGTTTCCTATAAAAATCGTTATCTATACGCAACAATGCTTCCTTCTAGACTGTATGTTCATACACACCGAGGGTTGCCCTTACCTTAGACACTGGTCACCGCTATCTTTCTTGTGGCAGAGCACCTGTTGTAGCACCCATTTTAGATCCCTCTTGGCACCTTCACTGTTTATTTTTTCTAAAATAATGTTGGCCTTCAGGGGTTGTATTACCGAAGTGCCTGCGGGTGCAACCGGTGTTTGCGCCCACTTTGCACACCCCACTTTGGTATTGCAGAATGGGCCGCAGATACTTGTACGTTCTCTTCTATAATACCAATAGGGCAATAAAGTGCCAGCGCTATCATCAGAGGGTGTTCCCCTCATTTGCATGGGGAGTGACTCCATGCAAATGGGGGAATCCCTTTGCCTCTGCACCCATGCCATAAAATAGACGCGGGTGCAGAGGCAAAGAAGCTGTCCGGAGGGGCACTGACAGTGTGCCACTTAGAAGGTGGCACACTATCTGTGCGCCCCCGGATGCCAGCCCTCTGGAGGGAGGAAAGGGGTCCCATAGACCCCCCAGATATCCCCATGCAGGTGGGTGCAGTCACTCACTGCACCTGCCTGCAAGTGGACCTCTAATCCCTCTTGAAAGTGCAGACGGGTTCCTGCCTGCACTGTGAAACACGTGGTGGTTTCAAAGCAGCTGTTCTGTTTTTCACATAAATTGTGCTGTCCCCAGAGCAGCACGTGTTTGTGGTTGCCCAGGGGGAAGCACATTCATCCTAATACAACACATTTTCCTTATTTGGGCCGGGTGCATCTTTTAAATGGTGCGTGCAGCACACACAAGGAAAATTCGCTGTATCTGTGATACGACCCCAGGTGAATTGCCTTGCTTGCTTCGCAGGGCAGCGTACCTGCATTTGTTTCACCTGCTGCCTGGCCCTTAGCACCTAGCCTGATGGGTCCCACTTATCTTGTTTGGACTCTCGTACAGTACAGATCTGGGGTAGTACTCTGACGACTACTATTAGTGCATGCTACCTAGGTTGATTTTGTGCTCGTATCTACTTCCATATTGGTTAGTCCTTGGTATAATTATTTTTGGGATGCTATTTTGAAATCCTGAATACTGCTCACTTAATGGGTTGTGTGTTTAGCCTAGCAACAGTTGTGTTTCAATCACCACATTTATCTGTCTGATGCCTTATTTTCCAGTAACATTTTTTAGCAGCCAAGTGCTGAATTTTTACCTCTAATTCCTTCCATCAGCTGAATTTACTCCTATTATTAAGTGGATGCCTTGACACAGAAACATTGGCAGAAACAGATATGTACGTTCATTGATACTACATTATATGTTAAGTGTTTGTTTTTGTCCTATGTATACCTCACATTCTCCGTTTAGTTCAAATTGTGTTTTGGGTGCACTGAATGTTTTTCACTATTACTTCGAGAAATATATCACGTTGTTTTCACGCAGGTGATTATGGCATGCAAATGCACGTTTTGACTGAATACTTTGACAACCTAACTTTCGTTTTTCTTTCCAATACAGTATTTTCTGCAGAATATCCTGATACAAACACCATTTGGTGCTATATTCATTTTATTATATATTTCTTCACAGTCTGTTTTCTCCTAACTAGGAGAGGATATCAGAGTGGTATCAGAGAATATCATTTGTTTGTTCTAATGAATAGCCTTGAGGTAGCGCTAGAAACATGATGACCATTAGAACCAAGGTACATTGTTTCCCCCTAAGTTGCCCCATTTCCCCATATTTTAATCATACCGGATAGAGGTAATATAAATAATTTTTACCCTACTAGCCAGGTATTTTTAATTTCCTCCCACTACCATTTTCATATACTTTATCTGAATATATCTTTTACCACCTATAAGTGCTCCCACGTAAATCGTAGGTTGTCTGCGGCGGAACGGGAAGAAGCCTATGATGATGCATGCCACCAAAGGAAAGCCCTTGGGTGAGGAATATTTAGGGGAAACTTACCATTTTCCTAACTAACTTTTGAGTGGAAAGAAAAACAACCCTTCCTTTTTTTTCTTGATTAAAATGTAAAAACACAAATATAGCATACTACAGTGTATTTTCAAATGTTTACTTTTTTCTGTAACTACAGCGGTGCTTTCTAGGTACTAACGTGATACTCTGTAAACTTTTTTTTCATGCAATAAGCAATAAAAAAAATGTTTCCTTACCGTTACTTACTTATCTAAACTGCTTCATTCCTTCCTAACCTCTTATAATACAGAAGTACACCATATTTGTACCTAAAACCCAGAATGCAGACTAAGGGGCCGATTCCAACCCTGGGAAAAGGCTGTACGAATCGTTGTACGGAGCGATTTCTCCGTACGACTCGTACCCGGTAAACTGCCCGTACAACCTAGGAAGTACGATTCCTACAGAAAGCCTATTTGCGTACGTTTCGTACAAAAGACCGTACGGGTAAAAAAAAAACAACGATTCCGATTCGGAACAGCATTCAAGCAGCAGTTTCCGGCCCAGCAAGTACGATTCGTCCCTACGTCACTCCGTACAGCTCTTTTTTTTATGGGAGCCAAACACAGCCGGAAAAGCAGAGTCCGACGCGAACCGCTACGCAACGGAGCCCCGGTACGAGACGTACACGTCCTCCTGGCCTACGACCTGGTGCACCGGACCCGACGCACACGCCGCAGAAGGTGATAACAACACCCAGGGGCCGGGGGGGGGGGGGGGGGAGTGAGGGGCAGGAAACATACCCCATACCCAAAGCAAAACCTATAATATGGAGCCCATACATTACCACCAGGGTCTGGTCACTTGGGGGGGCCTGGCGGCAAACCCCTGCGTACCGCAACAACGGAAGTGGACGTGTATGGTGCGTTGCACACGTACCCCTACGGCACCAGTAGAACAGTCATACGGACCGTACACACGCAACGAATGCGTGGGTACGGTGCGTTGCACACGTACCCCTACGGCACCAGTAAAACAGTCATACAGACCGTATACACGCAATTAATGTGTGGGTACGGTGCGTTCCCCACGTACCCCTACGGCACCAGTAGAACACTCATACGGACCGTACACGCGCAATGAATGCGTGGGTACGGTGCGTTCCACACGTACCCCTACGGCACCAGTACATTTGGGATACGAGGCGTACACACGCCAGGAATGTGGGCTTACGGACTGGCCCTGCATGTTACCTTCATATTGGTGTGTGTAGGTCCAGGCCAGCAGTGTACTGCTCCAAGGGGGTGGGTGGGTGCAGAGGATTCCCAGCAGTGGCCACACATATAGGGGTGGGTGCAGATTAATACCAGCAGTGGACAGAGACATGGGGGTGGGTGCAGAGGACTCCCAGCAGTGGACAGAGACATGGGGGTGGGTGCAGATGAATACCAGCAGTGTCCAGACATATGGGGGTGGGTGCACAGGACTCCCAGCAGTGGCCTGCAATATGAGGGGTGTGTGCAGATGAATACCAGCAGTGTCCAGACATATGGGGGTGGGTTCACAGGACTCCCAGCAGTGGACAGAGACATGGGGGTCGGTTCACAGGACTCCCAGCAGTGGACAGAGACATGGGGGTGGGTGCAGACGACTCCCAGCAGTGGACAGAGACATGGGGGTGGGTGCACAGGACTCCCAGCAGTGGACAGAGACATGGGGGTGGGTGCAGAGGACTCCCAGCAGTGGCCTGCAATATGAGGTTTGTGTGCAGATGAATACCAGCAGTGTCCAGACTTATGAGGGTGGGTGCACAGGACTCCCAGCAGTGGCCTGCAATATGAGGGGTGTGTGCAGATGAATACCAGCAGTGTCCAGACATATGGGGGTGGGTGCAGAGGACTCCCAGCAGTGGACAGAGACATGGGGGTGGGCGCAGAGGACTCCCAGCAGTGGACAGAGACATGGGGGTGGGTGCAGATGAATACCAGCAGTGTCCAGACATATGGGGGTGGGTGCACAGGACTCCCAGCAGTGGACAGAGACATGGGGATGGGTGCAGAGGACTCCCAGCAGTGGACAGAGACATGGGGGTGGGTGCAGAGGACTCCCAGCAGTGGACAGAGACATGGGGGTGGGTGCAGAGGACTCCCAGCAGTGGACAGAGACATGGGGGTGGGTGCAGAGGACTCCCAGCAGTGGCCTGCAATATGAGGTTTGTGTGCAGATGAATACCAGCAGTGTCCAGACATATGTGGGTGGGTGCACAGGACTCCCAGCAGTGGCCTGCAATATGAGGGGTGTGTGCAGATGAATACCAGCAGTGTCCAGACATATGGGGGTGGGTGCAGAGGACTCCCAGCAGTGGACAGAGACATGGGGGTGGGCGCAGAGGACTCCCAGCAGTGGACAGAGACATGGGGGTGGGTGCAGATGAATACCAGCAGTGTCCAGACATATGGGGGTGGGTGCACAGGACTCCCAGCAGTGGACAGAGACATGGGGGTGGGTGCAGACGACTCCCAGCAGTGGACAGAGACATGGGGGTGGGTGCAGAGGACTCCCAGCAGTGGACAGAGACATGGGGGTGGGTGCAGAGGACTCCCAGCAGTGGGCAGAGACATGGGGGTGGGTGCAGAGGACTCCCAGCAGTGGCCTGCAATATGAGATGTGTGTGCAGATGAATACCAGCAGTGTCCAGACATATGGGGGTGGGTGCACAGGTCTCCCAGCAGTGGCCTGCAATATGAGATGTGTGTGCAGATGAATACCAGCAGTGTCCAGACATATGGGGGTGGGTGCAGAGGACTCCCAGCAGTGGACAGAGACATGGGGGTGGGTGCAGATGAATACCAGCAGTGTCCAGACATATGGGGGTGGGTGCAGAGGACTCCCAGCAGTGGACAGAGACATGGGGGTGGGTGCATATGAATACCAGCAGTGTCCAGACATATGGGGGTGGGTGCAGAGGACTCCCAGCAGTGGACAGAGACATGGGGGTGGGTGCAGAGGACTCCCAGCAGTGGCCTGCAATATGAGGTGTGTGTACAGATGAATACCAGCAGTGTCCAGACACATGGGGTGGGTGCAGGGGACTCCCAGCAGTGGACAGAGACATGGGGGTGGGTGCAGACGACTCCCAGCAGTGGACAGAGACATGGGGGTGGGTGCAGAGGACTCCCAGCAGTGGACAGAGACATGGGGGTGGGTGCAGAGGACTCACAGCAGTGGACAAAGACATGGGGGTGGGTTCAGATGAATACCAGCAGTGTCCAGACATATGGGGGTGGGTGCACAGGACTCCCAGCAGTGGACAGAGACATGGGGGTGGGTGCAGATGACTCCCAGCAGTGGACAGAGACATGGGGGCGGGTGCAGAGGACTCCCAGCAGTGGACAGAGACATGGGGGTGGGTGCAGAGGGCTCCCAGCAGTGGCCTGCAGTATGAGGTGTGTGTGCAGATGAATACCAGCAGTGTCCAGACATATGGGGGTGGGTGCACAGGACTCCCAGCAGTGGCCTGCAATATGAGGTGTGTGTGCAGATGAATACCAGCAGTGTCCAGCCATATGGGGGTGGGTGCAGAGGACTCCCAGTAGTGGGCAGAGACATGGGGGTGGGTGCAGAAGACTCCCAGCAGTGGACAGAGGCATGGGGGTGGGTGCAGATGAATACCAGCAGTGTCCAGACATATGGGGTGGGTGCACAGGACTCCCAGCAGTGGACAGAGACATGGGGGTGGGTGCAGAAGACTCCCAGCAGTGAACAGAGACATGGGGGTGGGTGTAGAGGACTCCCAGCAGTGGACAGAGACATGGGGTGGGTGCAGAGGACTCCCAGCAGTGGACAGAGGCATGGGGGTGGGTGCAGATGAATACCAGCAGTGTTCAGACATATGGGGGTGGGTGCACAGGACTCCCAGCAGTGGCCTGCAATATGAGATGTGTGTGCAGATGAATACCAGCAGTGTCCAGACATATGGGGGTGGGTGCACAGGACACCCAGCAGTGGACAGAGACATGGGGGCGGGTGCAGACGACCCCCAGCAGTGGCTGAGATATGGGGGGGGGGGGTGTACATCATTATCAGATGACCATACCTACATGGTGGTATGGACGCATCCCTAACTTTGGACTATGATGATAGTGCTATAACATCACATCACTGACAGCGGTGTCCCACTCCCAGGAGGATGGATGTATTTCACACACTGCATGACACACCACATGTCGGTGTGAGGACAAATAACACATGCATACCCACCCATGGCAGATGCAGCACAATACACACCCTGATATCATGCCACAAGACTGTATAGTCATGTAACTGCCTACAAAACTAAGATAGCCAAAGGGAACACACACTGTCACGCACATCCCAGGACTGATAGGAATGTCCAGGTGCTGATCCAGCCACCAAGATGTTGTCTCTCATGGAAGGAATAGGGTGGAATTCCCCTAGATACAATGCCCACAATGGTCAGTCAGGTGCCCAAATACCCTGCATAACAAGTACCATTTGTGTGGTAGGCCGGAGATTACACACATGCATAGTGCTGAAAAGGGGGAATTTGTCCATGAAGGCATTTCGACATACTCAAAACACAAGTACAGTGACTAGCAAGGATGGCACAGACGATTCAGCAGGAGACATCGGTGAGCAGGCATGGCCATTGTTGAAGGGATCCGTCACCAACAAAGGAAATGTGGACACAGGTCAGCACAACAATAGTGCAACTGTTTGCAGGGAAGATGTCAGGTGCCACAGAGGAAGGAACACTCCTTGGGTCAATGTCTCTAAACAAAATTAACACACACTACCAATGATTCTTTTCAGAGACATTGTGATGGCACACAGATACCATGGGCCACCTCATGACCATCATACAAAAACATTTCTCTGAACCCTAACACATTACCAGAACACCAACTCCAAGAGCCTCAGCACCAACATCAAGTACCTGAAATGCAATAGTGTTGAAAGTAAAAATAAAGGCTTTATTCAGCACTAAAAAAAAACAACAAAAAATAGACTATGTACAGAGGCCAATGGCCAGTCCATATTTCAAGTCCAAGGGGGGACGTAGGGGACCGCGTCTACCCCTAGCTTGCCTGCACAAAGGAACCTCAAGGTTTGTCGACCGGGGGGGGGCATCATCTGTGGCAGTACCAGGCACCGCAGGGACAGGAGGGGGAAGGGTAGGTGTTGCGGGTGCAGGGGGGGTTGTCTCCACCACAGGGGGTGGGGCAGCGCCGAAGATGGAGGTGAGCTCGGCGCTGCACACCGCTGCCAGTGCCTCCATCCGAACCCCTGCACCTGAGGATTGCCCAGGGTCAGCAGACGGTGTGGTGGGTGAGGGATGGGGTGCAGCGCTCTTGGGGGAGGGGGTCGACCTGGTGGGGGACTCAACTCCCATGCCCGGGGACTTCCTCACCCGCTTGTGGGGTGGTCGCTCAGTGGGGCGAGGTCCAGCTCACCCATAAAGATATTCTTTGGTGAGAGTTTGGCAGGGGAGCCAAGGGGAGTGATTTTGGAGGAAGAGGGTTGTGAGGACTGCGGACTGCGACTGTGGCTGCGTGTATGTTGTCTGTCCCCAGACCCTGTGGGTGTGCCTACATCCCCCTGAGTGTGCGTGACAGGAGGTGTGCGCTTTGCCTTACTTGGGGTGTGCTGGCAGTGTCTGGTGGGTTGTGTGCCAGTGACTGTCTCTGTGTGCGTTGGACAGGCATGGGAGAGGAAAGTGTGGATGGGTCTGGGGTAGGGGGGGACGGAGCGCTGCAGGAGACTAACTGCTGCCGTCAGGGAAGAGTCCATGGAAAGCAGAATCCTGCGTTGGTCAGACATCGTTGCTGACATGCCCTCCATGAACGACACCATCTGTGTGAGCAGTTTAGTGTGTCCATGGCAGACATTCAGCACCGATGCCTGCCCAACCTGCAACTGCCGCAGTATGTCCACAGACTCTTCACTGAGGGCAGCAGGGGTGACAGGGGCAGGGGGTGCGGTGCCTGGGCCGAAGGAGACATGGTGGGCCTCTGCATGGACAGAAGGGACGGGAGCAACTGGGAGGGCGGAGATGGTAACGGAGGAGGCGGGGACAGATGTGGGGATGCTGCCAGGTGGTGTTGCAGCCTCCGCCTCCCCCAGGAGGTCAGCGTCGGACCAGTCGGCGTCGTAGCTGGTATCGTGTCCATATAGGTCCTCTGACTGACTCCCCTCGCCCTCCGTGCCACTGGCTCCTCCTGACTCTACAGCACTGGTGGCACTGTCGCTGGGTCCCTCCTCCAGGTCCGTGCAGGTGTCTCCCTCCGTTGCGGATGATGATGCTGTGGGCAAGGAGAAGAAACAGAAATGCATCAGTCACCTGTATACATCTGACACATGAGCACAAAAAAAAATTGGTCACAGTGCATATCAGGCAATGCATCATGAGTAACAGCTAGATTACTCTGCACATATGTAAGCCCTGTACTGCCCAGCTGGTAGTCCCACTATGCCACTTGGACACAAGGAAAAAAATAACACACCAGGCCACTACTTGAATGAGAAATACACTGAGAAGCTAGTGTCTGTGAACCGGTGAGCACAGCAATACAATGAAGTCATGCCACGTCTTGTTTACCCTGAAAGAAACAGTAGTGGTGCACCCAACGTAAACGGACACACCTCAATACTCAAGGTGTCACCACACTCAGAGACCTGTAAGTACTTTGGAACACAAAACGAAAAAATGTTGGTACCTTAGGACTCACAACACTTTACACAATCGACATGTTTGCAATGTGCCAATTTGCCATTTCGTGAAAAGAACACTCATGTGCCTGCATGAAATATGTCTCACAAGGCAGTGCACACAAAACTACATTTACACTGTCATTGAAGAAGCTGGCACCTTTTCTAAGAAGCCACTGTTAGAAATGAATGGTGTTACAGAAAGTACATATAAATGGGCCCACGGAGGTCTGGATGTCTTGAGACTTGTTAGTTTGTATCACCAACAACAAAGGAGTCTCACAAAATCAAGACCACTGTGGGAACATGTATATGGAGAATCTGCAACACCATTTAATTCTAACAGTGGCTTCTTTGCAATGGTGCCAGCGTGTTCCATGAAAGTGGAAATGTCGTTGGTGTGCACTTCCTTGGGAGACATCTTTCATGCAGGCACATCAGTGTTCTCAACACAAATCACCACATTTAAAACATGAAGAACTGTTGACAAGTGCTGTGAGTGCCAAGGTACAATTTTTTTAGAGTAACAACTTGAATTATGTCAGTTGTCACATGGCCATGCCTCACCTGATCACACAGTTGGCTACACATATGACCTACTGCCTGTCATCTGGAGTGGCACCAATGTCCACACCCAGGACAATGCATAAGCTACTGTGCCTGCAATTGGGTTGTTAAAAAGCATAGCTGTACTGTGGAGACACCCTCATGGCAAGCCAGAATGTCCACACAGATGTCAGCACACAAAGTCCAAACTGCGTTGTATCTGAACCACACACAGGTGCCAAAAATGTATGAGCAGGAATCATGTTTGTGAAAAAATGACACAGGCTGCAAAGAACGAACATTAAGCACTGGCCAGCATCACAGGGGCACTGCACGGTGATTCTGTGTACAGCCAATTCTCACACACAGGTCAGACCTGGCAAGGAAAAATCAGGGGTGCCCACGAGGCCTCTCCCGCATAACCACCCATACCTGAGTCAATGTGATTGATACAGATCAAGAAGTGACACCTCTTATTCAGGGTAACAAAAACTGTGCAGCAAAAATTGCTAGATTTACACATCACCTCCTGGGGCTGGCAACACATATTTGTGACAAACAACCAGCAACAGATTTTTGTGAATAGCCACACAGGCACTGCCCAGTGTGAGTATGCACAAGCAAAATGCTGTATCCCTGTCCAGTGGACACATGTAGCACACATTCGAAAAATACAAAGTAGGCCAGGGAACAATGCCACAGAGGCAGACCTATGCTGAACCCACCGAGAATGTGCACAGTGTTGAATGACACACATGATTAGGAGCCAGGGTGTCCCAGGGGACTGTAATGGTCACACTGCTCCGTGTCCCTGGAATGAGCTGACTGTACCATGAGCAACCGTCATGGCACTATGCATATCTCACACTCATGCACATCATGTCTGAGGCCACAACATTGGTCATGCATGCTGCAAGGGTGTTCATTTGAAACCTCACACTCCTGTTGAGAATCATCATCAGTGCCAACAAATATGGACCCCCAACATAGTGAACAGGTCATGGCACAGGCAAGGTACCAACACAAGTCACAGATCACCCTCCCACATGATGCAGAAAGCAATGTGCATCTTAGATTTACTGGAACCTTAGATGACCATGTGCAAATGTGATTACACACAGACCAGGGGACACATGTCAAGGAGGGGAAGAGATGAAAAAGAGCACCAGGTGGCATTGGGGAACAGAAAATGCTCTGCACATATAAACTCTGGGAGTGTATCCAGGCTACAGAGCACTTCCAAAAGCTGGTGACACATAACACAACAAACAGCCATGTACCTACCCCCTCTTTGCTGCAGTCTCTCCTGTAACTGCCTATCGAGGTCAGGGAATACCACCGCCAGGACATGGCTCATGTGGGGGGTCAGGCGTCGGCAGCCGCCGTGGGGGCGAGGAGTGTCGATCCCCCAGCTGGACCCGGGCGATCCGCCGGGTCCAGCACCGGATGGCCTGCCACCTTTTGCGGACCTGGGGCAGGCTCCGACTACGCTCCCCCGCAGATCTCACGGCCCTGACGATGTCCCTCCAGATCTCCCCCTTCTCGTAGGCAGTTACCTGTCAGGATGAGAAAGTGACACAACACCAATACACCTGCTCCATGTCCCAGAGGCACACATTTGAACATCTTTAAAATGTTGAACAGGGCATAGGATGATGACAGGTATTGCATCATTCACAATAAGAAATTGACCTGTGTGCAAGCCCCAATGCACTACATGGCATTGAAAGTCAACAGGTGGCATGAGGGGTGCGACACACTCACTGATCGAGGCACACACTGTGCAGCACATGCAACAGCAGGCTGATGGCCAGCACGTGTCAAGCAGTCACATGTACAACTCCACTGACGCACCCTCAGCAGACTAGACAGACACACCCCGGCACAGATCACTCGCCTGTCAGTCACAACAGCGGATACAACCCTCACTCTGCACACGTGCCAGTGGGGTGTCACAGGTGTCGTGCCAGCTCTGCAAGTCAGACACACAGCACGGCTTACTTGTCACAGCAGATGGGTAGATCTGTTGCCTCCTCCATGCAGCTGTGGTGCAACACTTCACATAGACACTCACCCACATGACAAGGAACATTCACACACATCAATGTCCATCAGGTCGTACACATCATTTGGACACACTCACCACAGGTCCACTCAACTCATACACATCTGTGGGTACAGTCACCTGTCACACCGGGGGGACCACTGAATCACCTCAGGACAATAGGAAAAAAAGCCACCAAGGATTTGCCAGGCTGAATGTGCCATGCACTATGCAGTGAATGTCACAGTAAGCACAATGCAAGTGAGGAGTGCACACAGGAACTACCTCATGCTCTGCATGAGAGAAATAAGCATGTCCCCCCCTGGGACCCACTCTAAACAACATTGCATGTCTGTCACACCTGGACACAATGCCAGAAGTGACAGTCACACAACAAGTGCATAGGGAAAGGTAGTGGAGTCAACACTCACCTGCTCCCCTGGTCTCCCATACAGCTTGGGGTACTGTGGGAGGAGGACGTCCAGCAATGCCTCATTCTCCTCCAGGGTGAATGGCTGGGCCCTCTCCACAGTACGTGACATGGTCCAGAAGAAGCAGCAGCAGTGTGGTCGACTGGAAAGTTGTGCAGACAAGTGCCCTCTCATGGGTTTTGGCTGCCTTATATCTGTCTTGCCGAGGGCCATTCATTTTGAGGAGTACATAGTGATTGGTCAGACACATTTGCATCGTACGTTTACTCCAATCTCTTTAAACATACACCTATGACACGCATTCGCATCGTTCAAATTTTGAGCATCATGTCAAGTCAACAACCACTTTGCAACATTGTATTTTGTGGCCAACTGACTGTTCCAGGACACCTGATGGACACATTTCAACTGAAAACTCAGTATCCATGACAACCAGCATGCATTTAGGGCCTAATACTTGTCCCTTATGTGTCCCCTATGTAATTTTGAAATCCACACCCAGGTACGGTGCGTTTCACACGTATCCCTACGGCACAAGTACAATGGTGAAACGAAGCATACACACTCGATTGCGGGTGTACGGTGCGTTTCATACGTACCCCTACGGCACAAGTACAATAGTGAAACTAAGCATACACACGCGATGATTGCGGGTGTATGGTGCGTTTCACACGTACCCCTACGGCACAAGTACAATGGTGAAACAAAGCGTACACACACGATGATTGCGGGTGTATGGTGCGTTTCACACGTACCTCTATGGCACAAGTACAATGGTGAAACGAAGCGTACACACGCGATGATTGGGGGTGTACGGTGCGTTTCACACGTACCCCTACGGCACAAGTACGATAGTGAAACGAAGCGTACACACGCGATGATTGCGGGTGTACGGTGCGTTTCACACACTTACAATGGTAATACAGGCGTACACATGCCAGGAATGGAGGGCTGTGAGTCGCACAAGGATGTCCATCAAGTACTTGTCATTGCATACTTTCATGTGCAGGCCCTAGGTGTGTCAGCCAGTGATATTGCACATGTCATCTCATCTAGTTGCACAATTGATGTGTGATGACCTGTGTACACATGTCATGTGTGATGGGGCACTGTGTGGCACACATCACCTTGACACTTGCCACGTGTGTCTGTAGTCCAACTGTGCCATGCACAGCAGCAGTGGGATGGCACAGTCATCACCACCCGCACCTGTCTCCTGATGCCAGGGACACTCTCTCAACTGACATGTCACGATCAGCGTGCCCCTATGTGACTATGTCAGGTGTGTGTCATGTGTTCCCATGAGCTTGCTGTTAGTGTTCCGTCAACTGCATCTGCTGTTGGTGCATCCAACATGGGTCTGTGTGGAGATGGGCATGGCACACATCTACGCACACCATGCCACATGTGGAGTCCCACGGCTGTAGGGTCTGTGTGCATCGGACATCATATTTTCCCAGGCATACATGTCTGCGTCGTCTCAATGGCTGTGTTTAATTGTTGTCACGTGTACCCCTTCATCGCAATGTGTGTCATATGTACATTTGACATTCCATGTGACCTGTGCGTGAGCCTTGCAGTCAACTGTCTGGATGAGATGACATCCTTACAATGCAGCTATGTGGATGTGTGTCACTCCGGTGATATCTCTGGCTGTTCACTCAGACTTGCCCCCAGCTCATTTCAGGGCCTGTCATGTAGACTTGACAATCAACAGGTGTATCTGGCTTTTCGTAGGAGTGCCAGCAAGGTGGCATATGTGTCCTGGATGTTTTGCACACACCAGACTCCATAGTTACCGGATGTGTAGTAGCAGTTTAGCATGTGCTATGTTCATTGACATGGATGTTGGCAGACTCTCAATCTTCATGATTCCTAACAATGTCTTGCAGGGCACCGCCTGTCCCCAAGAACAATGCCAGACTTGGCTGCCATGAGGGAACGTGCCTGCATCCGACGTTACAGATTCACTCAACAGTTGATTGAGGACTTGACCGACAGGCTGGCACCACACCTCCAACCGCGACACAGGTATCCTACTGCGCTGACCCCAAAGATGAAGGTGATGGCAGCCCTACATTTTTTTGCCACAGGTACGTTTCAATTGACCATAGCTGATGTTGGTGGGATGTCACAGACAATGTTCATCCGTGTCCTGCGTGATGTTTTGGCAGCCATGTTGGAGCACCTTGATGAATTCATCAAATTTCCTACTCCTGAGGAGTTGACAGATGTAAAAGGTGATTGCTATGCCCTGGGAGGGATGCCCCATGTCATTGGGTCCATTGATGGGACACATGTGGCTTTGGTACCTCCACATGCACAGGAGCAAGCCTATCGCAACCGTAAACATTACCACTCAATAAATGCCCTTGTGGTGTGTCTTGCTAACATGCCGATTTCCCATGTCTGTGCACGTTTTCCAGGATCAGCACACGATGCCTACATCATGAGGCGTAGCAGGGTGCCACAAATGATGCTGCGGCTGCACAATGAACGAGCATGTCTTGTTGGTGGGTATACTCTGTTGGTCCTGTGTGTTGTGGTATCTTTGGCTCTTACGGCATCTCCTGACCCACTTATTTACATGATGTTTCCATGTAGGGGACTCTGGATATCCCAACATGCCATGGCCAATGACACCTCTCCGCAACCCAAGAACAGCTGCAGATCACAGGTACAACAATGCACACGGGCAGGCCAGGCGAGTGATTGAGAGGACGTTTGGCCTCCTGAAGATTCCGGTGCCTTGACAAGACAGGCGGGTCCCTCCCATATGCACCGGAGAAGGTGTGCAAAATCTTCATTGTGTGCTGCATGCTGCACAACATGGCCGTTGAGAAGGCAGTGTCACTCATCCTTGATCCTGATGAGGAGCAACACCAACCCGTGGAGGATCCAGGGCTTGGTCACGAGGCAAGTGATGAAGAGGAGGAGGATGATATCCGGAGTCAGCTCATACGCAACTTCTTCTCATAATGGTGAGTCACTGGGTATGAGTGTGCAAGCTTGTAGCATTGAGTGGCATGTGTTGCAATGTGTGTGTCCAGCTGACTGAATGCAAAGTGACTTTGATGTGTGTACTGATGTGTCACTCGAGTGATGTCATGCCACACAGTTTTGCGGAGAGACTTTCTTTGAAATTTGCATGTGTCCAACATTGTTCATGTTTCGTAACTGACCATGTGTGCGGCGAGATTTGTTTTAGGTGACTTCTTGTGTGTCAGTCATTCCCAGGTTTTTGCGCCTGTTGTCTGCTCGTGTCATCGTGGTCCTCCTGCTATTCCTCATGAGGATTGCAACGTGTGCTGAATCAGCGTTCCATGCACAGACATGTGGAAATGTCAGTTTGGGTAAGGATTGCAGCAAGGCTTTTTGGTGGTGGTACGGGTTGGGAATGTGTGGGGACTGCTTCTGTGCATGTTGTGGTACCATGCATACACGTCTTCTCACCATGGAGCATATAACATGTATCATCACTCCCATGACATGATAGTCACCCTTCTTGACAGTCATCTGTAGTGGAGTGTCGAGTCTGATGAAGGCATCAATGTGCGTAAACCTTGCCTCTGAAACATTGCTGATGCTACGGGTGGACATAGTGTGGGACATCACAACAACTGGCTCTATGGTGATTTGCAGCATCTCCGTGTGCAGCAGGATGTGTTCGGCTCATCCCCTTGACTTGTGTGCCAGTTCATTGGGATTTACAACATCCGTGTTGTGAAGGGGGGGTCCAGCGTATGTCCCACATGTTCTGTCAACTGACCTGTGAGTCTGTTCGTATGGATGCATTTCCCTTTGTGGGAGTTTGTGCAATAAAGGTGTTCTTCACAATTCAAGGTGCCTCATCTCTGTCACTGCAGATCACTTGCCAGTTTGCATGCGTCATCTATGGCATAATTGTCAAAGATTGAGCATATGAGTGTATGTGTACTTCGGCAACATGCATGCATTTCTTCATGGCTAAGAATCTCTATTGTGCATGAAGTACCTGGTTGTGTATGTATTTGTGCAGGTTGCTCCCTACAACGGGATGTCAACGCCTGCTGACGGTGTGTCTCCTGTGTGCAGCTCCGCATTTTGTTGCCTGATCCTGTGGCCGTCATTTTTGTTGATTCTTCATACATTTTCTCGGAGTGACCCATGAGTAACCTGACACTCCTTCATTTACATACACCTGTTGCACTGTGCCTTTCTGACCTCCTTGTCTTTGTGTGCTACTTTTTGCCTAGTTTCTCACCCCTTCCGCCTGCTGCTGCCTCACCTGCGGCAACGCCCCACCGAGTGCCCTGATTCTGCAACCCACACGCCTCCAAAATGCTCCTCCCTTCCCCCTCCACCCATTCTAAATGCAGCCAGCAGCTTGTCTGTGCCACTGTTGCACCAACGCCGTGCCAAAGGCAGAACAGTCTGCGCCTGCAACGTACACAGTGCACGACCCTCTGGTCCTTGCATGACCCACGTCACACAACAGGCTCATGCTGCAGCCACCCTCCAAGCAAGGTCCTCAAGACAATCAACCGCCTGCTATCAGGCAACCCATAAGCGCACACACGACACCTTTGCATGCCGAGTGTGCAACTCCAACTGCCTACACAGCGCTGCCCCGCCTACCAGACCCTGTCAGAACAACCAGGTCATGTGCTTCCTACTCCACACCCGCTCCGTCCACAAGCACGCCATTGGACTCTGTTACCTCCTCAACACAACGGCCCCACACATCACCTTCATGGCAGTAACCTGGTCAAAAGCATCCTCAGCACACAACTTCTTCATTGCTATCTCAGACGGATACAAGATCACTCTTCTTGCTGGAGGAGAACCACACCACCATCCAACATTGGTCCATCAACATTTGCATCCACGTCTCCGACAAGTAACACACTGCCCCACACCCCGCTACCGATCCCCCAAAGATGCTTGATGTAAGTCACCACAGACAAGCTGTGTGGGACACTCGAACCAACATCACCGCCACACCCTGCAACCTCACACACTGGATCAGCTACTTATCCAACAATCTTGCCACATTGACAGACTTTCCTGTGAAGCAAAACAACAGTTAAGCCACCTGGGACAAGGCAGACCTACTGGACTCATACAGATCGAGCCGGACTCTTGTGCAAACCTTGCAACACAAAGTACCTTCATTTACCTTACAGCCCTGGAAAAAGCCACACACAGCCATCACCTTATCATCAGCAAGGACAAGTGGAGATCCTTCAGATAGGGCCGTGGCACCAAAACACACGACATCAAGGAGCTCATCAGCATTGTGAGTGAACTGACAGCAGATCTCCATCCAAAAGACACCTCACCCTTGCAAGGCAGATCACAACCCTTGCAACTTTCTACCACTGCAAGCTCATGGTCATACACGACAGCCTTGGCACACAGAGGCAGACAGCACTATTATCCGCGTGACAAACCCCCCCTCAGGTTCTGGACTCTTGTCTGCAACAAATACACCACCTGGCTCATGTGCACCATCCACTCTGGCTCTCCATCAGGCCCCTTCCCATACAACATCTCAACCACATCATTCCCCATCCTTGAAGCCCACATCCAGGGCGTCCTGAATGTCTCATTTGAGTTTGCCACATTCCATGGGAGCTGGAGGCATGCAGAGATCCAGGCCCTTCTTCAACAACGGATGGCAGTACTGCAGGATCTCCTGGAACATCACCCTGCTTCCCTACACAGCAAATGTCATCAGGAAGACACTCAACGAGCGACTGACAAACTTCCTCCGTGCAAACAGCTCCAGGCAACCAGCACCAGAACATCTTCCACAGTAATCACACCACTGCAACCGTCATCATTGCCACCACCAACGTCAACTTAGCCCTACTCAACAATGGTGAGACCACCCCCCTTGACCCCTCAACGGCATTCTACACCATGTGCTACCACACTGTCAGCTCACACATCTCCAACACTGGTATCCAGGAGGGCCCAGGATTAAATCACCAAGTAGCTCACCAGCAAGGCCCAGGGAGTCAGCCTCCACCCCGCAGCATGTAGTACACTGGGGTCATGTGGCCCATGCCCCACGGCTAATCTCTCAGCGTGATGATCTTCAATGTCTCCATGACCCCCCCTCTCCACCATCACATGCGCACACGACCTCATCATCATCTCCAATGCCATTGACACCCAGCTGCTCCTCAACCTCACCAAAGACCCAGCCATTGCCAGATCCAACCTTCAAGAAGGCATGAGATCCGTTGACAAATGGCTGACCATCAGCCACCTGAGGCTGGACTTGGACAGGACTGAGGTCATCATCTGAGGATTGTCCCCTTACGGCTGGGTCAACTCCTTGTGTCCCACCAGCCTGGGCACCGCACCAGCAGCCAGTGGCCACGCACGCAAGCTGGTGTTCATCATGGACTCATCGCTCACAATTACCATGCAACTCAATACCATCTGTACCGCATGCTGCAAATGATCCACAGATAGATCCACTCCAAGGCAAGACAGACCATCCCCCAGGTCCACGACACCAGCCGGGTCAACTACAGCAACGCCCTCTACGAAGTAATAACAGCAAAACTGCAGGAGAAGTTGTCCACATCCAGGGTGCATCCGCACACCTCATCTTCAACATCCCCCGCCCCAGCCAATCACCGTCCACCTGAGATAGCTAGAATGGCTCACTGTCTGCTGCAGGATCACCTTCAGACTCCTGAAAAAAACTCAGGAGGCAGTCCACAACCCCAGACCCAAAACCGACCTTGGACGTCTGTCATCCAACACCCCATTGGCCCAACTCCGTGCAGCCCACCTTACCCTGGCCACCATTCATCACATCCACAGAACAACTGCATGCAGGAGATAGTTCTCCCACCTCGCAAAACAGACCTGGGACTCCCTCCCTGGGCACCTCAACATGACCCATGACCTCTACACCTTCATGATACTCTGGCAAATTGGTCTGCCTGAGCAGTATTGCAAGCCCCCCCTCAGCAGCTTGAGGCCATCAGGGGTGAGGATTGGGCTCCATGTATATATTTGGTGATACATTGTGACCCAAGTGTGTCCTCGACCGCACTCAGATCCAAGTGTATGGATGGCTGGAGTTAGTTCCACACTCAGGCATACTTTGACATATCCCCACACGTATGTTGTGGACTCATGCTAAATGACTGCAACATAAAATTACAATTATAATTTTTTTATTATAGGTCTGAGGCGCGATTTGTGCACAGAAAAAGGTGCAATACAGGGACCATAGAATCCAAAGTTCACAGGGGGAGATGGGATCCTTGGCATTTGAAGTCATCAGAGTCCAGGCTACAGTGTTTGGCATCATTGGTCAGACTGTGACCAGCAAGTCCATGTGGCAGATGATGTCAGTCAATGAGGTGATGCTGTCGCACATGGAGGCCAGGTGCCACGCCAGGTGACCTGGGAGATGTGGATGGTCCGCTGCCTCTCACGGTCATTTCCGTGGATGACCCACCTTCCTCCGGGGACCCTCAGATGCAGGCCTTGACGATGCTTGGGATGCTCCGTCGGATGAATCCTCCTCCTCCTCCCTCCCTGTGGCTGGTGGTGGTCTTCGCCTGGTGGTACAGGGAGGGTTGCCCATGTTGTCCGCGATCCGATGGAGTGAATGGCTCATGTCACTTTGCACCGCCAGGAGCTCAGCCAGTCTTGCCTCCATCCGTCCTTGGTGTTCTTGTTGACTGGCGTGTTGCTCGGCCTGCTGTTTCTTCATCTCTGTGAGGGTCACCACTACCTGGCTGAACTCCCTGGTGTCACGCCGGTATGCGTCCATGATGTTGTCTATGTGTGACATACCGGTCCCTTCAGCTGGCTGGTCAGGTTCTCGCCTCCGCTCCCACCACCCCTGCCCACATGATCCTGGGCTGCCGTTGTGGGCACATCGGGTCTACGGGACCCCTGAGGGATGGCAGTGTTGTCTGCCTCCTCCTGGGTGCCCGGCGCACCTTGTCCCTCCTGGTCAGACTGGCTCAGGTGTTCACTGCGGGCAGGGCTCCTCGGTGTCTCCTGGGATGTGGCAGGAATGGGGGTGGTGGTTGGCACAGATGTTCCAGAACTAGGTGCTGCAGAGGCTTGGACACCAGAGATGACACCGACACAGGTCGGTCGGGGTCATCCACGGCGTTTTGAGAGGCGTCGCTACCGGTGGGATCAGGTTCCTTCCGAGCCTGGGACTGTGATTGTTCACCCCCCATTGTTGGGGGGAGAATCATCACGTTGCCCTGTGTGTGGGAGACAGACAATGTTAATGCTGTTTCATGCAACATCCATGTTTCATACACATTCAAGTTGGCAATGTTCCTCCAGGTAGTTGTATGTGCCTAGCATACTCCTCAATGTTCACTTGTGGATGGGTATTATGCGGGGGACAGATTGATATGTTCTCCTGAGTTTTTGACATGTAGATTTTTGGCTTGGATGCTTCTTCAGCTATGTATTGGTGTTGTTGTGTTACATGTCCATTGTGACAGTGGGTATATCCATTGCCTGTCCCAGGGGTGTCTGCTTGTGTAAGGGGTGTGTGAGACAGGGCCTGCTGGTGGGTGTAGTGTGATTTGGCACTGGGGCTCCCAGGTGATGTAGCTGTCCCCCCCATGGAGCATGCTGCCATGACAGTGAGTGTGAGTTCCTGTCCTAGATATCTGACCTTGTTGTCTTGGTGTTTGTGTTTGCACTGGTCACAGGAGGTCCTTGTGCTGCCTACACCCGGGCCAAGTGTCAGCTATCTTGTCAGTACTTTCCCAATCCCTGTGCATTGCGCATGGTGCATGGGTATGTACCTGGGCCATATGGGATGAGGGCAATTGTGTCTGATTTGGAGTTCAACAATGCGTTTAGTGACACCCACCCTCCCAGCATACGGGACATCCATTCTTGGGTTGGTGCTTCGTGTAGCATGGGACATAGCATGGCCATGCTTTCTCAATGGGGCATACACATGTTATTGGCATTAGAGTTGTTTTTGACTGTGGTTCTGGCCCGTGAGGGCTTGGGGGTAGTTGCGTGCATTTTGTATAGTTGGGGTGTGGATTCCATTACCCCCATGTTACGCAAGTTGTTTGTGTACTCACCAGGCTCTGGAAGTCCTTGAAGTCCATGTACTCCCACCGGCGGAAGCAGGGCCATCACCTTCTCCTCCCAGGGATGGAAATGTACTGGTCTGCGGGGCCCACCCCCTCCAGTGATGTTGCTCTGGGCGTAGTCATCATTCATTTTTCGCTTGACCGCCCTTCGCAGATCGTACCACCTGGCTTGGCATTCAGTCCTGGTCCTTCTGATGGGTGCAACAGCATTCACCCTATCGATGATCCTCTGCCACAGGCGTGATTTTTCGGCTATGCTGGTCTGCCTGACCAATGTTCCAAACAGCTGTGGCTCGACTCTGATGACTTCATTGACAAGGATCTCCAGCTCCTCCCTTGTGAACTTTGGAGTCTTGTATGTGGGCATGGTGTGGGGTGAGGGTGTGGATGGTTGTGGGTGTGTGGGTGTGAATGTGAAGTTGTGGGTCTGAATGTGAAGCGGGGGTATGTGTGAAGGAGGTTGTGTGAAGGTGTATATGTTAAGGTGGATGGGTGCAGCTGTTGGTGTGTGCTCTCTAGCTGCAGTGAGTCTGTTGCAAAGGCTCATGGTTTGTGTGTGTGGGCCCTTTTTATTGGTCCATTTGTGGGTAGGCCTCAGTTTGAATTTTTGGTGGGTGTGTTATAAGGGGTGGTTGTGAGTTTGCCCCTCTGTTTGCCTGTTTGGATGTGGCCAGGTCAGTAATTTCCATGTTTTGTGCACTGTAGACATGTTTTGTGGTGTTGTGCGAGTCGAATAGACCCTCCTTGTGCTGTTATACATTGCCTATGTACAGTGCGTACATACGCGATGTTGTTGTGAGGTACGTACATACGCGATGTTGGGGTACGCACCGTACATACACGATTATGTTGTTGTGAGGTGCGTACATACGTGATGATGATGTTGTGGGGTGCGTACATACACGATGTTGGGGTACGCACCGTACATCCGCGATGTTGTTGTGATGTTGGGGTATGCACCGTACATACGCGATGATGTTGTTGTAAGGTGTGTACATACGCGATGTTGTTGTGAGGTGCGTACATATACATGGGGGGGCCTGTAGGACTCACACCCCGTGAACTACTTTTCCCGGAATACGAGTCGTACAAAGTTTGCTTTGTAGCGTGTAAAGTCATTCCCCGTGTACGGGACATTTTCCATACGAATCCTAAATCGGAAAGCCGGTCCGAATCGTACTTGTACGGTCGGACTGTATTTTTAGGCTTCGTACGGAAAAGTGTCCGGGTTCGTCTCGTACAACTTTTCCCGATCGAATTCGTACGGATCGGGCTGATCCGTATGTATTTTTCCCGGACTTCACGGGTGGGACGGGACTTGTACGATTCGTACGGGAATAATTACGGATGCGAGTCGTACGGAAAAAAAAAATACAGGATCGGAATCGGCCCCTAAGTGTGGTCTAAACAATATGGCTAACTTTTAATTTTATAAGGGCTTTTATTATATGCTGTTTCCTCATCGCGATGTACATTGACATAACGTGAAGCTTAACGGGGTGTACCATGGATCAATAAACTCCACTGCTCCCTACAACATATCACTCCACTCTATCACACTTTACGCAACTCCACTCTACGACATGCCACTCCATGCCACTCCACTCTACGACATGCCACTCCTCCATACTAAAACATGCCACTCCACTCTATGACACTCCACACCACTCCAGTCAAAGATACGACACTCCATACTATTCCACCCCACACCACTCCAGTCATTGACACTTCATGCTATTCCACTCCATGCCACTCCAGTCTACGATACGACACTTCATGATAGTTCACTCTATGAAACTCCAATCTACGACATGTCACTCTGCGACACGACACTATGACACAACACGACACTCCACTCTACAACACAATACTCTACTCAACTCCAACACACTCCAGTCAACTCCACCACACTCCACTTAACTCCACTCCACTCCAATCCACCGCACTTCACTACATTGTTCTCTATGACACTCCACTTGACGAGACTCCGACTTGAAAACCTTTTTTATTTAACAATAAAAGCCAATTAAATACAATTTTGAAAAAACAACTGTTAAAGCTTAGTTGCAGTTAGGAAAACTATATTTATTCTTTCTGTACATACCAAACTTAACTTGAATAATTATTAGAAATTCTAAAGTTAAATCTTTAATTTATAATTTATGAAACAACCTTTAAATTACTATAACTTGTGCACCTTTGTACAAAGTGTTGTCAACTCGCTAGCCACGCTATGTTAACTATAACTCATGCCTTTACGATGCACTGCTTATACTCATATATTTCATATTACATCACTTATACTATGTGAAATCATAGCATTCATAACAAGAGTTATGACATTTCAAACGACATTTGTAAGAACACTGTCCGCAAGTTGAAGGCAGACCCCTACCTGTCCTGTTATATGCAGATGATGCCGTTCTTATGGCAAAAACAGCCAGGGAGCTACAAGCCCTTATAAATGCTTTTGTGGGCTTTATGGAAGGGTTAGACCTCAGCACCAATATTAGTAACCTTCACGTCATGGTCATTGCCCCAAAAAACACAAATACGCAATCTTTCATGCTCGGTCCCTTGCCCCTTATACGTGTCATGAGTTTCCCATATTTGGGGGTCCTGTTTGATGTTAATCATCGCTTGAGCCCCCTGCTTAAAGAAAAGTTGTCTGATTTTGAGTGGACCAATGCTGCTGTATGGAATAATGCCACCAGACTGCGTCCCAAAACCATTTGCAAGGCCATCGGCAGGAGTGTAATCCGAGGCCATCTGGGGCCACGATAAATACGATCTCCCACATGTGGCAGAGAACAAATTCTTGAGACGTCGGCCCTGTTTACCCCAGAGTACCCTCTCATACCTAGTCCATGAAGAAGTGGGGGTTACTTATCTTTCTGATATTATTTCTCTTGGCCCCCTCTTGGCCTGGGTTGATATATAGACCAAAGGAGCCAAGCTAAATAGAGCAATTTTACATTATTGTTTATCCCTTGACTTTGCCCTCCATATCCCATGGCTTAAGTATGTTAAGACTTCTTTAGCTAACCTAGGAAGGGGACACCTATTTTCGAGCCCTAATAAAATCTTGAAGGCAGACCAAGGTTGGGTCACAGATCACTTCATAAAACTCAAACAATTAGAGAGAGAATCTGTGGCTCTTCACAAGGTATCAGCAGGTGTTATTTGTTACTGAAAACTCATCTCCTAATCGAACCCTACATTACCATCATCACCTCTGCTCATGACTGTTTTCTGCTCGCTAGACTTAGGTTCAACATGTTGCCCCAACTACTCGCCCTACCTCGGGGTTGGCATGAGTTTTCAACCTTAGCATCCACAAGACTCCTTGTACTTTACCTTGTTCTCCAAGTTTTATGAAATCCCTAAGTCTGCTTATTTGCCCCCCCCTCGCAAAGCCCATGGGTTTAAGCAAGTGTGCCTGGCTGTCTTGTTTTTATAAAATGTATCCGATGATATTTTATTTCATGTTGCCAGATTTTTAGCAGCTGCAGTGAGATTTAGAAAATTAATGGGGGACTAACTGCTGTATGAAATGTTATTTTATATTTTTATTTCTTGTTGCCAGTTCTTTAGCAGTTGCAGTGAGATTTAGAAACTCAATGGGGGATTAAGTGCTGTTTGAAATGTCATTTTAAATTTTGTATTTCTTGTTGCCCGTTCTTTCGCAGTTGCAGCGAGATTTAGGAACTTAATGGGGGACTAATTGATGTATGAAATGTAATTTTATGTGCATCTTTAGATACTTTTTATTGGGAGGCTTTTTTTCACTTGATACGCTTTTACGTTTTTTTTATTATTACTGAATAAAGAACTTCTTGATAATGATTAATTCACTGTGCATGGTAGAGGGACAAGTTAAAGTTCACGTATTATGGCTAGTGAGTTCACAACAGTGTATACGGAGGTTTGGGAGTAAGTATGACTAGAACTTTAAGAATTTCTAATGTTTGTGTAATTGAAGTTGGATTTGTATAGAAAGAAAAAAAAAGTTGTAGAAATTTGAAGGTGGTGCATACATTATAATTCAAGGTATAAATATAACTAGAATATCTAATGTTTGTATAGTTTAAGCTTGGCTTATATAGAAATAGTAAATGTTTTCCTAACTATAACGGAGCATTAACCTTTGTTTTTTTTTATTGAATATATATATATATATATATAAACACACACAGACCACACGTGACCAAGACCACGGACGTGGTCGAAACGCGTCGTCCTCTTCTGCCCTGTGAGGAATAAAGCTGCTTTGATGATCGAGTGGGCTCGTGTGGATTCTTTTCTTGGCCAGGAATCAACTGTTTCGAAATATATATATATATATATATATATATAACACACACAGATAGATAGATAGAAATAATAAATCTATCCTTAGCTAAATCTAACTCCACATATGTGTTCCTGGAAGATATATGTATCCTCAAGATAAATAAATATGGGGTTATGAATATGAATAAACTTATCTACAAATACATACCTACGTGATGTTGTGGTACTTGATATTCTGGATGCAATATTTAAGGTAGAAAATATTTAAAACGTGAGATTGCATTGACATCAATCATCTCAAATCATAACACAGGGTTACTTACAGCAATGTCAGAAAAAGCTTTATCAATATAAAATTCGCTCACATGACTAAATAACAGCCATAGCAGACAGTGCCACTGGCAAAAACGAAGCATAAACAGCTACAAATCGTCTCAACTCGGTTTGAGCTAACAATGAAAGAACAGCTTCAAATATGTTGAGGATTTATAATGTTTTTGTTTTTAAACATCAGCATATCGGTTTCTTAAATGTATATTTTTTTTATCAGATATACCCTGTCTATATTGGGTTAACACGTACAATGAAAATCCTTTTTTTATGGAAAAGAAACGTAATTTTGCATCAAAATCCTTTTAGAGAACAGTCTGGTTTCCTTAGTACAAATTACATCATATGCCAGGAAGACCAACCATAATTCCAATACTATGTACATACCATGTGACACATGTCCTGTTAATTTGCCGGGTCGTGATTTGTTATTCAAAATTAACTGTGTACTTTATTGCACACTGGAAGATATATGAATTTAAATGCAAGATGAGGGTTCTGAATTCCAACTAAAATTACTAGAGAGAGACAAGAGAGAATCTGTTGCGATTATCACAAAATGATGATTTAAGGTACATAGTAAAAGAGGAGGTTTGGTATTTTACTTGTGAAGAAAATGGATTAATAAAAAGTGTAGAGTCAGTGCACGTCAAAGTAAAACCAAACGTGGTGAATTCCCGTACTCCACAGTACAAGCTTACTCTTGAAGCAGAGGAGTGAATGGCACCTTTAGAAAATGATTGAGCAAGGCATTTTAAAAGAAGTGCTAGGAAGCCCTTGTAAGTCCCCGATTATGAGCTTAGAAATAATGAATGGAAAATAGCACATGGTAATAGACGTGCACAAAATGAATGTTCTTGTTGTTCCATATTGTCCCGTGGTAGAAAAATCATGCTCTCTTTTGCTCCAAATCCCTGCACATGCAAAGTGGTTCACCATTATCGATTTGTGTCAATCATTAGTCTACATTCCTTTTCATGACGATGGGCAATATCTCTTTACATTAAATTTTTTAACTAGAGTAACGGTCTGGTGTCGAATCCCAAAGGGGCACATGGAGAGTAAGAAAGATTTAGAAAGTTTGTATCTGCCCTGTAAATTGATGATGGCACAATACATTAATGACCTCATGGTCAAAGCTAAAACAAAAGTAGCTTGGTAGGCTTGACACAATAGCACTGCTGAATCGTCTTGCAGAAAATGGTCACAAAGTGTCTCTGTCAAACTACAACATTGCCAGAAAGACATTTTTATTTGGGCCACAATATTAAACAATGAGTGAGGAAGATGTCTACAGAATGCATCTTTATGATTCTGAAACTGAATCCATCAATGACTCAAAAATAAGTGAGTATATTTTTGGGAATGGTTGGATACTGTTGTCACTGGATTCCAATTTTTTCCCTGATTGCAGAGGCTTACTCACAGTGATGAGAGAGATCCAGAGCCTCGGGACCATGAATGCATGAATGACTTCCTGTAGCTCAGACATAACCTTTCGACTGCACCAGTCAAAAAAGATTTCTATTTATTTCATCTTGCGAGAGAAGGGTGCTCACTTTCAGTGCTGACTCAGCAATACAGATGAGCAAACCGGTCAGCAGCCTATCTTTCTGCTACATTAGATCAAGTAGCTAACGTACTTGCTTGATGAGCATTGCTTTAACTGGTCTTGCCATTCAGAAGCATGACTGGATTGTGATGGGCTATACACTTTTTGTACTAGTCCCTCATTCAATTGAGATTTTGACGATTCATGCTTAAACTGAGCATTTGATAAGCAGTCACTTGAAAGGCATGAATAGATAATTCTTGCAGATCATACAATTTCAATTAAACATTGTAATACCTTGAATTCCACCACACTTCTGACAATACATGAGGAAGAGGATACAAGCTATGGAGACAATGATTGTAACCATGACAGCATTGAAATTACAGAATTGTGTACCGAATCAAGACCCGACACTCGAGATGTACCACTCGAATTGGCTGGTTTGATTTTATTTGTAGATGGTTTTTGTCTGAGAGACCGTCAAAGAAAATTGAGAGCAGCATATGCAGTTTGCGCGATAGCATATATTGTTCAAGCATCATATTTGTTTAATGTAACCTCAGCACATGAAGAAGAATCAATTGCCATTGTAAGAATATTCTGCATGACCAATGGATTGAGTGTTACTATCTACACACATAGACAATATTGCTTTGGAGTGGTCCACGATTTTGGCCATCTACTATCACCAAGGTTTTTCTGGACATCATCTGGCACACCCATTAAAAATGGCTCAAACTTTTGCATATGTTGCATGCACTACATTTATCAAAGAAGTTGCAGTTGTAAAATGTGCTGCACATGACAGAGCAGATGACTTGCTTATAGTTAGGTAAAGTTGCAAAATACTGTGCACTTTCATCTAGTATATTAAAATCAAATAAGTAGAATTCTGAAAAAAGCAAATATTGTTTCTGGTCTACATCAGTTCAAACAATAGAAGAATTTTAAAAATCTGAAAAATGATGTAGATGAGGATTAAAAGAAAAAGTAGGTTTTGCCTGACTGTAACGAAAGCAAAAATAGTTTGTGGAAATCAGATGATGGAAAATATGTTCTGCCAAACTTTATTCTAGGGCAGATAGTTCAATACATTCATGGATCCACACAAGTAGGATGTGATGGAATGCTCTGGGTGTTCAAATAGTTCTGGTTTAATCCTAATTTCAGTGCTGTTGCTATAAGTTTGTTAGTGTTGTGTTATTTGTCTGCAGTTAAATGTTGGCAAAAAGACTGCTGTGACTATAAGTCAAATTGGTCATTCCCCACCGTGGACAATAAGAATCTTCACAGTATTTCCATTTCAACAATTTATATGATGCATAACATGTTCTATTTGGTATCTTAAACTGCTAAAGAAGGGTACCAGTGTATTTAAATATGATGTGTCTCACTGTTAAGGATTTAACTTTGGCCACTTCACTGATATCCTGTTTAAGCACGGTTGACCTATTTTCAGACATGTGGTCAACTGCCTAACTGATTTAAAAAATATAAAAATCACAAACTCCAACTTAAGTGTTTTACATATATAGTGGATAAAGTATTTTGAATTATTGATAGATATGTTATCTTTATACTGAAAAAGTAGCCCAGAATGTGTATGTGTTAAAAAAAAGTTCTGTTTAAAGACAGGGAATTAATTTTGCAGATCAGAAAAGTGATGAAAGACCCTACTATAGAATAACTGTCCTTCCGTGGTCAGACCATGTATGGGCCATGATTTTATTACGTTATCATAGAATAAATCTAGTACGATTATTGTCAAAGCCCATCTCCCTCATAAACATCAACAGATATTGCCAGGATGCACGATTAAATACTTCCTCAGCATCCTACATGATTATACTTGTATTCTTATTCAATACGCCGACTGTCAAGAACTGCTGTTTCATTACTTTTATGATTTGTTGTAGCTCCACTGGGAATAAACCCATGTTGTTCTGGAGATTCAAGCTGCTTCATGATTTTAGATATTCTAAAGGCTAATATATTGTGAATTTTAGCATCACAGTTAATTAATGAGTTTGGTCTATACAAAGACAATTGTCTAAGTATTTTCACCTTTTTTTTTTTTTTTTTTTTAAAACACCACTATATTAATTTCATGTCAAGTGTGTGCAATATCTTCCTCAGCCTCAATTTTCTGTATAACCAGTAGCATTACTGAGGATAGTTTTTTTTTAAAAATATTCTGTAAACTTTTACTGGCATGGTATCAGATCCTGCGGGCATTCCGGAAAGTAATAACATAATTGTCTTTATAACCACCTCAAGAGATAATAGCCTCATCCAAATCTGCCTCCAACTGTGCCAGCTGCAATAGTCTTACACCGCCTACATATCTGGTTATATAGACCGCATCTTGGTGTATCTCATCTATATACAGATTAATGTAATATTCTGGTAAAATGACTTCTATTTTTGCAGATTCCATATGTATATCCCTGTTTTGATCCCTTGTGAAATCAATTATGTTTGCATTCTTACATTCTTTAGAGAATGCTAGAGGGGGACCTGAATGGTTTTACACTCAATCAACATGTACGCAACACCACTTCTTCATTGATATGGCATTTGTATCAGCACAACTAATAACACAAGCACAGATCGAAATTTGTCCAATGGTTACTTCTGATCATAATCCCCTTCTCATACATTTAGAACCGAATATTCATGCACTAAAGGAGGCTCATTGGGCGTTTGATCAAACCTTGCTTAATAATAGATCCTACTACATATATATATCTGAAGTCATTACTAACTTCCTTCGAGATAATGTCCATAGTGCTTCGATGGGTACAGTATGGAATGCAATGAAAGAGTATATACATGGCATGGCTGTCCGATTTGCAGCTGCTAAACATGCACACCGGATGCTGCAATTAAAAGTAGCTTGACCAATTATGTATATTAGAAATTCGGCATGCCATCCCATTCATTATACAAACCTCATGAACAATCAGAAAATGAGAGAACTAGCACAATGTAGACAAGAAAAATCTAGTGAAATTTCAGGATTAAAGCTACTACAAACTATATTTCAAAGGCAGATAATGCAATATGGAGAGTCTTTTAGACAATTATTAGCATACATACTTACAACAGTTTTAGATAGAGTCTGCTTTCTTAAATCTAGAGAAGATTAACTTTGTACTTTATGTATACAGTCGAAAACAGTATGTTTCTAATGAACTTTCCTTTTGAATTGGACTTATTACTGGAGACAATATTAACATTTGAAAGTTTTTATGTATTTGATTTTGTATCCGATCTAGTAGTTTAGATTTCTTGTTTTTGACAGGGTTTTTCAGAAGTATGGCTGAAATTAAAAAGCTGCTGTGTAGCAGTAAGGATATGTTTTATAGGTTTCTTATTTATAATTTTGATAAGTATTTTAGTAAGTCTTCACAGCTCAGTTGGATAGGTTTCTCCTAGATCTGAAAATAAATTGCATATTAATAATACTTATTATTGGTATTAAAATGTAGATGATAAAGATATAGCTAGGAATTTTTTAGTGAACATGCCTGTGCTAGCTTGCTAAATGAGTATCTTAGTATGATGAATATTTCAAATTGTTATGTTTGCACATACCTGACAACTTCTGTCTCAGAGGAGACCACCTATAATCAATTTCTGCTTTCTAATGGACTAATATTTCATGTGTCAATTTGCAATGGTCAAGATTTCTTGAAGATGAATGATGTAAATATTAATCTTCCATTAGAGAAAGTTCTTAAAGCTGAGGAGATAGGGTCTACTTCAAAATGTTTTCAATTAATTAGGAATACTAACATGGCTAACACTGACAATGAGAAGAGTATGTGTGTGTGTGTATACAATGTGAAAAATGTATTGAAGAATTTAACAAGAGAAAAGTGAGAAGTATGAGAAATTTGGACAAAGTTAAATAGATTGAGATGCAAGAAGAGGCTGAAGAGATATTTATATTCAAAGATGCATCCTAGTCCTAGAATGTACTGAAAAGATATTTAAATTCAAAGAGGCATCCTAGTACTAAAATGGAACAGGAGAAGAAGTAGTTGTGTGTAGGCGGTGTAAGACGTCTGAAAATCCAAAAACATTTTAAATGACTGAAGAAAGTGAACGTGGTTATGATTTTTGGCTAAAGGTGAATATATGAAAGGTAAAGAGCCTATATTACTAATTTTGTAATATAGTACTAATTTACTCATTTTGTGAAAAGAACGCTTATTTTGATTGAATGCTCAATTGGGTGAGGAATTATTACATTGGAGTGTTGATTCCTCTTATTGGTGTTGCTTTGAATAATGTGAAGATTAGAAGGTTGTCTACTTTAGTTGATCATTAAGCACTAACACTGCTAGTGCACTAACAAATATAAATGGCAAAACAAATACCGTACATGCAATGGTTTTGCAGAATATACTTGCTTTGCTAATGTTGCTTGCAAAACAATGTTGTGTGTGCCATGTCTGGAGAGTACAAAGACACACAAATGATGGACGGAATGCATAACAAATCAAACATTCCCCCCAGTCAAGAGATCTGGATTAAATTCATTGTTCTTTTACTCACCATGCCACCCCAGTTTATACCCAGCCATATGCAAATCAGTCTTGACACAGCTTCCCATGGGAACTGTCCAGTCCAAACTGCCAAGCCAGGTCGTCCCTGGACCAGAAACAAGCATCCTGGGACTAGTTGCAGGGTCTCACCCCTCTTCAGCAAAACTGTTACCATGGAGGGCAGGGTCAAGACTGATTTGCATATGGCTGGGAACAAACTGCAATGGCATGGTGGGCAAAACAAACAATGGATATAGGCCCAGATCTCTGTACTGGGGGTGAATGTTTGACATTATTCAGCATTCCCTCCAACAATTGTTCTTTTTGCATTTGTCACCCTGAGTGGGACGGGTATGCCCAGACGTGGGTCCCGCGCTCTCCATGCCACTGGAGTCAAGCTAGACTGGCTGATGAGGGGTGGTACTCCGAAACTGGTCCCAGGATGCTTATTGCCAGTCCAGGGAGGACCTGGCCTGGCAGTTCGAACTGGAGGTCAGATGTGGAGCAAGTTCAAGACTGATTTGCATATGGCTGGGAATAAAATGGTATGGCATGGTGGGCAAAAAAATATGGATTTAGGCCCAGATGTCTGAACTGGGTTTGAATGTTCAACATTTTTCAGCATTCCGTCCATCAATTTTTCTTTTTGAATATGTCTGGAGAGTGCAGGAGTGTTACACTTTTGTGCCTGATAATAGGAAGCTGATTAATCAATATATTAATAATATATCTAATGTTTCTCGTGAGGCAAGGGTTCTTCAAGAGAATGGGAGACTGTTGGGCGTGTGGAAGACTGTTGGTTCATGGTTTCATGCTAAAGGAAATGGAATTAGAAAAGTAGTTGAATGGTTTGGTGATGGAGCGAAGAAATTAAATGCAAGATTTTAACTCCACTAATTATAATCTAATTGCGAATAATTTGTCTAATACTTATATTTAAATTATTTGAACTATTATGCTCTAGGAGTGGGATTAATCTTGGGTGCAAGAAAGAGAAGACGGCAACAAAAGACAAGAAAAGGAAAAGAAACAAAATTGAGTTGGAAGCTATAAAATTGAAGATTTATGATGAGTTGAAAACCTTGGAAGAAATGAGAAAGAAGAATGAAACCATTTGGGAATAACTTGCATAGTGTAGTGTGGTTTGAGATAATTATGATTCATTAGTGGGAGGGACTGAGAGCAAACTTTTACAATTACCTTTTTGCCTTCTGTAAGGACTCAAAATTTTAAATAAACCTTCATGATCTGACCTTGAATCTTATCCTGTGTGGATTTCCTATGCGGGCTCTCTGGGTATTCTTGTAATTTATGAATGAATGATCAACTTATATAGCGAGAACAAATAACCAAAGGCGTCAAGGCGCTGAAGCGGTTCGGCTATCTGACAGGAGCAGAGGACCTCAGTAATAGCCAATTTACAAGGTGAAAAGCCAGGTCTTCAAGGCCTTGCGAAAAGGAAGATGTAAGTCTAGACAAGAAATAGCTAGAGGAAGCGTATTCCAAAGCTTGGTAGCTGCTACCACAAAGGCTCTTCCTCCCCATCTCACCCTCCTGTACCTGGGGACAACTAGCCGATTTTTATTGGCAGAACGTAGTTGCCTAGTGAGGACGTATTGTTGGAAGAGAAATCTAAGTCCTGAGTTATGCAGCGGCTTATGAACAATACACAGGGCCTTGAACAGAATTTGTTTCTCTGCTGAAAGCCAGTGTAGTTTCTTGATGGCAGCCGAGATTGAATGATGTTTTGGAACATGTAAGACAAGTCTTGCTGGTGCATTATGAGCAACTTGTAGCTTATTGATGGAGGCCCCAAGTATGTCCAGATAAAGGGTATTGCAATAATTCATCTTAGATAGAATCAATGCCACCGCTGCTTGCTTCCATGCGGTAAAAGAAAGGCATGGGAATATCTTCCTAAGGGTCCTTATGACCCTAAAGTAAGATGACACAGTCCTATTAACGTGGGGATTGAAGGATAAGTTGTCGTCAACTAGGACACCAAGGTTCCTTGCCGAGTCAACAGGACAAGGTCATCATCGAAGCGTTTCTGGCCACCACGAATGGGTCCATATGGGGTGATGGTTACTAAACATAAAGACCTCCGTTTTGTCCCCATTTAATTTAAGATAGTTGTCCAGGCTGCCACCGACTTCATGCAACTGTTAAAATTGGCGGCTGAGGCCTTCATGTCCTCCGTGATAGACACAATTAATTGCATGTCATCTGCAAAGGATATTGCCTCCAACACAAATGATCTGACCAGCTTTACCAGTGGGGAGACATATATGTTAAAAAGAGTAGGGCTCAGAGAAGATCCCTGTGGGACTTCACAAAGATTGACAGTGGGGTCCGAATAAAATTGGTCCATCTTAACGTTTTGTGACCTATCAGTTAAAAAGGAAGCCAACAGCTTTAAGGCAGAATCTGTCACCCCAAATTCCTGAAGACGGTCAATTAGCTTTATTGGCAAGATGGTATCAAATGCCAAAGACAGGTCCAATAAGATCAACAGCACGGTCTGCCCAGCATCAACCAAGGTGCGAATGTTATTTACTGCAGTTATTAATGCAGTTTCAGAGCCATGACAGCTTCTAAGTCAATACTGAGAAGAACCAAGTAAATGCTGTTGTTCCAAATATATACTGAGCTCGGCATTAACCCTTTAACTGCGGCGTAAAATCCGCTGCGGTGCGGGCGTTTCCGTGCACGGGCAGGGCCGTGTCGGCCAACGGACATGCGCAGCACTACGGAGGTAGTGCTCGCGACGGCCGTTGACCGATGCACGCAGCGAACGGGTTAAGATGTTGTTCCAGAATTTTGGCAGGGACCGGAAGTAGGGAGATAGGGTGATAGTTTTTGAATTCTGTTGAGTCAAGATTATCATTTTTCAGCAGGGGCTTGATGACCGCTGTTTCCAGTTAAGTGGATAGCATCCAGAAGAGATGACCAAATTCAGCGTTGCTGTGAGATAGGGAAATCCTCATTAGCTTCGGGGAGCAAGATTCCAAAGGGATCCCATCTAGAAGCTGGTCAGTCTGTTCATGTGAAAGAGGGAGAAAGGCAGACAGATAGTAGTCCCTTTTCTTGATATGAGAGGAACTAAAGGATGAGGGATTTATTATTTTGGTCAGAGTTAAATGGCTGAGATTTGAAACTCTCCAAGGAAGAGTAAAACTTTTCTTTTTTTTGTTAAATTTATTTGTTAATTTTTTATACCAGGACAACAGCGGTTACAGTGTAACATACAGTAATACACATGTAGGATACAACGCAACATGCAGGTATGTACAGACAATATCAAGGCTAAGTCAATGATACCACAAGGGGCAGACAAAATGCACCATTGTTACTGACATTACAATGGGCACAATACCTTACCACACCTCCACGTCCACTATCCCCCTCGTGGGTTGCGTGTTTGCTGGTTTAGTTGTGGCATCCAGTATGTCCTGGAGATACAGGTTCAGCTGTTGCCATATATCGAAGCTTCTCGCTGTAGATGGTTGAGGTTGCGAATAAGTGTCACTGTTTGTGCCACAATATGTCATACTGCGCAGCCATGACTTGATCGTTGGTGTACGCTTACTACCCCAGTTAATGGCCACTACACGCTTAGCAATAAGCAGCGCAATGGCAGCATAACGCCGCTTGGATCTAGGAAGGTCGTGGACGTACCCAAGGAGCGCCATTAGGGGCGTGGGTGTACCTGTAAATTCTAACATTTTGGAAAGTTTCACAAACACAGCTGACCAGAACCCTCCCACCTTTATGCAGGTCCATGTGAGATGCACGAAGTCTGCCTCGGGGGATTGACATTTCAGACATAAATGTGATCTAGATGGGTCAATATGGTGTAACCCACTAGGTGATTTGTACGCCCTCCACAAGAACTTAAAATGCAACAATTTATGCCTGTGATTCAGTGAAACTCGACGGATTTGCACACAACATCTACCCAACTGTGTGTCAGTGATAGGGTGCCCGAGATCATTCTCCAACGCCCCACGCACTCCTGCATCACGGGAGGGCAACAGTGCCACCGTGACCTTATATAATCTAGTCACCAAGTGTGTGCCATCCCCATCTTTAATGATACCAGTCAATAGTGGGAATTCTGACGGTTCCAACGGGTAGCTGTATATAGTGGCCCTCAAAGCTCCCTGCAACCTCTGGAGTATAAAGTGATCCATAACAGTTGCATCACGAAAGCGAGGGTCCTCTGTTCGGGAGAATACATGCCCTTTTGGGAAGAGGTCACCGAAGGTCACCAGGTGACACTTGGCAAGGGTGCGCTTCACAAGCGCCTCCTGCAGGATAGGGATCCACCCAGTACCAGCCACTGGCAACGCGGATGAGTACAAAATCCGGAAGCCTGTGAGTTTCAATAACTTATGCCATGGCCAACTAGTTGTGGATAAGGTTTGAATATCATTAGGGTCCCGTGGTTATCCTACAGGCAGCAGGGACCCGAGGGATGCAGGAAGCGCTAAATCAGCCTCTGGGCGGTGATAGGGTATTTGTATAGCCACATGATACCAGTGGCGAGCGAAACTTGCCTGCACCACCAGGTAATAAACTTGAAAATTTGGCACCCCAAACCCACCCCTTTCTTATGGTAGCATGAGAACATCCCAGCTAATGCGGGGTTGTTTACCGCCCCACACCAACCATATCAGTAAAGTACAAAGATTGGAAAAGAAGCTATTATACAGTGGGATTGGGATGTTATTAAATAAATACAGAAACTGTGGGAGGACCACCATTTTTATAATTGCTATTCTCCCTGCAATGGACAGGGGCAGGGCCAACCACCTCTCTATGTTCTGCCCTAGCTGCTCAAGGATTGGACTATAGTTCAATTGCAGGATACAATCTTTTTCCCTATGAATCTGGATCCTGAGGCACTTAACAGAGTCCTCATTCCAGGTCAGGGGGTATCCACAAACTTTACGACAGGGTGCCAAAGTGAGCTGGAACACCTCTGATTTCTCCCAATTAATACACAACCGGGAGAGACTACCATACCTGGTGACCTCAGCCAACAATGGCATCAGGTTATCATCGGGGCGCCGGACATATAATATAATGTCGTCTGCATATAGCGTGAGTAGCAACGGGCCAGTATTAAATTGCAAACCCCTATGGTAATGTCACTCCTGTAGGTGTCGCACCAGTGATCCAAGGACAGCATAAACAGTAAGGGGGATAAAGGACACCCCTGCCGGGTGCCGCGTTTAAGGAGAAATTCGGGAGATCGCATACCATTAAGCTGAATGCGCGCGGTTGGTTGCGTATACAGTAATCGTACACTCGCGAAGAACCGGCCTGGCACTACTAACCTACTCATTGTAGCATAGAGGAAAGGCCATTCGAGCGAATAGAATGCCTTTTTGGCATCTAGTAGTACCGCGGCCACCGGGACTGCTGGGTCTATTCTATGCAAAGTCGCAAACAAAGTGTGAAGATTTAATGCAGTGGGCTTATTGGGGATGAATCCAGACTGTGCAGGGGAAATCAGTTTTTCAATGATGAGTGCAAGCCGTGTGGCCAACATTTTGGCTAAAACCTTATTATTGAAGATTAGGAGTGATAGGGGTCTGTATGACCCACAGTGCAAGGGGTTTTTACCCAGCTTTGGAAGTAAGATTATGACCGCCTTCCATAGGGTGAGTGGAAGCACCCCGGCATCAATGGCCTCTTGGTACACATCAATTAAGTGTGGTGCTAGAACATCCTTATACTGCTTATGAAAGCAGCCGGTGAACCCGTCCAGTCCAGGAGCCTTGGAGCCATCCAGCGCATCAATGGCATCAGTCAGTTTCTCCACCGAGAAAGGTTCCGCCAGAAACTCTCGATGACCTTTTTCCATCCAAACCATGGTTACCTCATCAAAGTAGTCTGTGAAGGCCCCTAGTTGCTCATTCTCTCTAGTGGAGTGAAGTGCCTCGTAATATGCAAGCACTTCTTCTAAGATAACCACTGTGCCAGCTATATGCTGGTCGTCTCTGCCTGCAAGTTCCGCAATATAGGTGGGTTACGAGAATGTCTTAGTATGTTAGCAAGGGTCCGTTCCAGACGTTCGCCCTCCCCGTATCTCCTTGCTGTTGCATATTTGCCAAGGAAATGCGCATCACGTTCTGCCGACTCCCAGAATTCCGCCATAAGAGTCACCCGCTGCCGTAATCTAGAAGGAGGTGTCGATCGACAGTCTTGCCGATCTAAAGTTGACAATTGTGATTCAATGTGGGCAAGGGTGCGCCAGAGGTCCCGCAGGATTCCGGCGTTCTTGGATATGCACACCCCTCTAGTTTATGCCTTAAATGCCTCCCACAGTGTGGCCTTGGACGGTACGGAGCCCTCATTCAGTGTAAAGTATCCATTGATTGCGGCATCTAGTTCCACAACAAATACCGCATCTTTCAATGCCATATCAGGGTATCGCCGATCTACCTCGACGGACGAACCGGCGCTGAAGGCTCCCCGCACACGGACCTTTACTACTTTAACTGAATCTCTATATCCTCACCAAGGATCAGCCAATAGGAGGCGTCCCACAGTCTCCTCGTTTTTCCAGGATTATCTCAGCAAACCCACTGAGAGGTTTCCTTTACTCTGACGTCTCAGTCACAGAACTTTCGAGACTTTACGCCAACACCTATCCTGCACTAAGGAGCTTTAACGTTTTTTTACCTTGCCCTGAAGAAGCCCATGTTTGGGCGAAACGCGTAGGCTGTATTGAACTTTGAGCACATCAAGGCTGTATTGAACTTCAACATAGGAATACAAGCATCAACGTGGACTCATTAATTCTTCATACTTTATGTATATATTGCATAAATCTTCCAACATATTGCCTCTCATACCCCTGTGAATGTTATTATAATTTATGGTAATTTGGCATCTGGCCATCTGAGGCGGGCAATATTTTCACCACTTTTCAGTAACTTGTCTAGGCAGTGCAGTCCTCTAGAACCTGGCTGCTTTTTTCTTGTCTCATTTTATGGCCATGGGCACTCTGCCCCACCCCCCGCACAGGGCACACGCATATTTGCCATCACGTGCGTGATCAGAGAATGTACACGGAGGGGGTCACAATTTCCATCACCCATAGCACCATACCAGGTGACAGGAACCAATAAACAAGTCGGGTCCACGTATTGTGGGGTGCAGAATAATGAGTGTATCCTTCCTGACTGCTATTACCGTACCTCCACGCATCCACCAGCCCATAGCTATCAATAACGTCTACAGTGCCCTCCTAGACCTTGGTTTCGTGTCCGCTGCGGTGGATGTACTATCATGCACTGGGTCAAACAGTGAATTGAAATCTCCTCCCATACAAATCAGGTCAGCCCCATGCGTATTATGTGAGTGTGAATAGATTAAAAGAATTCAGGGTCATCAACTTTGGTGCATACACATTCACAAACAGTACAGAATGCTTCAGTATGGATCCTTTAAGTAAAATGTAGCGACCACCAGGATCACAGTACACCTCCATCTCCCTGAATGGTACTCTCCTATGTATTAGTATCGCTACACCTGTAGCATATGAGCTATATCCAGCGTAGTAGCGGTGCACTTCCCAACCACCCACAAAGGTCGATTTTGTAGATGGACTTAAATGGGTCTCTTGTACAAATGCAACATCAACCTGGTGATGCTGCATATAATTAGCCACCCCGCGGAAGAGTAAATCTTAGCAATCTTTTTTTTTTTTTTTTTTAGTCCTCATTCTGCCAGTTCACTTGTTGGCAATACTCTTATCCTTCTCTGGTGATCCAAACCAGGTTAGAGTCGTTCCACACAAGAGGGAGGCCGTTTCCGCTTCCATCCTTCCCTGGAGTGCCCGTAGCACGGAAGGAAACAGGACCGACGGCTAAACATTGGCTTAATCATAGGACCTCAGGTTTTGGGACCAGTCCACCAGCTTAACCCATACCTTCTCTCGGCTGCTTGCATCACATAGCAAGTCCTGTTTACTTATATATATATAACGCTTCTTTTACAATCCAGGGAAAGAGGAGGAGCATCCGACTTCAACAATTTACAAATCTCCCGCCTCCCTAAAAGAATTACATAAAAAATAAATCTTGCATCCAACCTGCTAATCGCAATATCATTGTTTTGCCAAACTCCAAAAAACACCAGGACAGGACTTACCCTCACAACACTACCTATAACTTCAGTAATAAATTCACACACCTCCGACCAAAAATTCACAATGTAAGGACATGTCAAAAACATATGAAAGTCATCAGCAGCGGTATTTCTACATTTTGGGCATACATAATGAGTCCCTGAAAATTTCTCTAATTTTACTGGAGACCAATATACCCTATACGCAGTAAAAAGATGATTACGTTTCAGATATTCAGGTTTGACAATTTCCCTGAGTAGGGTAAAAGAAACTTCCCAGGTTTCCCTCAAATTGATACTTGGGATAACTCCTCCCCATAGTTTCTGTAGATCACTATCTAAATCGTCTTCAGCCTTGATCAAAATATTATACCACAAAGCTACCTCCTTCTTGACTGTACCAGTTTTTAATGCTTGATCTAACCAGGAATCATCCTCTTCTTCATTCCATTCTTGGCGCACCCACCATGCGGAAAGCTGATAATATTTGAACCTGGTAAGTTGACCTCCTGTAATTGCATTCAAGGTTCCCCAATCAACCAGCTCAATTCCCACCTTCAAGTCACCCCAACAAGAAATTCCCGCCTTCCTTAAGGGGAGACTGAGGGAATCATCCAGACACTCAGGGGTCCCGGGGGATTCCCAAATCGGGGCCCTAGATGCATAATAAGTGATTCCCAATTTCTTTCGAATTAGGACCCATAATTTCAAAGTTCCCAATAAAATCTTCCACCTTACTGTTTTGAAGAATTTAGGGTCCCCAAACTTAAACAAAAATTGATCTTGACCCTCCCTCAGTTCACCAAGCATTACTCCAAAAAGAGTTCCTACCGCAGAGCTATCTACTTTACTTAAAAGCATCCGACAATTCTTGAAGAAAAAAGCATACCCATATATCAACAGATCTACATGGGCCAGCCCGCCCTTCTCCAACCTGCTCCTTAGTTTCTTCCATGATATGCGGGTACCCTTGGAGGCCCAAATAAAACTGCCTAGCCTTCCCTGAAGCTTAGCTATCTCTCTTTTATCAAATAAAAAAGGAATAGAATTAAACAAAAAAGTAATTTTAGGCAAGATCACCATCTTGATGAGATTCACCCTACCATATAAATTCAAAGGTATATTTGCCCATCTCACCAGCAACTTCCCTACTTCCTGGCTAATCCTTTTCTAATTCACCGTGGTAACATCTGTCAAATTCTGAGTTACAATAATGCCAAGATAGCGCATGCTCGATTTTGCCAACGGCTGTTGCTTAGGTTGGTTCCATTCCATAATTATGGTTTTATTTATGTTTACCTTATATCCTGAAATTTTCCCGAATAGTTCAGCTTTGGTCATTAATAGGGGGATAGACACCTGTGGGTTCTGGGTATAAAGTAAAAGATCATCGGCATAAAGGGATAACTTAATCTCAAAATTTCTATATCTAAATGGAACAATAGCAGCATCCTTTCTAATCCATATGGCTAGTGCTTCAATATACATATCAAACAAAAGGGGGAATAAAGGACATCCCTGTCTAGTTCCACGAGAAACACTGAACCAATCAGTCAATTCACCATTTACAAGCACCCTTGCTCTAGGTAAGCGATACAGGAGTTGGACAGCTTTAATTAAATTACTTGAAAATCCAAATCTCCTTAAGACCTCCCAGAGATATGGCCAGTGTACCTGGTCAAAGGCCTTGGCAGCATCTACTGCCACAACCGTCACTGGCAGTTTATATGTCTCCGCCAGATCAACTACTCCAAGTATTGAAATAGTTAGTTTGTTAAGCTGCCTCCCTGGAATAAAGCCTTTCTGGTCATTGTGTATGATATACCTAATAACCTTGGCGATCCTCGTAGCTAATACCCCAGCAAAAACTTTATAATCCGTATTCAATAAAGATATGGGCCTATATGAGTCAGCCAACATAGGGTCCTTATTCGGTTTTAAAATTAATGTTACTGTTGCCTCTGCCCAGGTTAATGGAGGGTCTTCTCCATCTTTTAAAATTAGATTGAACAACTCTTTTAGTACAGGTATTACTTCATCCGAGAGGTAATGATCCATCTCAGTTGGAAGGCCGTCAGGCCCTGCGTCCTTGCCTCTCGCCATTTTCCTGAGCTGCTGTCTAATCTCTTCTTCTGTTATCTCAGCCGATAACACCCTCATCTGATCTTCACTTAGATTCGGAACTTCAATATCCTTGAAAAAACCTTCAATACTGACCATCCCAGGAAAGATATCTTCAGTATAGAGATGGCTCATATGTCTTGAGATTTCCCGCCCTATACTGGCATTGGTGTCAACTATGTCTCCCGTCACCTCCTCTCTGAGACTTTTGATTAAATTTCGAGCTCTATCTGTCTTTGCTTTCCAAGCCAGTAGTGTACCACTCTTCTCCCCGTATGCAAAATGCTGTAATTTACTAGCCCTCCATCTATCCAATAATATTTTATAAAGGGCTCCATGATATTCCGCTTGCAGTAATTCTAATTGCTTTGTAAAGGGGATCACCACACTAGGGCATTCAAGTGAGGCTTTTTGTACCTATTGTTCTTTATTCTTAATAATTTCCCAAAAATTTTCTTGTTGCCTCAAACTACGTTTTTTACCCACCATAATACCCGTACCATTAGATCTTAAAAAGGCCTTGAAGGCATCCCACACGATTTGAGATTTTGCCGACCCTATATTAGCCTCGAAGAAAACGACTGCCTCTTCTTTCAATTTAACTATAACCCAATCATCTAATAAAATCGTCCGATCCAGCGTCCACCTGATTTCTCCCCTCTTATATGGAATTTTCAATGATAAAAGAACGGCAGAATGATCCGATATTATGGCGGGTACATGATTAACCATTTCAACCCGACACCAACTCGCGATCTAATAAAAAATAATCAATCCGTGAATGGTGCCCGTATTTTTTTACAAAAAAAAAAGTAAATCCTCTCTTATTCCCCATCTTAAATCTCCATATATCGATTAAATTAACCTCCCGGATCATAGTTTAAAGAACTGTCATGGTTTTACCGGGGGTAACCTATTTAGCCTTGCAGGTTCTTTCTAAACTTTTATCCAGAACTAAGTTAAAATCCCCTCCAAGTACCACAGATGCGCTAGAGGACACTAAGCATGATTCCAATTTTATCAAAGTATCAGGGTTATCCTCATTTGGCCCATAATAGCTAGCCACAACTACTGGTGTTCCTTATATCCTAATTTTAATCACCACCCATCTCCCAGAAGAGTCTGTCTGATGGCTTTCCAATATAATACCCTTGTTGCATCTAATAAGAATGGTTACCCCCTTCGTATTGCAATTCTGATCTGAACAAAACATATCCTGAACCCAGGCCCATTTCTTAAAGGCATCAATACATTCATGCCTCCGCAAATGAGTCTCTTGCAACAGAATAACACTGGCCTCGGTTCTTTTCAAAAATTCCATTACACGAGCTACCTTTCTCTTAGACCTCGGACCATTCACGTTCCAGGACATAAAGTGCACTAAATTCTTTTTCAATTGTCCTTCGTTAGAACCAAATTACTACCAATCCCTTCCACATCCTTCATCTGGTGTGCTACCACTATACATTTAACAGATTCCACAAATGAGTACTCCCTAAAAAAAGGACCGCCAACTATATAGCAGAATGAGGACAATATTTTAATTTTTTCTCCCACATGCTCCAAACCACCCGTACTCCCCCCCCCCCTCCCCTTCCCCCCCAGGGAACCCCCATCCTATCCTACTGGCAGAGCCTACGAGGTCTCGCCATGTGAGAGTGAAGTCAAAAAAAAAGAAGACTAAACAAAGGTGCACTCCCCAATAATATCGTACCTCTAAATAAGATAGTGACTACCCATGTTACTTCTTAATCTATTTATATATATAGTGCTCTATACATTTAATCCCTAATCTGGGCTTCCCATCGATTTCAACAGGCAATCGACCTCCGTGGGGTCTCTAATAGTATGCATTTTGTTTTGCCACATGATCTTAAGCAGAGCAGGAAATTTCCTTTGTACTTGAGCCCCCCTGAAGCGTAATTCATTCATTTTAGAACCAAGTTCCCACTGCCTCTGAGCAGTCCTTTTCCCCAGATCAGAACGGATCTGATACGTTACATCTCCAAATTTTAACTGCCGTTCTTTCAATGCCTGCCCCAACACCAACTCCTTCACTGAAAAAGTTAAAAAGTTCACCAAAATTCTTCTGGGAGCCTGTCTCCCTGGATGGAGCCTGTAGGGGTCTCTATGTACTCTCTGAAGTTCTTTTTCCCAATCTATATCCAGTCTTTCCGCTAGCAATTCTCCCAATAGCTTACATATGTAGCCTTTAATGTCAAATCCTTCTGCGTTCTCGGAGACCCTTAAAATACGAACATTATTGCGCCGAGCATGTATCTCAAGCCTTTCCAGGTCGTCTTGTAAGGACTTATTCTCCTTTCTGAGGCCGGCTATTTCCTTCGCATTTACACTGGTGACCTCCCCCAACACCTTCACCTCCTCCTCCAGTGCTACCATGCGCTGAGCTATTCCATGAATCTTTTGTTCCAAAATCGCACATTTCACTTGGATCTTTTTCTGATTGTGTTCAGAGGTCTCAAACCTAAGCAGGATATCCTGTCTCGTGCCAAGTAATAAATCCGTCACTTGAGTTGCTAAGGGAACCCCAGCCGGGGGGCTGTCGTCACTCCTCGCCCCATCTTCACTATCCGTACACCCCCTCTGAACAAGTTGTACCATCGGCATAGACGGACTTTGCAGCGGGGTAGTCAAAACTCTTGTAGGGCTGATAACATGTTCTTCCAGACTCTCTGCCCCGATATCTAAAAGAGGGGCAAACTGATTGTCCAACCTCAGTCGTTCACTATGATCATTACACTTCGCTTCCTCCGAGACCTTCTCCAATCCTACTGAGCCTGCCACCTGCTTCATGATTTTAAAATAAGACATAAGAGAAGGGGGAGGTTTGGGTACAAGCCCTACTTCTTTTGTCCTACACTTTTTTATTCTACCACCCTTCGGGGGTTTCTTGACCGGCGTTACAGCTTGAAATGTACTTGCTTGCTTTATTTTCACCACGCTCTTTTTCTCCGCGCGTAAACGATATCTACTTCTTGTAGCCAACTCGGGCTGTAACCCCTTCCGTAAATCCTTAGACCCCTCTGCAGCCCCGGGGTCTCCCACAGCATTTAATATCTTCTCTATATTTTGATCCTGCACCTGCTCCTGGTTTTGACTCAATACACAGGGCCCCGTAGCTCTTAAAAACTTTGTATTGTCCGATCTCACTTTACCCAGTAGAGATGTAACACACGGCATCCGATCGTGCTCCATCCATCCCGGGAAAAGGCTGAGGTCAATGGACTGCTCCCGCAACGGGGTAAATATTATGCAGGGAAGCGATCCACAACCGCCCCCGGTGCCCCCTCTTATCGAGGCTTTTGCTTCCTCTTTACCGGCTGTGACAAGGGCGAGCCACTGTCGGACCCCGGGGAGACCGAACCGCAGCTACCGGTACTACTCACAACCCAGAGGCGGGGCCTGAGGGAACCAAAAGCACTGGAGGTGGGGACCGGAAGAGGAGGAGGCCAGAGCGAGGAGCAGAGCGAGAGCGCGGAGCAGAGCGAGAGTGAGGAGCAGAGCGAGAGCGCGGAGCAGAGCGAGAGTGAGGAGCAGAGCGAGAGTGAGGAGCAGAGCGAGAGCGAGGAGCAGAGAGCGGACGAGGAGAGGAGCGAGAACGCGGAGCAGAGCGGGAGCCAGGAACAGAGCGCGGAGAAGGAGGCGGCCCAAGGCGAGAAAGGAGGAAAGAGAGAGACGACGGCGGCAACCGAAAGAGACGCGTGGTGGGGCCCCGAGGAAGGACGCAAGGACGAAGCAGCCGGGGCCCAGAAACCGGGTCCCGGCCTCAGGCAAGTGGCGGAGAAAACAGGGAGGGCCCTTGTGGGTTGGTGGCAGGTACAGATGTCCTACTCTGGACTATAGCCGAACCTCTAATCCCCTTCCCCCACCAAGTAACGGGGAGACAGCACAGGGGCGGGTTGTAAACTATCTCCAGTGGGTTTCCACCCGGACTAAAAGGGCCCGGGGACGATAGTATCCTCCCCAACCCATACCCTAGCGGGATTAAGGATAACGTTGACCACGAGACTAGAAAAGGGGATCAAGGTCGGGTACTAATTGTCCTCTTCTGTTCTTCTTTTCCGAGGGGACGCCTGGCTGGACCACACCCCGCAACGACACCAGAAGACGGAAGACGCTTGAAGAACCCGCAGCAACCGAAGGCCTCTCCTTCCTTCCGACAACCCTCGTGGGGAAACCCTTTTCTGTACAAAGAAAGACGGTTATCCATAAAGAAAATAAAAACATAAGTTACAACCCCAGCACTGACTTTCGCTGTTCTGTGGGGCGGGCTTGACACCGGCTTTAATTGGTTGTGAGAGCGTCTTAGCAGACTCCCCCGCCTCCCTCACTGTGCCTCTCCATGAGCCATATAACTTGACCACGCTCAACCGAGCGAGTTTTAGAGAAGCTGCGGCCTGGCTCCAACTTCCCTGTAGGGTGGGGACGGGGTCTCGAGTCGCTACAAATTCCGAAGATACTCCGTAACCCAAATATCAGAAAAAGGAACAAACCAGCAAACAGGCAAGTTATTATAAGTGTCTCATAATCCACTTACTTCAAATTGGAGCCCTGGCTATCCTTGATCACCGTAGCTTACCTACTTCACGGCACGTAGTCCCGGCACCAGCTTAGGAGAAATAGGGGGCGGAGTCGCGTCCCATCAAAAAAAAACAAAAAAAAAACGAAACCGGCTCAGGCGCCCGATTTTCGGATATTTCACACAGCTTAATTATCGCACAATAGTCCCCGCTCTCACCACCTTACATTATTCCATCGCGCTGAGGCACCAAAAACCTCCAGATAACTCCATCTCCCCACGGCGATCCTCCCGACCGGCGTTTACCCGGCCGCCATGTTCCCCCTGATCACGTGACTAACCGAGTGGAGGACAAGCTGCATAAAAATCTGAAAATGGTGACGCTGCATATAATTAGCCACCCCGAGGAAGAGTAAATCTTAGCAATCTTGGAGTGAAAATAATTAGCCATTCCGTCAAAAAAGACCTGAGAGCTCTCATTATGTGCCGAAGACGGAGGGTTAGATAGTGAGCTAATCAAATAGAATAAATCTCTGTAGGACTTGAGTGATGATGTCATCTGAGTGTAAAGGATGATATCTCTCAATTAATGGCTAATTTATATTCTGCCAACCTAGCTTTATGTTTTATTCTCTCCGATACATCATAATGTTTACGCCAGATGCATTCTTGACGGCAGCAGGATTGCTTAAGTATCTTAAGCTTTTCTGAATACCAGGTTGACATGGACTTTTTTTTACTTATAGAAATTTCTTTAAGAGGGGCAAGAGAATCAACTGCTGGCCCAAGCCAATTAGAATACTCTGTGGCCGCCAAGTCAGGATCACTATATTCAGTCCATCGACTTCTCTTAACGGCTAAAGGAAAGGATTCCTTGTTGATACTTTTGAAATTTCTTTTAAGCACCTTACTGTTCCCCTTTCTGGCACTTTCTTTAGTTACAGGGAGCACAAGAAAGAAAGGAACTGAATGAGGGTCTGACCAGGAGAGAGGAAGGGGTTCCCCACTCTAATACGATGATCATTAGAGAAGATGCCATCAAGAATGTGTCCTGCATTATAAGTGGCAGTTTTCACTAATTGTGTGTAACCACAACTTAACATGGTATCTTTAAAAGTTTGCGAGATCTTGCAAGAGGCATTATCCAAATGATATTTAAATCTCCCAAAAAAATAAAATTATGTTTTCCAAGGTGAGGCTCTAAAAGGCTATAAAATTCCTTGATAAAGGACGGCATAGGTCCCGGAGGCCAGTAAGTCAGGACTCCCGCAAATGATTCTGTAGAAGACATTTTTAATATGAAGAATAATGCTTCACAGGAATGTGAAGCAATAGTTAATGAGTCCATGTGACAAAGGCATGAATCCTTATTAATGATCCCTAACCCACCTCCACATTTGCCTCTCCTATCCAATCGGGAGAGGGTATAATCCTGTGGAACAGTGTCAACCAGATCAGGTCCTGATAATTCATTAGCCCAGGTTTCAGTAATGAACACTCAATCCGGCTTTTGTTGGAAAACAAAATCAGAAAAGTTGATTTTGGTTTTTATTAAAGATCTTGCATTGATGAAGGTGATCCCACATGGGCCAAGAGAAGGCGTGGGGTCTGAGCTGATGAGGAGTCCGATTTAGAAAAGGGAAACTGAAAATGGCAACTGGGGCAGATAATACCATCATTCACAAGTGCTTCAAGATTTATAGGGAGCTTACACTTAATATTCCCCGTCTCCTGCATGTCAAGAAGCTGTTATCTTGAATAGATGCAGGACTGATGGTTTTCTCTGGAGTGAGAACCAGGGGTTCCGGCGCTAGGCGCGGTCCGGGCGAGGACAGGTGCATACAGGCTTGCCTTTGGTGCGCCAGAGGCGTGCGCGTCTGGCCCATCAAGTTGAATTTATGGGCAGTAAACTATTGAGCATTAGGCTGCTAACCCAGCCGGAAGTGCACTCAGTAGGAGCAAGTGAGTTTCGCTTTCCTCTGCTCAATCGGCAAAATGGTGCGGCGAATCGAGGACGCGTAACTCTAGATAATGTTAATCTCCATTCGGGGATTAGAACGCCAGAAAACTTCCTGAGGTGGCGCAAGGGTAAATAATGACATTTTAAGTTAAAAGTCTAAGCAGCAATGTATTTTAAGTAAAATCAAACATGTTAAAAGCAATGCAGCCTACCAGCTGCCTTAACCGTTTATGTCTGCGGCTCTTGTCCTCTGTGTCTCTCATATAGCCCCTATCCATCTCGTTTAATGAAACTGTGCAAATATGAATCAATTCCCACGCAATGGGGAATAACGGTACGGGTAGAATTCAGCACAATACTCCCTTTGTCATGGGACTCATGCTCACATTTACCACCTGCACTGAGCATATGGTAAATGTGAAAGGGGGCGCTTGTGCAAGGTGGTGGGGAGAGGCGGTAGAGAGGGTTGTAGAGGAAAGGAGAGGACATTGTTTGGAGGGTCAGGTTGATAAAATCAGGCCCATATTTCCAGGCCCCCGGTAATTCCGGTTGCAGGAACAATGGCCAGCACTACTTTTATTTAAGTGCTAGGGACGGCAGACGAAAGTTTACTTTTTCAGGAAAGCACGGGCTTCTGTTGCCTTTCGAGTCCAGATTGTCACCTCAAAGTTGAATAAATACTCCAAAGCAGAAGCTATGTACTCAGTTTGGAATTCAAAATGAGATATTAACTAGTAATATTGCCCTGCTTGTGGCTTCTACTCATCAAGGCTTGGGCCAGGCCGAAGATTTGTGAAGGTCCTTTTGCTGAAATCTTTCTAAAACAGGAAGGTACTCTCTACTTGGGAGAAGTCGAAGAATAAGGAGCACAGAAAGCCTTAAGCGAGAGAGCCAGCCAGAAGCCAGAAAGATATTTCACACCAAATATACATATGTATGTTTTGCTGTTTGGTTTTGATCCATATGAGACATTGTACACCTTTGCCTATGGAAAGAATTATTAATACATGTTCATACATTGCTTGTAGGACAGGATGTCATTAACACTCTTCTTTGACTAGTTTTCTGGAGGAATATTGAGTTATATATATATCAATTATATCCAACCCTCACTCATCAATCAGTGGTGAGTAAAACTCTAAGTACATGGGGTCCATCAGGCCACCATTCTGTGGGAAAGGATGCATCGTGCCGCAATCGCTCAGGTCTGGTTCCCTCTGGCATTGTGGTACACAGACACCTTTTTATCACAAAATAGAGAGGTGGAGGATAGACCACCGTACGCCCCTCCAAGACATTTAGCACATCACAAAAAAGTATGGGGGCTCACCAAGGAAGAAGACAACACGTTTCCTAGAATTTAGGAACCAACTGGACATATCAGGACTTCTGTCAAGCCAAGTGGGAAAGCCATTCTTTATGGAAGAGGAAGCCTCACACACATAATAGTGTCATGCTTCATCATCGGCATCCTGTCCCCACCCTGGTAGGATAGAATCACCGGGGCAGACACCACCTACTGGAAGTCTTGGGGATCGGAGCTAGTTCTTAAATAAAACTACTGGACAAGGCAGGATCCAGTAACTAGGTATATCACCTTTATTTGTGAGGACTCTAGGTATGTCTAAAAACACTATTTCGAGTGGGCAGAGAACAATGGCTCAAACCCGTCATATACTAGCCAACATCTTTCTGCCCACAGTAAATATCCTAACTGGTCTGGGGCATTCGTCAGGGCTCTAGGATCCCTAAAACTAACACTAAGGCTAAATTCGCCCTATTTACTTTTAAATCAAATCAACAAAATAAATACCCAGGAGCTGAGGCGGCTCCTCCGCTAAGTCAGAGGAGTTGCTGCGGGGCTGGGTTAGGGCGGGGCGGGGCTGGTGGCTCAGGGAGGAGGAGTGGACTATGCACACTATGTGCGCATGACTGCTTGGCGAGCCTTTTTAGCCGGCCAAGTAGTCATGCGCACTTTGCATATTCCCGACCAGGCTGTAATGGACAGCCAGGAAGGGAATATGCACAAGCTCCCTGTCCCGATCTGAGCGCCGATCTGGGGTGCTCAGACCAATCACAACGCTGCATTGCAGCATTGTGATTGGCTCTGGGGATCCTGTGTGCCCGGGTGCTTCCTGCAGCTTCTTCAAACTGGAGTCAGGAAGAGCAGAGTAGCGGAGGAGAGATGCGACCGGCGGAAAAGGTAAGTGTGTTTAAAAATATATATTTTCAACCCCCGTTCTCCTCCCCCGCTCCACCCAGCCACCCCCATTCCCTACTAGCTGCCACTGCCCTGGTGAATCCTACCTGAGATTCGATCTATATTAGTAGGTCAAACCTAGATTATAGGGGATACTGAATACCTGGCCAAGGAGCGGGTGTCCTTTGTAGTCACACTTCATGAAAAGGTCCACCACACCCGGGGACCTAGCTGTTCATGCTCCTCACTGCTGGTACACTGACACCACCAGTTTTGTAGACACTGTTGCCTACTCCCACTCTTGCGCCTTAACAGTTTGGTCATTATTCAGGAGTCTTCATGCAGAGCCGATCCTAGACACTGTGTCCCGGTCATATTACAGTCATGTGCGTATGCGTTCTTGGTGAAGTGTCTAATGCATGTTTAGAGCAGGTCACAATGTACTAGCTTTTGTTGTGTTGGAATCACAGGTGTCCCACTCACTCCTGCAGTATGTCCTGAATGGGGAGATAGTTTACATGTCAATTGGTCGGAGTACCCATGCTCTCTAGAGTCTCAGCAAGTCAACAGCAAGGGTGTCTTTTTACAGTATCAGTTGCCCTCTGTTTGCCTCACAGGTCACTGCTAAACCTTTTCTGTCTTCCCCACTGTTTTCTACATTGAGCATACCTGTCTTGGTAGTTAGTTAGTTAGTTAAAAAGTTCTTAATAGAGCGCACTGTGACCAAGCGGCTTCCTGGCGCTAGAGTAGAAGGCTGAGAGGAGTGGCATTCTACCAAGAGGGAATCAACAGGAGTACGCTTGGGAGAATAGGAAGGTTTTAAGGGCTTTGCGGAATTGTAGATAGGCTGGGATGGATCTAATGGACAGTGGAAGACTGTTCCAGAAGCGAGGGGCTAGTATAGAGAAACTAGAGCCTCCGGTTTTGGATCTACGAAAGCGCGGAACAACAAGAAGGGCTTGATTGAAGGAACGGAGGGCGCCATTGCTCCTCTCACCAAGTGGACAAGTAGCTGGGGCTCCTCCTATTGCAGTCACCAAGGGACCTGAGGGTCTGTCTATGCCAGAGAAGATCTCCAAGCACTACAAGTACCAGGTGCTCTTACTTTGAGGATGGTTATAGTATTTTATTGCGGGGGAGCAGTTGGGGCTTGAGTTTATTACTTCACTGAAAATTTATTTAAAAAGTGTTTGATCAGCATCTTTAGGCGGAAAGTTCAGGTATTTGTATTTTTAGAAAATTGCACAGGCTCAAGAAGACCGGAAGCACAAGTTCCCTTCTGATATAACCTTCAATCATATGACAACTCAATTTTGCATGTAAATGTAAACTCCTACCCTTCTGTTAATCTGCTTGAACTGCTATATTTATGATTTTATCTGTATTAAAAGTGCTTGAAGACCTTCAAAAGTAGAATTACATAAGTTGAACATGCCCTGTTGTAGATGCATTTTATCACCCATGTAGAGGCACAACAAATTGATTATGTCGGGTAACTGCAGCTATCACCTGACCTGCTCATTTCCATGTGGACCAGTTGATCAAAATTCTTAATGGTGCCTCATTGATTGTCACTAAATAGACTGAGGAATAGATGATTTCACTTAAAAATTATTCCTCATACTTCTGAAAGAGCTTCTGCCTCATTCAAAGAAATGTTTTTTCTTGTACTATCTATACATTTCTTTCCATGAAAAAGTGAAACTTTGAAATGTAGCCTTTGAGGACTTTACTCTTCGAGGCTGCCTTTCCAAGTGACATCTTACATACAATGCCTTCACTGTCTTGACAGCTTCACCATCCCATCCACAATTACCAATATTGAAGGAAAATAACCAGTATCCTTGCAGATGTTGTGCAAGTCTTATGCAAGCCTGGTGAAAGTCTGACAAGGGCTCTATCCATTGCATGAGGGCACTGCAACATCTGTGAAAAACAAGCAGGTCAAGTCAAGGAGCTGGGTTCAATGCACAGTTCATTCTCGGAACATCCACACTGACACAGACTGCCCTCCAAACCTATTAGTTTTGGTGGTGCAAAGTGCGGATTCATCTGACCCGACCATCACATCTAGCACTGCCCTCTTTCCAAAATCTACATGAATTGGGATCCACTCAGGAAAAGTGTGATTGTTAATCTCAATGAGCCAAAATCTCCCAATGCATTTAACACATTAAACATTTTCAGCGAGTCAAGAACTAGGTGCAGAAACTAAATGTAAATCTTCCACGCTCAAAGCACTTAGGAAGAGGAAATCATAAAATTTCCTATGTAAATTTTTTGAAGTTATTTCACTTTTAAAATCTATGCAACTTCATCGCAAAAATGATGGAAGTGGATGTAAATGGCAATGAGAAAACATGAAAGTCAACAGTTAGGTGTGATCCAGGAGATCTGGAAAAGTTCCAATCTGTGCAGAAGAAATTGCGAGAAGGACCCACAGTAAACGATGGACATAAGACAAGTAAAAAATTTGAGTCGTCGCACATGTTGTTGGAGGATGGCAGTACACCCCTTCCATGCTGAACACCCTCCAATTTAATCTTTTCCATCATACTTTTTAATGCCTCCTTCTTGTCATTTGGGAGGTCATGCTCATTGTTCTTTAACAGTTTTGACACTTTAAAAGAAGTACTCCAGGAACTGACATACCCTCACTGAGGCCTCCAGCTATACTGAAGCATTGACACCCTTCAGGTGTTATATGCTGTCGGACTGTACCCTGTCCTGCTTTTGCCCCGCCTCATGGTATCCCTGAACCTTCCGTTTTGTCTTCCTTTCAGACCCCAGACGAACATAGACACTGCCCGTTCCCTAACGAAGGAACCGTGAACTTGCCCTTTAACCCAGGTCCGCCTCTCGGGGAGGCGGAGTTCCACCACCCTCTTCCGACCAACGGGAGAGCTCTGGAAGAGGAAGGCGAAAGAAGCAGCTGGACGGAAGGAGCAGGTTGGGCGTTGGATGCCTCCTCGCTGAAGACCCAGGAAGAAGACGCCCGGAACACGGACTCCGCGACAAGGGAGACAAGAGACCACCAGGAGGACGCAGCGCCCCGCCACGGCCCCGGAGGGACGTGGCTCGAACAGAGACTCTACCCCGACCTTTGATTGGAAACCTAACCTCCCGGCAACGCTAAAAGAAATAAAGAGAAGAATCCTTATTTCGGGAAGAAAACAATACCAAGACTACGTATAAGTTGTTAAATAAAAATTGGGTGTGTCCCTATCCCAACCTTATTAGCGCCTTGTGGTCTATCTACCGCCTACGTGATCTTACAGTGGCGAGCCAGATAGGAGTCATTTCCATTGACACAAATGGAGGCCTTAATTCAGTACCTTACTGAAGGACAGAAAAAACTGGAGTGGGCCATAGAACGACAAATGAATATAGCCCAGGCGGATAGGGACCTGTACAAAGATTTAATTAAAGGACAGATGGAAGCCCTTCTGCATGTAGGGGAGGAGGCCTCACAGGGGAGTGGCCACTCCAGAGGGAACAAGGTCCTCTCCTCTGCACCATCAGTCTCTCTACAGAAATATGTCCCCGGGGAGGACCCTGACGCCTTTCTTTTGAACTTTGAGCGAGCCGCCAGGACCTCGGGGTGGCCTGACCTGTATGAAGAGGTGAAGACCATCATCCTCGATCACTTGGGCATGGACGCCGAGACCTACCGGATGAGGTTCCGGAAGGAGCGGGGTGCACCAGGAGACAACCCCAAAACCTTGTACATCAAGTTAAAGATGGCAGCGGATAAGTGGCTAAAGCCAAATGAGCATAGCAAAGAAGACATTATGAACTCCATTTACCTTGAACAGTTTGTTGAAGCCTTACCCTACCCCACCCAGAGGTGGCTAAAACAGCATTCTAATCTGACGCCTGAACAGGCCGTAGATATGCCTGCCACCTATTCCCGGGCCCAACCTAGAAATCCACAAGTGGAACCAGAAAAATAGTCCCGTTCCCAGTCCATCCCACGGAAACCCCTACGACCCATTAGGGATGCCGACAAGATCCCACCCTTCCGGGGAGACGGACCCGCCCCCCCCAGTCGCGGACCACAATGTTTTGACTGCGGAGGATGAGGCCATATTGTAAGAGCATGTCCAAAGAAACGCCTGGAGGAACCCATGGATGTCAGCTATATACCCCGAAGCCTCTTCTAGACTGAGGAACTCGGCTCTTGTTTTTATGTGAGTGTCAAGGTAAACGGGAACCCCATAGAAGCCCTCCTAGATTCAGGCTGTAGACAATCTGTAATCCACTCCAGTCTAGTTAAAAGGGACCAATATATTCCGGGAGGGGTGGCCTTTATCCGATGCGTTCATGGGGACATAAAGGAATATCCTACTGCTACTATCCCCTTAACCTGCCCTAGGATTCCCCCTACCTATGTTACAGTAGGGGCTCTACCTACCCTCCCCGAACAGTTGATTCTGGGCACAGACAATCCACAATTCCCGTCTCTTTTGAGGAGACAAACCGAAACGATCCGACCCATGACAAACAATAAAGGCCACAACACTTTCCTTACTCAGGAACCATGGCACTATGATAAAAATTTCCAATGGGTCCAGGCCAACGACCCCTCTCTCGCTGCCGCCTGGCAACAAGCAAAAAAACCCTCAGGGAACCAACCACCCACCTTCCCTATGTTTGAGATCACCAATGGACTGTTGTATAGAATCGCCAAGGCTAATGAGTCCCCCCAACTACTCGTTCCCCAGGAATACAGAGAACAGGTCATGTTCTATGCCCACGCTCACTTGTTAGCGGGACACCTGGGTCCTGACAAAGTGGCTCACAACCTTCTCAGATATTTTTATTGGCCGGGTATACATGCTCACATCACCAAATATTGTCGAGAGTGTCCCGTGTGCCATACAAAGAACCCCTACAGACCCAGGGCCGTTCCGCTACAGCCATTGCCTATAATAGGTAGGCCCTTTGAGCGTATAGGAATGGACCTTATAGGCCCACTACCCCGGACAAAAAAGGGACACCGCTATGTATTGGTGGAGTATTGTACGAGGTTCCCCGAGGCCGTACCGCTAACAGCTCCCACCACCGCTGCCATTTCCGATAAACTCCTCGAGTACTTCTCCCGCGTCGGATTTCCTCGGGAAATCCTAACGGATCAGGGAACCCCCTTCGTTTCTAAACTAATGAAGCACGTGTGCTCTCTCCTCGATATCAAACAGATAAAAACCTCTGTGTATCATCCGCAAACTGACGGTTTAGTAGAACGCTATAACGGAACCCTGAAACTGACCCTTAAGAAAATGTTAACGCTAGAAGGTAGGCAGTGGGATCGCCTCCTCCCGCTTGCCCTCTTCGTCATACGAGGCCAGGTTCAAGGGAGTCTGGGTTGCTCATCCTTTGAGATGTTGTACGGAAGACAACCCCGGACCCTCCTAGAGATGACCAGGGAAGCGTGGGAAAAGGGGCCTGATGAAGCTAGGGACCTACTAGAATATTCCCATCAATTAAAGTCCCGTCTAGGCAAGCTATGAGACCTAGCCCACTCTAATCTAGAAAAGACTCAAGAGAGGCAGAGGGCCCAGTATGATAAAGGAAAAAAATGGCGTTCGCTTCAAGTGGGCGACTGGGCCTTGGTCTGCTTACCTAGCTCCCTGGCTACGGTAAAAAACAAATGGAAGGGTCTCTATCAGGTACTACAAGTCTTTGGAAAAACCACCTACCGGTTAGCTATAGGTCATAACCGGAGCCAAACGTACCATATTAACCTTCTAAAAAAATGGATAGGACCTCCCCCATCCACCAAAACCGCTCACCTCGTCCAGGTCCCTGGTCCAATAAACACCACATTGGACCAATTGGTCATCAATGACCTGCTGAGTCCGAGCCAACAGGACTCCCTCGTCCAGACATTATTGCCACACAGAGACCTGTTCTCTGACCAACCTGGCCGAACCAACCTTGTTGAACATTGCATACACACCGTACAAGGGAAGCTGGTCCACCTACGTCCCTACCGAATACCCGCCAACCGCAGAGAGGCCGTTTCCCAGGAGATTCAGGACATGTTACACATGGGAGTTATAGAGCCCTCTCATAGCGACTGGTCGTCCCCCATCGTTCTTGTTCCAAAACCCGACGGCAGCATTCGATTTTGCATCGACTTTAGACGTGTCAATGCTATTTCTACTCTTGATGCCTATCCTCTGCCTCGAGTCGACGAACTCATTGAACGTCTAGGTGACGCCCAGTACATAACAACGCTAGACCTTACCAAAGGGTACTGGCAAGTACCCTTACGCCAGTCCGATAGAAAAAAAACGGCCTTCATAACCCCAGATGGCCTCTTTCAGTTTACCGGTTTACATGGTGCTCCCGCCACTTTCCATCGTCTCATGAATCATGTGCTACAACCCCATCGGGGTTTTTCCTCCGCATACCTAGACGACATTGTTATATATAGTACCCACTGGGAAGAGCACTTAGAGCACATTCAGCAGATCCTAAGAGCTCTAGGACAGACAGGTTTACATATGAATTCAAAGAAATCACGAGTGGGGTTCAATAAGGTGAAATATTTGGGCTATCTTTTGGGGAACGGCTGTATAGAACCCCAGGCAGAGAAAGAGAGAGCGATCATGGAAGCACCCCTTCCTACTACAAAAAAAGGGGTACGGGCGTTTTTAGGTCTCTTGGGTTACTATCGCCGTTTCATACCCCACTACTCCACACTCTCTGCACCTCTTACTGACCTCCTTAAAAAAAGACAGAAAAACCCGTGACTTACTCACCCCCTCCCCCGCTGTACAGCGTGCCTTCCAAGACCTAAAAAACGCCATTTCCCAAGGGCCTATACTTCTTTCCCCTGACTTCTCTCGGACCTTCATTCTCCAAACAGATGCCTCTGAGGTTAGGATTGGAGCTGTTCTCTCGCAGGAGACAAAAGAAGGAGAGGAACATCCCATCCTCTTCATCAGTCGCAAACTGTTTCCCCGAGAGACCCATTATCCAGCCCTCGAGAAGGAATGCCTAGCCATAAAATGGGCCATCGGGAAACTCCGCTATTATCTAGAGGGTGCCAAGTTCACCTTATTTACTGATCATGCTCCTCTGGTTTGGTTGGCACGTAACAAAGGTAATAACCCCAGAGTGATGAGATGGTTCCTTTCCTTACAGCCCTTTGCTTTCGAAGTACGGCACAGAAAGGGCATCCTGAACTCGAATGCAGACTTTCTGTCCCGGTTTCCTGTCCTCCCCGATCAGGACGACTCTGGGGGAGAGATGTGTCGGACTGTACCCTGTCCTGCTTTTGCCCCGCCTCATGGTATCCCTGAACCTTCCGTTTTGTCTTCTTTTCAGCCCCCAGACGAACATAGACACTGCCCGTTCCCTAACGAAGGAACCGTGAACTTGCCCTTTAACCCAGGTCCGCCTCTCGGGGAGGCGGAGTTCCACCACCCTCTTCCGACCAACGGGAGAGCTCTGGAAGCGGAAGGCGAAATAAGCAGCTGGACGGAAGGAGCAGGTTGGACGTCGGACGCCTCCTCGCTGAAGACCCAGGAAGAAGACGCCCGGAAGACGGACTCCGCGACAAGGGAGACAAGAGACCACCAGGAGGACGCAGCGCCCCGCCATGGCCCCGGAGGGACGTGGCTCGAACAGAGACTCTACCCCGACCTGTGATTGGAAACCTAACCTCCCGGCAACGCTAAAAGAAATAAAGAGAAGAATCCTTATTTCGGGAAGAAAACAATACCAAGACTACGTACAAGTTGTTAAATAAAAATTGGGTGTGTCCCTATCCCAACCTTATTAGCACCTTGTGGTCTATCTACCGCCTACGGGATCTTACATATGCATATGTAGCCATATCATACTGACAGAAAAGGAGTAAATTAATGTGAATGCATGCCACCAACCAATAGGGGAGTTTTAATGATTTTCCACATCAGTCATGGATTTGGATGAATTGCAAAGGCTTCTGCTTAGAACACCTGGACACCTCAGGGTGGCTGCTGTTTACCTTGGTGGAATTTTGCTCTGTTGAAGTGCTTGAATGCAATGGAATGTGATGTTGTCTAGCTCAACTGGTGAAACCATGTTCAATAAATATTTGAAGATTGTTGCTACCTTCAACGCAAGAAGTATCCAATAGGATTCCTTGTGTATTGGTCCACAAATTTCCTTTATTTAATATTTTGTACAGATGAGGATGTTGATGAGTCTATGGAGCTTTACACTTAAAGAGAGGTGATGTTCTGCATTTGCTCTGTGGTGGCATTTAGATCTTCGTCAGTCTGATGTGGAGTTGTGCGAGTAGTACTTTGTATAAAGGCCTTTGTGTGAGTGCCCACTTGTACCTTCCTTTGACGCTCTTGACTGAGAGCCATCGTTGACATATGTTTGCTTTTATTACAGTGAGGCCACAAGGGGAATGTCCTGTTTGCATTTTTATTTTGTTTGCATCCCCCTGAGTGGGTAAAACCTGCTCTTTCTTTATGTTGTCCCAAAGCATGGACTGCTCCTTTACAGGAGCTGGATTCAACAGAAGTGGAGCTTCTGTTCATTAGTCATTGGATGGTTAAGCTGATCCATGGATCAGTCTAGTCATCCTGGGGGGTAATTTAACTAATGCAGCCCTGTACTGAAAGTCATGAGAGTGACCACATTTCTATGGTATTGTGATTTAATTTAATGCATCTCATTTGTCTGGAGGTCCAGGTGTACAGCTTTAAAGTGATCTATCTTGGAAGAAACAAATTCATGGTGTGGAAAAGACAGGACAGAAGGATCTGACACCATGGCAACGACAAGTTTGGGTTAATGTTCAGATTTAATCAGAATTTCCGTTCTTCTGACCACCTTCAAAGAATCTGTTCTCTGCAGGTGGGCCACAATGCACGGTTTAGAGCGGGGGAGAAGAGCATTTCTAACTTGAGTATCGAACATGAAGTTGATTCTGACTGTATTGGCACTGAACTAGTCTTTAAATTAGGGAAAAAACAGCTGTAAATACAAAACGAAATAGCCAATATTAACATGCATTGGTAAATCCAATAGATCTCTGCAATACCCAAGCTATTGGCCTTGCAAAGTTAATGTCTTTTAGCAGCACATCTGCCGTTCAGCATGGCTGAAAGTCACTTAAAGAAATCGCAGCCAGAACAGGCCATGTCGTATTGCTTTTTTTGTGCTAGGAGGGGCAGGACAATAGACTCAACATGGGTGCAAAGAGACTCCGCGTCGGTTCAACATCCTGCGATTCTGGGCTTATAGTTACTTTCATCCATGATAAACAGAAAATGTGCTGCAAGGCAACATGGCTAAAAGACATTCACATTGACAAAGCCAATAGCTCAGTTATTGCTAAGACATATTGGCTTTTCCAATGCTAGTTATGAAATGCATTCATTTATATACGCGCAAATGAATTTTAGTGGTATGTTTGTATATGCACAAGGGAGATGGCCTGAAAATACAAGTACTTCTATGGAATGCTTGAAAACAAAGAAAAATAGCTGTGCAAATCCAGAGCAGTGTAAGAAGACATGTGCTTGGTCCATGTGCTATGGGAGGGCCAAACACAAGAAGAGGGCATAACGCTCACATGCCATGACAAATGGCATCAAAGAAAATGAGAGCGATACTGAAGTTTGCTAATGGTAGGAGATGGGTGGCAGCAAAGCCCACAGATAGAACACAAGTCTCTTTGAGACAGCGTTTATGGTGTCTAACCGAGCAGCGCATGCGAGGTCTAGCCGAGACCTAAAAACAAAATATTTATCACAGGCGAAACCTACTGGCTTTGCCAATGCTTGCGGTCTTTAGTGAAGAGGAGATTAAGAGATTTAGCCGTAATCACAGAATGTGAACTGAGGCAGAGGATAGGGAGATGAAATTGCATCCTTCCGGGAGAGGATGTGGCGAAAGGGCCAGAGACTCAGCCTGGCTCCTCTGAAGAGAATTCAAGTTAAGCAGCAATGGCACACAGAAACACTTCACCAGTGAATGTGGAAATAAGTAAGAATGTATCCCGACTGGATAAATTTGAAGGAACTAGAGTCCCACCCTATAGAATGAGTATCAACACAGATGAGACAAGAATGGTTCAATCATTTCGCTCAGGAGAAACATGGCTATGCAATTACAGCAGAAGACCCAGGTACTTTAGAAGCTCTGACATACCCTGTGATAACGCATACCTGACTCCCTTGAGGTCTGATTTTCCAGCTATAAACACCATTGCTGAATGAACACATATGGTGTAAACACACACACACACCTAGTACCAACGCACACATAAAATAAACAGAGACTACACATCTGCCAAGTAATAGCAGCCGTGCAAACATGCTCCAATCAACCCTTCAGCTATACATTTACAGGACATTAAAAGGCAGAACACTACCACTCACTAGAACGAAAAAGACTACAATGGGGGTTTAAAGCAGTGATGGGGTCGAAGAAGGAGGTGATTTGTGGATGTAGCAAGCACTGGGAGGTGCGAGGGAGCAAGCAGAGACAGGAGGGAGGAGTTGGGGGAGACAAAGCAGCAACGAAAGGAAAAGCAGTAATGGGGAGGGGAATGGGATGATCTGTGGACGGGGCATAAGGGTGGGTGTGAGGAGGTGGTGCTGGTAAAAGTACGAGCATTGTGTAGAGTTGATAGAGCGTCATGTTATTCTGAAATTGTAGGGGTGCATCATATTCACAGTTAGTCAGCACCCGCATATTAATCGATGTAGGCCAAGAGTGCCATAGAAATGTATTATTAGAATCGTATAATATAGAGGTGATTAGAAATGTAACCATGCTTTTCATGACAAGTAATGCTGTAGATTACCGTGAATGTATTTTATTAAATGCATAATGATTAGTTTTATGCAACTCAATGTATTAGGTTAACGTGTGCCATGTTAAAGTTACACGTGTAAGTTGCTTATTTACGTATACAAGAATAATGAACTAATGTTTAGAGTGTGATTTAGTAATGTGTTTAACAGTGTAAGGGCCTGATCGCATATACGTTTAAAGAGGAAGGCCTGTTCATTTTCTTATGTTAGCTAAATGCTGTAGGCCGAAAATGATTTCCCTTGGTAAAGGCTTTGGGTTGCAGGACGATGAAAAATCTTACAGAAGAGGAAACCTTTTCCTTCCCATGTTTCTGTTGCAGGTGCAAGGACATTTAGCTCGTTAGTGAGACTAGGTCTTTGTTTTAAAAGTTAGGATGCTACGAGAAGCCAACAGTGGAGTACGTTGGAATGTGAGGATGATACTTTCAGCGGAGCAGGTGCCTGGGACCCAAGGTCAAGCTAACCGTCGTTGGAAGAGAGACAAGTTTTGTTGGAAATGTACTGGAAGAAGACCTGGCTGAAGAGGTGTACCGAAGGGCGTGTTCTACGTTTTTGGGATTTTGTATTAGGGACAGTGCCCCGAGGGTTGAGCAGTTGAGGTCTAGATTGGAAGCTAGAAGGAGCATCTTAGAACAAGCTCTGACTAAGTGAATGTACTTCTTAGGAAGTCTTCACTTCTGACACCTTTTATTCTCTGGCCTGGGATTGGGAAATGCTAAGTAGGGATGTCACCTTAGAGATAGAGTAGGAAAAGACTAACTGGTTTTCTTTTAGGCTAATGATTCCTAATGTAGATATTGGTTTGACTATTGCATTCCTTATGCTTTTAGAGCTTGTTATTCTTTTTGTTCTGAGTCGTACGAGACTCTTGCGCAGACTTGCGTTTGTTAGTACCCATTTATCTTCTTCACCTTGTGCTAAGGTGTCTGTATGTGCAGTTATTTTTGGTTGTAATAAAATCTTATAAATCTTAGATTCGGGTCAGTGGTCCTTCCTAAATGAGATTTGATTTGGGTGAATATGTACTAATAATTGGATTTCCTCCCCTCTACACTGTTTAGCAGACAACAAGATCCTGGCGACCTGAGAGGATTCTTGGAGATAATCAGGTAGTCAAGAATCTGGGCCCATCAGTGTGATGAAACAGATTTAAAAATTGAGGTCCTAAAATGGTCACAAAAAAGGGAGCAGTGGATATTTACAAGTTCTTGGCTCATTCTCTGGGTGGAGGCCTAAACACAAGAGGAGGCATGACTGTGCATACCAGGACCAAACGGTGACAAAGAATATGAGACAAACCATTGAGTGAGCAAATGGGAAGCCTATGGGCGGGCTGAAGCCCACAGATTAAACACATGTCTCGTCGAAACAGCGCATGTGCTGTCTAGAGAGACCTAAAAAAGTAGGAGGACAGCAAGAGGTCCAAGATAAATGTTAAACAAGACCTGCAGGTTACTGGTCTGGGGTGGTACTTGAATGGGGGTAAGGTTAATGTTCTGGGTATGGTGCTCTAAGAACAACGCAACCCAATTATGCTGGCCAAAAATACACAATATTTTGAGCCATTATCTGAGCTTCAAGTTTTTTACCACATCAATTCATTAAAAAACATACAGATAATAAATTGTATGAAATAAAGCTATGCTTTTTTTAAATGTGTCAAATAATCTGAATTCAGGAAGACGTCTTACTTGTACCACTATGAGTCTGTGATGACTTATAATATTAGGTGATGGTTTGGGTGTTTTAAAAAAAGTTTTTTTTGTGTACACTGACAAAAGTGTAAAGAAATTCAATAGGTAATAAGAAATGTCCTGCCATTCTGCCTGTCACATGTACCTTAATAAAAACTAGACCTTACATGTATGTATCAGAGGGCCTAAAGCAGGGGACAGGAAAGGCCCAAAAAGACAACCCATGTGAAGAGAGCAAATGATGCTTCTATAAAATAGAACACTGCAGTAATGACTGTGTCTGATATGGGCCCGTGGTCACTAATACCCAAGGAAGCCTACCAACAGTAGATATTTATGAAAACTAGACATACGGTGAAGTAAAAATGTTCTTACCCAGGATGCCACGCAAATGTCAAACCTTGTTTAAGATCACAAAAAGTCTCTACATTTATATAAGGGAAAGTTATTAAATCTTTATAAAATGGCAAAAGTTGTACCATAGGTGTTCTCACACTTCTTCCAATAAAAACGGTACCCACTTCTGCAGGCAGGCTTAGTGACAGGGATAGGTAAGGCCCCAAAAATACAATGTGGAAATGTCACTTTTTTTGCTTTGAATTAAGCTGACTCATGAAAAGAGGAGATAGGAATAGCTGTGGAATGTGGGGGTCGTGGCTGGCTGGCACCCAGGCAAATCTACTAACTTCAGACATTTCTGAAAACTAAAGACCCACAAAAATGCAGAATGTTTGGCTTGCATGGATCCCAGTATTTATTGTACCCAGGATGCCCTGCGGACAAATAAAAAAATACAATAGAAAGTGCACACTTTTTTGGCTTTTCTCAAGACAGTAGCTTGTCATGACAATTTGGAATGTACCTATTTCTTGCCTGTTTTCACAATGCTGCTGTCACATACCACTTCTCTTGCCTTGACCTTTTCTGTGGCAGTTTGCTGAACATTCTTGAGAACTCTTCAATTTCAATTCCCCATTCATTGGCCCTGCTGTGATTTCCGCCAGAAACAGACGTTTTATTTAGAGACCACTCCTTGGACCCTTTAGCCAACACTCAATTGTGCTATTTTCCTCCATAGATCTAATAATGACCTTTTAACTTATAATAAGGTAGAAAACACTCGACTCTTACCGCCATATTCATTATTGTTCAGTCCTTTTATTTCCCTGAGTCGTGAGTCGGTTGCTTTTAGCTGCATGATCACTTTTTGAGTACAATGAATCAGTTGTTTATAAATGAGTCTTCTATGAACCACTGCCTTTTTATTTACTCTGATTATTCAACGTTCTTTGGTGGGATATTGCATGGCCCCTGTAATATTGCACAAGACGTTGACAAAAAAGCTACCGCTGTCTTGAGGGGACCTCCAAGTACAGCAGAGTTTTGGATCCAGCCTAGCGGCAGCGCGCATGTGCTGCTCGCTCTGCGAGACTAGACTACTGTAGAGTATGGGAGAGAAGCTGTGTTCACTCTCCTCCCATATTTTTCATTGGCTTGTGTCATTGTCTTTGATAAATGCTGCCTTCGGATTCATTAATAGGATTGTTAGTCCCTGCTTAGTACGGCATTGTCTTCATTTGTTCCCTCCCATGGCGACTGTCCCTTTTACTTCAGTTGTTACACAGGACCTGTTATTTAGTCTGTAAGCACTATTTACTTTATTGAGTTTCTCTTACTGCAGGCCGGACATGCGCGGCTTCAGCTGAAACCGCTTGCGTTTTTTTAAGCAGCACGGCTGCCCCCTTAACACGGGAGTCTGCTTTCAGTCATTATCTTTTGTTTGTTTCACCCCCCCCCCCCCCAGTAAAATGGATTTAGAATTGATTAGCGTATTAAGTCATGTGAATTCCAGGTAGCACATAATCGTGTGCTAATGGGCTGAAGCGGACAACAGCACATCTTTGTTACATGTCATCTGTACTAAAGCCACCTGACTGATTGTTTTCAAAAGCCTACCACCAATACCACCACCATCAATATCACCACCTTCACAAATACCACCACCACTGCCAATACCACCATCAATACCACCACCATTGCTAATACCACCACCACCAATACCACCATCAACACAACCGATACCACCATCAATACCACTACCACCACCAATACCACTACCACCACCACCACCACCAATACCACCACCACCAATACCACCACTTCCACCATTACCAACACCACACTTACCACTACCACCACCACCAATACCACCACAAATACCACTACCACCAATACCACCAATGCCACCACCAATACTACCACCACTACCACCACCAATACCACCACCACCTACAATACCATCGCCACTACCAATACCACCACTACCAATACCACCGCCACCAATACCACCACCACTACCAATACTATCAATAACACCACCACCAACAATCCCACTACCACCACACATCAATCCCACTACCACCACCACCAATACCACCGTTGATACCACCACCACCAATACCACCAACCCCACCACCACCAATACCCCCAATATCACCATCGCCACCAATACCACCACAATACCACTACCAGTACCACCACCACCAATACCACCATCACCAATACCACCACCAATACCAATACCACCACCAATACCAATATCACCCCACTACCACCACCACCAATACCACTGCCAATATCACCACCTCCACGAATACCACCATCACTGCCAATACCACCATCACCACCACCAATACCACCACCTCCACCATTACCAACATCAACACCACACTTACCACTACCACCAGCATCAATACCACCACGAATACCACTACCACCAATGCCACCACCAATACTACCACCACCACTACCACCACCAATACCACCTCCACCTCCAATACCACCACCAATACCACCACCACCAACAATCCCACTACCACCACCAATACCACCGTCGATGCCACCAATACCAATACCACCAACCTCACCACCACCACTAATTCCCCCAATGCCACCAACACCACCAACAATACCACCACCAATACCACCACCAATACCACTACCAATACCAGTACCACCACCACCAATACCACCACCAATACCAATGCCGCCACCACCAATCCCACTACCACCAATACCACCACCACTACCAATACCACCACCACCACCAATACCACCACCACCAATACCAATACTACCACCTCAGCGCCTCTCGCTTACTAGTAATAGCAGGGGACCTGTGCGCGGCCGGAGCTGCAGCCAAGACCATCCATCCCTCCCTCCCTCCCTCCCTCCCTCCATGCCTGCCATAAAGCACAGCCCGCCCTGCACCAGGAGGTGAAGCCAGGGCCCTAATACAGCTGGAGTGTTTCTTATTAGGCCAAAGATAGCAATGACATTATGCAATGCCACACTGCACACTTAAATCATGGAGAGGGCAGGAAATAACCCCCCCCCCCCAGATCTTCCTCCTGAGCCGCGATGGTGTAATCACAGCGCGAAAGGTGTTGGAGCGCTTTGTTAGTGTTTATAGCTCGGATCATATGCAACTCTCACTTCACACTTTGTGTCTGCATAATTTACAACGCTTTTTCACTGCACTACTCTGAAGACATCGCAGGTTGGTCTCTTCCTCTGATATTTACACTCTAACAAGCAGCCGAGAAGGCCCTTTATTGCAATGCAATAGGTCTCGCATTTGCAAGAATTTAAGCTATTAGTATTGTAAATGACAATGCCTTTTATTTATGTTTTAAAAACCAAAACATAAATATAAGGCATTGTCATTTACAATGCCAATAGCTCAAAGACGTGTGAATGCAAGACCTATTGCATTGCAAATGCTTGTGCATCATAGCCATTGTACCACCACTTTGGCAGATAGAAATGTTGCCATTAAAAACTATCTAACTCGGTGTTTAAATGTCTTCTAAGATGTCCCCAGTTTTGGAAGTAAAAAGACCTGAGGATTATGCAATTAACCTAAGATCTTAAAATAGCACCAAATGCAGAGAAAGTGACTTAACACAGGAGTCCCTTCTTTATTCCAAAGTCTGCAACTTAGCCATCAGACCACAACACATCCATTTTAGTCAATACTGGGGGAAATAGCATACAAGTCCTTGAAATGTCCAAGTGGAAAGGGTCACAAAATATAACACGTTAATAGACTTTTATATATTCGTTCAGTCTTAGAGAAAGCCAGTGTAGAGGTCGGAATCTTTCCACACTCGTTATTAATTTAAATAGTTGCTCAGTGGACCTGTGTGTGTGCATTTTTAGAGTAACTAAGGTGGGAACCTAGCCTTGAAGCATAAGTGTTGCACATGATTGAAGATAGTAGATCATTAGAGTACTTGGCACTGTGAAAGTAGGCGTTGTTTCTTCCTATGAATGACCTATCCCTCGAAGAGGCAGTTCTCTTGAGCATCTTTCTGAACTGGAGAAGTAAGACGGCAAGTTGCATATTCATCGACATGCTGTTTTGCGTCACTGATGTGACGCGGGTGCCTGGTCTTGTACGACACACTGAGCCAATCCTTGAATTTTGTATTCACCAGTACTCTATTTGCTATGATGGGATATGAAAAGCGAAACTAGGGGTCTCAGAACATAAAGTTCAGCTGGCTAAAAAGACAGGACTGTATGAACGTGCCCTAACTGCTACGTGGCACCGTTTGTGTACTCAGCGCCAACTTTATGCACGGGCGAGCTGGGTCCACGCCCAGGGCGCCAACCCTGAGATGGGAACCTTGATCTGTTTCTATACAGAACAGATCGCAGTCTCCATCTGACCTGACTCCAGTGATTCAGCCCACATTGCAATTAATCTTTTTTTTTTTTTTACAGAAACAGGCTGCAGGAGCTCTGTTAAACATACTGTCCCAGTACTATTTCTTTTACGCTTCCCCCCCTCTTAGCCCGGCAACGAAAATGTTGCGCCTGCAGGAATGAGCTGAGCTGTGGGTGATTCAGGTGAAGACTGTGGAGAAGTGGGTCAGTTTGTGTAATCGACTAAGGCCTAAACAATGAATGTGAAAGGCACTCCCACTCTCCACCCATTGTCACTTTTTACTGAGCAGCAGTGAGGAAAATGAGGTAGAATAGGACAGGAGCCAGCCAGGTAGTGGCCTTGAGCAGCTCAACCCTAACTACTAATATTTTTTCTAAACGTGAACATCTCTTTCTTCTCAAATAATGTTTGCATATTCAACATTAGTGTTCGATATTTAGTGTTTTTATTAAGTTCTGTGGTTTTTCTTTGAATTCTAGTACTCACAGTTTTGTTTGTCCTAACTGAGGTTGTGTGTACATATATTTATGACTACAAGTACCAGGGTGCAAAGAAAACATGTATTTCAAAAGTCAATGTAGTTAATGGTTTGCACTTATCCTTTACAACAAGTTGTAGGCTACAGCTAGGACAAAAATGGGCAAGGAAGTAGAGCCAAATTTGATTCCACCCATGGTGCTGTCTGAGCAAAGCTCGGCCCTGTGTGTGCTGATCCAGCCTTGTCAGTGACTAGTCTCGGTAAAAACACCTGCTCTGTGCCCACTCCGGAAAGGTATGCAAAACCTCCTTGCAGATGTATTACAAAAGACAGCCAACTCTTGTGTAGTTTTGTGGTGGTTGTTGGCCGCAGTTTTATTACCCTCACATGCATACTCATTTTACAGTCCCCCTGGGCATAATTTTATGGACAGGGTCATAAATCATTATCACAAACCATCATAAAACCAGGTGTCATAAATCACAAAGTGTTGCTCATCATATATCACGGGTCATAAATCATTCTGGTCTCGTAAATCATTTTTGTCATGAGCCGTCATGACTTAGAGGCATAAATCATTGGCATTACCAGTCAAACCCATAAATCATTTGTTTGACATAACTTATTTGCATATCATGAATCGTAAATCACCCCGACAGTTCGTTATTCTGCCGTTTTGCAGGCGTATCTCCTTTCTCGCCACTTTTTGGAGTCACACATTGTTCTGTTGGTTTTCACGCCCCTTTGCCTGTGTGGGGGGAGGTAGCCTTGCCCCAGAGTTAGGCCCCAACTCGCTACCTTGCTAAACTCTTTTTGTGCCCTGTCGTCTGGCAGGGTCTGGGCTGGAAGCGTTGTCTCCATTTGCTACCCCCTTTTGTGAGGCCTACCCACCCTGCTGTAAGGCATCCTAAAATGAGCGGCCCTCCTTCTGCACACCACCCTCCATAACCAACCAATGTACCCTTATCTGCCACGCTGCCAGGGAGGCTTACGTCTTCCTGCAGCTCCCCCCTGTGCTGTACTGTGTACTCCTTCGTCCCTTGTTAGGTGCACCCTGCTAGCACCATCGCACCCCACAGGTTGTCCCAAAATACACGCATCCCATCCTCTGACAGGTGAACCCCATCCCACCCGTAGAGCTCCGGGCAGCCTGGCTGAATGAGGCCATGCCTAATGCTCTCTAGGCCGTTGTTCTTGTAAAATGTGCTCACAGCAGTATTCAGTTTTCTCTTGGAGTTCTTGACTGCCTTATGTGATTCTGCCCCTCGCCACACCAGCTGGGTGATCAGTTTCGGACCATACAACGGTGTTGCTCCTGAAGCACCGCGCCGCCTCCTTATGTCTGCCTGGATGGCGAGGAGTAGCTCCTTTCTTCCCAGCCGGGCTAAGTCATTCCAGCCCAGATGAATTATTAATACGGCTATAACTCCTCGAGCACTGCTGGAAATTGGTCCCATCTCATTCCCGGGTGACCCCACCATCGGACGCATGTGTTAACCAGCCCGTCTCTCTGCCTGTAGCGTCTCCGCTGCCACCACAAAATGTATCCGGGAAATAAATGAGGGACCCACTACCCATACCAGTGGTGGGCGCTGTCCTGCTGAGGCAACGTACACAAGGTCAGACGTCCACATACTCCTGTGGTTGTACCCCCCGCGCACACCCCCCCCCCCCTTTTGTCTTTGCATTGCTGGGTTTATTTACAGCAGCTGGGGTATCATGCGAGTCCTGTATGCCTTGGACCAGCACCTGCTGATGGCCTTGATCCCCTCCTCAGACATCCCGTGCTGGGCTGCTGTGGTTGCCCTCCCAATCCTAAATGAATGAGAGCCAAAGAAAGCCGACGGGAGCCACGCTCTACCCAGGGCCTGGTGCATCACTGTTGAGAACTTCATTTCCTGGTTATTCTTGGTGCTGTAATTGAAGTTGGGGAACCCGAATTTAAATATCTTTCAGTTTCTGATGGAAATGGGTGACTTTTAGACAGAAATGATCTTGGAAGAGTCAGAAGGACTGGGTTGTGTGTAGGGATCCACTGCCTCATGCGTGTACAATATTCCTCATTTAATAGTGAGTTCTCTCGATCGTCCATAATCTCTATTTGTTGTTAAACACACGTTGGATGTTGACTAGGCAGATCGCATCGTTCAAGGACGCGGCAGGTATTGCACAGTGTGCTGTCTACTAGCTTACATGGCATCACCTCCGGCGGGGGAGGGCCCCCTGTGAAAGCACATAGATGGGAACTCCTTAAGTAAATTCCAGTTCTTTCTTATTTGCAAACCAAATGACACCAGCTGAAAACATGGCCCTTTAGAAATGAATGTTACCACTAACCCATTTTTTAAAAAGTCTCTTGCGGTGACAGCCTTGGATACTGACAGCCTCCTCTCTGTAAAGGTGCACTTGGTAGTGGATTGGCAGAATAGGCCTCATCCACATGCAGCAGAAAAGATCAGGCCTGCCTCTAAGAAGTCATTTAAATATAATGTTTTGCTGTGAGGAATTCCTTATTGGCTGTGGTTCTCCCGTTTATCTGGATGGCCAGTTGTTAGACTTTTCCAGTGGCTTACTTACAGATTGGGTCCAGCTACACACACGCTGTTAAAATGTATGGACTTGTTTTCAAACGATTTGAAACTCACCCTCTTTTACAGCAGCTGCTTGCCGTCATGACCCCCCCCCCCCCCTGCACTGATACCAAGAAGGAAACTGTGCAGCTTACAGACCCAGCGATTTCAGATAATCATGCTGTACACATCACCAATTCAAATAAATGTAAGTTGCCATTTAATTTGCATGCTTTCAATTGGTAAATGAGGTCAAAACGAAATTAGTAGGGTACACCTCAAATAATCTGAAAAGAACGCCGGTGAAAGCAGATTTCAGGTACAGTGTGCGCTTATGGCACGTCTGAAATATCCGCGTGAATCCGCGACAGTACTTTTCTATACAATATGTATTGAGGTGGCTTAGGAGACCCACTGTTCACACCTCTTCACTATTCTGCCCTCCAGCAAGAGCTTCAGAGGCTGCACACACGATGAACTGATGAGGGAGGAGCTGCCCTCGGTCTGACAAATGGCATTTTTGTTACTGAAAAGTTCCCGCAGCACAGTATTGTAGTCAGATCTAATGCCAAACCAGGATCGGTCTCTCTGCAAGTGACCTGCATACAGTTCTTGCAAGGAAAGAGACTGTTCTTTGTAGTTCAGGGGCAGAACTGAGTGGGTCATATAGCTAAGCCAGGAGACAAAAAAGAGCTCCAGGATGTTATGTTGCATTTACCCTGAGAAGGCTTTAGGAAATAGGTTGTGCCAAAATGCATTTAGTCAGAGCTGAGAACACTTTGGGCTGCTATTAAAGTTTGACGTGGAAGCCTGATAGTTTAGGTGCTTGTGTGTGAGAAATCACCACCAATGGCGCACTAGATTAACCATCTAAACGCCATGCTTGAGTGTCACAGACAATGGTGGTGGGTTTCTCCATCTCTCATGTGTGTTTGCCTCCAGCACTTGCCTTCAAAACACTTAAGGGCCGATCCCGATGTCGGACGGACCTGAGTCCGTCTGACATCGGTCAGGAACTGTGACCGACCGACCCACTGTCATCGTTCACGGCCCTGAAAGTGCGATGCGACCTAACCCTGTTCGGTCGCAATCGTAACCCACACAATGCAAGCATGCGCATTGTGCAATGGAGGGGTACAGTCCATCCCTGCACCCAGTGGTCGGCACACCAGGGTGCCTGCCACCGGGTGCAGAGATCTACACAGGGACACCATAGGTGCCCCCAGGATGCCATTTGGCGGCCTCGCACCCATGGGGGCCCTACTGGGGGCCCCCAAAGACAGTTTTCGACTGCCTTTTCATGCCAGAAAGACCAGCACGAAAAGGCAGTGAGAAACTGCCATCGTACTCCCTCGGTCGTAAAGAAGTACTGAAGGATTTCCGGATGGCGGATGGGCTCTCCGAGCCTGTCATCAGCCAACCGGAAATCCGAGTCGGATTCCTTTCCGACCGAGCCCATTGGAATGGCTCGGTCGGAAAGGAATCCGGCCGGCACATTCCGATGCTCTGACCAGAATCGGCCCCAAAGGGTCCATTTTCTGCAAAAGTCCAAAGGGCCATCTGGATCCATTCTAAGGAGTAGAACACCCACAAAATAAGGAGCGAAAATGAGCCCTCCTCTCCGCGTGGAAATTTGACTTGAGAAACATGAGGAAAACCAGAAACTGGAGGGTGCTACTGCTCTGAGAAACTGAAGAGAACGGACAAGATTGATAGGAACCAGTACTGAAACAACTGCACAAACTTCTGTGTTAAGTCAAGACGCGATTAAAGCCAAGCCCCTCAACAGATGCGGAAGGGCACAAGTCAAAGAGGCTTTAACACACCGTTGTTAGGTTCCTAAATCTTTGAGCCATTTGCAACTGCATTCAGTCCCCACTCCAAACAACACTAGTAGAACCCATTGTTCAAAGGTGGTTCACCGATGCTTCTGTACCCTGAATTAACCATTGAACTTTGAATCATGTTAGGCATCTCAACAGCTGTAAATTGGTTGTTCAACACTCTGAGTCTGAAGATCCAATAACTGCAGCCTTCCTATAGAGCGATGAAGATAGATCTCCATCATATGACTTCACACCTGGTGCGACAGCATGGATACACCTCCTTAATTCATTTGAACCAAAGTTGAGTGCCCACTTTTTGTGGACTATTTGTGGCCCCGTTTTATCATTGGCAATTTTTAGAGTTAGCCATCAGCTTTGTTAGAGTTTGCACCCATTTTCCATAGCGTGTCTTATCATTCAATTAACTTGGATTGAGTTTCTGTTTTTATTTTATATTGACAGGATTTTTGTTTGATAAGCTGGTTTGAAAAGACTTCACAATCTTTCTATGGCGAGTACTTCACCGCTTAGGCTAAGCTAAGCCGACTACAGTGCTTTAAATTGGCAGGTACTGGCCGGTACTGGGTACCTGCACTTTTTTTATGTGAAAGGGCGAGTACCTGCACTGCTGCAATCCATTTAATGGACAGTACTGGCACTTCTCATATGTAAACCGGTACTCTATATGGTGAGTACCAGTACTTCTGTATTGAAGCACTAAGACATACTGCCTGTCGCATTTTTGGCTGACTGATGTCTTAAATAGTTGGGGAGTGTGAGGAGCAGTATTATACCACCTTAGACCGAGGTAAAAGAACGTCTCCTACTGGATTTTTTGTTTAATACGCTGCTTTTTGGAGAAAACTTACAGTATTTGTCGACCTCTCTAATGTAATTACAGAACACCACACAATAACATAACAAAAAAAATAACACAACAAAAACCTAACAGTGCAAACACAAATACTAGTCAAAAAAGAATACCACGCAAAAATCGGAGTACAAAAGCACCACAACAAAATGCATCACAAATGTTCTTCCCAGCCTCACATGGCCACCATAACAAATCTGCTTTCATAATACAAAAATATATTTGTGCCAAAAATTGACGTATATTATCCACCGCCTTGCCTTATATTATCCACCGCCACACCTATGTAATAGATCCAGCAGAAATGTTGTGTGGTCCGGCCTGTATAGTCGGGGACACAGAACAAGAGCCGACCCTCTTCTCTTAACACAGCTACTTCATCGGGAAGCTCCACTGAATGGATCAGGCCTTGGGTGCAATGACGTGTGAACCTGCTGGGTGTGTTATAGTCAATTTCTTTAGTCGGTTCCAACGTTAATAGGAAGGGGACGAGGGCAGTAACATGCAAGGGAGATCTGGTGCTCCCCAAAACAAACTTAGTGGCAACCTTCCTGCGACCTCGGGGCTCGTTCATTTCTGGATATACACTTACGCAAGACGTAATGAGCTGCATTCCTCGTAGGAGCTTGTGACTGAACGTACTCGGGCAGCCAAATGCGTAAGTCACAAGGTAACTTATCTTAACGCGCTCGTTCGACACGCGGCACACTAAAGGATTGTCTGCGTGTGGTGCACGTGCCCGTTGCGCAGTTACAAAACCAGCCTCTTGCCCTCGAGGGGTCGATACATCAGACATACTACAAGGAAGCCAGATCCGTTCCGAGCAATAACCTGAACGCACTAAACCCGCGAAGTCAATCGGAACAGCATGAATCCTGTCACTATTTGGCTATGGTTCGTTCAGGAACAGGATCACACAAGATATGCAAACGTTTTGTAAGATTTTGTGAGTCAGGGATTATAAATGTGTTCCTCGGGTAGAATTATGTGGAAAAAAAACTACATTGAGCCCATTATGAACGAGCCTTAATTCATTGACAAAAACATGGTCGGACTGGCCTAACGGGGCAGGCTGGCAGTGCCCAAAGGGCTCGTCTGATAGGTCAGTGTTGTGGTGGTGGTGGTGGGGTTAGGGTCGAGCCCAGTCGCGAGAGCATGCACCAGCCGCATGGGCCTGGGAGACACTAACACTATTGTTATGTGTATAAAAAGGGCTTTTCCTATTGTTAACCATGTGAGCGCGTCAGCGTCACTCTTCTTTGGAGCGTCACTCTTCTTTGGAGCATCCCTAATTGGCCAGTTAAGTCGATTTGTCACTTCTGGTGCTTGATGTGGAGGCAGGGACTAAGCACAGATTAATGCAATTTAGTCAGTGCCTGTCCGCTGTTCCTGACATGATTGAGGCACTATTCCCCCCCCCCCCCCTCCCCTCCAACTGTCCCCTCTGTAGCGCTTATTTGTCGCATGTTGCTTCATCTTCATTGTTTTTTGCCTGCTCATTGCACCCACCACCAGGGCCGGCATTAGCACTGGTGGCAATGTTTGTTGGCGCCATGGGCGTCCGCAGAAATTTTTTGCCAGGGGGGGGGCTAACCTGGCAAATGAAGGGGCGTGGCTAATGTTAATCAATAGGGGCGGGGCTAAAATGGCAGACAATCAGGATCGGGTAATGCTCAGGCCAAGCTGAGACAAAAAAGTAGTGAATTCTGCATTTGAAACTGGACAACAATTAGAGCACACATGAACCCTAAAATTACCCCCTGGCCCCATAAAACTCATACATTCCCTGATCCCTAAAATTGTCCCCCTGGCACCCCAAAACCCATAACCCATACCTGCCCTCACCCCTAAATTTGTCCCCCTGGCACCCCAAAACCCATACCCACCCTGAACCCTAAAATTACACCCCTGGTACCCCAAAACCCATACCCACACTCAACCCTAAAATTACCCCCGGCACACCAACACCCATACCCCCCAGGAACCCTAAAATTACCCCCTGGCACCCCAAAACCCATACCCACCAGGACCCTAAAATTACCCCCTGGTACCCCAAAACCCATACCCCCCATGAACCCTAACATTATCCCCCTGGCACCCCAAAACCCATACCCACCCTGAACCCTAAAATTACCCCTACCCCTCAAAACCCATACCCGCCCTGAACCCTAAAATTACCCCCCTTGCCCCTTAAAACCCATACCCGCCCTGAACCCTAAAATAACCCCCCTGGTACCCCAAAACCCATACCCACCCTGAACCCTAAAATTATCCCCTGGTACACCAACACCCATACCCGCCTGGAACCCTAATATTACCCCCTGGCACCCCAAAACCCATACCCACCCAGACCCTAAAATTACCCCCTGGCACCCCAATCCCTAACTGCCTGCTGATCTGTACATACGCAAACGCACTCTGTAATCACTTGGTACACGTTCTTTGCAGAAGGCATATTAACCCTCTGCACTAACTTCACATAAGTCAAAACCTCAACTATGCAAAATGCTGATCTCTCTCGGACGATAATTAATCACAGGAGTTATTGTGACATTTATGTGAGCCTGGTAATTGCCGGGGAAAGAAACGCTGCAGCAGGTGCTTCAAAAGCGTAATAAACGTTCAAGCACGGCGCCCCCAGAAAGGTGGCACAGGTCGCACCGCCCTAAAGCCGGCCCTGGCGCTCCATGCTCCTAACAGGTAAGAAAAAAAAGTGTTTTAAATGTCCGATCCTGCAGCAAGCCAACACACTTCCAAGGCCCATACATGACAGTAACCCGATTCAAGGCCCCATTTTCCCGATTTTTTTTACAGAATCTCCCACTTTGCTCTCCTGAAATGGTGGCATGTATGGGTAAGTAAGTACACCGTGACCCGGCCTCAATAAACACGGCGTCCGAATTCCCCTGGCCTTGCCCTTGCCCACTAGCTGTAAATTTAATTAAAAAATAAACAAACACTCACGTGCTCCGACCTCGAGTGGTTCGAGATGCCGGAATGCTAGTGTTCTTAGCCGAAAGCGGAGACAGGGCTTTGGGCGGCAAAATGCTCCTGGCCTGGCCGCAAACGCGAGGGAAGACGCACTGCCGTGCGAACGTGCGCGAGCGTGCGCGCCTATAAAATAATAAGCCAATCACCCTTCAGCTTCCACCCCAAAGCTGAAATGGTGATTGGCCCGATTTTTTTTGGTCCTGCCGCCCTGGCCTGCGCTGTCATTCAGTGCTTGTAGCCGTAGTAGCGCATGGGCGCTTCAATATAATACGATCCAGTTCGCGGACCCCCTGGGAATGTGTCACGGACCCCTGGGAGTCCGCGGCCCACAGGGCCCAAAGAGGGGCGCTCTGGGGGGGGGGGGCAAGTGCCCCTCCTTGCCCCCCCCCCCCTGCGGACGCCCATGGTTGGCGCCCCTCACGGGCGCCTCCCACAGACTCCCACACTTCTACTCTTTAACATTACCCCCTCAAGTCTCCATAACCACACTCTCTCAGATGTATTTAATAGTGCCACCAATACCCGTGAAGGGTGCCAGAGCACTTTACATCACAAAACCTACACAGAGACAATCAATCATAGGTGTGTAAATGAGTGTATAGGACATGTTAAATAATACAGAGGACTACAAGGTGTGGGCGTTACAGGTCATCCATACTGGTAGGCAGGATAGTTTAAGAGTGCTTGGTCTGGAGAAGCATGAACTCAATTTAAAGCTGAACACCATTTAATAATAAGGATTTTTTTTTTTACCGAGATGAACCCTTTTTGATACATTAAAATGATGAAAGACGAGAGGAAAACATCATAATGCTCTAATCTATTCCTTGCAGTTTGCATGCAGCTCTTTGTTGACAGTTATTAGCTCTCTGTTCCATATTAGGATTTGAACATCTACACTGCTAGTAACAAAAGGATTTCTCTGCTAAAAGCACTTACCTATATCCACTTTGTGATCTGCATGGTACACAGTCTTTACAGCAGGCACATTAACCCTCTGTGGTACCATAAAATGAGCTGAAGCTTCCACTGGATGAAACTTCTCTCTCCAGGAAGAACATTAATCACCGGAGTTATCTTGACATTTTTATTTTTGTATGAAAATTGTGGAGGCCAGCAATGCAGCAGCAGGTGCGTTCAAAACCATAAAATACTTCCATACAGGTGCCCCCTCCAATTAGAGTCAGGACTCGGTGCGGTGGCACCGGTCGCACCGCCCTGCCCACCACTCTCCCATAGTGGTTACTTGCTTTCCCTGCGTCCTTGCTTCCCTCTTCTCCCTTCCCCCTTCCAGCTCCTGTGTGATTGCTTGTTTTGTTCTCCCGCCCGCGCTTCTGGAAGGGTGGTTCAGTGCTGTTGTTGGTTGAAGTTTATTTGCATGCTATGTTGTACCTGACTTATGTGTGTGTGCATGCATTTATTAACATGCAGATGATTTACTCAACATCCCCCACCGCAGACCTCATCATCCAAAAGCGAAAAAGGCGATGGATGTGTTCCTTCTGATAAACATGCACAGGCGCCTCATAATATACTGTTGTGTGTGTGAGATAACGTGCAGTGGCTTTAAAAAGGACAGTTTGAGGCATGGAGCAAAGTTATGTTCATGCAAAGTTAAAAAGTAGCTGCATAGTTGACTTCGAACACTACAGAGCTTCGGAATATATCTTTGCATTCAGTGTAGGTTTAACAAAAGTAGGGTTAGGTCTAAAATATTTCTGTTGCATTTGATTTGATTTCTATGGCTTAGCAGGTAGTGGCGGCTGGTAGGGAACGGGGTTAGTGAGCCAGGGGGACGGCAGGATTGAAAAATATTTTACAAAAAAACACACGTACCTTTTCCGCTGCCTTTCCTCGTCTCAGCTTCTCCTCTCTTCCTGACTCCAGTCCGGAAGAAGCTGCAAGAAGCACGAGGGCACACAGGCTCCTCTGAGCCAATCACAACGCTACAATGCAGCATTGAGAATGGTCCGAGTGCCGTGGATCGGCGCTCAGATGGGGACAGAGAGCCTGTGCATATTCCCCACCAGACTGTGCATTACAGCCTAATTGGCAATATGTAAAGTGCGCATGCATGTTTCGCCGGGCCAAGATGGCCAGCCAAGCAGTCATGCACACATAAGTGTGCATAAACCACTCCTCTTCTTTGAGCGAGAACACCCGCCCGCCCTAACACAGACCCGCAGTAACGAAAAATTAAATGGTAATAAAGTTATTATCATTTTATTTTTCTCTTTTTCACTGCTTTAAGAGCAGTGGGGCGAAGCTCCTCTACCTTAGCAGAGAAGCCACCACTGTTAGCAGGGCAACAAAGGCTGACGGCGCTGGTCAGCTGTCTGCAAGTGTCCCTATATGGCGAGACTCAGAACTGGCCTATGGCCTCACATGGCATGCTGAGCTGCGAGATCGACCTGACATTGAAGTATTGGCTTTCCCCACCTGCTTCCCCATTTCTACATACTCCCCCTTTATGCTGCATTTTCCTGAAGGTTGAACCCACTCCAAGCGCCGCTGTGCAACATGTCTCCAAAAAATTAACTAAACCAATAGATTTCGCAGAGGTCAAACCTACTGGCTTTGCCACTGCTTGTTTTTATGTATTTTTTGTAACATTTTGTTTTTCCAGGAAAAGGGGCAAAGTGTTCTCTAAGAAACATGAATAATTGTATGTACACCATATGAACCTTCCTCCTTTCTTCCCCTGAATGGTGCTTTGACAAACCTTTCAAACTTTGCCTTCCACCTGGCGTGTGCCTGACTCACCACCGCTTTGAGAGGTAGCTGCTCTCTGTTAGGGGCACAGTGTATGGCTCTGTGAAGGAACTAGGATTTTTCCTTCCTACTAAGTTTTTTTTAGAGACCAATACCTATCATCTTGCAGGCTCTACAATGAGGGTGAAGCCAGTCGTTTAAGAGGATTATATTATTAAGATGAATGAGCAGTTTTTTGGAGGGTGATGTAAATTGGAAAATAGGTAACCACGTTGAAGTTTGTGGTAGTGTTATATTTGTCAGCAGGGCGAATATGAGTCTAAAGAAGGTGACATGCCAAATGAGGGCGAGTTGCTCTATATGTATACCTAATTTCACAAAGCTTTGTGGGGGGGGCAACAAATAACGAAACAACCTTTCTGCTAAAGTTACTTTGCTGAACAAAATCCCTGAAAAACTCCACTGAAGAACCTCCATAAACCTTTTCTTATTTTGCAAGCAAAGACTGAAATGTGGCCCATCCATAACATCCAACACATCTTTATTGTATTGCTTCCTTCCTGTTTTATCTTAAACCTCTAGCGCACCCCCATGTAAAGTATAATGCAATGGAAAAGTGTGATCTGCGGTCCTCTCTGGCCGCACCAAGACTGCAGGCTCATAGGGGTAGCTGTCAATAGTGCAGTAGGTACAGGGATTTTAGGGGTCATTGAACCCAAAATACGATGTACCCAATCAGCGGACAGGGGCCTATTTTCCTTGGTCCTAGGGTACCCTTACTGTGCATTTGGTAATCCAAAACATCGCTATTCAAAATGTTGGAACACCCAATTAGCTTAATATCCTGGATAGGCTGTAACATGAATGTGATTCAGTTATCTGCACTTTCTCTCTCCCCACTTTTTTAATCTTGTTCCCACAGCTTTAATCTTTCTCCCACCACCTCCGCATTCGGGCAGCTTCCACAGAAACCACATAGGTGTTGAAGGTATATAGGCATTTAACAGACTCCTAAATAATCTACTAAATATATAAACACATGATGGTTATTATTCCCAGTATAGGTGTTTGTGCAAAGCACCACAATGCCCACAAAGCAACAAGGTTGGTTCTGTATGAAGCATCAGAAAGCATAAATTGCCAACATATTTCTGATGCATCTTCCCCCACATGGGATTTCCTCACAAGGTCCAGGCTACTATCTCTCTTGTTCTGTCTAAACCTGATTACGACAAGGGCCTCTATCATGGAACATCTTTATCAACTATGAAAAAACGACAACAGATTCAGAACTCTGCTGCCAGACTACTCCTACATGTAAAGCCACAAGCCCACATCTGCATTGAGGTTACTGATTGCCAGAAGAACCAACTTCAAGCTGCTTTGTATCAACCACAAAGCAATACATGGAACAGGGCCGCTTTTCATCAGGAATAAAGGGCCTGATTTAGATCTCGGCGGACAGGTTACTCTGTCACAACAGGGACGGATATCCCGTCCATCAAACTATAAATCCCATAAGATATAATGGGATTTATATTTCGGCAAAGGGGTATCCATCACTATTGAGAGTACCCCATCTGCCGAGATCTAAATCAGTCCCAAAATCACCCAATACATTCAACAAAGGAACCTCCGCTCCAGATTGGCACCTCGCCTCAAAACCCCACCATACAAGAAAAAAAACATAGGTGGTACATCTTTCTCTGTTCAAGCAGCCAAACTATGGAATTCATTGCCCCCAAATATAAGATCCACAGATAACTATCTTATCTTCAGAAGACCACTCAAGAGTTGGGTCTCTCCTACATAACCACCATACTCATACACTAACGTGCAGCATATCCCTTTGTTTGTAAATATTTAGCATTTGATTATACGTATGTATCTAGATACATGTATTTCTTTGGACAAATATGTATACTATGGTTTTTAAAATATACAGATATTCTTTAGTTCTACTTAACAAATGTATACATTACTTATGGTTATATAAACATATAATATTCTATGCTTAACATGTTTATAGGTCACTGCATAGTTTTCATATTTGATAAGATAAAAAAAGATGCGTATGGGTCTAGGTTTTATTTATCTGTCACAATGTGTAAATATTATCATAACTATTGTATCCACAAGTTGAAATTTTGAGGAAAATATAAAATAAAAAATAAAAATGAGTTCTAAAAATACAAAAATAAATTAGCTTCAAGAATAACAACACGTGAAATTCTGAGTTTATACAATACAACTTCAATATCAATATATTATCTTCCTTATACATGTATACCCTCTCCATGTAGTTATGTATCTATATATTTGTTACTTACTCCTACTGTGGAATAACAGAAAAAACGTTGACTCTCTCCAATGCACTAATCTGTCTCACCTATATCTCTCTCACTATATCCTCTACCTCCCCTCTTTGACTCATCGCAAACCTCATTCTACTACTATGATCTCCAAAAAAAACCTTTCTAGACTCATGTATCCCCCCCTTTAACTCATCTCAAACCTCTTTTTACTATGATCTTTCATTCCTTTATAGAGCTCTTCCCTCATCCATCTCTCCTTTTACTCATCCCAAACCTCATCTTACAACAATGATCGCCAAAATAACACTTTCTAGACTTTTTCATCCCTCCATTATCATATTCAATCTGATTTACAGACTCATGTCCTCAAATGAACTCATATTTCCCTATACTAATCCACCACTTATCCCTTTTGGGTTCTGAAGTAGTGTGCTACTTGTCGGAAAGTGCAGCAACGCCTCGCCAGAGGCAGTAGTAGAAGTACAATTACAATTACTAAATGGCACAAAGACCCTGCAATGTCACCTGTATTTTGAGGTCACACATTCAATCTCATTCATGTAGTCCAGAGCGGATGTCCAGATCGTCACCAGATACTCTGGATAAAAACTGTATGTGTAATTGAGTTACAATTAGATGCTTAAAATGTACATTGTTTTGGCAAGCTATCAATAAAATCTGGCATTGATTATGCCCTGATGGATCTATCTTGGACATTCTGTTATAGACCAGTGGTTTTTAACCTGTGGTCTGGGGAACTCTGGGGGTCAGCAAAGCCGACTCAAAGAGTCTGCGACTACTAAGAAAATTAAATAATGTTAACAGATTAATAAAGTGTATGTAAATAAAGTAGCAAAATGTAAAATTGAAGGTTAAAATTAAGTTAGTATGCTCAGATTGATTTGTTGGAGCAGTGCAAGTGCATCAAACAAGATATAGTACGGATGATGAGTGGCCTCAATTGAATTTAGAGAAACTCCAACCTTCCCATTAAAAATTCCAATTTTGACTTTTTAAAAATATTTGTTTGGGAATTAAATTAAATGTTTCATCATTTGTGTATTTGTTTGAGGATTGCTTGTTTCTGTATTATTTCTGTATTATTTATTAGTTCCAGTCATCGAAAATGCTTAGGATGGGGTCCCCAGGTCCAGTATTGATTCAGTGGGGGACCTTGGACTCCAATAATGATTCATTGGTGGTCACAGGGTTCAGTAATGATTAACTGGGGGTCCACAGAAGTCAAAAGTTTAAGAACCACTGGGGTAGACTATACCCGACCCCTTCTTCAGTAGTTTTTAATGTCCATGATAGTCTTCCTGCGATCCCAGATCTTATTTATCATTTTTTGGAGAAAAAATAGTCTGGTTTGCTCAGAACATTACGTTTCTGTGACTCCCTACTCCTGGTTGTGATGCCTTTTGTATTGTAAAAAGATTGCAGGTCTTAGGTTGTAACAGCTCTATCAAAAGAAACACCTTTGCATGTACTCTGTGGTCAGTTTTGTTCCATTTGTCTGATTTCTAGCGCTCTGGCATCTGACTGATAAGGGAATGGAGAAATTACATAATGTGGATGACAGGGGAAACTATTGATAAAACTCTGTTCTACAAGTTCCTGGGTCGACATCTAGTCAAACTCATCCCCCACCATCAAGTAAATGGAGAATACATTGCTTTCTGCTTGAGAAACTAATACTTCCTTATGTTTTAAACTATTTTTGGTAACACTCCACGCAATACATTTATGCTGCAGCAAAAAAGTACTCCTAGTTTGCAGTGTTTAGGAGAAAATTAATTTTGTAACAGACATCGTTGGATTTCATTGGGATAGTTGTAGTACAGCAGTATTTCGCAGACAGCCCTGCTGCGGGGAAATCACTTGTTAACTTTCCAACATTGTGATCACGGCTGGACTGGGAACGGCAACCAGCCCTGGCAATCAGCTCGACCGGTCCTAGGGGAGGTGGAGGGGGTTTGGTGGAAGTGAGAAGGGGGGCTTGTAGTGAGAAGCACCGCTCCCGCTTTTGTTACAGGGGGCCGATATTGCAGCACTGCTGCAAAACCATCCCCCACCCTTTTGGCCCACCGGGAAAACACCCGGCGCCCGCTATGGCGAATCTGAACCGGATTGTGGTCAGTAGGTGTGGGAACTTGTGATATACCCTGTTGTACTGAAAACCCAGAGTTCACCTTTCTTTGGCGCCCCATTAGTCTCTTCCATTCTCACCCTTTGGTTTCAGTTTCCTTTCTGAGGGCTGGACACACTTGCATCCCCACACGCATCCATAACGGGTGTCACGAGTGACGTGGCCCCGCCAATAAAAGGGCCCGGGTGCATGTGCTCATGGCCAGTTACTACACTACATCTCGAGGTGTCCGTGTCTGTCATTGCTTGTCATGTGGGCCTGAGGCCAGACACCACATTAGCAACGAGCGGGGTCGATCCCTGCGTGTGAACTGTTGTCCACCTGTCTTGTCGTGGGGGAGTAACGGCCAGAGCATAAGCCACCCCGCACCTGCTGCCAACATGACAGCAACAGATTCTGGCAGGGCACATTCCTGGCCACCCAGCGAGCCAGACGGCGTCCACCGGTAAGGCCCCTGTAGCGGTAGTGCTAACCAGTCCAGAAAGGGCGAGTGCAGCGGCTGCCACATGGCTCCCTCGATGTTGGAAGCGTGCCGCACCGACATTAAGTGAGGCCCCTCTCCTGCATATGAGGCCCGTGTGGGTGAAGAGATGGCACCCATCAGAGGACAGGCTGTGCCGGTCGCCCACTGTGAGAGGGGGCTGTGACAAGGCAGCGGAGCAAGCAGCGCCTTTCCCTAAGGAAAAAGGAAGCACATAGAGTGCAACGTCGCCTCCAGGCAACCCCACTACCCTGGTCTCACCCCCCTGCATCCATGCAGCCAGGATCAGATGAATGACTGCGTATCAACCGATACCCACCGATGACACCTCCCCGGTAGGTGGGTCAAGAATGACACGGTGCCGCGACCCGGAGGGACGAGAGCGCTCAGCTTCACAACCTCCCTGGAGCTGCACACGCGAAGCAGGAGCGGCACCCCTAGCAGAGACTGCAGGCCTCGCAACCGGCGTGAGTAAGGAAATTGCGCCTGGCTGCAGTGGAGGATAGGCCCATACCGCATTTCGGTGCCTCATTGCAGTCCAGCACGAAACACCCACAGAGCGATAGCGGGCCATCTGCAAGGCACTGCAAGAATCTACCGAACGGCTGCCTCCCCCATTATCTCCCTCTCTGTCTGCAACCCTCCGGCAGGTTGCCCACACCTGCCCACTACAGGAGGAAAAGAAAGGGAGCACCTACATTGCCACCAGCAGATCCCCGCACGAAGTACCGCCACGCCCGCCTCCACGACGCTCGCGGGGGCAGCTCAGCATGCAACCGGTGAAAGGCTGCCAGCGCCCCAGTGAAGAGGATCTGCACCATCTAGTGGCCACACGTAGCGCCACAACAGGACCTCTACCATCAAGGGTGCCTGCAGGCTGTGCGCCGCATGCTGTCAGTGGGAATCCCAGAAAACGACCACAGCACCTCCTGGTGGCCTCCCGATAGCAACGCGCTGAGGAATAGACATACTGCCCGGCCTTAGCAAATTGCCTGCAGGGCCCTCACAGCCCATTCTCCCTAGACTGTGGATACCGGCAGTATGGAAGGCCCAGCTACACCAGCACGCTGCCTGTAGGGGCAGAGTCAGCAGAAAGGAACACTGACCCTGGTAGGAAGATAAAGGCTCACGTCCCGCAGGACAATGAAGCGCGATGTCTGTCCAGAGCGATCTGCAGTCTAAGGCATAGCATTGAGTAGGATGGCTGCAGTGCAACCTGAAGGCCAAGAGTACAACAGAACTCCCTTTTCATCGCAAGCCAGCAACACAGTGGTGCCTGAAACACTACAAAGCCCTGCTAACTAAAGTAAACACAGTCACCAGGTCCAAGAGTGCACACCGCCATTAGGAGAGAACACTCCCTGCTGAGACAGACTGCACAGCAAGACGTGCCCTCAAAGAGGAATGCCCAGAGAGCAGCCTTCTGCACCATGCAAGTGAGAGCAGGAAGGGCAACTTCGAAGACAGCAAAGTCTCCAGGTAGCTGCCACACTCAAGAGCCCCTAAGGTGTCCCAAGCTTCACCAGCATCATATAGGCAAGAGCACTGCCTGCCACCTCTGCAAAGTACGGAGAGAGACTGACAAACCCTGCAAGGAGCTGCAAGAAACTCAGAGCTACACACGGAGAGCCACCACCAAGAGTGGACGACCAGCCAGAACAGCAACGTCTCAAGGTCGCTGTCCCCACTAACAGCTCAAGAGAAGCTTGTGCAGAGCGTGCACCACGTGTGGCTGCCCTACGCCACTGCCGGAGGAGAGATCGCATCACTCGCTCCTGCTGGTACACAGACATATTCGCAAGCTACACTACAGGGACACGAAGTGCCAGAAGAAAGCGTCCAAGCAGAAGACGGAGCATGCAAAGTCAGAAGCGTGCAGAAGACTGCGCCAGTAAACCTGACAGCACGGGCGGACGCCTGAGAGGTCGAGACATCTCCACAAAGAAGCACAGCTGAACGCAGCACAGAGAAGGACCACGTCTCCACTGCACCAGCAACGCCCCGCAGCAGGCCGAAGACAACACAGAGAGTCCTCCCTCACACTGCCTCAAGACGGAGTCGGCAGGGCCCCAAGACAGGCAAGAGAGGAGTTGCACACTCCATGTGGCAGGCCGCCACAGCGACAGGCGCTCTGACAGCATGGCGACACGTGCCCGGACGTCACATCACACAGCAGACAAGGAGCCCGTCATGCAAAGAGACCAGTCCAGACAAGCACGCCGGAGCGAAGGCAAAAAGCCGGTGCCACGACAGCGCCGCCTCGAAGTCCAAGTGCAACGCCATTGAAGAAAGAAGAGAGTGACAGCCCTGTCACCCTGAAAACCGGATGAACACAGGTGTGCTGAACACACCAACAAAGGGAGAAGACCGAGGACTCACACTGCAATCCAAGAGCACACCCTGACACACCAGGCAGCAACCAAAGTAGACCGATGTCCCTGGATACAGCTTCACGGGAGAACCGAACGTAAGCCGCAGCAAGCGCAAACCGTGTCTAATCCCAACGCTTCCCCAGGCGACTGTCAACTGGCATCCCTGGATACAGCCTCACGGGAGAACCGGACATAAGCCGCAACAAGAGCAAACCACATCTCATCCCAACACTTCCCCAGGTGACCGCCCATCCCATAGTGTCGGAAGTCTACGTCAAATGGCATCCCTGCTCCTGACCGCAGATGCCATGGGTGAAGATCAGCACAAGTGTCCTTCCTCACACCGCCTCAAGATGGAGTCGTCAGTGGCCCCAAGCCAGGCAAGAGAGGATCCACACACTCTACATGTCAAGCCTATACCTAAACTCAACCTCAGCAAAGCGGAGGCACAGGGCTGCCAAGTCCCTCCTGAGATCCAACTGTCCCAGCAAGCCACCACCACCTGTCATCCCGATTCACCACATGGCTGGCAACCGCCATCATGCCAGCCCTCAGCACATGCGTCAAACACCACTCCCAGAGTATAGATGGACTGGAGTCCTACTCTGTTTCCACATCAGCCGACAAAAGAGACCAGAGGCTACCTGTGAACCTGGCATACCCCTGAACCGCGGCAGCGAGAGCAAGTATCGGCCAGGACACATCCACCCTCGAGGGTTGTGCGTGCGACTTTGTAACGGCTCCTCAGTGGTCCTGCAGCTGCCTCCAGTCGGCACATAAGCGGCCCCAGCGCAGCCCTCCTGCAGTCCCGCAGCAATCCCCAAGTGGGAGAGTGAAAAGAGACTTTGCCCCACCGACAGGTCATCGGTTGCAGCCAATAGGTTCCACAGAGACATTTTATCAGGCAACACCTCCATGGACCGTCACTACAAACTCTATCCATGCTCATGATGCATCCCATTGAAAGAACTGTTAGAATTCACCACAGACCATCACCGACGTCAGCAAGGTGGAAGCCTTGCAGGAATGCAAGACATGTCATCATAAGCGAACTGACGGTATGCAGCGGACGTCTCCAAGCCAGCGGTCCTGAACCCTTCAGGTTTAACTAAGTGCCTGCCGAGAAGGTCCTGCAGCTGGCAGAGTCTCACAGACCACGTCTGACATCTTCCTGCCACCTGTCTCAGAAGAATGATGGACCCTGTGGTGTTTAGTTAATTGTTTGTTTTGTCCCCACAGGTTGGACTAACGTTTTGTTTGTTCTTCAATAAAGTTGGGGAGGAATGTAGTGTCCTGTGGGACATGTTCTAGTGTCTGGCTGGAAGCTGTATACCCAGCCACTCCCTTGAGGGCTGGAAACACTTTCACCCCCACATGCATCCATCACAGGTGTCACGAGTGATGTGGCCCCGCGAATAAAAGGGCCCGGGTGCACGTGCTGAGGCTGAGGCCCGACACCACACTCGGGTAGAATTATGTGGAAAAAAACTACATCGAGCCCATTATGAACAAGCAATAATTCATTGACAAAAACATGGTTGGACTGGCCTAACAGGGCAGGCTGGCAGTGCCCAAAGGGCTCGACTGATAGGTCAGTGTGGTGGTGGTGGGGTTAGGGTCGAGCCCAGTTGCGAGAGTATGCACCAGCCGCATGGGCCTGGGAGACACTAACACTATTGTGTACAAAAAAGGCTTGGAGCACTCCAATTGTTAACCATGAATAGAGCACAATGTCAGAGCGCTTCAAATCGCTGTTGGAAATCCAAGTATAAATATTGGAGCTCATACACGTGCTTTTGTTTACTCCACAGATGCATACTGTCCATGTGCATACACGCACTTTTCAATTCCTTCGACATTGTTTTTTTTACAAAAGTGCATACACGTGCTGGTGCTTTTTCTGCGAAGGAGTGCACCAAACGCTTTCGATTATAGGAAAACTAAGTTGCTCTGCATAGACAGGCTAAAGATTGCCTACCTGGGAACAACAACGGTTCTGTAGTCCGCGAATGGATACCCAACAATAAACACTGCGTCAACCCCACGAACCATGACGGTGAAAGGCACACACAGTTTCAGCAAAGGCACTTCACCTGGAAGCAAGTAACTACCTTCACTGCCTGCCAGGCAGCTCTTGGCAAAATAATTAATTTACGCACGCCAGCCGATGTGTGTATTCACAAATACGTCGCGTCCTCCCCTCCTGTCAGCTGCGAGTCTTTAGCAGACGCTTGGAGCTTGTATGATGTTACTACTCATGCCACAACAACGCATGCCTGAACCACCTGGTCTCATCCACGACTGTGTCTTTACCACGCATGCGTTTACCACACATGCCTTTACCACACAATTTTGTGGTAAAAGACATAATTCGCAAAGGGACATGTGTGGTAAAGATCACACCCTTTTCCCCCGCTCAAGCCCTAAAAATTGACCCCACACCCTAAAAATGACCCCGACCCCAGCTCTCTTGGCCAGAGCCCTAAAATCTGTCCCCTACACCTGTAAACTACCTGGCCCCTCCCCCCCCCCCTGCCCTGAGGCCTAAAATTGCCCCAGCCTTGAAAACTGTCCCTTTTCCCCCGCCCAAGCCCTAAAAACTGTCCCCATGCCCTAAAAACTACCCCAACCCCAGCCTCCCTGCCCTAAAAATGGACCCCAACCCCTGTAAACTACCCCAACTCAGCCCCCGACGTCCTGAGGCCTAAAACTGTCCCAGCCCTGAAAACTATCCCTTTCCCACACCCCAGCCCTGAGCACTTAAAAACGAATCCCTACCACTAAAAACGATCCTGATTCCCCCCGCCCCCCCCCCCCTATGAACCCTAAAACCCAGCCTACCTGCCCTATGAACCCCGACCCCCTGAGCCTAAAAAACCCACCCAACCCTGAAAAACTACCCCCAGGCTCCCAAAACCCAGCCCCACTTACCTGACCGTGGTCTCTCCTGAAACTTCCTCTTCCTGCCCGCCCGGTCCAGCATCTAGACCGCACACATTAAGGCATATCCATGGTAAGCGTGGTTCGGTTTGCAGGGCAATGGCACGTGTGGCTCAGGCTCAGCCCACGTTGTTAAATATTTCCCTTCTTTCCCTGAAGGCTATACAAGTACCGAAATCGCCCACTCTGGCACATGGAAACAAAGTCCTGTACTGCAACAGATCATAAAGGCGCATTGAGGGTTCTACTTCCTGACTCTTTCCTTTGGTGTGCCCTCACTGCAGCTGCCATTAAGTAGGTCCTGTAAGGGTGAAGAAGCACAGGAAGTAGGAAAGTATGGGAACAGTTAAGGAGTCTGCAGGGAGGCTGCAGAATAAAAGGGAGGGAAAAGGGCAATGGGGGAGGGGAGCTAAAAAGAAGCAAAAAGTGCAAAAGGAAAGAAATTAGAAAAAGGCAGAGGTAAAAAGTAAAGCAATCAGAGAAGAACAAAGGTGGTACGGTGAGAAGCAAGCAAAAAGGTACTACGTGGCATAGAGAATGCTGAAATTGAACGAGAGAGAGAGAACATACAGCAGAGACGAACAAAAGTATACCAGCAAAGCAGAGACGGAAACAAGTCAGACAACAACATTGGAGCTTACTATGGACTCTATCGTTTGTTAACACACCTAGAATGGCTACTTTGCGAACAACCTATCTAGTTGGCTAATCTATTGTATTTTCATACGCTTTTGCACTATGGCTTGGAGATATTTTTACCTTTTATCTCTCCAGTGTGAGCGGATCAAAAACAGTCTTGCTAGATACGCGCTGCTTCACAACTACGGAGCGTGCCACCTTTGGACTCTATTCTCAAATGTTCACGTGCTAATATATTTGGAACACGTAGAATATGGAAATAATACAGCAGACACAGACCGGGCTTGAAATATGCTACTGGAACGTTGGTCTTTCGTTCGCATTATATGAGGTCTTATTTTTGTTATAGTGAGCTGATTCCATAACAACTCTTAGCTGTCATATTTCTCTAACGGTCTGCGCAGGTCACCACCATAGATCGCATCAAAACTGGCAAACTCAGAGATTCTGCTAGAGACACCAATCGATCGCTTTTTGATTCTATTATTTGGACATTTGCTCTTGATACCTACTTTATTGAGCCTTGAAAAAGTCACTGTGTGACGAAACGCGTGTTGGCTGTTTTCTGACTAAATAAATTGGGAAACTGTGTAATTGCACCGAAGACTGTACAGGAATTTCATGCAAAATAATAAACTGTATGTTTGTTACATAAACAAGTCCTTAGCTTTTGGACCACATACTTATTTTCATACTGTTTGAGTGCTTTGTTTTCATGTTTCAACACAGATGTCTTTCATGACTGCCAATACCCCTCAAATAATATGGCCAGATGTAGGGGATGGCCCAAGGTCTTAGATAACCCAAGGAACACCAAGAAATGACAAATCTTCAAAACAAAAGCCAGTACGTGAAGGAAAGAGTAGGAGTCATGAAGGGCACATTAATGACAAATCTGACCCCAACAAAGTTCCTCAAAATCATTTAGAGTAAAATATGTCAAATGAGCAGCTTCTCAGTGTTTCAGCCTCATTTAACATCAATTGCTTTTTCAATAGCGCCCATTAATAAGAACAGATGTCCATGATAATGGGACCGGTGTGGTTTTTTCTAGGCCCCAGACGAAATAAGGTATTGCCACATCGGGCCACTTGTAAAAAAGATAGACAAAAAAACAGTCGTGCCCTAAATAAATACAAAGAATTTATGCAGTATCACCATATTAAACTGTTTTTCAAATTAGTGAAATGGGCAAAAGTTACTATTTCTTTAACAGATTGACACACTGCCACTTTAGAATTGCATATAAGCTTACAGAATTTCACAAGTTTGTCGGTAAGATTCATCACAGGGTGTGAAACCTGCAGTTGTCCTGCATGCATGGGAATCCATTATGTGTGAACAGTCAAACAGTAGCCAACATGCTAGACACATTCTGCCACTAGGTTTTAACATGGAGGTGGAGCTTGTGTTCGATTCGGAGTGAAAACTGTGACATTGTCCACATAAGTGTTCACTTTTATGATGCACCCTTTCTTGTGGAATGGTATACAGTAATATTATTCTTCTCTTTTTTCTGAAATGTTTACATTAACTCATAAGGTATCTTAGTGTGGAATTCTGGCAGAAAAATGCCTTAAACCTGGAGCATAATGATATAGATGTTCTACTTGGATACCACTATTCACACTTACGTATACCCTCTGGGTCATTATTCTTGATTAACTTTCTCGAAACTCTATAAAGGACACAACAACTTCAAAACCTTAGCAGAACAATTTTATTCTTTGGATCGTACAACAAGTAGTGTTAAAGAGATCGATTATTTTATTGAAGACGATTGTGAAGAAGAGATTTTGCAGATCAAATAGTGTGGTAATGAGGGAGCATTTGAGGATATGCAGAATAAAGAGCCACCAGTCAGAATGTTATTTGACTTTGGTGCTTTGATTCTGAAAGATTTTTTCAAGGACAATTTAAGAGGAAAAGTGAAAATATGCAAGCCTAACTAACATAAGACTGAAAGGCTATGGTAATTGGCCATTTTTCCTAGCACACTACAAAATGTAAATGTCTATAAATGAACTGTGCCGATATTTCAGAATATATCAGAATTAGAAAAGCACAAATGAAGCACATTTTGGGTAATTCGGAGGTGTGATCAAAACAAATATTTTAATATGATCAAAACAAATGAGTACACTAGGTGATGAAATTTCTTAACATTATCATTTGTGTGCTGTATACTTTTATCAGTAAAACTGTAGGTCTGTGCAAATGTAATGGTTGTTTGAATTGAAGATTGTGTTGTCTGTAATAGCAGCGCTCTACCATGTCATGCATACTCCGCTTTACCCCACTCCTCTATTCTCTGCGCCATTCCACACTACAATACTACACTCTGTGCCACACCACACTGCCTCACTGCACTCTACACCACCCCACTCTATGTGACTTCACTCTACACCTCTAGTCTACAGCACTCTACTCTGTCAGAACACTTTACCCCAAACTACTCTACAATGCACTACTGAAGTCTGTGTCACACCAGTCTGAAACACTGAACTCTATGCCACTGCACTCTACACCAATGCACTGTACGCCACTTCACTCTTTGCCAGTGCAATCTATGCCAATCCAATGTACACCTCTCTAATCTAGTTTGCACACTACTCCACTGTACTCTACCGTGCACCACTACCACTTTACTCTGAAACAATCTACTCTATGCAGCTGCACTTGTGTTACTGTACTCTGGGCCATTGCACTCTACATCATGTGAACCAAAACTAATGCTCTCTACGCCACTGCACAGTATGCCAATCTACTCTGCACCACTGCATTCTACATCACTATACTCTAATCTGCAACACTTTACGCCATTGCACTTGGTCACTGCACTCAATGCCACTCTATTCTACTTTGCACCACCCTACTCTATGCCACTGCCTGGACTGTGCACAACTATACACCACTGCACTCCATGCAACAGCATTTTACTATACACCACTGCACTCTATGACAGTCTACTCTACAACACTGCACTATATCCTGCACCACTCCACTCTACAGTGCACCACTCTACTTCAATCTAAGACACTCTATTCTGCAATACTGTACTCTCAGCCCCTGAACTCTACACTACTCTTCTCTGCACCACTGAACTCTATGCCACTGCACTTTACTCTGAAGCAATCTACTCTACGATACTCTATAAGACTCTGCGCCATTCTACACTGACACACACAAAAAATAAATTACCCTAATTAAATATCAATCCATTAATATTAATTAACTAATTATTAATTAATGCAACACAAATTACTTCCCACCCTCTACCCCATAAACCACACAACACCTAAAATTAATTACACAATTTCTATATTTAATTCACAATAAATTGTTTAATATTAATTAATATCTAATTGTTAAACATTAATTACTTCCCACCCTTTACCCCATAAACCCCACAACCCGCACCTAAAATTAGTTACACAATTCCAATAATTAATTTTCAATAAATTAATATCAATTAACAACGAATTACTAATAAAAAATAAACCACTTGCCACCCTTTACCTCTATAAACCCCAGGACCTGCATTTAATTAATTAATAATAAATTACTTCACACAATTAACATGATAGAATCCCAATTAAATAAATATTAATAAATAAAAAATAATCATTAATTTATTAAAATTAAATTACTTCCCACCATATTCCCCTATAAACCCACAACCTACTACAAAACTAAAAAAGTAACATTTTATTAAATAAAATTAACAAGTACTGAAAATTTAACACATTAAAAAAATAAAGAATTCTTATACAAAAAAATACATCACATATGTTAGACCTGGCACCTTGGCGTGAGTCTCCCTTCCACTTTTTGTCGCTGTGCCTCATGTGTTTTGCTGGTGTTAGCTGCTCAGAGCACTGTGCCACTGCCAACCAGTGCCACAGTGCAAGTGCTCCCTATTTAAAATGTATATGTTGGTTGGATTCCATGATTGGCTTATTTGGTTTACTGTCAGACCCCAGTAAAGTGCACCAGGAGTGCCCAGGGCTTGTAAATACAAATGCTGCTGGTGGGCTTGCAGCACTGGTTGTGCCATCCACAGAAGCGGCCTAGTAAAATGTGTCTAACGTCTGCCATTGCAGAACCTGCGTGCAGTCTGGTACTGTCATGCTGACTGGGCAAGTGCACCCCCTTCCCAGTCTCTAAACCTTACCTTAACTTCATATTAGTCACCCCTATGGTAGGCCCAAGGGCAGGGTGCATTGTAAGCATAAGGTAGGACAAGCCCTGATGTGTGTGGCATGTCCTAATAGTGAATTACAGCCATTTTCGGTTTTCACTATTGCAAGGCTACCTGTTCCCATAGGCCAGAATGGGTTGTTAGAATAGTTACATCCTATGATCCTAACAGACCCAGGGAACATGGTAGAAAACCAAGTTTAGTATGCCTGAACTCAGAATAATAAAATACATCTTTTAGTAAAGTTTATTTTAATATTCTGTGTTTGCAAATACCACTTTTAGAAAGTTGGTATTTGTTTGCCTAACCATTTCAGCCCGCCTCTGCTATGATGTGTATCTGCCTGTCTGGTTTGTGTGAGTGACAGAGCTGGGGAAACCCAGAGGGGCAGGGCTAGGTAGCCCGGTGGTGAATAGAGAGATTGACATCCAGATGGGTGGGAGGAGTGCACCTGGACTCTGAATAGGGCTGCGCTCTGCCACCACAATGTTGGCTCCACCTCCTGTGGAGCGGCTGATGTCTCTGCCCTGCACCCTGAATAGAAAGTCAGAGTCATGACAACAAAGTGCTCAGGAACTGTTTGGACTGGGCAAAGGCCCCTCTACCCCAGAGGAACAAAGGAATTAGGGGTATAAGTATTGGGACCCTGCTCCCAAGAAATTAGATCCTGCTTGACAAGAAGAACCTTTGCCAGAGGAGAAGGAACTGGGAAAGCTGTAAGGAGGAGTACTGTCCCTGACCTGGGGTTTGGCCTGCAGTGATTGCCTTGCTGCTGAATAAGGAGAGGAGAAAGACTACAAAAGACTTTATTTCAACTTGTGCTTAAAAAGATCTCCAAGGGCTTGGAATAGAGCTTGCCTCCTGCTGAAGTCTCAGGAACAACAGGCTTCACCCCCCAGCTCCCCAAAGTTCTTTGGAAGTGCCTGCTGCTGTTGTTGGGCCTTCTGAGGGACTGCGTGTCGCAAGGAGCTGAAAGCGCGACTAAAGAAGGAGAAGCGTGCCGCCGTCGGAGCTTCTGTCGTCGCATCTCGTAAAGTGTGTCGCCGCTGCAGCATCGCATCGAGCGGAAGCGTCTTGCATCAACCAAGAAGTGTCTCGCAACGCCGAAGAAGCGTGACGCCATCGCAGCCATCGTAGCTGTCGCATTGCACCGCATCAAGAAAAGCGCCTCGCATCCACGGAGAAGAGTGCCGCCGTCGGAGCTGCTGTCGTCGCATCGCGTAAAGGGGTGTCGCCGCTGCGACATCGCATCGAGCGGAAGCGTCTCGCAAACGTCGAAGAGTGCCGCTGCCAAGGCCGCTGTCGTCACATCGCGTAAAGGGTGACGCCGCTGTAGCTGACGCATCGAGTCGAGTCTTCCCGCAATAATCGGAGAAGCATAACGCATCTGGAAGATCTTCACGTCTTTATTTCTTTGCACCAAAAACTTAATCGCATCAACATCGTTGCAACACTTTCGTTGCTCTGCGTGTCGCATCTAAAAGGTACATTGACTTAAAGTGTCGCATTTAAGAACTTAAGAGAACTAAGCAAACTTCTACCATCTAAAGTAACAGTATTGTGTATTTTTGTCGTTTAATGGTCTTGTGGTAACTCTATATAAAGAATCCTTATTTTTAATATAAAACCTGTGTGGTGTCCATTTGTAGTGTTGTCACTTGGTTACTGTATGTGTTCACAAATGTTTAACCTATAACGCTCTGAGATAAGCCTTGTCTGCTCGCGCCAAGCTACCTAGAGGGTGAGCAGGGGTTATTTTAGGAGTGTAACCCCTTACCCTAACTAGAGGAAAGGTTTCCTGCTTGTCACAAGTACCTACCTGTGCCAACCAGAGAACCCGGATTCTAACAACATACATTTAAAATATATGCTAAAATACATAACACTAATTAAACAAACAATATTTTAAACAACTATATTTTTACAAACAATATTAATGACTTCTATATTTTTAAAATCGATATTCCTTACCTTAAATCGATATTCTGGACCACGATATTCTTGCCGTCGATATTTCTCACTCCGAATATTTAGGACTCGATATTTCTGTAGGTTGACATTTCCAACTCAATATTTTGTCTGCACACCGTGGCATGGGAGGTCGAGTATGAGTCATATAGGGGTGTTCCTGTGGTCTGGAGTCTGTATAGGAGTTGCTTGGAGATTCTGGCGTAGAGGGTATTGCCATAGTCCAGCCTGCTGGTGATGAGTACTTGTGTGATTGTCCGTCTGGTGTTCTGAGGTAACCATTTGAAGACTTTTCGCAGCATGCATAGGATGTGGAAGCAGGAGGTGCACACTGCATAGGCTTGAGCCGTCATGGTGAGCTTATCGTCTAGGATGATCCATAGATTTCCCGCATGGTCTTTGTGTGCTGGTTCTAGCTCAGATGGCCACCAGGTGGAGTCCCATGGGGAAGCCTATTTGCTGAAGACTAGTACTTCCGTCTCGTGGGAGTTGAGCTGCAGGCAGTTGGTTTGCATCCAGTCTGCTAACATGGTCAATCAGTTGGTGAAGTTAGTTCTGGCAGTGGTTGTTTAGTCCGTTAGGGAGAGGGTGTGTTAGGGGGCATTGGTGTAGGAGATGACGGTGATGTCTTGTGATTGGATGATGTTGGTGAGAGGTGTCATGTATATGTTGAAAAGAGTGGGGCTGAGGGACGATCCCTGCAGGTCTCCGCATATCAACTTCTTGGTCTCTGATGTGAAGTGTGGCAGCCTGCCCCTTTGGGTTCTTCCAGTGAAGAAGGAACAGATCCATCTGAGAGCAGACCTGTGTGTGCCAATCTCGTTTAGTCTTCCGTTAAGAGTGTTAAGGGAGACAGTGTCAAAGGCCGCAGAGAGGTCAAGTAGGATCAGGACCGCTGTTTCTCTTTGGCCACGATGATTTGAATGTCATTGGTGGCCGCAATGAGTGCTATTTTGGTGCTGTGGTTTTTTTCTGAATCCCGATTGCGTGTTGTCTAGAAGATGGTGAAGTTTGCAGTGTGTTGTGAGTTGCTTGTTGATGGCCTTCTCAATCACTTTGGCTGGATAGGGGAGTAGGAAGTTGGGTCAGAAGTTGCTCAGTTGCTTTGGGTCATATGTCGGCTTCTTGAGGAAGGCGTTGATTTCTGCAAGTTTCCATTCATCTGGGAAAGTGGCGGATATAATGGAGGTGTTGATGATGTGGTTCAAGGTGGTGCTGAATGGTAATGTTCCCAGGCCTAGGTCCGTTTGGGCTCCTGAGTGGATGGTCTTCAGGATTTCCGCTGTGCTGTTTCTTGTGAGGATTGTCCATTCGCTCAGGTGGTTGTCATGGGTGGTGGTAGGTAGGTTATCGAGGAGTTCTCTGGGGTTGGGTTTGTGTGCAAAGTTGTTGTAGATATTTGTGATTTTGTTGTGGAAGAAGCTGGGTAGGTGGTCACAGAGTTGCTGGGAAGCAGCGATATTGGTGACAGTGACCGAGTGAAATCCTTAACGGTCAACAAGATCTCCTTGCAGCTGTTGGAGCTTCCTTCGATGCAGTCCACTAGTGCTGTTCCCTCAGTGTCTCTTATTTGCTGGTGATAGAACTACCTACAAAGCTGCACTTAGATGCTGTCAGTGGTGTTGTAGCTGGCTCTCTCCATTTCCTTTCTAGCTCTTTACAGGGTTTGTGTTCTCGGAAGTCTTTTGTGTACCAGCGGGCATGCTTGTATGATCTACTATACTTGTTGGGTTTGATGGGTGTGAGAAATTCCACGCAGTTCTTGATCCATTTGTGGAGCTAGTTTGATTAGTGCCTAGGGCGCTCAGCCAGTCTGCTTCTGTGGTTTTGCCCCAGCTGCAGCTTGGAAAGCTGAACCTGGGAGGGATGTTTAATCAATCAGTAATTTGTACAGCGCACTCTGTCACCCCAAGGGGTAACTAAGTGCTGAAGGTGCCATGTCTCAGTCTCATAGCCAGGTCTTGAGTCTCTTTCTGAGATCTGTCAGGGAGAGTTCCATTCGGAGGTGGAGGTGCAGGTCGTTCGAAGACTTGGCAGTGATGTAGGAGGAGAGGCCCCCGCTGTGGCAGGTGTAGGGTGTGTGCGAGTGTGAGTGAGGTGGAGTGCAGGTATATTGCAGGCAGGTGGAAGTTCAGTCAATGGTTGATTTAGGATGGTCCTTGGTCATGTGTATGCATGAGGATCTTGAACAGGCATCTCTTTAGGATGGGGACCAGAGGACGTTTCTGAGGTGGGGTAATGTGGGTCCATTTGGGGAGGTCCTGTATGAGTCTGGCTGCTGTCCTCTGTACGGTCTGTAGTTTTCCGAGGTGCTGGGTGGAAATTCCAGCATGAAGGCTTTGCTGTAATTGAGGCAGCTGGTGATGAGGGCCTGCATGATGGTTTTTCTGGTGTTGATTGGAATCCAATTGAAAATTCTGCGGAGCATGCGAAGGGTGTGGCGCAGCAGGATGTGACTGCGTTGACTTGTCATTTCATGGTCAGTTGGTTGTTAAGGATGATGCCCAGGTTGTGTGCATGGTCTGTTGGTGTGGGGGTTGATCCGAGCTCTGCTGGCCACCAGCTGTCGTCACATAAAGAGGTGTTCTTCCCAACGAAGAGTACTTCTGTTTTATTGGAGATGAGTTTGAGGCAGTTGTCTCTCATCCAATTGGCTACATTGGTTATGGCTTTGCAGAAGATGGTTTTGGCATTGGCGGGGTCCTTGATGAGCGAGAGGATAAGTTGAGTGTCGTCTGCGTAGGTGATTATGTTGAGTCAGTGGGATCTGATGACATTTGCGAGGGGGGGACAGGTACATGTTGAACAGAGTGGGGCTGAGGAATGAGACTTGGGGAACCCTGCAGATGATGTCTTTGGGTGCAAAGGTGAAAGGCGGAAGTCGGATGCTCTGTGTGCATCCTGTGAGAAAAGATGCTATCCACTTAAGGGTGCTTTGCTGTATGCTGATGTGGAGTCTTTCGATGAGGGTGTGTTGGGAGATGGTGTTGAATGCCGCAGAGAGGTCGAGGAGGATCAGGTCTGCAGTTTCTGGGCAGTCGGGGAGCGTTCTGAGGTGGTCTGTGACAGTGATTTATGTGGTCTCAGTTCTGCAGTTGGCCCTGGATCCTGATTGGGAAGTATCAAGTAGGTGGTTTTGTTCCAGGTAATCAGTGAGTTGTTGGTTGATGACATTCTCGACTACTTTGGCTGGATAGGGGAGCAAAGAGATTGGTCAGTAATTTTTGAGATCGCTGTGGTCAGCAGATGGTTTCCTTAGGAGGGTCGGACCTCTGTATGTTTCCATCTGTTCGGTAATGTTATTATGAAGATGGAGGTAATGAGGAAGCGGGTGAACTCTTTAGTTATTGGGTTGCTTTAGAGGTTGAAGCTATGGTGGGGGCAGGGGTCAGTGTGCGCTCCAGAGTGGATGGACGACATGCTGGCTATGGTGGTCTGAATGGTGAGCGAGGACCAGGTGGTGGTCGTTAGGATGGTTGGAGTTTTCGAGTTTGAGAGTGGTGGGTTGGGGGTCGAAGTTTTTATAGATGGTGGCAATCTTGCTGTCGAAGTGGTTTGAGATGGTGTCCCAGAGTTCTTGTGAGTGGTCTCTATGGCTGTCAGTTTGGAGAATTTCTTGACTATTTTGAGGAGTTGCAGTGGGTGGCGCTGTGGTACTTGGTGATGGTACCTTGGCTTCGGAGATGGTGAAGTGAACAATGGCACGTCCAGGTGAATTCTATGACGTAGGTGAATTTGATTCTGTCACTGGAGGTGAAGATAACGTTGAGTGTGTGTCTGGATTTGTGCATGGGTTTGGTGACCAGATGGGTTTGGCCGATGTTGTTTAGGTTCTCCAGGAGGGTGGTGGAGTTTGCATTACGGGGGTCTTCGATGTGGTCACTGAGAAGGACGTAGTATTGGGAGTTGATGTCTAGGGGAGCAATGAGATTGGAGATGGCGTCGCAGAAGGCAGTTCAGGGCCAGAGGGTCTATAAGCGAGGATGTCTCTAATCATGGTGTTAGCAGCGGTCTGTAGTTGGAAGTTGAGGTGTTCCATGAGAGACGTTGGGTTGTTGTCGGTGGCGGTGCATTGGATGGTTTCCTTGAAGATGATGGCAATCCCCAAGTTGTGTTTTTTGGTGTGGTTGAGGTGTATCATCTTGTAGCAGTCAGGAGTGGCGGTGGCGATGTTGGGGGTTCAGGAGGGATTGAGCCAGATTTCAGTGATGAAGGCCATGTCAGGAGAAAGGGTGGTGATTGTGTCCCAGATCTCTGTGGCGTGTTTACAGAGGGAGCGAGTGTTGATCAGGATGCATTAAAGCAGTTCTGGGTTGTTTGTGGTTTTCTGTGAGGAAGTGATGCGGGATTTATTGTGGGCTGTGTCGCAGGAGAAGTGGCAATTGTGGCAGGTGAAACATTTTTTGGTTAATCGTGTGGAGGCAGTGAAGCAACTGTGGACAAGCTTCAGTTACCGGGGTCCAGGTCCTGGAGCTCCTTGGTGGTGTATGGGTGGGTGGCAGGAGGACAAAGTGCCCTGGCACTGGGAGTGGTCCAGGCACAGATGGACTTTCCTTTGGTGCGGCGCTTCCACACAGCGGCCTCCATAATTAGTCCTGGCAGGTGGTTGGGGCTGGCAGGGAGGACGGGGCAACAGCCGGAGCAGGGAAAAATGGCAGTAATCAACCCCTGAATAAACGGGTTAACCAGAAGATGCCAATAACCGAAGTGAGATGAGCAGTAAACCAAACTGACTAAGCGAGGCTAGACAAGGCTAATCAAGCTAAACAGAGCAAAATGAATAACACAGCTGAACAAGTAAAAACAATGCTGGACAAGACAAAAACTAAACCAAAATTGTGCCTAAAAGATTACCTCTGACTATTGTAGCAACAAAAGTAAAATCAAACCAAGCGGCCTCCATAAGTAATCCTGGGAGGTGGGAGGGGCTGGCAGGGAGGCGGGACTATTGGGCGCAGGGAACCATTGACCCGTGGAGCTGGGCCAATGGCAGGAATGGGAAATGGCAGGAGTGGGGGGCAGGAATCAACCCCTGAAAAAGCGGGTTAACCAGAAGATGCCAATAACCGTAGTGAGCTGAGCAGCAAGTCAAACTGACTAAGCAAGGCTAGAGAAGGCTAAACAAGTTGAACAAAGCAAAATGAGTGACAGAGCTCAACAAGACTAAACAACGCTGGACAAGACAAAAACTAAACCAAAGTTACACCTAAAAGATTACCTCAGACTATGGTAGCAACTGAAGTAAAATCAAGTGAAATCAAGCTCAACCATGCAGAGGTACCCGACAGCGGGACCACACCTGAGGTTTTGAGGGCGGAGAATGGAGCAGAGATTGAAGGAGCTATACGGCGGGGGAGTGGCACATGAGACCCGTGGTCAAGGGCTACTTGTTGAATTGAGGTGTGTTGATTTCAAAGTGGATGATGGAGTGGTCAGTCCATATGAATAGTGTGGTGGAGTTATATTTGATGCAGTCGCTTGTAGTGAAGATGGGATCCATTGTGTGTGTGTCTACTTTGTGCCACTCTACTATGTGCTACTGCACTCAATGCCTCTTTATTTTTCATCACTGCACTCTGCGTCACTGCACGCTACACTAATCTACATCATTGCACTCGACATCACTGAACTCTATGCCACTCCATTCTACTTTGCACCACTGTACTCTAAGCCACTGCTCTCTGCACCTCTACGCCACTGCACTCTACTCTGCCCCACTCAATTCTATACCAATACACTCATCACCCTACACCACTAATCTATTGTGCACCACTGCTCTCCACGCCACTGCACTCTACACTAATCTAATCTACACCTCTGCACCACTTCACTCTACAACAATGTACTCTCACTGCATTCTATGTTACTGTACTCTACACCATTTTACTCAAAACCAGTGCACTCTATGCCAATCTACTCTGTATCACTATACTTTACACCACTTCAATCTAGCCCACTCTATGACACTACTCCACTCTATGACACTACACTCTACTATACCCCACTCTGTGATGGTCTACTCCATTAAAGTCTACTCCACTCTATGACACTCTCCTCCACAACACTCTACTCCACTCTATGACACTATAAAACACTACTCCATTCTAGGACACTCTACACAACTTCCTCTATGCCACTCCATGCAACTCTACTCCACTACTCTACACCACTCCACGCCACTCCACTCTGACACGTTCTGCCACTGTAACTCCACTCAACGATTCTCCACTCCACTTAATGCCATTTCACTCTCCTACACTATGCCACTCTGTGGAATTCCACTCTACTACACTCTATTCCACCCTACTCCACTTTATGCAACACCCTCAATACCACTCCACTCTATGACACTCAACTTCACCCTGACACTCTACTCCACTCTACACAACTGAACTCTACTCCACGCCCTTCCACTTTATGACACTTTACTCCCTCCACGATACTCCATGACACTCCACTTCTCGCTACTCTACACCACTGCATTCTACTTCATGTTACGATACTTCACTGCACGCCATTCTCCTTTACCCCACTAACTTTTAGCTGTGCTGAACACCAGCCACGCTAGTGTACAACGTGGCTAAAACATTGGCAAAGCCAATAGCTCTTGCATAAGCAAGACCTATTGGCTTATCCAATGCTGGTTTCTTATTGCTGCCAGAAAAGAGGGTGGGGGTAACAGAGAGAGAGGGAAGACATATGGGTAGGGAGCCATACTGATGGAGGCTAAAAAAACGCTTTGACATGACCAGTGCTGTCCGCGTCACAGAATGTTTTTGTAATGGCAGGTAGGAAGGGCAACACGGACAAAGGAGGAAGGGCACCACAGACAATAGAAGTGAATGAGGATGGGTGGACAAGAGAAGGAGGGAGCAACACCGCAGAGAAGGGAAAGAGAGCGGGTGGAATACAGAGGGGGCGAAGTGCGCAAGGCATTCATCTGTAAAAGATGCACTCTGGTACAGTGCTAAAATACAAACAAAAAAGTAGCACGCAGTGGAAAGACAAGTACATGAACAGGAAGGAAGCCTACATAAACAACAATAAGAAACAAGCAAATGAGACGGACAACAAAGCCAACCAATTGTAAGCAGCCGACGGCCCCCAAGCCCACTGTTAAAAAACCCAATATGTGTCCCAAGGCACTGTGCATGCAAAGTGTTAGGTACGACGAACTTAAATACGAATAGTATGACATACAATAATGAATATTACCATCAAATAATCCATACATTCTCCCCATTCCATTTTTAAAACATTACTGCCGAGTTTTCCCGATTAATGCCTGATATGCTGCTCGAGTCATTTTTAGGTCTCGCTGAGCCAAAGGCTCGAAGAGACATTTTATATGTGGGATTTTCAAAGTGCTACCCACAGTTTTGGCTGGCCTAAACCTTGAGTGCACGATCAGATGAATGTGCACAGCTGCTCCCACTCCCCCCTCCCTTCTCTATAGCTTTGGCTCCTTTGTTTTTTATTACACCCTCCCTTCTCTCCCCGCTGTTTTCACACTACCCCCTCCCTTCTAATCAGTTTCCTTTCTGCTCCCTTGATCGCGTCTCCGATCATTTTAACTACTTCAAATGCAGCGCGCACCCCTGCTTTCACTTTTGCCGTGTCTCGGCGCTTTTATATCTTATGTTTCTACAGTCACCCCGCCTCTCAATCTGGGATTGAGGTACTATTTTTCCTTTTTTGGCATTTTTTTTAATAGCGCTAATTCAAGCCGACCCGAAAGTATCAGTGCTTTACATGAGCACCAGTTACATTACACAAGTTCACATTCGTTGTTTTTCTTCTTTAAAGAGGAGAATAAGTGATTTGCCCAGGATCATAATGTGAAACCGACCTTGCTCGCCAGTTCCATAGTCGTCAGCTTTGTTGGCACTCTATGTGTTGTATATAAGCATAATTTGCACCCGCTTTCATATTTAAAACACGGGCAACACGCTTTATTTTTGATCATGGCACCCGCGTTCCTGTATTTGCTTTTTAAATGCCTGCACATAACTATTTTAATGCACGGGCGCCATGCTTTGTTGGAGCACGGCACCCGCTTTTTTATATTTATAAAAGTGTGGGTTACACATTAAGCAATTGCTCTTAGGTTTCGTTTTGCTTGTCAGCAGGTTGGGGAGTGGGTGAGTACCATGCAGACAGAGGGTTAATGCTCGCAGCTGTGGGTAGTCGGGGGCTCTCAGCCCACCTTAATCATACAATTAAACTTCCTTCCATTGCCGCGCAGCTACCTCTCTTCAGGGACACGAATCCAAAGTTTAAAGCCGGCATTTCTTTCCCATAGATCACAATCGCACTAGCTGTGATTTATTGGGATTCTACAAATATATTTAATTCCTATGAAAATATATGAGTGCTACAAAAGGGCTGTGGTAATATAATGGTGCCGCTGATGTGATTCCTGAATGATTGGTGTGTGTGTTTGCCTATCTGCCGTTTGGTATTCCAGTCATAAATTTCCACTAATCTTTCACTGCATGCAGCAAATGCGAGCATGGAAGTTGCATTTCTTCGTTTTCTATAAAACTAAAAGAATGTCAGATAAAACTCATTTGTTAACAAGCATTTGCAATGCAATAGGTCTCGCATTTACGCGAGTTTAAGCTATTGGCATTGTAAATGACAATGCCTTTTATTTATGTTTTATAAACCAAAATATAAATAAAAGGCATTGTCATTTACAATGCCAAAGGCTCAAACTCGCGTAAATGCGAGACCTATTGCATTGCAAATGCTTGTTTAGGTTGAGTCTAGGTAGCGCTTGTGCTGTCTCTTCGAGGCATGTTGTATATACTTTGTGGATTTATTACCCGCCCATTGCTTTGCATTTGTTTCCTTCAGTGTCCTTTAAATATCCTTGCTTCTAAGTGGTTAATCTTTCCTATTTGCCCCTCCTTTTAGTCTGTTGTTCAGCAGCGTCTCATTACTTGTACCCTTACACTTGTCCAATTATAGCCAATATAAAAGGGACTGTTTTTTCCTTTGTCTAAGACCATCTCACACGAGAGCTCGATGTTTTCCGTTGCTCAGAGCTCCGATGTCAGGCAGACGCTTATTTCCCATTTTTGCTTAGAGTTCATGGGGAGGTGGATTTTCAACTTCTCAAAATGAAAATGAGGTGTTATTTTCCTGCTACGCTCTGCCAAAGTATAGGGAGAATCGTGACCACAACTACTGACATTGATTTCCAGCCACGCACTGTTGATGTGCAGTGAAAATTGCTACCATTACGATTTTAATGAATATTGCCCAAATTGAAGATGGCACCCGCACATCATGCGCGATGACATCATTGAGGTCATGCGACATGAAGAGGCTGTCTTGTTACCTCTTCCTCCTCATTCTCCCTGTGGCTCCCAAGAGTCACTCGGGTTGCATGGTGGGTAAGGAATCCACAGGGATGCCCCTTTTTGCTTGATAGAAAGTACGGATGCGCAAGAGGAAACTCCATGATTTTGTGAACTGTGGATTCCAGGAAAAGGGGAAAAAAGAAAACTGCATCCGGGGGTATTCTGATGATTTGCATCCTTCCTGGGATTCGTTCTGGATCTATGAACCTCCTAAAGAGGAATCTAGTCCCAGCCTCTCCTCTCCTACTCCCGCCAGGGGCAGCAGCATCCCTGGCACAGCCTTTACTGTCCTTTATTTTTAAAGGCCAGAAGAGGAGGGGGAGAAGAAGGCGGAAGAGGAGCCCTTAACATCTATTCCACGGGTGCAGAGGTGAGTGCAAGTGTGCCACGAGCAGCCACTAACAGAGTTGGAAGGGATGTCACATATATGGGCAGCCATGGGAGCTGAGATCTAGGGTCCTGTAGCTCACTGTTCTTCACCCTGTTTATGTCAACACTGCACCACATGTGTATATGTGTCTTCACTTTCAACATATTGTGTGGATGGTGCACAATTTGGATGTTTCAGTGTGTGCATCCAATGTGCTTGTAATAGCATGTGCATTCTGTGTGTCCCTTTCTCCATCCGTTGTGTGCAACAAGTGAGTCTTTTGTACTGGAATCCTGTGTGTGTGTATATCCTGGATGTTACTGTCTTAACTTGAATCTTTTAGTGTTCATCCTCGTGTATATGATGTGAACACTGTGCACTCAGTAAATGTGTCGCGTGTATGTGTCACCATCACCACCTTGTGTGTGGCACTGTCAGCGCCTTGTGTGTCTCATTATAATGACTGTGTGCACCACTGCATTGCATGAGCAGCAAGTTCGGGACCCAGAGTGTTTTAATACCCGAGCCCGGTCTGTGTGCCCCCCTGGTGAGTCGGTTGTGCACCCAGTGTGTGATATTTTTGGTGACCAGATGACTCCATGTCACCAGGACATCAGTACTCCAGTCACGGATTTCCCTCTAATCAGTAATTTTTTCCAGGTATTATACCTTAGCTGGTTTATTGGAGCCAAACCCATCAACTCCTAGCCACAATGCACCAATCTGTTTCATTAAATCGCCGTACTGAAAAAAGGATTTCCCAGTGAAATAGAGTCATCTGGTCCCGTAATTCATGATGGGTACACCATGTATTTGGCAGTATGGGCATGCATCCTGAGCCTCTCTGCACATTTTGTTTATATGTGCATTTGTAATTGCTGTGCAGATTACGTATTTCCTACTCTTCAACCAGTGAGGTGTTGGTGTGTCATTGTATACGCCCTGAATGTTACTGGTTATTAGTGTAGTTTTTTTGTATGCTCCCATCTGTTTGTCATTGTATGTATTCTATTTGTGTTACTATTTTTACCCATGTTGTCACAATTGCTACTCAACGTGTCACTGTTTCCTTTGATTTTCTCTGTGGACTGAGTGCATGTCCATCTGTGCATCCTTTGTGTATCATTGCATGCAGCCTGAGTGTTGTCACTGTCTGCTTTCTGTTTCATTATCTGCTCAATACGTGCTTTTTTCAGTATTTTCTTCTTGTGTGTCATTTCTGTGTGTCACTGTCTGTGCTATGTTAGCATGTTGTACTTTATATGTGTCTGCTGTACTCTGTAGGTTCCTATCACTTTCTGCATCCTAGGTGTCAATTTACTCGTTCCCTGCGAGTCTGCTGTGCACCTTGAGTGTTTTTATGTTTGCAGTATATTTCCTTATTTATTAATGAAGAACTTCTACAGGAAACAATGTGCCCCATAACATAATGGTACATTAGATCTGTTACCAGAAATTGTTGGTAGATAGACGATGAAATTGATTGGCTGTGAATGTGACATTACATCGAAAGTATAGTACATTTATTAGTACCCTGCAGTCATCAAATTTGGTAATTTCTCAGTGCTTCTGCCTTCTTGATTTGTGCACGTCAGAGTGCTCTCAGTTTCTCTGCCTGAACTCTGTGTGTGTAAGTATACAAGCCCCTTTGGTGTGATCCCTGTGTGGAAAATGTCTACTACCTGTGTAATAACAGCTGCTATGTTGCTTTTCTTACAGTGTGTGTGCTGCCATTGGTATGGCCTCTTAAAACTAACATAGTCAGCTTCTTTACAAACCTAGTTTTGAGGGTTTTGTTACAGACCAAAGTCTAATTTGGTTTATGAGGTGTGACAGCGTATTTGTAATGTTGTTACTGTTTATATTTGGTGTCTGTTGCTCATTGATAGTTATACGATTTGATGGGTGTGGCCAGAGTGCTTTCCAAAAGGCTTGGTGGTATCCAAGTTATTTGGCTTGCTCACTGTGCAGTATGGTGTTATGTGAGTGTGCGCCAACTGGAGTCAGCAGGTCATGTTGGCCATCAGTGATGTCCATGACTTACCCTGACTGACTGAGTAAGGTGAATGATAGTCTTTCTGTTTAACATACTCTGTAGTCGGTTGATGTTTCTTGTATTGGTGTGGTTGCATGCTTTTGTGAGCCAGGAAATAACCAACGATATTGCGTATTTGTGCTGTGCTGGATGCGTGTGTTTTGCCTAATAATATCTTGCATTAGATGGTTATTCTGTCATGCTGTATTTTGGTAAGAAGAGCTTTGGAGTTGCATTGGTCTTTCCTTAAATCAAGAAAATTTGCAGATAAAGTATCATCACTACAATAGGTGTCACATTTTGTATCCCAGAGTTGACCTAATAAATTATTTTGCACTTTCGCCAGTAATCAAAACCCAATTCCATGTGCCATCTCTACTGGATATGCAGTTTATAACCACGTTTTGCCTTTATATAAGAATAAAAATGTGTTTAAAACCGAATATAAAACAGCAGACCACCCAGGACCTGCTCTGCTTGTGGATATGGCCGAGTTGGAGACATATCAAGATGAGAGAGAATGTTATTGATGAATGATCTCTACGTGCTGTCAGCATCGCCCGTCAGTGCTACAAGGATATGTTCTATTGGTAAAATAAAGATGTTTCAAGTTTGTCTGCCATGTTTAGTTTTTTTGTTTTTTTAAACGGACTTCACAAGAAATAAGTTACTAACCAAATATACGTTTAATTTGTTAGAAAATATCTGGTGCTTAAATTGTTGACTGTGGAACCAGTAGACTTAGGTTTTAATTTAACACCAACCAGCATAATTACACTCCACATAATACCACTCAACGTAACACGATTCAGCTCCACATAATTACACTCTACTCAATAGCACATAAATAAAACCCCATAAAACCACTCTATATCACATAGCAACAATCCACATAGCATCACTCACCATGCCCCGTAATGCCAATCAACATAATTGCTCTCAGCACCATACAGTTCCATAGCACACAATTCAACTCCACACATTTCCATTCCACAACTCATAATTCAACAACAAACCAAATAATTCAACTCAACAACACAATTACATAACACACCACATACATCCAATTCACACCAAACAATTCCACATCATGACACAAAATTCAACAGCACACCACATAATTAAACTCTCCTACATACCACTCCACAACACAAAATACCATTTCACATAATTACACTCTGACACACAATCCCACTCTACATAATTCCATTACACTCAGCACCACATAATTCCACTAAATCCATGCCACATAATTACTATGCCCATAATTCCACTGCACACCATACCACATAATCCCACTACACAAATCCCCACCACATTACACAATTCCACAACAGTTCCAATAAAAACCCACATAATTCCACTCCACACCACATACATCCACTCCACACCACACCACATATATGGGTAAAATACATTGTCCTTTACAACGCCAATAGCTCTAACTCTCGCAAAAGTGAGAGCTATTGGCTTTGCAATGCTGGTCTTCTTTGAATCCTGGGACTTTAAGTCGTGTTTCACAATGGCATAAAGAAAACTACAAGTCCCAGAATTCAAAGGAAAATCACCTGGTTCGGAGCCGCTCAATACCCATAGCTCTAGGAAACTTAACACAGCTGTTTAAAAAAAAAAAACATCACTAAAGTGTCCATATCCATATTGCAGGTATGAAGCGCATCATCTACCTCACAAAGTTCACTCTTACATTTGAAGACATCCTATGGTAGGAGGCAGTTGTTCAGCCAGTCCAAGGCTTGCTCACACAACTTTGCATTCTGATTTCATGCTGTTTTTTAAATTACAATATGTAGTGAACCTCAGGCATGATAATTCAAAATGACTTGAGTGACCAGTAACTGTAAAGAACAATAACTTTAGAAACCGGCGCTTTATTTCACCTTTCCCACGGCGTGATGGCTCCGTAACTGTTTGAGGGCGTTCGAAAGAGCACAGTCTCTGGCAGGACACTCTAAAGATGCCGGTCTTCTGCCTCTCACTCCGCGCGCGCAAACACTCGTATCCCTGACAAAATCTTACTCTTGGGCAGTGCTGCCACCTATCGGCGTCCAGCGAAGCTTTAGTAGAGTAAACCGGCTCCAATAGAGAAACGGTTGCCATTCCAGAGGCAGCTGAATTCGCGAGACACCTGGGCCTGCAGCCACATTAGTTACATAATCGGGATTTAGTTATGACACAAAATGCCGCGTGTTTACACTCTGTGATGAGAGTAAAAATAGTGGAGCTAAGGTGACCGCCACGGGGTGCAGAGAGTAGACCCAGTTTCCTTTCTATGCCCCCTCCCTCCTTCAGAGCGGGCACGTGACCACCCTGGCCCCAGGCACTTGTAACGAGGGTTGACCTCTTATGTCGAAGCGGCAGCCTCCTCCTCCGAGTCTCGAGACACCGGAATTCTGCCTGATAGGATGTGGCCATAAAAAGTGTTTGCCAAACATGCGAAAGTTTTTTATATCAGAATTAGAGCGTTCTTCCAGCATCCCAATCCTGCTGCGTCCGTTCTCCCGTCTTTCCCTTTCAGCAGGCGGCTGCCCTCTCTGCTTCTAGACATGGAGGGAAAGCATAAGAAAATGACTGGGGTAAGTGCTGCTTAAATCCACAGCGCCTATTAGCACACAGCACTTTTGACTTTTCTCTAACTTTGCTTGGAATACCACAGTCTGTAAGTATCGGTGCTCGAATGTTTTCTTTCCCGATAAACAAATATTTTACTAGTGTGTTGTGTGTATGTGTTTTTTATTTTTAGTAATCTGCTTCTCAGATTGTTTCCAGTACAGCAAAATAACGGATACATTAATTAAATAGGCTGTTGAATGGGAACTTCGTTTCAAGTTTGTTTTGATTAATTAAAGAAGACCCCTGTGAATATTTCACTAATTTGGCTGTTGCTTGTATTTTTGGGACTGTGACCAGCAGTAAAACAAGAGATCACCATTAAAAGATAATCTCTAACTTAAACCATTGGCTTCAACTAATACAAATTAAATACACAAGACACTAAATTTAAGGCACATCTAAAATGCCTGGATTTATTTTTTAATGGGCAATGCACTGCAAATCACGAGAGATTGTTGGTATGCAATGGAAAACGTAATTGACAACTTTTGCGCAGGAAAGAAACATTAAAACCCCAAATCAATTGGCGCGTCTTATAAAAAAAATGTATTGATTGGTGAACATGCCAGTGCGTGAAGAATGTTAATGCACCGTTTTATGTCAAGTGAAAAACGAGTTAAGAAAATGCCGCTCTAATTGTTGTGATTGAAGAGACCAGGAAGATCTTGGATGACGGAGGCTGCGCTGCTCTAATATTGTTGGATCTTAGCACAGCCTTCGACACTGTCAATCACCAACTTATGATTCAGAGACGTAAGGAGGTGGGAGTAGTAGGATTGGCGCTTGAGTGGCTCCAGTCCTTCTTTGAAAATCGCTATTTTTGTGTCTTTGAGGGTGAAGTCGCATCAGAGCATATTCCTTTGCAGTGTGGAGTCCCCCAGGGATCATCTCTAAGCCCCACCATGTTCAATATTTACATGAGTTCTTTAGCTGAATTGGTGTATCCTTGGGGGATCCAGATCGTCACCTATGCGGACGACACGCAATTAGTGGTTTCTCTTAGCCAAAAGGGCAAATCAGAACCAGGTCTTATATCATGTTTGGGAAAGATTTCGGATTGGATGGACAAGTCAGTTTTGAAGCTAAATGGAGCAAAAACTGAACTTACGCTCCTTGGGCATACTGTTCCCACCAGTATTGATGCTTCATGGCCCAGTTGTTTGGGTCCTCCACCTGTACCAAAAACAAAGATTAAGAGCTTGGGAATTTGGCTCGACTGCAAGCTTGATTTGAAAGAGCAGGCGTGTAAGGTGGCAGCGAGCTGCTATGGACAGATAAGGATGATAAGGGAGATTCTTCCCCCCCTTCCTTTTGATGCCAGACGGGTGTTAGTCCAGGCACTGATACTTTCACGACTGGACTATGCAAATGCAGTGTACCTCGGCGCACCCCTGGGAGCTACTAACAGGTTACAAATTGTCCAGAACTGTGCTGCCCGCCTACTTATGAACATCCCCAAACATAGTTCAGCAAAACCAGCACTTGCTGCCCTGCACTGGCTTCCGGTTCAGGCCAGAATCAGATTTAAGGCGATGTGTATTGCTCAAAAAGCCATCTCTGGGAAAGGTTCCCCCATGATTCAGTCGCTGGTCCAACTTTATCTCCCTAACAGGATGTTGCGATCTAAGCACAAACGCTTACTCATAGTGCCTATGATTAAGCGAGTTTGGTCAGGAGGTCGTCGGTTCTCATACAACGTAGCCAAGTTATGGAACAGTCTGCCTGCGCATATTCGCTTGGAACCTAACTATTTTAGTTTTAGGAAACAGCTGAAGACCTTCCTTTTTCCCTGAGCTGTGCCTGCTGAGTGAGGTGTCATAGTAAGCGCTGGGATGCCTACGGGTAGCCATGCGCTATACAAATGCGTATTCATTCATTAATTCAAATCCGTATTCATTCATTCAAATGCATATTCATTCATTCAAACAATAGTTGTTCGAGGCTTGTGGAATGAATGTGCTAGAGGAGTCCGAAGCCCTCCTGAGAATGCTTGATAGATATACTGCGTTGAGACACAAGTTGTCTAAGCCAAAAATAGGTCTGTGGCCAGACCAATGTTGTGGGCAAGGAGCACAGAACACTGCTTTCCTCCAAGATCATTGGTAGAATAGATTTGATGAATGCTTTCTCTCACTGCTCTCAATCTGTAGCCTTCTCTCTCTGTCACTCACCTCCACTCTCTCGCCCCTTTGACTGTCTTTTCCTTTCACTATCTCATCATCATCTCTTTGTCTCATCACTTCATCCTGCTCTTACTCTCTCCTGCTGCTTTACTGTCTCCCCTTCTCTCCTTACTTCATTCCTTCTACCCTACATCTGGTACCTACCACTACCCTTCCTCAACAAAGGGGGTGAGCTTGGACTAAGCAAGACCAGTTAATTTAAGAGGGAATGTGGGTGAATGTCTTGATTAATAGACAGCAGATCAGAATATATAGGGTGATAAATGTTTGTTATACTTAACTTCCCATCTATGTACCTTGATGATATGGTATATGATGGTGTTTACTTCTTACTATTTGCGGCCAAGCTTATAATGATGTTGCATCTGTTTCAAGTGCTGTTGCATCCTCTGCTCAGTTCGGTTTGGTGCTATACTAAAGGTCTAAGTAGTATGCCACTTCCTTATGCATCACTGAGGCAGACGCCCAAACAGTTCAGTCACGTGAAAGCATTGAACCTCATCCTAGGTGTGACTACTCTCTTCCCTCCGCCGCGTTGGGGGTGACACCAAATTAACTTGGCACAATTAGACAACTTGACCATCTACTATGACCCTATCTTCTCAAGATGACATGTCCAGTGTAGTTGTAGCACAAGACTGGCTGTTGGGTTTGGCTTGGATAGAGCTACAAGCATGGATAGCAGATTGTAAGGTCAGTTGTTCGCTGCTATTATACTGCAGCAGTGAAAATTACATTTTTGTCAATGCCTTGGTATCACTCTGGAAAGGAGTCCCTTCACTGTTTGTCCAACATATCCAGGTCTCCAGAGACCAGATCAAATGGTGTTATGCGGTCTCCCTAACCTCTTTTGGGTTTTCGTAGATGAGGAATAGGGGTCATACCCTGGCACCAGCAACCAGTGTTCTTATTCAGCCACAGTTCTGTATGCACCCAGACCGGGCAGGAAATTACTTTCTGTGCTGACAGCATCTCAGCCAAAAGTTTTTTGGCATGTACATTGAAAAGAGACAATAGGACAGTCAGGTGGGAAGACTACCCCCCCCCCCCCCCCACACACACACACACAAGAAGGTAATGGGGGAGGGTGCCAGGATGCCAGATATATTTGAAGAAATATTTGGTTAGAAAGAGGGAAGATTGTAAATAGACTGGTAACGGCAAAGGCAGGCAACACAAAGTGTGTGTGGTTTTATTCTTAAAATAAAAATGTATGTGGTGCAAGGGGAGGTTTCTGCCAATGGTGGTAAGGTAATAGGTACTATTTTAATTTTGTTTGAGTAAGGGGAACGGCTAGAGTGTGGTGAAGATAGACTGCAGAATACAAGGGAAATAAATGTGCAATCTACTGGTTTGGGGGAGATGGCACTATATGTCAAAGTCTCCCACATAAGTCATCTACTACTGTGCACCTGATCCATGGTCTCAGCTATTAAGCATTAGAGGGACTGGGGGTTGTTAAACATTACATACAATTTTAAATTGGTGTCTATCATTAACTTTGGTTTTCCAATTGATATCATAAACAAATTGCACTTCTCTCTTGTTGTCTATGATTCCACTTGAATCCCCTTGAAGGAAAGGAACCCTGTTAATACCAGTCTTTACTGCTAGGACTATTTTAATGCAGGTTGGTGGTCCACGTTTTAGTTCCAGTTTATGAGCTGAGAAAGACCTGACTTGGTCATGGCACTGTGTTTCTGTGACCCAAGAACCTTACATAAGTGAGAGTCATTACCAAGACGCACTGGATCAGGTTATCTGATTGCAACATAGATTTGCTCTTTGTAGGAGCTCCGTAGCAGAGAAAGTAGCATATGCTGACTAGAAATTGCACATTTCTACTTTCTCCCAGTATACCAGACTTCGAAATGTTTCATTCCTCCAAACCATTTGGAAATGCATTACATTGACTGCACCCTCTTCCCTCTTTTTCCTTCCTGGCTATTACTTTTCTTGTGGGTTTCGATAAAGCTAAGGAGGTAATTATTTACTGCCCTTCCTTAGTACATCATTTCCTAACAAGCCCAGCATGGTCAAAATAATACAGGCATCATCAATGCAAGCCTAGACTTATTTGAATACATTTAAATGAGTATCAGAAGTTTTCATAAATGACTGGTTGACACTTTTCAGAGAGGTAATCGTTCACTATGTATTTTCAGAGAAAATGTTCTCTATCAGGAAAAAAATGATTCAGCAAAAGCTTGCATAAGGCCATCTATGTATATTTAGGACTATTAAATATATTTGGATAATAACAGCAGATTAAAGCCACTCTAGATTTAAAAATGTAGTTACCAACAAATCGCTGCTTAATTACTTGAAGATCTTGTGTGGCAGGTTGCTTTTGTCACGATCCGCCTCCTCCTTCGTGGTGACACAACATCTCCAAGAACGAAGATTGAATGTTTGTGAAATTCACATCTTGCATTTTTAGAATAATGCTGATTATTTTGTATTTTATTTTTTACCAGATGTTACCCTCCAATGTAGCTTTAATATGTTCCAGTTAGATACAAAATTAAATCTGCTTATTGTCTAGACAGATGAAAATTAATGCATTTAATAAGCTATACACAATACCATTAATTTAACATTTTGAAAGACCTCCAGGACCGCCATAGACCGAGATGGCTTCATCTTCTTACCAGCTATACCGTTCAAAATGCTGGTTTCTGGCGATTCCATTCACTATCTAGGATTGAGGAATACTGGCCATCATGGTAGAACAAGGAAGGAAATGGCTTGTGCTCTTTTGAAACAGGCCAGTGCCATTCAATGCCCCAGGCTCGGGCAGCTTGGTGCTGCCAGCGGCAGACAGACATAGGGCTGACCGAGGGTTCAGTCTTTGTTGGTAGGTTGAGCTTGATGCAAAGTGAGTGCAGAATCACAACTGTCTTGTGTGTCTAGAGTACAGGCACCACTGAGACCACAAATGCCAAAAGGTACAACAACACATTTAAGAGAACTTGAACCGTGAACCAGAAACAAATAACTATGTCGCAATATTCTTAATAAGATTATCAAAAACTCTCATATTTTTTCTACAACTGAAAACGTTTGTGTTAACATAGTATATTTTATCTAATGGACTATCTGATTTCGTTTATTAGAGTATTGGGTCACGTGAACACTGCTGGTTAAAACTATTGAGGTTTGTAGTATAAAAGCAATGAGAAAATAAATTAGCAATCGAATTCTGGTAGGGAATTCAGCCACTTATAATTTGTGAATTGTTCCACACGTGGTGAAAACTAATAAGTTAGCAATATTTACATTTTTCACGTACCTTCACTTTTTAGTGGTGGTGATTTGGTACTGTCAAGTTATGTGCTAGAACATCCTCTCCATTGCATTGTTTGTAATGTTTGACCATTTTAGTTGTTATAATGTACTTATTGTCTCTCTTGCATCAATCTTTATTTTCTGTTTTCTTAGAGTGTGTGTGTGGTTTTTGTGTTCTTAACCCTTTCTATCCTTTTTGTTATTGTCAGGACCCTTTTCAGATAGCCACAGGGCAAGCATGAGCTACTAGGCCAAACCATGGAGGTGGTGACCTGACATATTATGGGTCCAGAGTAACTGGGTCAAGCACTACTCCTTTAGCACTTGACTCTGTGATCGCTCTGGCCGAGCAGCCCAACGCTCTTCGGGGGCAGTAGATGCAGGTTATACCAAGGATCATATTTTAAAAATACTCCCCAGTGACCCTAATATGATGATTATCCAGTCCAATGTTCATCCTTAGAGTAAAAAGCAGTGTTTATTACACACGATGCTAGACAGCACACAACCCACACAGTATCCTCTCAAGGCTAGCACATGTTAGGGTGGTCCTTCCCCCATGGGTACTCTCTCTCTCTGTTTTCTTTCAACATTTTGGCAGATTCTAGGAGGTGACCCCAGGTGCTGCACACACTAGTGATGTGCATCAAAGGCTGACTTTGGCCTGGAACGTTTCCAGATATTCGGTGAGCTCTAAAAAGTTTGACTATGGCCCTGCTTCCATCTTACACCAACCACGGTCTTCAGACGACTCCAGGAGCCAGGGTACTTCTCTCCCCTGTGCTCCACACTGAGCAGCTCTCACTGTTTCCTTCCCGCGTTCAGCTGGATCAGTGTGCTGGGGTGGAAGCAGATGGCAATTGCTTTAAGGTGCAAAGGCTCTACCACCTTCGCAATTTCTGCTTGTAAGCTGGTGAATCAGTACCTTTGGACCTGTTCCTGAGCACCTCTGCTGGTCGTGGGGACTCCTCTGACATGGTAATGGCCCTAATGGTGCTAGCGGCCCCTTCCTGGTGCACATGGGTCAAAGATCATGATGGCAGTCCAGATCAGACTGGATCCTCAGTCAGACAGTCCCAACAGCCGGTTGCCTCCTCCAGGTAAACAAGAGGTCTCAGAAACAGGTGATGGCCCACAGTCTCAGTTAAAAGGGCAACAGCCAAGATCTCAGGTGTATAGGCGATGGGCCACTACACAGGGTCACAGACGCAGGCAATGACCTCAGCAAGATGAGTGCTACTAAGTAACGGCCGGCTACTTCACTTCACCACCGATGGTGTGGTTGCTGACTTCCACAAGAGAACAGAAGACTATCTCACAGTATCGGACCCGACTGCAACAGGTGCCTCACACTCTGTTGACTTGGATCCACTTGCCAGCTGGGCCTTGCTCCCTCCAGGCTCTCTCCTTTTCCTCACAGTATCCGCTGGTCATGGCAGGCAGGCTACTGGTGTTCCAGGCACAGAGCATGTATTCTTGGTTCATGGGAACTGGCACCTCCCTATATGAGATTGGCACACCTTGGTCCTGATTCCAGTAACAAGAGGTCTTGGTGATCTTTCGTTTCTTGATACGGTGGTGCAGTTCAACAAAGTTTGGGGCATGGGCTTCCAACTTAATACTCGCACATGTGATTTCGTGCCTGACCTTTGGAGTTCATGTTGGGGGGTGTTGACTCCTTTGAATTGCTTCCTCCTCTGCACTGCCCTTTGTCAAAGGGACAGTCTGCCACCGGAGACGTGGCTCTAATTCGGAGTGACCCACAACACAGGCCAAGGGAGTAACCAGGGATCATCCCTGGCTGCCAGCCTTCACTGAAATATGCCCCCTAAAAGTTCAAAGGACTAAGCTGCCTTCTCTATCCGATTCCCTTGTAGTGCCAGCCTTCTCTGTCCCACCATCTCCTTGACAATGAGCCCAGGCTCCACTGCCCAGTATCTCTTCCTGGAATCAAATAACCCCTTGATTTGCACAGAGTATGTTCTGCTCCTCTCCCTTCAGTGTGTGTGTGTGTTCCATCCCAGTTCTCAGGAATTTCAGCAGTACACATCTTCTCTCTGAGGGTTGCAATCCTCTCCAGGCCATGGGCTTCCAAAATGAAACCCACAGGCCTACGTCTTCATGTCGTGTACCATCCACAGGTACGCACATGCAACCCAGCAAACACTCAAGTATCACGTTATGTCATATTGATTTGTATAGCACACTAATCACCTGAGAGGGTACCCAGGTGCTTGGGTAGATGTGTAGATTTGGGGGCTCCAAGGTTTGTACAAAAAGCCAAATCTTCAGCTTCTTGCAGAAATTAAAAAGTGAGGAGGAGGCTCTGATGTGTTGCGGGAGGGCATTCTATGTCTTGGGTGTAATGTAAGAGATTTTGTGACCTCCATTTTTGCCTAGCAGATACAGGGAATGTGTGCGAGTGAGGCAGAGCTTAGGTGTCTGGTGGGTTTGTGAAAGTATGCAGCTGTTCAGGTATTCTGGTCCTGCATGGTCTGGGGCTTTGTATGCGTGCGTGAGAAGTTTGAACTGACTGCGTTTGTCAGTGGGGAGCCAATGAAGCTTCTTTAGGTGCATGTGATGTGAAAGGTCGAGTATGAGTATTGCAGAAGTGTTGTGGACGGTTTGGAGTCTGTGTAGGAGTTGCATGGAGATTCTGGCATAGAGAGTGTTGCCGTAGTGCAGCCTGTTAGTGGTGAGTGCTTGTGTGACGGTCCATCTGGTGTTCCGAGGCAATCGTTTGCAGATTTTCTCAGCAAACGTAGGATGTGGAAAAAGGAGGTGCACACTGCGTTAACTTGAGCTTGTCTTCTAGGATGATCCCTTGATTTCCTGCGTGGTCTGTGGGTGTTGATCATAGCTCCGACGACCACCAGTTGAGACCCATAGGGTGGTCATGTTGCCAAAGACCAGTACTTCCGTATTGTCAGAGTTGAGCTGCATGCAGTTTGTTCGTATCCAGTCTGCTACCATGGTCATGCAGTTGGTGAAGTTGGTTCTGGCAGTGATTGTTTTGTCCGTCAGGGAGAGTGAGTTGGGAGTCATTGGCTTAGGAGAGGATGGTGATGTCTTGTAATTGGATGATATTGGCAAGCGGTGTCTTGTGTACGTTGAAAAGCGTGAGGCTGAGGGACAATGCCTGTGAGACTCTGCACATCAATTTCGTTGTCTCTGATGTAAAGGGTGACTGCTTAACCCTTTGGATTCCACCTGTGGGGAAGAAACAGATCCATTTGAGAGCAGATCCTTGTATGCCAATCTAGTGGTTTATTCTGATGAGGGTTTTTGGGAGACTGTGTTGAAGTCCGCAGAGAGGTTGAGCAGGATGAGGGCTGCTGTTTTGCCTTGGTACAGGATGATTAGAATGTCATCTGTGGTCGCAAGGAGTGATGTTTCAGTGCTGTGGTGCTTTCTGAATCCTGATAGAGTGTTGTCTAGAAGATGAAGTTCGAGGTGGGTTGTGAGTTGCTTGTTGCTGGCCTTCTCAATCATGTTGGCTGGATCGGGAAGCTGGGAGATAGGTCAGAAGTTACTTAGTTGATTTCGGTCAGCTGTGGCCTTCTGGAGGAAGGCGTTAATTTCTGCAAGTTTCCATTCATTCTGGTAAGTGGTTGATGTGATAGAGGTGAGGGTGGTGCTGATTGGTGATATTCTCAGGTTGTAGATGTGGTGGGGGCATGGGTCCGTTGAGTGGATGGTCTGCATGATTGCAGCTTGGTTGTTTCTCGTGAGGGTTGTCCATTCACTCGGGGCCTTCATGGTTGGTGATGGGTAGGTTGTCAAGTTCTTTTGGGTTGGGGTGCTAATTTGCTGTAGATATTTGTGACAACCCATCCAACTTCTTTCACAGCAAAACTACTGGAGTTGCTGGGAGGCAGCGATGTTTGTGACAGTGGCTAAGGTTGATGTGAAATAATTAACCATCGAGAAGATCTCCTTCTAGATGTTGGAGCTTCCTTTGATGCAGTCCACTAGTGCTTTTTTTTTTTGGTGTCTTTTATTTGCTGGTGATAGTGTCTGATTGCAGACTTGTAGGTTGTTCGGTCAGTGGTGTCGAGGTTGGTTCTCATATCCTTTCTAGCTCTTTAGTGTTTAGTCTCTCTGAGGTCTTCTGTGTACCAGCTGGCCTGCTTGTATGATGTACTAAGCTTGTTGAGTGCGAGGAAGTCCTCATAGTTGTGGATGTCTGTGGGTCTAGGTTGAGCCTTGCTGAGCCGGTCTGCTTCTGTGATTTTGCTGCGGCTTGGAAAGCTGAACCTGGTAGGGGCTTGAGGTGTGTTTATTTTGAAGTGGATGATAGAGTGGTCAGTCCACATGAGTGTTGTGGCGTAGTTGTATTTGATGATGGTAAGCGAAGTGATGAGGTTGGTAAAGGTGGCTCGTAGTCCAGGTGGTCAGTAGTTGAGGGTTCAGTTCAGAGTGAAATTTTCTGAGATTTGCAGCTTGAAGTGCAGTTGTACAGTGAATCTGGTGAGGTTGTCTTTGGTTGTTGTGCATTTAATGGGTTCCTTGTAGATAATATTGAGTCCTCCTCCTGGCTTGTGAAGGTGGTCCTTTCTAACGAACTTGTATCCCAAAGGGATTGCCATGGTGATGCTGGGGGCTAATGAGGGGTTGGGCCAGGTCTCTATGATAAACAGGATGTTAGGTGTGCCGCTACTCTGCAGGTTCCATATTTAGGTTGTGTGTTTGCTGAGTGATTGTGTGTTGAGGAGCATGCATGTGAGTGAGTGTTGACGTGCAGGTTTGCTGTGGTGTAGGGTGGGGTGTAGGTGTTGCTTGTGTGAAATTTGTGTTAGGAAGGTGTGTTGAGGGTGTTAGTAGTATTTGTTTGGAGGGTGTGGGTGCTTAGGAAATGGAAGCGGGTGCAGGTAAAAGCTCCTACCGTGGAGTGTGACATGGCGGCAGTTGGGGAATGGGGTCTAGTGACTTAAGGACTACTGTGGAGTATCACTGGGTAGTGATTGGACCAGGGTTGCTGGCGCTGGGTGCGACATGTGTAGACGCCATTGAGTAGGTCCTTGGAGGGGAGAAGAGTGCAGGGTGCTTTGGTGTCATTTCCTGTGCTGATGGAAAATGAAGTCCTCTTCCTTTGCTTCTTTTTTGAAAGACGGTTTTGAAGGAAAATCAGTAACCTTGGATTGTGCTCAGCAATAGATATACTGTCTGATACTTCACTAAATCCTAGAGTGAGTTAAGTACACAGCCAAAGAACTTTACACAGGTGTGCCAGTAGACCCATCTCCTGCTACACAGGTAAAAAGGCATATTCCTATCACTCATTCTACTGAACACAAGAATTAATGTGTTGCCGCTACCGTTCTCATGTCACTTAAACCCAGCTTAGGGCAGAAGCCTACTATCTTCACAAGGGTAGCACTTTGTGCGCCCCTCCAAGTCTAAAGAGACTATATTACTAGAAGATAGGCAGAGGTCATGGCGCACACGCATGATCTATGTTCACCCTTGACCAAAAATCAGTATTAGGGATCCAGATATCTTTGCAGCTGGAGAACTCGGGCAGGGTGCATATCTGTCAGTATGCAGGGGGCTTTTCCATACCCACAGTTATTGTTTGCCATAAATCTCTTAAATGTTTAACATAACATAGCATGCACTCTAAAAATCCTCCCTCCCCACCTCCTCTTTTTTTTGCGTAAGGTTTACTCATCTGTTACTTAATGTTCAGCTACATAATGTTAAGGTCCTGAGAAAGAGACATGAAAAATAAGTCACAAAATACGTGTCAGCCTTGTTAAAGTGTCTTATTGTTTCCAAAGAAATTGATATCAGGTTTTTACATCAAAATGTTGATAACTTTATTGTAAAAAAATCTGAAGCACTGGAGTTACTATTATTTGAAAAAATTGAAGCTCTCATTGATGAATCAAGTGAATATGAATTATGATCTCAAATTTTTGTTTTTCTACAATTGTAACTATAGTTTCAGTGGTACCTGCCAAGGGAGAGAACAGTATCTTTGTGGTCAGGGCATGCACATACATACACCTATACAGTGCATGGGCCTTGAGGAATCGAAATGGACACTGTAAAGCAAGCCCTGAGTACACAGGGCACACAACAGACCACGTGGGTCTGTGAATCCAGCTAACTTGCTAGCTGGCTGGATGCTAAACCACCACACTCAGCAGATCAAAGAAGCAACACATCAAAATAATAGAATTTGGCACCGGGAGAGGTGTGCTGGCCTGGCAGACTTACAAGCCATCTCACCTAACGCTGTGGCAGCTGAACTCTCAAGCAGCCTGCCTCTCTCTGGGAAGCGGATCTAGGGGCTCAACCTCAAGGATGAGGGGTGGGTAGAAAACGTAGTGGTAATCCAGTTGCTTAACAGGAATTTTCATTACACCAAGTGTTCTGCTTTCTCACTGTAGCGGTCTAGTTGTTGTTCTAAAGACTGCCTCCATTGCCCGGAAGGGCATCCATACATTGTAGCACTCTGGCCAGGCATGGCCAGAGAGCATAAATAAACGGGCGGAGGTCGTACAGGACCGCAGGCCCATATCACAGTCCATGAGTGTGTGTGCCCTTATTCCCCTGGGACCCACAGGCCAAGATAGGTGCGGCCATAGTGAAACTCGACACTGGCAACGAGGGTGGGCACCCCTGTCCGTCGCATGCTGCCTTCCTACCTCTGTGAGCAGCTGACCGGCAACATAGTCAGAGCGCAGGTTCCCCGAGCTGAAGGCTGCCGTGGTCCTGCTGCATCCTGCAGCGCAGTCTGAGCCGCATGTGAGCGGTGAAGAGTGCTGGCCGCGTCTTTCCTCTGCAGCGCTGCCCAAGGTATCGCCCAGCTGCCTTTTGAGCATCGCCCGCTGGTGTCCCCGGAGCACATTAACGCTCGTGCACAGCACTGCCTCGACATCGCGTGCATCATCCTGCCCGGCACTCTGGCCCTCCCGCTCTACTCCATGGAGCGACGCCTCGCCACCTGCTGGCTGCAGTGAGTTATAGCATGCTGCTGTCGCGCTGAGAGCATTGCTTTAACGTTGAGAGGATTTATTGTGCATGTGTCCTGCAGCCTACGAACTGGGCTTCCCTGCCCACTCATCCCTGCCCATCCCTTCCTGGTATCTGTGAGGGGGAAGTGTCCTGGTTTGCTACAGCACCCTGACGTCCAAACCTGCAAAGAGTAGGGGCCCCTGAGGAAGCCTGCTAAGCCCAACGTGCAACGCCTCTCAACTAGGGTGGAAGTCATCAGTCCCTGCAGAAGGTCTTGCTGCATTAACACCACCGAGGCATCACCATGTCAGTACTCGCTGCGGCAGCCGTGCCCGCGGCCCAACAAAACACACCTCCTGCACAGCAAATGGCACAGCCCACGTCGCAACACGCGCAGATTACAGCGCTGCCCCCATTCAGCGAGCTCATTGATCCTGCAACAGCATCACCGAGGTGTACAGTTTGGATTGGCAGGCTCAACAACTATTTTACCGCCATTTGTGAGACAGACAGCCCAGTGAAAAGGTCGCTGTTGCTTCATTTTGGAGGGGAGGAAATATACAAACAATTTGCACACCTCCCAGACACCGGTGCTCCTACTGATTATGACGCAGTAGTCCGGGCATTAAATGCCCATTTTGACCCACAACTTAACCCAGATTACGAGCGTTTCAAACTCCGTCAAGCTCGTCAGAGAGAGGGCGAGACCATGGACGCTTTCCACGCTCGGCTGCGAGAATTGGCCAGTACCTGCACGGACGACGACCAGAATAAGGAAGTAAGAGCCCAAGCAATCCAAGTTTGCCGCAACAAACATCTTCGGACCCTCATACTGCGACAACCAGGAATCACCCTGGAAGACATTCTTATCCTAGCAAGGTCGCACAAACTTTCTGATGCCAGAGCTACTGTCATGGACGCCGCGCTTGCCCAGCAAGCAGAAAAGCCAGTAACAATAAAGACTGAACGAGCGGATGCAATACGAACCCCATCCAGAGGTATCCGAGGACGATGGCTGTGAGAAGTTGGCCTGGTATATGATGTTCACTAGTTAAAGTGACCACCTTGTACCATGCCAAGCAACCCTTATGGTGTGGTTGTAAGTCAACCTTTTCGGACTAGCTGCCCGAGTGGTAGCGTAGGCTAAGCAGTCTTTGAGGCTAAACTCGTGAGGCGTGTTAAGCCAGCTGTTTTACCAAATGTAACCCCCTTTTATACCAATGAAAGGACACCACACAGATATATATTCAAAATATATATGTATTTATTTCTCAAAGTAACCCCTAGTCTCTTTATGAGCACAGGAGCACAAATCGTCAAACAAGATTACAGTAGAATACACAGAAGTTGCACTTTATATGGATAGGCCCTGGTGGCCGCTCAAACCATATACTAAAATAGTGGTATAAGTACCACGAACAGAAAAGGGAAAAGGCCTAGGGCCTCTAGAATCGCTGGGCCTACAAGGAGCTAACTTCAGTTAGTGACCAGGAGGTCCACGGGTGGCGTGTGCAGAGCAAATAGTCACACGCGTGCTCCCATAGGTTTCAATGGGTGCGTAAAAAGTTCAAAGTTACTGCAAAGAGGATCTTCCGGATGGACTAGGAACTCAAGATTTGGAACACAGGCACTAGAGATGTAATACTACACTTGGGCACAGGTGTGCCAGCTTTACCTCACCCACAGGAAGCGGGTGCATAGGCCTCGAAGTGCGTCGGGTTTCTTCTATCTGTTCCGTGGAGCTTGAACACAAAGATGCTGCAGGCGGTCGGTCCGGGGGAGATGCAGTGGATCCAAGAGTGGATCGGAGATGTTGAAGACCTGTAAGCAGAGGGGACAGTGTTCACAGTCACTAGCCAGTGACCGGCGTGGCACCAGGTGGGTACCAGGCAATGTCGGGTGCAAACAGGAAGAAAGGTGTAGCTTGTCTCTGCAGCCACGTGGTCCCTGGAGGTCGACGACGTCCAGGAGTCGGTTCACGAGCTGTCCCACGCAGGCTCTCGCTGTCGGCCGTGTCGGCGACTTGATCAAAGCAAACAAGCCTTGGCAAAAGCAATTGTTGTAGGAGATGAAATAAGCTGATGGTTCTGACCAGCAAGGTCAGAAGGACTGCTCCTTTGGAGGGGAGCAAGGGCCAGTCTGGAGCAACCAGACCAGCGGTGTATTTCGTAGAGTTCGTCGCCAAGATGGCTACTAGCCAGCGGGCCAGCAACCGGTTAGGCGCGTCGAGTGGCAAAATGCAGAAGGGCCCCACGCAGATCGTGGAGATGCTGGAGGGCTCACCTTTGGTGCAGATGCTGCTCGGGTGTTGGGCTTCCCAGATCCCAAAGCACAACTTGGAGGGAGCCTCGGTTGTTGCACTTGTCAGCTTGTCGCGGTCGTTTCAAGATGGCTGGCTCCACGTGTCTCGGTGCCTCCACGGGTCTCCTCTTTTCAGGGACTGTGGATCGGGCGGTGAGAGGTCTGGAGGTCCAGGTCTTGTCAGTCTCTGGGCTCGGGCTCCGGCGGGAGGCGGCGGCAAAGCAGACGTTGATTCGCTGGATGGTGCTTGCGTTAGCAAGGTGGTCACTCCCTGACCACAGGGGAGATTTCCTTCAGTCTTCTGTGCAGCAGAATGTCGAAGTTCCCGTCTTCTTCTTAGTTTCAAGTTGATTCCAGGATGTCTGAAGTCTTAGGACACAGCTCCTACCTTTAAGCGGATTCTAGGGGCCGGATTACCTGCTAGGTCCCTCCCTAAGGGTGGGACCAGGAAGGGGGGTGGTTACACCCCCAATCCTTTGTCCAGCTCGCCCCAGGCCCGGGACTGGTGTGCCCCAGGACCGGTTTGAACTGGCATATGCACCGAGGCTCCTTGTGAGCCACAGGCATGTCTGGTTTCTTTCAAGCCCTACCTGACCAATACACAAAATCCTGTCTGGGGTGGTGCATGCACCTCCCCTGGCAGGAAACCCTTTGTCCACACCTCCCAAGCTGGAAGGACTCCCAGCAGCAGGAGGGCAGACTTGTGTCTGTGGTGGCAGCATCCATTTTGTGGAGCTGAGGCTATGTCTGATTTTACCCGGGTTTCAGGTACTGTACATGTCGTGTCCCTCTAGAAGGGTGGAATGCTAACCCCGTCGCCAGAATTGGCGAGGGGTTAGTATTCCAATTCGTATGACACCTTACTCGACATGTTTTGATAAAGCCAAACCAAAGATAGCATTTAACCGCGAGGTTCATAATGCACTTAAGAGTATATGGTATGACGATATCTGGAAACAGTAGAAGGAAGTTGTTCCGACCACTGCAGACAGGCTCAGCTCATGCCAGAGCACCATCTCACATGGAACCAAGCACTCTGCCTTCAGGATTGTTAAGGCCTGCCATAGGAGTGACTTATAGGTTACCAGGTGTCCCATTTAAGGTTAGGTATAGGTATACTACACCTAAGTAAGAGGTGATTACACCAACTTACCCCAGCTGAGTGATCAGCCAGTTGTGTCAAATTGTTAGGCCAAGCCTGGGGTGGCATAATACATGCTTCAGCCCCTGGCAGGCCTTGGGTACACCAATGCCCTGGGTACCTAGTGTACACTGGTACAGGGGCTGACAGGGTGATCCACTTCCAATTGGTTATGCACCTAGGGTGCATAGTTTTAATTTAGTAGAGAGAACAGCAGGCTGGGGGTCTGATTGGCAGGCCCACAGCCTCAATATGTCAAACCAGTGAAGCAAAAAGCAAAAATTTGGGGTGACCATAGGATAGCAGACCCTACTCTCCTACACAACCCCCCCCCCAAACGCTGGGACATTAAACTAGCCTTGACCAGTCTCGTCTTCATGTCCTAAGTGGAAGTACCTGGAGAGACCATCTGCATTCCCATGGTCAGTACCTGGCCGGTGCTCCACTGTAAAGTCCATCCCCTGTAGGGAAATGGACCACCTAAGCAGTTTGGGGTTTTCACCCTTCATCTGATTTAGCCACAAGAGGGGCTTATGGTCGGTCTGAATCTTGAAGTGAGTGCCAAACAAGTATGGCCTCAGCTTCTTCAGGGCCCACACCACAGCAAAGGCCTCCCTCTCAATAGCTGACCAATTCTTCTCTCTGGGGGTCAACCTTCTGCTAATAAAAGCAATGGGTTGGTCTTGACCATCTACATTAAGTTGTGACAGCACAGCTCCCACACCCAGTTTGAGTTTGAGTTGAGTTTGAAAGTACTTATAGAGCGCACGTATACCAGCGGTTTCTTGGCGCACACCCAACTCAGAAGCATCTGTTTGGACAATAAACTCTTTGGAGTAGTCAGGACTTTTCAGGATAGGTGCAGAGCACATGGCCTCCTTCAGGTCATCAAATGCCTTTTGACAGCTTACTGTCCACTGAACCTTTTTGGGCATCTTCTTGGATGTCAGATCATTAAGAGGAGTCACAATGGACCCATAGTTCTTAACAAACTTCCTGTAGTACCCAGTCAAGCCCAAGAAAGCTCGAACTTGAGTCTGGGTGGTTGGAGGGGACCAGTCCTTGATGGATTGTATCTTACTCTCCAGTGGTTGAACTTGGCCTCCACCTACAAGGTGGCCCAAATATACAACCTTACTCTGCCCTATCTGGCACTTAGTAGCCTTGATAGTGAGGCCTGCCCTTTGCAGAGCCTCAAGAGCCTTCTTCAGGTGGATCAGGTGATCCTCCCAGGTGGAGCTAAAGACAGCAATGTCATCAAGATATGCTGCGCAAAAGTCATCCAACCCAGTAAGGACTTGGTTCACCAGCCTTTGGAAGGTGGCAGGTGCATTCTTCAGACCAAAGGGCATCACCACAAACTGGTAGTGCCCACCTGGGGTTGAGAATGCTGTTTTGGCCTTAGACTCCTCAGCTAATCTGATTTGCCAATAGCCAGCTGTTAAGTCAAATGTGCTCAAAAACTTTGCAGAAGCTAGTTTGTCTATGAGCTCATCTGCCCTTGGAATAGGGTGTGCATCTGTCCTGGTGACAGCATTGAGACCCCTGTAGTCCACACAGAACCTCATCTCTCTCTTGCCATCTTTGATGTGAGGTTTGGGGACCAGAACCACTGGGCTAGCCCAGGGGCTCTCTGAGGGTTCAATGACACCCAATTCCAGCATTTTATGTACCTCAGCCTTTATACAGTCCCTGACGTGGTCAGGTTGTCTGTAAAGCTTGTTCTTTACAGGCAGACTGTCACCAGTGTCCACCACATGGGTACACCAATCAGTTTGACTAGGTATCAAGGAAAACATATGTGAAAATGATTGTAGAACCTGTCTACATTCAGTCTGCTGATGGGCAGTGAGGTTGCCTCCAAGGGTCACTCCTTCAACTGAGCCATCTTCAGGGTTCTGAGACAACAGGTCTGGGAGAGGGTCACTCTCTTCCTCCTGTCCCTCATCTGTAGCCATGAGCAAGCCCATGTCTGCCCTGTCAACATATGCTTTAAGCCTGTTAACATGGAGTACCCTGTGGGGACTCCTGGGAGTTCCTAGGTCGACCAAGTAGGTGACCTCTCCCTTCTTTTCCAGGATTGTATGGGGTCCAGACCATTTGTCTTGGAGTGCTGCTGGGGCCACTGGCTCCAACACCCATACCTTCTGTCCTGGCTGAAACTCAACCAAGACAGCCTTTTGGTCATGCCAAGCTTTCTGTAAGGCCTGGCTTGCCTCAAGGTTTTTGGATGCCTTCTCCATATACTCAGCCATCCTGGAGCGGAGACCAAGTACATAGTCCACTATGTCTAGCTTAGGCTTTTTGAGAGGTAACTCCCATCCTTCCTTCACCAAACACAGTGGGCCTCTCACAGGGTGCCCAAACAACAATTCAAAGGGGCTGTAGCCAACTCCTTTTTGTGGGACCTCTCTGTAAGCAAACAGAAGGCAGGGTAGAAGGATGTCCCATCTTCGCCTGAGCTTTTCAGGTAATCCTTTGATCATACCCTTTAGGGTCTTGTTGAATCTCTCAACAAGCCCATTGCATTGTGGGTGATAAGGGGTGGTGAACTTGTAGTTGACACCACATTCCTTCCACATAGCTGTCAAGTATCCTGACATAAAGTTGGTACCTCTGTCAGATACTACCTCCTTAGGAAACCCAACTCTGGAGAATACTCCCAGCAGGGCCCTGGCCACAACAGGAGCTGTAGTGGTCCTAAGGGGAATTGCCTCTGGATACCTGGTGGCATGATCCACTACCACCAGTATAAATCTGTGCCCAGATGCAGTGGGAGGATCCATGGGACCCACTATATCTATTCCCACTCTTTCAAAGGGGACCCCCACCACAGGTAGTGGTATTAGGGGGGCCTTTGTTGTGCCACCTGATTTGCCACTGGCTTGGCAGGTCACACAGGAGCGACAAAACTCCTTTGTATCTTCATTCATATGAGGCCAGTGAAAGTGAGGGACAAGCATGTCCCAAGTCTTGTTCTGGCCTAAGTGTCCTGCTAAAGGAATATCATGGGCCAAGGTAAGAAGGAAGCCCATGAATTGCAGAGGTATAACCAACCTCCTGGTAGCACCAGGCTTGGGGTCTCTAGCCTCTGAATAAAGGAGCCCTTCATCCCAATACACTTTATGGGTACCTTGAGCATTCCCAGCAGCCTCAGCAGCAGCCAGCTGTCTGAGGGGTTCAAGAGAGGGACAGGATAACTGAGCCTGCCTCAAGTCAGCCCTTGAAGGTCCCCCTGTCCCCAGAAACTCAACCTGATCAGGTTCAAGCTCTTCAGGGACAGTTCCTTCAGGGTCCTCTAGATCAGCTTCCTGGGAAGGCTGATCATCACTCTGAGGCAGGGGGGAAGGCACAGCCTTGACCCTCCTGTTCTTCTTCTTGGTAGGTGCTTGGTCCATTGTTCCAGGATCCAAGACCTGAGGTTCAGTGAGGCACTTTTTGGCCTGTGACCTGGTCACAGCAAGGACATGTGATGATATACCTAACATCTCTGCATGAGTCCTGTACTCCACTTCTGACCATAGAGAACTCTCAAGGTCATTGCCCAACAAACCTTCTACTGGGAGGTCTGCACTAACCACAACCCTTTTGAGGCCAGTTACCCCTCCCCATGAGAAGTTAACAACTGCCACACTATGTGAAGTAGTGGCATTGCTGGCATTGGTCACCAGGTAGTTCTCACCTGGTATGTACTGTCCAGGGTCCACAAAGCCTGGTGTCACCATAGTGACACTGGCACATGTGTCCCTGTAGGCTTGAGCCACTTTGTCATTAATTAAAGGAGTCTGTCTGTACTTGCCCAGGTTACTGGGGCTCACAGTCAGGGACAAATCAATGTCCCCATCACAGATCAAGACTGCCTGTGTCAGGGTTCTGTCTAAGTCAGAATCTCCTTCAGTTCCCATAGTGATTCCCACTACACCCTTTGTCTGGGGACCAACACTGCTAACAGTAGTACTGGGAGCAGGTGCCTTAGGGGCAACAGTGTTGGGGGCTCCACCCTTTTTGCAATCACTAGTCCAGTGAGTTGTATTTTTGCAATGATTGCACCAGGGTTTCTTTTGACCTTCTTTCTTCTTTTTGGACTGTTGTTGGGACCCACCCTCCTTAGCAGTAGTTTGGGGCCCTGTTGAAGACTTCTGGTCTTTAGATTTCTGATCTCCACCCTTTTGGTCTGTTTTCTTCTGATCACCCCCTTGGCCCTGGTTCTGGTTCTTTTGCTTAACCCTGGTTCTGACCCATTTGTCTGCCTTCTTTCCCAATTCTTGGGGAGAGGTCAGATCAGAGTCAACCAAGTGTTGATGCAGTTGCTGGTTCTGACAGTTATTTAAAATCTGTTCTCTCATCATCAAATTATACAATCCTGTAAAATCAGATACCTTACTTCCCAGCAACCAACCCTCCAAAGCCTTAGTGGCACATTCAACATATTCAGACCAGTCCTGAGTCTGTGTCTTTTGGGTGTCTCTGAACATTAACCTGTACTGTTCAGTGGTTAAGCCTAACCCATCTACCAGAACACTCTTCAGGACTCTGTAATTTCTGACATCCTCTTCTCTAACAGTGAGGAGTCTGTCTCTGCCTCTTCCTTCAAAGGAGAGCCAGAGGATTGCTGCCCACTGGTCTTCAGGAACCTGCTGTACTTTTCAGGCTCTCTCAAGAGCAGTTATCCATTTGTGGATGTCATCCCCACTTTTGTAGGGGGGCACAACCTTAGACAGGTTCCTATTATCAAAGACCCTATCTTTGTCCTTAGGGACAATGCTGCCACCAGTGGTTATAGACCCACCCTCTCTAGGTTGCCTAGCCTTGTTCAGTTTTTCTTCCATCAGGGCTACCTCTAGCTCCTGCTTCCTGATCCTCAGCTGGGCTTCCTGCATTCTGGCCTCATGTTCCCTCCTCTGAGGGGTGGTCATCCTTTTCCTGGAGTGACCTTGAGAGCCTCTAGAGCCATGAGAAGCATTGGAGTCACCTGAGCGATTCCTCTGCCTCCCAAGCCCTGTGTTAAGTCCACTGGGGAGATCCAGTGGGGTAAACCCACTGTCAATCCCCAATAGCCTTAGTTTAGCTGGGCCAAGTATAACACTTGGCACTGGGCTAGTTCTCCCTTCATCATCACTACTTTCTGTATCCTCACCACTTTCCTCCCCTGTAGTATGATTCTCATCTAAGGGATGGCTATTGGAACTGGGTACCTCTGTAGCATCTTCAGAAGGGGGGCCTCCTGTTCCTGACCCTAAGGGGGCTAACTGGGAAGCTTTCCTGAGTTCTCTCTGATTCTCATCATTCTGTAAGAGTTCTCTGAGCTCAGCAGAGGTAGGGTTCTTGGGCTGTTTAAGGCCTCTAAGAGTTGCCAAATGCCTGAGCTCATTCTGGTTAAGGGTAGCAAAGCTGGATGGTGCCCTCTGGGGGTCACTCTCAACAGAGATGGGTACAGTGGACCCCTCTGCCCCGGCCATTGCTCTTAAGTGTGGGTGGATGTGTTGCAATCTACCTACACTTGGGTTTACCTACTAAACCTATCTAGTAGTTGTAGTCAGGGTGTGCTACTCCCTTTGCTCTACAACAACTAAGTTCAGTAGAACTTATGTATATCTAATCTTGTTTTATATGTACCTACAGGTACCTATGTGATCTTTCAATTGGTAACCAAGAGATTACAATGGTAAAACACAGCAAGCTTAAATCCAACCGCTGCTCACCAATGTGAGAAGTTGGCCTGGTATATGATGTTCACTAGTTAAAGTGACCACCTTGTACCATGCCAAGCAACCCTTATGGTGTGGTTGTACGTCAACCTTTTCGGACTAGCTGCCCTAGTGGTAGCGTAGGCTAAGCAGTCTTTGAGGCTAAACTCGTGAGGCGTGTTAAGCCAGCTGTTTTACCAAATGTAACCCCCTTTTATACCAATGAAAGGACCCCACACAGATATATATTCAAAATATATATGTATTTATTTCTCAAAGTAACCCCTAGTCTCTTTATGAGCACAGGAGCACAAATCGTCAAACAAGATTACAGTAGAATACACAGAAGTTGCACTTTATATGGATAGGCCCTGGTGGCCGCTCAAACCATATACTAAAATAGTGGTATAAGTACCACGAACAGAAAAGGGAAAAGGCCTAGGGCCTCTAGAATCGCTGGGCCTACAAGGAGCTAACTTCAGTTAGTGACCAGGAGGTCCACGGGTGGCGTGTGCAGAGCAAATAGTCACACGCGTGCTCCCATAGGTTTCAATGGGTGCGTAAAAAGTACAAAGTTACTGCAAAGAGGATCTTCCGGATGGACTAGGAACTCAAGATTTGGAACACAGGCACTAGAGATGTAATACTACACTTGGGCACAGGTGTGCCAGCTTTACCTCACCCACAGGAAGCGGGTGCATAGGCCTCGAAGTGCGTCGGGTTTCTTCTATCTGTTCCGTGGAGCTTGAACACAAAGATGCTGCAGGCGGTCGGTCCGGGGGAGATGCAGTGGATCCAAGAGTGGATCGGAGATGTTGAAGACCTGTAAGCAGAGGGGACAGTGTTCACAGTCACTAGCCAGTGACCGGCGTGGCACCAGGTGGGTACCAGGCAATGTCGGGTGCAAACAGGAAGAAAGGTGTAGCTTGTCTCTGCAGCCACGTGGTCCCTGGAGGTCGACGACGTCCAGGAGTCGGTTCACGAGCTGTCCCACGCAGGCTCTCGCTGTCGGCCGTGTCGGCGACTTGATCAAAGCAAACAAGCCTTGGCAAAAGCAATTGTTGTAGGAGATGAAATAAGCTGATGGTTCTGACCAGCAAGGTCAGAAGGACTGCTCCTTTGGAGGGGAGCAAGGGCCAGTCTGGAGCAACCAGACCAGCTGTGTATTTTGTAGAGTTCGTCGCCAAGATGGCTACTAGCCAGCGGGCCAGCAACCGGTTAGGCGCGTCGAGTGGCAAAATACAGAAGGGCCCCACGCAGATCGTGGAGATGCTGGAGGGCTCACCTTTGGTGCAGATGCTGCTCGGGTGTTGGGCTTCCCAGATCCCAAAGCACAACTTGGAGGGAGCCTCGGTTGTTGCACTTGTCAGCTTGTCGCGGTCGTTTCAAGATGGCTGGCTCCACGTGTCTCGGTGCCTCCACGGGTCTCCTCTTTTCAGGGACTGTGGATCGGGCGGTGAGAGGTCTGGAGGTCCAGGTCTTGTCAGTCTCTGGGCTCGGGCTCCGGCGGGAGGCAGCGGCAAAGCAGACGTTGATTCGCTGGATGGTGCTTGCGTTAGCAAGGTGGTCATTCCCTGACCACAGGGGAGATTTCCTTCAGTCTTCTGTGCAGCAGAATGTCGAAGTTCCCGTCTTCTTCTTAGTTTCAAGTTGATTCCAGGATGTCTGAAGTCTTAGGACACAGCTCCTACCTTTAAGCGGATTCTAGGGGCCGGACTACCTGCTAGGTCCCTCCCTAAGGGTGGGACCAGGAAGGGGGGTGGTTACACCCCCAATCCTTTGTCCAGCTCGCCCCAGGCCCGGGACTGGTGTGCCCCAGGACCGGTTTGAACTGGCATATGCACCGAGGCTCCTTGTGAGCCACAGGCATGTCTGGTTTCTTTCAAGCCCTACCTGACCAATACACAAAATCCTGTCTGGGGTGGTGCATGCACCTCCCCTGGCAGGAAACCCTTTGTCCACACCTCCCAAGCTGGAAGGACTCCCAGCAGCAGGAGGGCAGACTTGTGTCTGTGGTGGCAGCATCCATTTTGTGGAGCTGAGGCTATGTCTGATTTTACCCGGGTTTCAGGTACTGTACATGTCGTGTCCCTCTAGAAGGGTGGAATGCTAACCCCGTCGCCAGAATTGGCGAGGGGTTAGTATTCCAATTCGTATGACACCTTACTCAACATGTTTTGATAAAGCCAAACCAAAGATAGCATTTAACCGCGAGGTTCATAATGCACTTAAGAGTATATGGTATGACGATATCTGGAAACAGTAGAAGGAAGTTGTTCCGACCACTGCAGACAGGCTCAGCTCATGCCAGAGCACCATCTCACATGGAACCAAGCACTCTGCCTTCAGGATTGTTAAGGCCTGCCATAGGAGTGACTTATAGGTTACCAGGTGTCCCATTTAAGGTTAGGTATAGGTATACTACACCTAAGTAAGAGGTGATTACACCAACTTACCCCAGCTGAGTGATCAGCCAGTTGTGTCAAATTGTTAGGCCAAGCCTGGGGTGGCATAATACATGCTTCAGCCCCTGGCAGGCCTTGGGTACACCAATGCCCTGGGTACCTAGTGTACACTGGTACAGGGGCTGACAGGGTGATCCACTTCCAATTGGTTATGCACCTAGGGTGCATAGTTTTAATTTAGTAGAGAGAACAGCAGGCTGGGGGTCTGATTGGCAGGCCCACAGCCTCAATATGTCAAAAACCAGTGAAGCAAAAAGCAAAAATTTGGGGTGACCATAGGATAGCAGACCCTACTCTCCTACAATGGCCGACCAGAAACCCGCGAGGGTCACGCTGTGGCTAGTGTGGTAATGAAGAACATCCACCCGAGGAATGCCCTGCACAAGGTTGGACGTGCTCTAAATGCGGCATCCCCAATCACTATGCAAGCGTCTGCAGAGGAGGGGCCCTAAGCAGAGGAGCTCGAGGAAGACGTCCGCCGTCCAAGACCGTACGACAGTTGTCACTCGATGAAGCGGACAAGTCTAAAAGGGCGAAAACTCCAGCCAACCGGAAGCAGTACCTAGAAGACTCATCCACAGATGACGAGGCTGAAGCCTACATGATATCCTGTGCTAGTGATCTAAAAAGAAGACGAAGACCCCAACCGACGTGCGCCATCAAAATTGCAGGAACATCTGTAATGGCTCTAATTTACACAGGAGCGTCCGTAAACTTAATAGGCTGCCAGCAGTACAAACAACTGAAGCCGAAGCCTGTGTTAACCCAGTTGAACATAAAAATCCTGACTTACGGAAGCCAGAAGCCACTACCCCTCAAAGGGAAGATGTTGGTGCAAGTTAAGTCGGACACTCACGAGGTCACCACGACGTTCCACGTCATAGACCAAGAAGCAGACATCTTAGTGAGCCAACACGGTCAAGACCCTACAGGCCGACGATATACTCCAGGTGTTCCCACAACTCTTCAAAGGCCTTGGATGCATGAGAAGAAACCCCGTGAAGTTGCACATTGACAAGGCTGTGAAACCAGTTGCCCTACGACACAGTCGCATACCTTTTCATCTCAGGCCACTCGTCGAGCAAGAGCTGCGGAACCTAGAGCAGCAGGGAATGATCGAAAAGGTCACGGGACCGACGCCATGGGTGTCGCCCATGGTCCTAGCTGAGAAACCGAAACAGCCAGGGAAGATACGTCTCTGCATCGACATGCCGAATCAAGCAATAAAGCGGGAGAGACAACTTACCCCAACGGTCGACGACATACTAGCTGATCTAAATGGATCCCGATGGTTTTCCAAGCTTGACCTCAACGCGGGGTACCACCAGCTGAAGATGGCAGAGGAAAGCAGGTATATCACGACCATCTCAACTCACCTGGGGCTACGCCGCTACAAAAGACTACATTTTGGCATATCTTCGGCAGCAGAAATCTTTCAAAATGTAGTCCGGGAAATGCTATCTGGGCTCCAGGGAGTCCTCAATGTCAGTGACGATGTACTCATTCACTCAGCAACACTCAAAGAGCACCATCGTCATCTTAGAGCCACTTTGCAACGCTTAGTTGACCATGGTGTGACACTCCACCGGGACAAATGTCAATTCTTCCAAAAGTCCATTTAGTTCTTTGGCTATGTATTCAGCCAAGACTGAGTGCAGGTGGACCCCAGGAAGTCGCAAGCCATTCAGCAAGCACCAGCACAGCATCAGAAGTTCGGAGCTTTTTGGGCATGGCCACATACTGTGGACGGTTCATACCGAACCTGGCTACGGTGGCTGAACCTTTAAGAGCTCTCACTAAGAAGGAAGCAGCGTGGCAATGGGGAAAAGAAGAGGAAGAAGCATTCCAAAAGGTCAAGTCGACCCTGTTGAGCAAATCCACCATGGCCTAATTTGACACTACACGACGTACGGAAGTAGTAGTGGACGCCAGCCCCATGGGATTAGTGGCACTCCTCGCCCAAGAAGTAGATGCAGCGAAGTGGGTTCCCCTAGCCTTCGCTAGCAAAGCGCTCACACCAACCGCAGCTTGTTACTCCAAATTGAACGAGAGGCGCTAGCCATCAAGTGGGCTTGTAACCACTTTCATCTCTACATCTGCGGACATCCTTTCAAAGTTGTAACTGACCACCAGCCACTACTTCCGCTATTCAGAGGCACTGCTCCGCATCCACCTCCCAGGATCGAAAGGTGGGCAATACAGCTACAACATTACCAAATGGACATAGAGTACAGACTCGGAACCAAGAACCCTGCTGACTTCCTGTCTAGGCACCCATTAGACGTACTCCCAGGAAATACTAGAAAAGAACAACGTACCGAAGAATATGTATGCATGCTGTCTCAATGGGCCTGACCACGAGCCCTCACGGTAGATGAGATAAAGACGGAAACGGACAATGACGCAGTACTTCAAAAAGTACTAGAAGCCATACGCAGTGGGTCATGGGAAGGTTTCCTCCAAGGTATCACAGGATGGAACGAACCAGATCGAATTCGGCTGAGGAAGATGTGGCGAGTCCACAACGAGCTGAGCACTTCTGACAGTGGTGTTGTATTACGAGGATCACGTATCATCATCCCGGTAGGCCTCCAGGAAGGAGCAACAGTTCTAGCGCACGAAGGCCATCAAGGTACAGTGAAAATGAAGTCACGAATGCGAGAGAAGGTGTGGTTCCCTGGCTTAGAAGCAGCTGTGGACACCGTTGTGAGAAATTGCCGGGCCTGCCAGCAACCCAGAAGTACCAGCACCGGTGATAACAGTAGATCCAGCACCCTCCCCGTGGTCGTGGGTGAGCCTAGATTTCGGGAGCTTCCCAGACGAAAGAGTCACCGCTGTCGACAGTTACATGAAGTACCCTATTGTAGAGGTCATACAGTCCACATCATTCAACCATCTGCAGCTAGTGCTCGAGAAAGCGTTTGCTCTCTTCGGACTGCCTCAAGTCGTAAAAACCGACAATGGACCTCCGTTCCAAGGAGGAGAGTTTAAAGAGCTGTTAACGCAACTAGGAATCCAACCTCACCGCATCACTCCACAATGGCCTCAAGCCAATGGTGAAGCAGAACATTTTATGCGAACACAAAATAAAATCCTTTATATATCGGTAGCCAAACAATCTGACCCTGAAATGGCGCTTCACAGATTCTTGAGAGAATATCGCAGTACCCCACAACGGTCGCCGTGGGCACTAATGCTAGCCGGTCCCCGGCGAGATACCATTCCAGTGGCCGATAACTGGATACCTGAGCCATACAATACTGTTGATACACAAATTTGATGGAGAGCCACTAACAACAAAGCAAGCAGCCGGAGAAGAGCACGGCCGAGAGTCATAGCGCCTGGATGCACCGTCCTAGTGCGACACCGTTGCAGTGGAGGGAGATTCCGCACAGCATATGAGCATGGACTGTGGACAGTACTAAACATCAACGGAACAGCCCTCACCGCTAAGAAAGGAGGAGAGATCATCACCCGGAACATCTCCTGGTTTAAACAAGTACAACCGGACAATGCCTATCTGGAACACCCCGGCAGACTAGAGGATGAGGACCCTCCAAGCGGCAGTCTGTCACCACCATCCGACAGCACTCAAGGCCCAGTTCCCGAAACTGTCACTCCAGCGACGGATGGTGGACAACCCAATGTCATGGAAACACCGCCAGCCGCCAGCACGATGAGAAGTCAACGAGATGCGCAATGCCGGTACAGCCTAAGGCCAAACCCTAGGCCGAGCCAGAGACTGGCAGACTTTGCATGTTGATTCGTCGTTGACATCTCAGTTGAACACTGATTTGGGATGGGTTTTAGCGGTCTAGTTGTTGTTCCTAAAGACTGCCTCCATCACCCGGAAGGGCATCCATACATTGTAGCACTCTGGCCAGGCGTGGCCAGAGAGCATAAATAAACGCGGAGGTCGCAAGGGACTTACGGGCCATATCACAGTCCATAAGTGTGTGTCCTTATTCCCCTGGGACCTACAGGCCAAGATCGGTGTGGCCATAGTGAAACTCTACACTCACCACAGTTCTTATGGTCTTCCCTTCTCTTGGCTCCTCACGCAGAACTCTCAACCTTCCCAGTACCATTTGGGAGTAACTCATCTAGTCTAAGTTTTTTTCGTTTCATGCTGTAATTTGTAATCCTATTAAATCTCTTATAGAACCAGGTGCACAAATCCCAGAATTAAAAGAAAATACTTGCACTGGACGTACCACTCATGTATGGTCCTCGGAAACATAAGAGTTCTGCTTGTGTGTAGTGGAAAACTGCTTCGGTAGCCAGCAAAGGATTTGGCTAGCGCAGACAGGGTTGTATCGGTGAATCAGAAAGATAAAAAATAAAATAAAACCTTATTGCTTGACTGAAAGGTCAGTCAGCCTTGGCACGGTCCTTGCAGCGGCTTAACGAAACCTTGGGCACAGACTTCCGCATTAGTGGCTGGCAGGAAATGGGAGTGGAGGGGCAGGTAGGGGTGGGTGGGGGGTGCTGGGGGGGCAGGAATTACAAAAAAAACACCTTGCCTCTTCTCTTCTCAGTCATCTCTTCTACGTCGTCCCACTTCCTTTTTCCGTGGGATCCAGGAAGCACACTGGATTCCTTCCAAAAGCCAATCACAACGCTGCAGTGCAACGTTGTGATTGGTCTGAGCACCGTGGCTTGACGCTCAGATAGGGAATGGGAGGGTGGGCATGTTCCCCACCAGGCTGTGCAATGCAGACTGGTGGGGAACATGCAAAGTGTGGAGGACTGCTCGACCGACGAGAGGGCCGGCCAAGCACTCCTGCACTTTTTGGAGTGCAGCAACCACTCCTCCTCCAGCCCTGCCCAACCTGGATGAAAAAAATGATAATAACAGAAATAACTTCTGTTATTATCATTTTATTATTTTTTCACTGCTCCCCAAGCAGTGGGGCGATGCTCCTTGGCCTTAGCGGAGGAGCCGCCACTGGTCTTCCAAGAGAATACAACTGCATAGTCTAAAAGTTAAGGATTGTCACGAGGAACGTCTGTCTGTTTATTGGAAGGTTGCCCTGTATTAGTGTTTTTCTCAATTTATGAGACCAAAGGAGTAGCCAGAAAATTAAAATACCCCCCACTTCCAACCAAAGCTCCTATGGCACCAAGCAAACTATTGTCATCACAACCCTCCCCAGAAAAGCTCTCTTGTCTCTTCTCTATCCACAATTTCACCTTTACATTCTGTCGTCCATCCGTTCATTCTCTCATCTATCATTCAGTCTTTCGCCATTCCGTCTGCCCACCCATATTCAAACCTATGCATCCATCTCAAATTCTATCCTTTCACTCCTCCATCTCTTATCCACCCTGTCGAAAATTCCCCCATCAATGCTTTGTCATTCAACCATCCATCCTTTCGCTGCATCTTCCATCCTTGCACTCCATCCTTTCATCTACTTTCACTCATTCATCCATTCCTTCCACTCATCCATTCGTTCACTAATCATCCTCATTCATCCTTTCACTCACACATCCACCCATCATCCTTTCATTAATCATTCATCCATACACCTTTTTTACTCTCTCCATCCTTCTACCTTTTCACTCCAGCCATCTGTCCATCCTCCGTTTAACTCATCTCATCCATTAATCCATCCACCCTCATTCCACTCATCCATCCTTACATCTATCCTTTATGCCATCTGTCCTTTGACTCACCCATCCATCCATCTATCCTTTCACTCACTAACTTCCTTTTTCTGCTGAGTTGCAGAAAGAAGAGGTCCATCAAGAACTCCAACCTTCTGTAGCTTCTAAAGTTGGAGGGTTCATGACGTACCAGCATCCTTCCTTTCACTCATCCATCCATCACTCTTTCACTCCACCTATTCACCCTTTCACTAATCCATTAATTCACCCTTTCATCCATTCACCTAATCTCTCATTTTTTCATTCATTCATCCATTCTTTCACTTATCCATCTACCCACACTTTTATCCATCCACCCTCCCTTTCACTCATTCATTCTTTCACTCCTCCATCCTTACATCCATCTTTTCACTCATTCATCCACCCTTTCACTCTCACACCTATCCATCAGACTTTTCACTCACTCAGCCAACCCCCTTCACGTTATTTAAGAGCCTTTGTCTGCCAAACTGCAGAAGGAAGAGGCCCATCAAGAACTCCACTACCACCTTAGCTGCTAAAGCGGGGGGTTCACGATGCCCCTGTATGAGACGTTCTAGTTTAAAATATCTTGATGTGTTTTTAGTCTCTTTTTTTTTCTTACTGTTTTAAATTGTTTTTAATTGAGCTCATTGACGATGATTAAATATTTGGCATTGCTTGTACAGTAACAAACTAAAACGAGCATTGGCAAAGCCAATAGGTTTTGCCTACGCAAGGTATTGGCTTTATCAAGATTTTTAGCCATGTTGTCCAGCAGGAAAAACAGAAACCTTGGCTGGAGCAGCGCATTGTATATGGACCTGGGTAATTTAGCATGAGCATTACCTTATCAGCTCTATGTAATGTTAAATGTAGGAGGTGCATCATCGGCCTACCAGTATTGAAAGAAAACATAATTGCAATTTTTAATTTATTTGCAGAGACTACTAAACAGTCCTTTGCTAGATGCCAGTTGTTCGGCCAGTCCAAGGCTTTTAGCTCACACAGTTCTGCATTCTGATACCTGTATTTCTGGATCACTATAAATGTAGACATCATGCATGCAAAGTGACTTGAGTTAAAAGTGACGAGAATGTTTGAACATCTCACACCTGTTACATGAAAACTTGAGAATTGACAGTGTACAAAAAATAATCTTAAAGGGGGTCCTAAACCCTGCCCCTGGTTTATTCCAACTTGGGTCTATAAAAAACGTGCTTCTGATTGGCCAGCCTAACGACTGCTTTTACTTCCTGCTCTGCTGTTGTGTGGAGCCTGGACCAAGTACAGCTTCCGTTCACGGTCTGCTGGGCAGTGTCCTTCCACTGGCTACTCACTATGCAGGTACTTTTTAAAAATTCCATTATGAACAAGCTCTGTACGCGAGTGCATCTGCAGGCAGTCACACTTGCATTCCTGCCCTCATGCTTTACATATATAGGCACTCTCTGCTCAATAACTAAAGGTTGCGAGGGAGAAGTTCAAATTGTGTTGAAGATTATTTGCGTTGCTAAATATATACAGTGTTGTAACTGGTGTGTGAGTCTCCGATTATGGTGACTTAGCAGTTTGTCATGCCCCAGTACCCCCCAAAATAAAAGCATATTTGCCTGACCCACAGGCCCCCCTTCCTTCAGCTGGACAGACTTGTCACAGAAGCACTCTAAACAGAAGCCACACCTCCTGCTGCCACTACCAGTTGCAATAATTAGCGTGCTCCTATGATGTGGCTCTGGTGATGTTCAATAAGGGTGCAGGGAATATTTGTCCAATGCGTTCTGATGTTGTGGGGCATCATGTGGTACAACAGCGCCTCAGCAGGAGGCCTTGAAGATTGCTGCGCATCTAGTACCACGATAGGTCCTGCTTAGCAGGGCAAGTAGACTTGGATAGTACATAAAGTTTAACAACTATTTCAAATTCTTTAAATTGACAAAATGTATAATAGCTTAGGAAAATAAGTGTTTCCTTTGCCAGTAGCTAACAATATTTTGGGCAATTCTCTGTGCTTCTGTCTTGATGCACTTCCAGCAGTCCCTGGGATCCAAGCCCTGTTTGTCAGGCAGCCTCACACAAACATTGGCTGTGCAGACACTGTCTGATGCAGGGCAGCATTCGAGCTTAAGTATTGATACGAAGAAAATAGCCTTTATTAACTACACAAACACTCAAGATCACAACAGTATCTAGTTTTCCTGTCTGTAGATAGTTCACTGCTCTCCATATCGGATTTCACTTACCTGGAAAGGAAGCAGAGCTGCCAACACTCCGCTATAGCTTAATCTACCATCGAGATATCTGGAAGGGAACCACTGTTTAACTTTGACATCACAATGTGGTGGCTTTTGGTTTTTATCTTTAATGCAAAGACGTGACAGCTTTGTCCTCCACTGATGGGGGCCACCATGCCACTGGCCAGCAGCTGGAATATCCTGAGCTCTCTCTGGCAGTGAATGGTGATAACAATCCTCATTGTGCATAGCAAGGAGGTGTAGTGTCGTGGCCGAGGCCCTTGGAGGACATTCTTGACTATGTTCTTGACTATGTTCTGGAATACCTTGGCTGCACTTGAGATTCCAAAGTTGAGGGGAGTGTAGCGCCAGAGCCCTACATGAGTGGAGAATGTTGTGATGGGCCGAGAGTCCGGATGGAGAGGAATCTGATGGTACCCTGAACGAAGATCCATTTTGGAGAACCACTTAGATCTAACTCTCCGATAATGTTGTCCACTGTTGGTGTCAGGTGGCGTTCACGTTTGATGGCAAAGTTCGGAACTCTCATGTCCACACAGATGTGGACTGCTTCCAGCTGCTTTGGCTTCTTCGCAACGACGATGGGGGACACCCACGGGGTGGGGCCTCTCACCCGCTCGATAATATCGGCGCTCTCCAAAAGACGTAGCTCAGCCTCTACTTTAGGACGGAGGAGGAAGGCAATCCTCCTGTGTCGGAGGGCTATCAGGGCCACAGAGTTATCTATGTGTAGCTGGATGGCTGGGCCTTTTTAGGCACCCAATGCCCTTGAAGAGAGCCTTGAAATCTTGCAGCAGGTGGTCTAGGTCATGGGCGTGCACCGTGAATGCAAACTGGATACGGTTGAGGTCCGGTGCGGCAGCTGAGCAGGAATCCTGACCCCTCTTGTGACACTTAGACTTTGGCTTGTTGATGTGTGTCATCATGAGAGAGATTGGCTTGGAATACCCCGCACAGCTGGAGCGGGGAGTGAGTGCCAAATGCATAAACCTGTACTTTGGTGTTGCGGAGCCGTGCAGGGTTGGGCAGCCACCTGTATACGCTGGCGGACATGAGGTTAATGGTGGCCCCGGTGTCAATGAGGGCAGCCACTGCATGACTTTGCACGTTTATTTTGCACATGGGCGCGGTGTGTTGGGTGGCTGAGTGAGCGTTCAGCATTTGGACTACGTGGACAGTGACAGCTTCATCGTCGTCCATGTCACTCCTGTGGGGGCCATTGGGGAGCGGTTCGATTGCCCGGACTTGCCGTTGCAGGCCTTTTGGCCTTCTTCTTTGCGCTGATCGGCATACCTTGGAGAAGTGGTTCAACTTCCCACATGCGCTGCAGATCTTGCCGTTTGCCCACACCACCCACATGGGCGACTTTGTGGGCTCTGTTTGGATGAAGGGGCGATCGGTGTGTTGCTCTTCAGTTGCGGTTCTCGAGTGTCAGTGCTAATGGCACACACCGGTTCTTCTTTGATCGCTATGGCTGGCTTGATGTCCATGTGCCTCGCCCTTGCTTTGGACAGCTCTTTGGAGCGGCCTAGCGTGAAAATGTCTCTCCACCATGTTGTGTACTTGTAGGACCTGTTCACGCAATTTGGAAGAAGCTCCACTTTGATGAACTGGGCCCAGACTTCGTCATCCTCGTCCGGGAGGGTGCAGGTGTTCGCCAGCTCCATTAGTCTTGCATAGAAGAAGTCTACCGATTCTTCTGGTTGTTGGCGTGCTTGACGGAGCAGGAGCCGCTCGTAGTCAGGGTAGGCGTAAGGCTCAAAATGGGCTGTGATGGCATCGCGCATCGTTGCGTAATTTCTAGGAGGTCCAGCTTCCCGCACCGTTTTTGATATCTTGTGGATGTCTGCCCCTCCTAAATAAGTAGCATGGGCCTCTTCTGCGGAGCTGGGATTTCCGCCGCGTCGAAGTACGTCTCCAGGCGCTCAACCCACGCCTTCCAGCGCGCTGCTTCGGAGGGCCCGTGATGGTGAAGGGCTCTAAAGGCGGCACAGATGCCATGTGGGCGAGACAGCGGGTGTGGCCAGAGTAGGTGCGTCCCTCACTGCAGTAGGCACTTGTAGGCACGCGCGCCTGGTTGTGGTGCCGGGCGGGGCTCATACAGGTAGGGCAGGCGGTGATCCCGCACTTTGCGTAGGTGCAGCCGCAATGGTGTGAGGCGTGAAGGCTGAGCGTGCACAGTTGCGGGTAGCTGCTCTGGTGTGGGGTTGTCGTGTGCAGCTTTGGGCAGGCTCAGCAGAGCACCGCGTGTGCAGGCAGCAGGAACAGCACGATGTGGTGGCACCACGTGGTCTCCGGTGGTGGTGGTAGAGTAGGCCTCAAATACACATCCGCGCGATGGAGGGACCCCAGCGAGGCACATGGAGCAGAGTGCGCTGGCGGTAGGGCAGCTGGGAATGAGGCATGCACCTCTCCTACCGGAGGCAGGAGGTCTGGTGAGGCGCGGTGTCCATGCACGCTCACCACGCTGGAGGATACACAGTGCTACGTGGGTCGGGAAAGAAGCTACACGAGCGCGCGCCCCAAAGGCAGGTACGGCTGGTGAAGAAGCCACTGTGGAGGATGAGGGCTGTGACTGTGTGCGGCGTTTGGGGTCGGCACTACTCTGGGCAGCGCAGGGGAGGGCCTCAGGTCTGTTCCGGCGGTGCGCCGTGCCGAGGTTACATGATACGCAACTGAGGCGTTCCTGGGCTGCCGATGCAGGCGGCCGTCACAGTGGCAGTGAGGAGGCCCAGTGGGGAGGTGGGACCACCTGCTTGCCAGTGTAGTGTCGGGGCCGAGGCCTCGTGGAGCAGGCAAAGAGACTTGGATGATACGTGTGTGGTGGTGGCTAGAACGTAACTAAACCACGCCCAGAGCCCTGGGCTATTTATTAACTATAAACATGCTGGCCTGGCATACGCCAGGCCAGCCCGTTATTGTACGCCTGAAGGGGGTTTCACCTAGGTCACCCTCCTTCAGCAATTAGCATGGAACCTCCCTGTAAGTCATAACATTACAGGGGGGAGGGGCAGCTTTTGGAGAGTGATTTGTGTATATAATCTGGGTGTGTGGCTGGTCATGGCTTTGCCGCTGCCCTGAGTGTTCACACTGCCAGAAAATGTGGGGGCACTGTGTGTACCTGTCATTGCCGGTGCACACTGGGTGCTTGATTTGCACACATTCAGGATACTTGCATGCACTGGGTGTGTGCATGTGAGCATACGTACAGTCATGACTTGCACAAACTAGATTTGTGTTTGGGAGTTAAGAGTTAACACCTCTCTAACCCTGTGCACTCACTGTCTGAGACATGCGCACACTAGGTGTGTCTGTAAGCATGTACTGGCCGAGTGTGCTCACTGAATATGTGCCCGAGTGTAAACCGAGCCAAAAGATGGATGAAACCTATTGGCTTTCAGCATATCGTATGGACCTGCAGATTCATCTATGCCCGATGTGTAATTCCCATGCTCTCAGTACTCACTGTGTGTGGTCTGTGGGTACTGGGAGCAGGCAAGCTGACAGTACCCATGGATGTGGCCTTTGTCTTTTTCCCTTTGTAAACAATTGTTTATTCCTTTTCATAGGCTATAGGCAGGGCCACTAGACTTATGTGGCAGGAGTAATTAAATTATGTGGCAGGAAAAGCCAAATTATGCTGCATAATATGGTACATTTTCTGATGGCATTACTTCGCTATCTAGTCATTTTTAGGTCTCGCCTGGCTATCGCGTAAGCGATCGCCCAGCGAGACTTATGTAGGGGCTTCAGAAAATGCTCCCAAAGGCTTCCCAGGCAAATCGGGTGGCGGTTACGCGCACAACCACGCGCATTCCATTTGCCACCAGCTACTTCCTGCGCGTGCGCCGACTCATGCATTCAGAAAGATTTAGTAAGGGGCACAAGACCTTAATAATGCGGTTTATGGCCAGTGCATGTGAGGCATTCAAGCGCGAAGCTGGCATCTGGCATCGGCCTTGAAAGCAGCAGACTGCTTACGCCAGCGCGTGCTCGGCCTCACTTCCTGCATCCCCTCTTACAACAATTAGCTTTCGTTATAACTCACACCCCATATGCTCGTTCCCTCCCACCCTTCCTTTGATGTCCGCTTTTCTTGTTTACAAACCACGCCACACACTGCTGCACGCCACACACTGCTGCATGCCACACACTGCTGCATGCCACACACTGCTGCACGCCACACACTGCTGCACGCCACACACTGCTGCACGCCGCACACTGCTGCACGCCGCACACTGCTGCATGCCGCACACTGCCGCACGCCACACACTGCTGCATTACACACTGCTGCACGCCGCACACTGCTGCACGCCGCACACTGCTACACGCCGCACACTGCTGCATGCCACACACTGCTGCATGCCGCTGCACACCACACACTGCTGCACGCCACACACTGCTGCACGCCGCACACTGCTGCACACTGCTGCACGCCACACACTGCTGCACGCCACACACTGCTGCACGCCGCACAATGCTGCACGCCGCACAATGCTGCACGGCACACACTGCTGCACGGCACACACTGCTGCACGGCACACACTGCTGCACGCCGCAAACTGCTGCACGCCACACACTGCTGCATTACTCACTGCTGCACGCCGCACACTGCTGCACGCCGCACACTGCTGCATGCCGCTGCATGTCACACAGTGCTGCATGCCTCACACTGCTACACGAAACTCTGCTGCACGCCGCACCCTGCTGCACGCCGCACCCTGCTGCACGCCGCACACTGCTGCACGCCACACACTGCTGCACGCCACATACTGCTGCATGCCGCTGCACGCCACACACTGCTGCACGACGCACACTGCTGCACGCCGCACACTGCTGCACGCCGCACACTGCTGCACGCCACACACTGCTGCACGCCGCACACTGCTGCACGCCGCACACTGCTGCACGCCACACACTGCTGCACGCCACACACTGCTGCACACTGCTGCATTACTCACTGCTGCATGCTGCACGACACTGCTGCACGCAGCACACTGCTGCACGCAGCACACTGCTGCACGCCGCACACTGCTGCACGCCGCTGCACGCAGTGCTGCATGCCTCACACTGCTACACGAAACACTGCTGCACGCCGCACACTGCTGCACGCCGCACACTGCTGCACGCCGCACACTGCTGCATGCCACACACTGCTGCATGCCACACACTGCTGCATGCCACACACTGCTGCACGCCACACACTGCTGCACGCCGCACACTGCTGCACGCCGCACACTGCTGCACGCCGCACACTGCTGCACGCCGCTCACTGCTGCACGCCGCACACTGCTGCACGCCGCACACTGCTGCGCGCCACACACTGCTGCACACTGCTGCATTACTCACTGCTGCATGCTGCACGACACTGCTGCACGCAGCACACTGCTGCACGCCGCACACTGCTGCACGCCGCACACCGCTGCACGCAGTGCTGCATGCCTCACACTGCTACACGAAACACTGCTGCACGCCGCACACTGCTGCACGTCGCACACTGCTGCACGCCGCACACTGGTGCACGCCGCACACTGCTGCACGCCGCACACTGCTGCACGCCGCACACTGCTGCACGCCGCACACTGCTGCACTCCACACACTGCTTTTATGCGAGTTTATGCTACTGACATTGTAAATGACAATGCCTTTTATTTGTTTTAAAATCAAAACATAAATAAAAGGCATTGTAATTTTACAATGCCAATAGCTCAAACTCTTATAAATGCGAGACCTATTGCATTGCAAATGCTTGTTACATTTGTTAACACGCTGGAAAAATGTTGCAACTCAGTTTAACACCCAAACTTAACAATAAGCAACAGAAAGGTGAGAAGTGAACCATTGCAAAAGACCTTCCACTGCGTGGTAACACACTTTCTTGCAGTTTAACTAACCTTTGAACCGTTTGAGCTAGAATTTTTTTTTTTTTTTTAAATCTTCAAATTATGCTGCAGATGATGGGTTATGTGGCAAATGTGGAAGATGCATAATTATGCGTGGGGTGGAAAGGGCAGCACAACCTCATAATTCCAAGTAGCCCTGGTCATAGGCCAGGCACATTGAACATAGCTGCTTGATGTGCCAGACGAGGCCTCTAACCAAGCCCTTGGTCCAGATTAGTATCTGCAGAACAGAACCTTCTCTTGGCCATGCACAGCAATGTCAGCTCTTGGCCATGTGCAGCTGGTACTGGGAACGGGCTTGGTGGCATTTTGCACCTTTTAAGCCAATGACTAAGACTATTAAAATAAATTGTATGTGACAGAAGTGTGCGTTTTATTTGCCCACTCTTAGTGTCGGAGGAACTTTACATACATGAAATTTCAAATGTAGATTAGCAAATTTCAAAAGAGTTTGCGACATTAAGGACAGAAACTGACATTTCCACCAGGGACGCTGAGATTTTCTGTTTTAGTAATTTCCACTGACCTGTCTGGTTTGTTTTGTTTTCTTTAAAGAAAAGCTTCAAGTGTGCTATTTCTTTCGAGGGCCTGTCCCCTAACTTTTTCCCCGCCTAAAACAACTTATGTGGCTCTGTGAGGGAAAGCACGCCATGCAGAAAATTTGCCAGTTTACTGTCCTTTTATTGTGCCTCTTCGACCATTTTGCAATTTTGTTTCAAGTTCATAAACAGCAGGAGAGGACAAACTCCCACAAGTCAGCCATTTTCCTTTCTTGTTTCCATTGTTCCTTTATTCGGGAGCTAAAGTTATCTGGCCCAGTCTTCTTTACCCACCATGAATTGGTTGCCACTGTGTCTGGAGCAGTTGACTGATGGCCCGGTGTACACACAAGCGCCACTTAGATAGGGTGACCAGAATTTTACAGCCAAAAGCAGGACATTTCACAAAAATAGGTCACAATCTTACTTCAAGCAAGTGCAGAGAATTACAGAGCAGGCAGTAAGAATATACAAAAATACAATTTTTAAACCCAGTAGCTTGCCTGTTAAGTAAATTGCTTTCTTGAAACAACTGCTAACTAGCCCTGCTTTGTAAAACCTAAAAAAGCACCTCCCGCCGTTCTTTTCAGTCGACCCTCTAAAAACCGGGACATGAGCGCTGAAATCTGCTGGGACAAATGCTGAAAAAGCGGGGCCGTCCTGGCAAATCCGGGACGCCTAGTCACCCTACACTTAGATGGCATCTCTTATATTCCTACTTATTACTTTTTACCTAATGTTTCGTCTTTAATTCTTGCCCTCTGCCTCCTTAAATATACTTGGTCTTTACTGTTTACTGTCTCCTTTCACTCCACAACGTATTTCCACCATGCTGCTTCTCTCTCCCCCCTATTTCTCACTCACCGTATTTGTCTCTTTCTGAATTGTAATCCTATTTTGCTGCTATGCAATATGGCACCATGAAAGTTAAAAAACAACCAAAAACGTTTTTTTTTTTCTTTAAGCCAGGTTACACAGTAATTCGGCTACCGTGCACCATGTAATTAAAAAAAAAACCGTTGCACATAAGTTTCGCATATCTGGACTGCAATAAAAATATAATATAAAAACAATAACCAGGCTAAAATATGTTACATTGCAAAACATATTGCCTTTGCAGATGCTTGTTAAACTTTTCCCACGGTGTGAAGGTTACGTAACTCGTTGATGGCGTTCGAATGAGCACAATCTCTTTGGCAGAATGCTTTAAAGATGCCGGTCTATGGCCCGTCACTCCACGCGCACGCACAGACGTCAAAATCTTACTCTTGAGAAGTGTTGCCACCTTTTAGCGTCCAGTATAGTAAATCGGTCCCAATTGAAACACGGTTGCCAAACCAGGTGCAGTTGAATCCACGTGGTACCTGGGTCTGCAGGTATCAGTAGTTATACCATTGGGATTTAGCCAAGACACCACAGGCGAAACAAGCCCTGTGTTTACAGTGTGATGAGCAAAAATATTTTTTTGTGTGTTGGTCCTCGTTGGTTTTTCCCCGTTTTTAATGCACTGACTTTTCAAAGGGCTCGATTCTCCCTCCAAATCCACCCCACCCTCAGACGGGGCGCGTGATTCTACTATACACTAACGAGGGCTGACCTCTTGGCCATCGGCATCCTTCCCCTATGCCCAAACAGCCACGCCTTCAGGCCCCGAGACACCGGAATTCCTCCTAATAGGAGTGACCATAAAAATTACTTGGCAGACATGCAAACGTTGTATGAGGAATAGAGCGTTCTTCCAGCATCCCAGTCCTGCTGGGTCAGCTTCTTCTTCAGCCGGGGACCAACCATTCTGTGTTTCAAGAGATGGAGTGGAAATTTAGGAAAATTACTGGGGTAAGTGGCGCTTAATTCACACACCGTGTACAAGTGAACAGCACGAGGGTTGTAACTTTAGCCAACTTTTTTGCTGTGTCCATATTCTGGGAAATCATCAGTGCTTGTTTTGTGCTGTGCGGTTATTTTTAATTTTTTTTAATTTGGTAAACTTAAATATTTCACTGACTTTATAAAAAGTGACCTGCTTCTCAGTGGGTGTCATAAAACCAAGGCCTTGTGAAGAGTCTTTAGCTGCAGCTTGGACCAGAAACCAAGGTTTTTTACTGTTCTTGTGATGCAGCACGATTTTGCAAGTCGTAATCTACCATACCTTTATTGACTGAAGAGAGGAAAAGCTGAAAGTGCACATTGCGCACGTTAGAAACAGTGACATGAAACTGAGACAAGTGTAGTAGAAGCACCATAAAGTATGCTTTTAAAATGTGAGATGGAGAAACACATACAACGTATTACTAATACATAGAAACGAGTTTCACTGATGAGAATTACTTATGAAAATGTTGTTTATTAACAGTTGAGGATGAATTAATGTTTCTAATTCCCTTTTTGCTAGAGTGCACCATGTAGAAAAGTCTGTGCAAAAACGTGTAGAAATGAAGTACAAGCTTGCAACTTTGCATAGTAATACTAGAGCCTCTATTTATGAAAAATGCTAAACAAATTTTGTAATGTGAATTTTGAAAGCTTTGCACCTATATGAATATTGGAAAAAAAATTGTATTAGTATGGTATGTCTAACGTTGGCTATTTCCATGTAATAATATTGATGAGCTTTATTTAATTCACTAATTGAATTCATTTCATTATATTTGCTATTGATTTTTAAAGTTTTTATATAATTTAAAATGTGTAATGCCAATGTTAAGTTTAAACAAACAAAAAAAAACTTTCTTCCTATGATGACCTTTCCCCTGACTTAATTCAAAACCCCATTTACAACTGGAGAAATGCTGCTTATTTGCCCTGTACATGTACCGATCTTAACATTCCTAAATGTTTCTTCAACTTCACAGTGAAATATTCCTGTGGGAACAGGAGTTCAGCTGTCCCTATAGATTGTTACTTTGTATTTCCTTTTCTACTGATGTAAGCCTACGTGGACTTTCGAATCTCTCGGAGAGTATCGCACTGTTACAAGTATCCTAAATTACCATATATGAATTGGAACACGGACAGTCTTCCTATGGTGGTGTGATGCCACATCACCGGGAAATTGATAGGGACTTTATAAAAGAAGAAACCACAAAGGAGGAGCAACGCAATTGATTTGTTTCTTGAGCAAACGGAAATTAGATTTTTTATTTTTCTTGTTTTTGAGCCAGGTTGTTATGCTTATTGATTTTTGATGTTTTTTTAAGGACCACCTTTTTACTTATGCACTACCATGCTGAATGCTACAGTCGGTAACAGTTGGATTGACTGTCTTTGCCTATCTAATTCATTTCATATTTTCTTTGCTTTATGCAAATGGACTCTCCTCTAATGGACTCTAAACATAAACCCCTTTTCCATTTTTCCTTAGGGCTTTGGGCTGTTAGACAACAAACTATCCTTCTGCCTTTAATAGTAGGGGTACTCAGTAACTCTGTAAACTGTTTATACTCTTGGGCTTGGTGGGGGAACCGTCCTTTATGCTTAGCCTAAAGATGTTTGGCATTCCGATGCAAGCTGTGATATTCCTAACTGCCATACTTGAAATTACATGTTGCAATGAATTTGGAATCTTGAATACAATAACCAAATTAATTTAAACCGTCTGAGTCTATTATGGAGTCTTGTTGATACTTCCATTGAAGCTATGCTATTTTACTGATTATTTAAATGTGTTGTAGGGAGAATCCGAGAGCTTTGACAGACCAAGCATTACTACTTTCGTTCTGTGTTGCAGAACTTTTGGGGTGCATAATACTAGTCACACGTAACTTTTTCAGGGTGTTGAGCCTCCCTGTTGCTATTCTTCATTTCTACAGCATGGTTTTAAGAGGGGTGTACCTAAATCGGATCTCAAACTTGTGAGTTGGCTGTCAATGTCCCTCCGTGAACCACTAACGTGGTGTTTGGTTACCCTAATTTTCACCCCTTCTATCGGCATAGAAAGATTCATCAGATGATCATTGCCTCTGTGGTAAATGGGAATGCAGCATATTGTCTAATTGTAAAGGGCCCTGTACGGTTAGAGCAGTGGCAAGAGTAAGTGTAAAAGAAATTGTTTACAAAGCTTGCGCTGTATCACTTCTCTGCCAGAGATGTGGGAGACCCCTTTCAGTAGGTAGCCATGTTAATGCAGACACAGACTGCAAGCAGAAGGTGACTTCCGGAAGGGCAAAAAACCTCCAAGAATACTGATATGTGCTGGTACTGGACTAGGATCAGAACTCAAGGAGGGAAAGATGGACTGAGAGAGACTCTGGAATCCGAGCTCAGAAACAGGAGAATCTGTAGGAACAAATGACAGTTGAAACCCAGAAGATCTGAGCGAAAGGACTGGAGTGCTGGAAGTGTTGTGAGACAAAGAGTGAACGGAGCATCTTTCATAGGGGAAAAAACAGGAAATTACCTCAACGATGCTGCCATGTTGGATTGAAGGATTCTTTAGACTCAGATTAGGAAGTGGCCATCTTGGTTTGGGCAAAATAAACTATCCCAGAAATCCTCACTTGAAGACTCCGGGAAGGAGGACTGCGGGGAAAATGGAGATGCAGAGGATGTCTCCCTTGAGGTAGTTGAGTACAGGGACTGCAGCATCCTACCGGCGCTTCTGCGGTCCTCCCTGCCACTTCTGCGGTCCTCCCTGCCACTTCTGCACAGGGGTCCAGGCCATCAAGACCTCTGGCACTGATTTCGGGCATGATGCAAGCAAAAGTGCCACAGAGGAATTGTCCACTACAGAAAAGAATGGATTTATTTAATAACTAATTATTTCATTTAATTAGGTTGTTAAATGAGACCTTCATCTCAACTTTCAATCGTTAAATGAGACCCTAGTGGAAATTTCACCACATTGGCTGTTGCGTATATTTTTTGGACTGCATATGGCCAGCAGTAAAATAGGCCAGCTCCAGTGAAGCTAATCACCAGCTTAAATCATAGGCCCCTAATAATAAACAAATACACAAGATGCTAATTTCCGGTCTTTTTTTAATCAGATATGTATTGCACATCAAGGAAAATTGGTGGTATGCAATAGAAAACGTAAAATGACACTTTGTGCTGGAAAAAACTTTAAAACGCCAATAATCTCAATCAATTGGCACTATATACGAATTGCATGATTAATATGCTGGTACATACATTATTTCAATGCAGTTTGGCAGGTGAAAACCTAGTTAAGATGAAGCAGCTTTCCGAGTTTAAAATACTTCTTATATCCTTGTCTTGTAGCAGTTATATTTTAGATGCATTTATATAGCAGGAATGTGCCGTTGGTAGGGCATCGCAGCGCTATCTGATCTGGTACCTTTGCGCCCTAGTTTTCACATTTCCAACACAGACCGTGGTGTGGTTGGTGCTAATAGTATCATAAATAGTACATAGGTGGTCGTGTTTTCTACAATGTGTGTGATTAATTAGTCTAAAAATGTGTCATTTCATTGATTGTTGTGAATGGTCAGCGGTTGCGCCGTATACATTTTTCATTGGGATTAGATTGCATATTCCTGATCAACTTTTAAAAGTACGACACATACAATTAATCGGCATATCATGTACAATGATTGCCAGTTGTATTTCTGCACCTGTGGATTTTGACTGAACTATTTCCAGGGGAGTAGGGATTGCATATTTGTGACTCTCTTCAGATAAATATTGCATACAACAAGGGGGTTGGAGTACGTCCATTGCTCCGTGCTTGTCGACTTCGCTGTCACTTTTATTTTCTGCCTCCTAAGTAGGCAGCACCCTCGTGCTCAATTCATCTTCTTTCCTTGGGGGCATGTACCAAGTACAGATGGATTGTCTCTGATTAAGGTCCTTTCACTGATGCTTGCCCTGGGATTGAGGCATCTTTTTTTCTTATTCCCCTGTTACTTGGCTTTTGATGATTGCCCCTCCTGTCTGTGTTGCTTTTTCCCTCTCCCACCCCACCTTGTTTGTGTTGCTTTAACCCCCTCCCAGCCCCCTAGAGTTTGTCTTGTTTTTAACCCCAACCCACCACATTATCTGTGTCGCAAATGCCCCCTTCCACCCCGCTGTTTATTTTTGCCGCACCTCCCTTCGCCGTTACAAAGCACTATGATGTGTCCGACACTGGCTGCACCATTTTCTAACTTTACCTTTAGCCATGCTACAAAGCCACGTTGCTGTACAACATGGTTAAGACCTCGACAAAGTCAATAGCTTTCGTGTAGGCGAGACTTATTAGCTTTACCAGTGCTTGTTATAATGTTGCATGCCACTCTAAGGTCATTAGTTATTTGAAGAGGAAATGATTTAATACCCCTGATATTAATATTGACATAAAATTGAAGGTATGAGGACCCAGCAGGGACAGTTAAAAGGATTGACGCTGTGAGGTTTATATTTTACAATTAGTACTTGCATCATAAATACTGTAGCTAATTTGGTACTTGCATATGAAGTGCTTTAAGGCTCCAGAGAACGCAGCTATGGATGCATTCTTTTGGACTAATGTCAATCACAATTACATTTCTACTAACCATTAAATTCCCAAAGACTTTGAAAGCCATTTGTGGCATAAATATTGAAAATGGCATGCCTTTTCACTTTGCAAAGTGTGCCTGTGCCCATAACAAAATTTGGCTAGCACCGTGTAATGTTCTGTATCTTGCATTTCGCATGGTTTCCCACAAATATGTTGGCTACTGGGGCACTAAGTATAGAGTTGATTATTGTAGCTTGAACAACTAGGCTGCAGTAGAAAGGAAGGAGCCCATATTTCATCGCTATATTGGACCCCGACCTAGTTCCAGCCCACCCCGCTCTTCATTATCTGGGAGTGAGAGTGCATCAATACCCACATTCTTGCTGTACCCACTAGTGGGTCTGTTTATGCTACTTGTGTAGCACAATGCTTGCCAATTGCTCTACATTTTGGTGCTTTTAAGTACTTGGGCGGACTGGTGTCCTTAAATTGTTGCTTTGTGTGAAGGGACTATGAGAGGTAGGTGGGGGGTTGAGATAAAATTCTCTCCGTGGCCCGTGTAAAAGTGAGTTTGGTGGTTTGTAACGGTGAAGGCTTTTTCTGGAGTGGTTGGGGAAATGTCAGACTTTTGCAACCCTCCATCATAATCGATGTGTCATCCACTTCATGGGTTATCCCTGTGTGGGTGTCGGGTCTTGTGCTCTCTGGCTAACTCCTGCCAGCTCTTGTAGTGATCGTCGTTTTTTGAGCATCATCTGATTGCTGCACAATCGAAGGAGTTTGTCCTCTTCTAATCACCTGTGTGGGATCTTGTCACATGCCAGCCTTCGGAGAGCATTGTTTTTGTTTGTTGTCACCTTGCAGTGTCTCCTGGTATCAAGACCTTTGTCCTGCTGTCCTTTTCAATTTTATCTATACCACACCATCACACAGTGCCACTTTCCCTAGCATCATTTTCACTGTTCCCATGTAGTGTCTGCCCCAGTGATCTTGAGTTCCCAACTTTCTGCTCGATTGGGCTACAGAGCTAAGCCTGTTTGCCCCTCTCCATGGTAGACTTGCTTATATGCAGAGCCTTGTGTTGTGGAAAGTGTTATGGGGGCAAGGTGGTAAAGTAGAAGGTCTGTCAGTTTTACGCTTCCTCATTTCTTCAACGGTATGAAGCTCAATGTATTTGTAAATATTAGTTATTCGAGCTTTGCGGGATTAATGTGCTATATGGATCTAACGTCCTTCCCAGAATGCTGAACAATCGGCCAAGCATAGCCAGGGCTATTGGCTTTGGGGTCTGCTTTTGGCTGTTGGTACATCTGCTGAAGTGAGACACTAGTTGTCTATGACAGAATAGATCAGTGGCCAGACCAGTATTGTGGGTGCAGAACACCGCTTTACACCAGTATCATTGGTAGAATAGATTTTAGGAATGTTTTCTATCGCTGCTCACCGTGCTGTGCTTGACCTTTTCCCTCTCTCTCTCCATCTCTCTCAACGTTGTCTTTATTTCTCTCTCTAGCTCCTGACCATCTTTTTCCACCTGCTTTTCCTCTGTTCTTTTTTTCTCATGCTGTTTTTGTCTTCACTTCTCTCCAACCTTTCACCCCACCTTTGGTTAAGTAATATGGTTCCTCAACAAAGGGGGAGAACTTGCACTAAGCAAGACAAGTTAATTTCGGTGGAAATGTAGATCAGTGTCTTGATTAATAGTTAGACAACAGGTCAGTATATAGGTAAACATAGATTTACTATACATAACTTCGCCTCTTTGTACATTGACGGTATGTTTTTTACGGGTACATAAAAATGGAATTCAGAATAGTAAATCTGTACCTACCTAGGTATGCTTAACCTTGTTGATATTATTGAACACTTCTATTTGGATTAAAATATATTTAATACACTGTAAGCTGACATACAACCCTTTCTCAATTTATTTAGAAAAATAATGAAAAACTCCATAACCCTGTACTCTACCATATTTATTTTCATTATTCCTTGATGTTTAGAAAGCAAGATAAATTACATTTGTACATTTGTCACCTTCACTTGCCTCTCTTCACAGCCTCTGTGTTGTGCACCTTGATGTAAAGATCTGTCTCCCTTCTTCACATCTCCATTGAATATGCCCTGATGCCAGGGAGCCTGCAGCTTCACACGATTTGTTTTAAACTTCTTTGTGCCCTTAGTAGGGTATAGGTGTTCATTGGATTCAGTTATGAGTGGGCCTCCAAAATGGTACTGAGTACCTTGACCTGGGCAGTGTTAATGATGCCACAATTCCCAAGCTTCTACGAGGGGAAGGAAAAGCATGAACAACGCTATAAGGTAGTCTTACACTGTGACCCTTTTTATACCACCAACTGACCAAAATGCCCGAACTTTACAAGCGATTGAGATCATCCAGAGGTGAAGTGGTCAACAGTTTCCCAACTAGACCAATGGAATAGAAGTCGAGCTTTTTACAACACTATACAACCTCTCCATTTTATGAAATGGAAAAAACTGTAGTAAAAGGAAGAAATGGAAAAACTGTGGAAAAAATATAAGCAGAATCAAGACTCAAATAAAATAATTCTCTCTCTTTTTCTCTGTGGTGTGTGTGTCTGTGTGTGTGTATGTATCTATCCAGTGTGGCTATAAGCATAATCCATGGTGTTAAGTGCAACCGGGAGTAGTCTACAAACATACTATCCCACGGCGCCAAGCCTCGCCAAATAACCATATGCTTATAGCTATGTGGGAAATTGTTGTTCCAGTGCGCCATTAACCTTTTATTCAGGCGAACGCATGATCATTATTACGATGCCAATGTGGGATTTTCTTATGTTCAATAAGACCCTGTTATTTGATACAGACTGCCGCTTCGGCACTATGATTCTTTTTTGATACTCACCACCCGGGGTTATGCTTTTGACTGGTCTTTCTCCCCCTTCCCCTCTTTATATGTATTCTCCTTGTTTCTTGTGGGACTTCGGTTTTACTACGTGCCGCTTACTTTGTGATATACTGGAACTGTGAAGCGGGCTAAGAACTGACATTATTCGTACTTACTTATCAGTTTGGCCTATGGTGTTCTTATTTTCAGACCACCATGGCTGGAGTTGACACACTGGAACACTTATTGTGGGGCTTCCAGTTGGGATTCTTTTGAAACATTATTGCGATTTGACCTGTGAATGACTTTATGGAATGTGATCCTAATCAGGTTTGACACATTGTGTCTTCCTATGGACTCTTTCTTACCATTCTTCTATTCCCTTTTTCTACATCTATTGCTCTCTTTTAAATGTAATATGGACCATTTCGCATTCCCTTTTTTAATAAACAAATCAATGCATACATGTGTTTAAAATGTATATACAAAAAAACTTTTTTGTTGTCTGTTGAAAATCTTGTATTGAGGGCTAGTACACGGTGTGGTGTTCTTTGTATTTGTTTTGTTTTTTATATTTGTGTTTGGTCTAAATTTTGGATTTTATGATGTCCTGCCTATTATATTGGTGTGTCACAAGGACTTTAACTCAGAACAAGTTGTACATACATATTGATACATTTCTTTGTCATGTTATTTATATTATTTATATATGTGCCTTAGTTTTTTGTATCAGTGTTCTATATATTTATGTTGTTGATATTTATGTGCTGTCTTGTGTCAATTATTTCAGCCCTTAAGAAGTTCCTTTGTGAGAAACGAAACGTGTTGTCTGATAACTGACTGCATGTTTGTAGGAGAGTAGGGTCTGCTATCCTGTGGTCACCCCAAATTTTTGCTTTTTGCTTCACTGGTTTTTGACATATTGAGGCTGTGGGCCTGCCAATCAGACCCCCAGCCTGCTGTTCTCTCTACTAAATTTACACTATGCACCCTAGGTGCATAACCAATTGGAAGTGGTTCACCCTGTGAGCCCCTGTACCAGTGTACACTAGGTACCCAGGGCATTGGTGTATCTAAGGCCTACCAGGGGCTGAAGCATGTATTGTACCACCCCTGGCCTGGCCTAACAAATTTGACACAACTGGCTGATCACTCAGCTGGGGTAAGTTGATGTAACCACCTCTTACTTAGGTGTAGTATACCTATACCTAACCTTAAATGGGACACATGTTAACCTATAAGTCACTCCTATGGCAGGCCTTAACAATCTTGAAGGCAGAGTGCTTGGTTCCATGTGAGATGGTGCTCTGGCATGAGCTGAGCCTGTCTGCAGTGGTCGGAACAACTTCCTTCTACTGTTTCCAGATATCGTCATACCATATACTCTTAAGTGCATTATGAACCTCGCAGTTAAATGCTATCTTTGGTTTGGCTTTATCTAAACATGTCGAGTAAGGTGTCATACGAATTGGAATACTATCCCCTCACCAATTCTGGTTACGGGGTTAGCATTCCACCCTTCTAGAGGGACACGACATGTACAGTACCTGAAACCCGGGTAAAATCAGACATAGCCTCAGCTCCACAAAATGGATGCTGCCACCACAGACACAAGTCTGCCCTCCTGCTGCTGGGAGTCCTTCCAGCTTGGGAGGTGTGGACAAAGGGTTTCCTGCCAGGGCAGGTGCGTGCACCACCCCAGACAGGATTTTGTGTATTGGTCAGGTAGGGCTTGAAAGAAACCAGACATGCCTGATGCTCACAAGGAGCCTCGGTGCATATGCCAGTTCAAACCGGTCCTGGGGCACACCAGCCCTGGACCTGGGGCGAGCTGGACAAAGGATTGGGGGTGTAACCACCCCCCTTCCTGGTCCCACCCATAGGGAGGGACCTAGCAGGTAGTCCGGCCCCTAGAATCCGCTTAAAAGTAGGAGCTGTGTCCTAAGACTTCAGACATCCTGGAATCAACTTGAAACTAAGAAGAAGACGGGAACTTCGACATTCTGCTGCACAGAAGACTGAAGGAAATCTCCCCTGTGGTCAGGGAGTGACCACCTTGCTAACGCAAGCACCATCCAGCGAATCAACGTCTGCTTTGCCGCCGCCTCCCGCCGGAGCCCGAGCCCAGAGACTGACAAGACCTGGACCTCCAGACCTCTCACCGCCCGATCCACAGTCCCTGAAAAGAGGAGACCCGTGGAGGCAACGAGACACGTGGAGCCAGCCATCTTGAAACGACCACGACAAGCTGCAAGTGCAACAACCGAGGCTCCCTCCAAGTTGTGCTTTGGGATCTGAGAAGCCCAACCCTCGCCTCGAGCAGCATCTGCACCAAAGGTGAGCCCTCCAGCATCTCCACTATCTGCGTGGGGCCCTTCTGCATTTTGCCACTCGACGCGCCTAACCGGTTGCTGGCCCGCTGGCTAGTGGCCATCTTGGCGACGAACTTCAAGAAATACACCGCTGGTCTGGTTGCTCCAGACTGGCCCTTGCTCCCCTCCAAAGGAGCAGTCCCTCTGACCTTGCTGGTCAGAACCATCAGCTTATCTTGTTCTCCACAACAATTGCTTTTGCCAAGGCTTGTTTGCTTCGATCAAGTCGCCGACAACGCCGACAGCGAGAGCCTGCGTGGGACAGCTCGTGAACCGACTCCTGGACGTCGTCAACCTTCAGGGACCACGTGGCTGCAGAGACAAGCTACACCTTTCTTCCTGTTTGCACCCGACATCGCCTGGTACCCACCTGCTGCCACGCTGGTCACTGGCTAGTGACTGTGAACACTGTCCCCTCTGCTTACAGGTCTTCTACAACTCCGATCCACTCTTGGATCCACCGTATCTCTTCCGGACCGACCGCCTGCAGCATCTTTGTCCACAGGCTCCACTGAACAGATAGAAGAAACCCGACGCACTTCGAGGCCTATGCACCCGCTTCCCGTGGGTGAGGTAAAGCTGGCACTCCGGTGCCCAAGTGTAGAGTAACATCTCTAGTGTCTGTGTTTCCAATCTTGAGTTCATAGTCCATCCGGAAGATCCTTTTTGCAGTAACTTTGTAACTTTTACGCACCCATTGAAAACCTATGGGAGCCCGCGTGTGACTATTTGCTCTGCACACGCAACCCGTGGACCTCCTGGTCACTAACTAAAGTTAGCTCCTTGTAGGCCCAGCGATTCTAGAGGCCCTAGGCCTTTTCCCTTTCCTGTTTGTGGTACTTATACCACTATTTTAGTATATGGTTTGAGCGGCCACCAGGGCCTATCCATATAAAGTGCAACTTCTGTGTATTCTACTGTAATCTTGTTTGACGATTTGTGCTCCTGTGCTCATAAAGAGTCTAGGGGATACTTTGAGAAATAAATACATATATATTTTCAATATATATCTGTGTGGTGTCCTTTCATTGGTATAAAAGGGGGTTGCATGTGGTAAAACAGCTTGCTTAACACGCTTCACGAGTTTAGCCTCAAAGACTGCTTAGCCTACGCTACCACTAGGGCAGCTAGTCCGAAAAGGTTGACTTACAACCACACCATAAGGGTTGCTTGGCATGGTACAAGGTGGTCACTTTAACTAGTGAACATCATATACCAGGCCAACTTCTCACATTGGTGAGCAGCGGTTGGATTTGAGCTTGCTGTGTTTTACCATTGTAATCTCTTGGTTACCAATTGAAAGATCACATAGGTACCTATAGGTACATATAAAACAAGATTAGATATACATAAGTTCTACTGAACTTAGTTGTTGTAGAGCAAAGGGAGTAGCACACCCTGACTACAACTACTAGATAGGTTTAGTAGGTAAACCCAAGTGTAGGTAGATTGCAACACATCCACCCACACTTAAGAGCAATGGCTGGGGCAGAGGGGTCCACTGTACCCATCTCTGTTGAGAGTGACCCCCAGAGGGCACCATCCATCTTTGCTACCCTTAATCAAAATGAGCTCAGGCAGTTGGCAAATATCAGGGGCCTTAAACAGCCCAAGAATCCTACTTCTGCTGAACTCAGGGAGCTTTTACAGGCTGATGAAGATCAGAAAGCTCTCAGGAAAGCCTCCCAGTTAGGCCCCTTAGGGACAGGAACAGGAGGCCCCCCTTCTGAAGATGCTACTGAAGTACCCCTTTCCAATAGCCATCCCTTAGATGAGAATCATACTACAGAGGAGGAAAGTGGGGAGGATACAGAAAGTAGTGAGGATGAAGGGAGAACTAGCCCAGTGCCAAGTGTTATACGTGGCCCAGCTAACTTAAGGCTACTAGGGACTGACAATGGGATCACCCCATTGGATCTCCCTAGTGGACTTAACCAGGGGTCTGGGAGGCAAAGGAATCACTCGGGTGAATCTAATGCTTCTCATGCCTCTAGAGGCTCTCAAGGTCACTCCAGGAGAAGGATGACCACCCCTCAGAGGAGGGAACATGAGGCCAGAATGCAGGAAGCTCAGCTGAGAATCAGGAAATAGGAGCTAGAAGTAGCTCTGATGGAAGAGAAACTGAGTAAGGCTAGGCGACCTAAAGAGAGTGGGTCTATACCCACTGGTGGCAGCATTGTCCCTAAGGACAAGGATAGGGTCTTTGATAATAGGAACCTGTCCAAGGTTGTGCCCCCCTACAAAAGTGGGGATGACATCCACAAATGGATGACTGCTCTTGAGAGAGCCTGCAAAGTACAGCAGGTTCCTGAAGACCAGTGGGCAGCAATCCTCTGGCTCTCCTTTGAAGGAAGAGGCAGAGACAGACTCCTCACTGTTAGGGAGGAGGATGTCAGAAACTACAGAGTCCTGAAGAGTGTCCTAGTTGATGGGTTAGGCTTAACCACTGAACAGTACAGGTTAATGTTCAGAGACACCCAGAAGACACAGACTCAGGACTGGTCTGAATACATTGAGTGTGCCACTAAGGCTTTGGAGGGTTGGTTGCTGGGAAGTAAGGTATCTGATTATACAGGATTGTTCAATTTGAGGATGAGAGAACAGATTTTAAATAACTGTCAAAACCAGCAACTGCATCAACACTTGGTTGACTCTGATCTGACCTCTCCCCAAGAATTGGGAAAGAAGGCAGACAAATGGGTCAGAACCAGGGTTAAGCAAAAGAACCAGAACCAGGGCCAAGGGGGTGATCAGAAGAAAACAGACCAAAAGGGTGGAGATCAGAAATCTAAAGACCAGAAGTCTTCAACAGGGCCCCAAACTACTGCTAAAGAGGGTGGGTCCCAGCCTAAAGGAAAGAAGAAAGAAGGTCAAAAGAAACCCTGGTGCAATCATTGCAAGAATACAACTCACTGGACTAGTGATTGTAAAAAGGGTGGAGCCCCCAACACTGTTGCCCCTAAGGCACCTGCTCCCAGTACTACTGTTAGCAGTGTTGGTCCCCAGACAAAGGGGGTAGTGGGAATCACTATGGGAACTGAAGGAGATTCTGACTTAGACAGAACCCTGACACAGGCAGTCTTGATCTGTGATGGGGACATTGATTTGTCCCTGACTGTGAGCCCCAGTAACCTGGGCAAGTACAGACAGACTCCTTTAATTAATGACAAAGTGGCTCAAGCCTACAGGGACACATGTGCCAGTGTCACTATGGTGACACCAGGCTTTGTGGACCCTGGACAGTACATACCAGGTGAGAATTACCTGGTGACCAATGCCAGCAATGCCACTACTTCACATAGTGTGGCAGTTGTTAACTTCTCATGGGGAGGGGTAACTGGCCTCAAAAGGGTTGTGGTTAGTGCAGACCTCCCAGTAGAATGTTTGTTGGGCAATGACCTAGAGAGTTCTCTATGGTCAGAAGTGGAGTACAGGACTCATGCAGAGATGTTAGGTATATCATCACATGTCCTTGCTGTGACCAGGTCACAGGCCAAAAGTGCCTCACTGAACCTCAGGTCTTGGATCCTGGAACAATGGACCAAGCACCTACCAAGAAGAAGAACAGGAGGGTCAAGGCTGTGCCTTCCCCCCTGCCTCAGAGTGATGATCAACCTTCCCAGGAAGCTGATCTAGAGGACCCTGAAGGAACTGTCCCTGAAGAGCTTGAACCTGATCAGGTTGAGTTTCTGGGGACAGGGGGACCTTCAAGGGCTGACTTGAGGCAGGCTCAGTTATCCTGTCCCTCTCTTGAACCCCTCAGACAGCTGGCTGCTGCTGAGGCTGCTGGGAATGCTCAAGGTACCCATAAAGTGTATTGGGATGAAGGGCTCCTTTATTCAGAGGCTAGAGACCCCAAGCCTGGTGCAACCAGGAGGTTGGTTATACCTCTGCAATTTAGGGGCTTCCTTCTCACCTTGGCCCATGATATTCCTTTAGCAGGACACTTAGGCCAGAACAAGACTTGGGACAGACTTGTCCCTCACTTTCACTGGCCTCACATGAATGAAGATACCAAGGAGTTTTGTCGCTCCTGTGTGACCTGCCAAGCCAGTGGCAAATCAGGTGGCACAACAAAGGCCCTCCTAATACCACTACCTGTGGTGGGGGTCCCCTTTGAAAGAGTGGGAATAGATATAGTGGGTCTCATGGATCCTCCCACTGTATCTGGGCACAGATTTATACTGGTGGTAGTGGATCATGCCACCAGGTATCCAGAGGCAATTCCCCTTAGGACCACTACAGCACCTGTTGTGGCCAGGGCCCTGCTGGGAGTATTCTCCAGAGTGGGGTTTCCTAAGGAGGTGGTTTCTGACAGAGGTACCAACTTCATGTCAGGATACTTGACAGCTATGTTGAAGGAATGTGGTGTCAACTACAAGTTCACCACCCCTTATCACCCACAATGCAATGGGCTTGTTGAGAGATTCAACAAGACCCTAAAGGGTATGGTCAAATGATTACCTGAAAAGCTCAGGCGAAGATGGGACATCCTTCTACCCTGCCTTCTGTTTGCTTACAGAGAGGTCCCACAAAAGGGGGTTGGCTACAGCCCCTTTGAATTGTTGTTTGGGCACCCTGTAAGAGGCCCACTGTGTTTAGTGAAGGAAGGATGGGAGTTACCTCTCAAAAAGCCTAAACAAGACATAGTTGACTATGTACTTGGTCTCCGCTCCAGGATGGCTGAGTATATGGAGAAGGCATCCAAAAACCTTGAGGCAAGCCAGGCCTTACAGAAAGCTTGGCATGACCAAAAGGCTGTCTTGGTTGAGTTTCAGCCAGGACAGAAGGTATGGGTGTTGGAGCCAGTGGCCCCAGCAGCACTCCAAGACAAATGGTCTGGACCCCATACAATCCTGGAAAAGAAGGGAGAGGTCACCTACTTGGTGGACCTAGGAACCCCCAGGAGTCCCCACAGGGTACTCCATGTTAACAGGTTAAAAGCATATGTTGACAGGGCAGACCTGGGCTTGCTCATGGCTACAGATGAGGGACAGGAGGAAGAGAGTGACCCTCTCCCAGACCTGTTGTCTCAGAACCCTGAAGATGGCACAGTTGAAGGAGTGACCCTTGGAGGCAACCTCACTGCCCATCAGCAGACTGAATGTAGGCAAGTTCTACAATCATTTCAACATCTGTTTTCCCTAATACCTAGCCAAACTGACTGGTGTACCCATGTGGTGGACACTGGTGACAGTCTGCCTGTAAAGAACAAGCTTTACAGACAACCTGACCACGTCAGGGACTGTATAAAGGCTGAGGTACACAAAATGCTGGAATTAGGTGTCATTGAACCCTCAGAGAGCCCCTGGGCTAGCCCAGTGGTTCTGGTCCCCAAACCTCACACCAAAGATGGCAAGAGAGAGATGAGGTTCTGTGTGGATTACTGAGGACTCAATGCTGTCACCAGGACAGATGCACACCCTATTCCAAGGGCAGATGAGCTCATAGACAAACTAGCTTCTGCTAAGTTTTTGAGCACATTTGACTTGACAGCTGGCTATTGGCAAATCAGATTAGCTGAGGAGTCAAAGGCCAAAACAGCATTCTCAACCCCAGGTGGGCATTACCAATTTGTGGTGATGCCCTTTGGTCTGAAGAATGCACCTGCCACCTTCCAAAGGTTGGTGAATCAAGTCCTTACTGGGTTGGATGACTTTTGTGCAGCATATCTTGATGACATTGCTGTCTTTAGCTCCACCTGGGAGGATCACCTGATCCACCTGAAGAAGGCTCTTGAGGCTCTGCAATGGGCAGGCCTCACTATCAAGGCTACTAAGTGCCAGATAGGGCAGAGTAAGGTTGTGTATTTGGGCCACCTTGTAGGTGGAGGCCAAGTTCAACCACTGGAGAGTAAGATACAATCCATCAAGGACTGGTCCCCTCCAACCACCCAGACTCAAGTTCGAGCTTTCTTGGGCTTGACTGGGTACTACAGGAAGTTTGTTAAGAACTATGGGTCCATTGTGACTCCTCTTAATGATCTGACATCCAAGAAGATGCCCAAAAAGGTTCAGTGGACAGTAAGCTGTCAAAAGGCATTTGATGACCTGAAGGAGGCCATGTGCTCTGCACCTATCCTGAAAAGTCCTGACTACTCCAAAGAGTTTATTGTCCAAACAGATGCTTCTGAGTTGGGTGTGGGAGCTGTGCTGTCACAACTTAATGTAGATGGTCAAGACCAACCCATTGCTTTTATTAGCAGAAGGTTGACCCCCAGAGAGAAGAATTGGTCAGCTATTGAGAGGGAGGCCTTTGCTGTGGTGTGGGCCCTGAAGAAGCTGAGGCCATACTTGTTTGGCACTCACTTCAAGATTCAGACCGACCATAAGCCCCTCTTGTGGCTAAATCAGATGAAGGGTGAAAACCCCAAACTGCTTAGGTGGTCCATTTCCCTACAGGGGATGGACTTTACAGTGGAGCACCGGCCAGGTACTGACCATGGGAATGCAGATGGTCTCTCCAGGTACTTCCACTTAGGACATGAAGACGAGACTGGTCAAGGCTAGTTTAATGTCCCTGCGTTTGGGGGGGGTTGTGTAGGAGAGTAGGGTCTGCTATCCTATGGTCACCCCAAATTTTTGCTTTTTGCTTCACTGGTTTTTGACACATTGAGGCTGTGGGCCTGCCAATCAGACCCCCAGCCTGCTGTTCTTCTACTAAATTTACACTATGCACCCTAGGTGCATAACCAATTGGAAGTGGATCACCCTGTGAGCCCCTGTACCAGTGTACACTAGGTACCCAGGGCATTGGTGTATCTAAGGCCTACCAGGGGCTGAAGCATGTATTGTGCCACCCCTGGCCTGGCCTAACAAATTTGACACAACTGGCTGATCACTCAGCTGGGGTAAGTTGGTGTAACCACCTCTTACTTAGGTGTAGTATACCTATACCTAACCTTAAATGGGACACATGTTAACCTATAAGTCACTCCTATGGCAGGCCTTAACAATCCTGAAGGTAGAGTGCTTGGTTCCATGTGAGATGGTGCTCTGGCATGAGCTGAGCCTGTCTGCAGTGGTCGAAACAACTTCCTTCTACTGTTTCCAGATATCGTCATACCATATACTCTTAAGTGCATTATGAACCTCGCGGTTAAATGCTATCTTTGGTTTGGCTTTATCAAAACATGTCGAGTAAGGTGTCATACGAATTGGAATACTAACCCCTCGCCAATTCTGGCGACGGGGTTAGCATTCCACCCTTCTAGAGGGACACGACATGTACAGTACCTGAAACCCGGGTAAAATCAGACATCGCCTCAGCTCCACAAAATGGATGCTGCCACCACAGACACAAGTCTGCCCTCCTGCTGCTGGGAGTCCTTCCAGCTTGGGAGGTGTGGACAAAGGGTTTCCTGCCAGGGGAGGTGCGTGCACCACCCCAGACAGGATTTTGTGTATTGGTCAGGTAGGGCTTGAAAGAAACCAGACATGCCTGAGGCTCACAAGGAGCCTCGGTGCATATGCCAGTTCAAACCGGTCCTGGGGCACACCAGCCCTGGACCTGGGGCGAGCTGGACAAAGGATTGGGGGTGTAACCACCCCCCTTCCTGGTCCCACCCATGGGGAGGGACCTAGCAGGTAGTCCGGCCCCTAGAATCCGCTTAAAGGTAGGAGCTGTGTCCTAAGACTTCAGACATCCTGGAATCAACTTGAAACTAAGAAGAAGACGGGAACTTCGACATTCTGCTGCACAGAAGACTGAAGGAAATCTCCCCTGTGGTCAGGGAGTGACCACCTTGCTAACGCAAGCACCATCCAGCGAATCAACGTCTGCTATGCCGCCGCCTCCCGCCGGAGCCCAAGCCCAGAGACTGACAAGACCTGGACCTCCAGACCTCTCACCGCCCGATCCACAGTCCCTGAAAAGAGGAGACCCGTGGAGGCAACGAGACACGTGGAGCCAGCCATCTTGAAACGACCACGACAAGCTGCAAGTGCAACAACCGAGGCTCCCTCCAAGTTGTGCTTTGGGATCTGAGAAGCCCAACCCTCGAGCAGCATCTGCACCAAAGGTGAGCCCTCCAGCATCTCCACGATCTGCGTGGGGCCCTTCTGCATTTTGCCACTCGACGCGCCTAACCGGTTGCTGGCCCGCTGGCTAGTGGCCATCTTGGCGACGAACTTCAAGAAATACACCACTGGTCTGGTTGCTCCAGACTGGCCCTTGCTCCCCTCCAAAGTAGCAGTCCCTCTGACCTTGCTGGTCAGAACCATCAGCTTATCTTGTTCTCCACAACAATTGCTTTTGCCAAGGCTTGTTTGCTTCGATCAAGTCGCCGACACCGCCGACAGCGAGAGCCTGCGTGGGACAGCTCGTAAACCGACTCCTGGACGTCGTCGACCTTCAGGGACCACGTGGCTGCAGAGACAAGCTACACCTTTCTTCCTGTTTGCACCCGACATCGCCTGGTACCCACCTGGTGCCACGCTGGTCACTGGCTAGTGACTGTGAACACTGTCCCCTCTGCTTACAGGTCTTCTACAACTCCGATCCACTCTTGGATCCACCGTATCTCTTCCGGACCGACCGCCTGCAGCATCTTTGTCCACAGGCTCCACTGAACAGATAGAAGAAACCCGACGCACTTCGAGGCCTATGCACCCGCTTCCCGTGGGTGAGGTAAAGCTGGCACTCCGGTGCCCAAGTGTAGAGTAACATCTCTAGTGTCTGTGTTTCCAATCTTGAGTTCATAGTCCATCCAGAAGATCCTTTTTGCAGTAACTTTGTAACTTTTACGCACCCATTGAAAACCTATGGGAGCCCGCGTGTGACTATTTGCTCTGCACACGCAACCCGTGGACCTCCTGGTCACTAACTAAAGTTAGCTCCTTGTAGGCCCAGCGATTCTAGAGGCCCTAGGCATTTTCCCTTTCCTGTTCGTGGTACTTATACCACTATTTTAGTATATGGTTTGAGCGGCCACCAGGGCCTATCCATATAAAGTGCAACTTCTGTGTATTCTACTGTAACCTTGTTTGACGATTTGTGCTCCTGTGCTCATAAAGAGTCTAGGGGATACTTTGAGAAATAAATACATATATATTTTCAATATATATCTGTGTGGTGTCCTTTCATTGGTATAAAAGGGGGTTGCATGTGGTAAAACAGCTTGCTTAACACGCTTCACGAGTTTAGCCTCAAAGACTGCTTAGCCTACGCTACCACTAGGGCAGCTAGTCCGAAAAGGTTGACTTACAACCACACCATAAGGGTTGCTTGGCATGGTACAAGGTGGTCACTTTAACTAGTGAACATCATATACCAGGCCAACTTCTCACAATGTTTTACTATAAAGAATAAAAGAAACTTAAAGGACTTCCTTACTAGCGTCTGGACTCTTTTCCTGGTGCACCTTCCACTAGCCAAAAAGTTCTTGTCTGAATTCCAGTGGAGCCCAACTGCGGCGGGCTTCGGAAGTGATATACACAGGATTCTTATATCTAGTTAACAGAGATTAAGGTGCTGAACCAAGGATCAGCCGCGGTTCTGGATTTTGTAATGTACATCATACATAGGCTTTCATGCTCCTATCATCACTTGTGACAATCGAAATCCGTCCAAGCAGAAGTACTACCGCCATCCTTTACAGTGGACAAAATCACATATTGTCCAGACCTGAGGAAGGCAACTGAACTATTGTTGCACTTTTTTTCCTCCATATATATTTATTAGATTTTTTAAATTTATTTATATACAACACATATGGGAGAATACAATATCCTGTGACCTCACCAATCACCTTCCGTTCTCATCGTAGCACAATAGTGGAACCTCGTATACAGCACTCATTGTTCAATGTCAGGTCACTCATGTGACCTCTACCTGATATTCAGACAGTCAATATACAGTGCAAAAAAGAAAACCATAACATTTACAGCTTGCAGACATTATTTCCCATAGTGCTTGGGTGACACTGGGATTTAAAGGTCATCCCTTCTACCCAATTGCCCCAGAAAACACCTACTTTACCCATTCCCGCCCTTTACACTCCTTTATGTAGGAAGATTATCTCTGCTCACACCGTCATTCACCTATTGAGTCCAGAGATCATACACTCATGCCTTTATGGGAATCTGTGCCCCTCCCCCAGCAGTTACCAACGTGGGGTGTCCCATTGGTCAAGTGGGCGATACCTCCCTTCCCTGGTCCGTATATCTAGGGGCACAGCCATTTCTGTCTTAGCCCACTTAGCCACATTCTTTAGCCAATGGTCCAGAGCCAGAACTCGGTTAGATTTACACACCATGGCTATTCAGTGTTTTGTTAAAACCAAGGCTAAACTCTGGAAGCAAACAAGAGGTTTGGTTCATTTAGTGATTTAACGAGCATCCAGCAAACATTGGAGTCCATGGGTAGGATGGTCGTTACCTCCGAGATACACTGTGTTGCATATGATCAGAAGAACAGTATAAATGGGCAGTTCCTTACCATATGTACAAAATATGCAACCCCTGCTGAACATCTGGGGCATGTAGTCTGCGCTCTGCTATACATTTCCTTATTCTCTCTGGGGTTAGGTAAGTATGATGTATCAAGTTAAATTGGATTTTTTTAGACCACTAAACCGAACTCCGGCATCGGGTCCATAAATTATCAGATATCTCAACTTCTGACTGGCGCTCCTACCACTCCGTAAGCGTAGCTGTCCCCTTTAGCACATCTTGCAGAAGTGACTGATATAAGCAAGTTACCACCTATGCCGTCCAATCTGTATGTAGAATCGCCTCTAATTGTGGTGTAGGGGTGGGCGTTTCCCGATCCACTCCCCAAGTCTGTCTCAACAACTTTCTTAATGCAGAATACAGTGAAGACTGTCTCGGTCCCAGGCCATGTACTGCCATCATGTTATCAAAGGACCTTACATAATTGTCCTCCACCAGATCCACACAGACTGTTATTCCAGCTGCTGTCCATCGGTCAGTCTGGTACAATGCTTTCAATTGACTATATCCAGGTGTCACCTATAATGGGGGGTTTAAGGGAATAGTGTGCCGCGAAGGTACTTCCATGAATGTATTTCTTCCTACACCAAGTGGACACGTTCAACAATGCCACTCAGAGGTTGAGTTGTCAAGAGCCAATCCAACAGAGGGCACCCACCCAATTCCCTCTGTATCATGTCATGGTCCCAGCTTGGAGATGTCCCTTACCAGTGCATCATCCGCTGAAGTTGTGCTGATGCATAATACATCTTGTATTTGGGTGCCTCTAACCCTTCCTCAATAAATGGAGCATACAACTTGCGAAGTGCCACCCATCTTCTGCCGTTGCCCCATATTAGGGTGATGAGCTGCAGCCCCCTGATGAACGATTTTCTTTTTTAGTATATTTGGCAAAACTGAGAAACAGAAGTCTAGGCAATATCAGCATCTTTGCACTTGAAATCCTACCCTTTATGAATAATGACATTTGAGTCCAAAAAGAGAGGGACCGTCTGATCGAACTCATCACCCGACCTAAGTTACCCTCTACCAGGTGACGATCTATGTGGTAAATATGGACTCCAAGGGATTTTTTAGTGTCGAATTTTAAGTTTAACTGTCCCATGGGAAGCATTTGTTGGTGTGATTCGTACCTGCGGAGTAATGGGAACGCACATTATTTATCCCAGTTGATCCGAAGTCTGAACACCTGACAAATAATTAGTTTCATGACTTCCAGTTATATGTTGGCATCTTCCTTAAGTTAGACCAATGCTTCTTCCGTGTATTAATATAATAATTTACAGTTGCCCGTTGACGTCTCACTGCAGGATCCACGAGTGCAGCAAACACGCTAAGGGTTCCATGGCCAGGGCAAACAGAATAGAGGGAAAAGGGGATCCCGGTCTGGTGCCTCTCTCTACCGATCTTGGATCTGAGATAATCCCTCCAGTATGCACTCTTGCATATAGTTTTTCATCTAAACGCCCTGTACAGGAACTCTGGACTTATCCTATCTTACGCAGCACCGCTCTGAGATAATGCCACTCCAAGGTATCAAAGGCCTTTTTAATGTCCAAGGAGACTACCATACATTGTGTCCCTGACCACTTTACCACGTCCATGATCGGGAATAACCGGCTTAAATTAAAGAATATGTTCCTGTTTCGTATAAAACTATTCTGGTATTGGTGTACCACTGCGATCATAACATGGTCAATCTGTTAACCAATACTCCCCCCCCCCCCCCCCCAATAACTTGTAATCCAGATTCAGGAGCGAGAGCGGACTGTAGGACGCCACCTCTGAAGGGTCCCGCCCCTGTTTCAGGAGCACCACTATCGGGGCCTCCCACATAGAATAGGAGAGTATGCCTTTGTCCTTGGTTGCATCATACACTTTCAGTAATCACATAGCCAGCTAAGCCTGGTACGTAGTATACAAGTCTATTGGAAACCCGTCCAAACTTGGGGTTTGCCTGTTGTGGTCTTTTGAATCCCCAGTTTAATTTCCTAAATAGTTAGTGGGGCCTCTAGTTTCTGCGTTTGCAGCAGGTTTATGGTAGGGAGCGCTACTTGAATCCGATAATTTAAGATCTCAGCTTACTCTATCGCCAGTGCAGCTATATATGGATCTCTATAATAGGATTCAAAGGCCCCATTCATTTCCAACTGGAGTTAACCGCGCGTATCCCCTGGGAACATAAAGCCCCAATAGGGATTCGGGGTATTTAAGCTCTCAGCATCCAAGCTAGTAGGCTACCAGACTTGTCCCCATGTCATTCTGGTGTTTTAGGTACTCTTTATAATCCATATTTGCCAACCTATTACCCCTTCCCTGCGGGGGTAATTCCCCCGCGGTGCGGGGGGGGGGTCGCGGTGCCGCTGTGCTCGTGACGAGCTCAGCTCGTCATGACTCGCAGTGGAGCTGTGCTCATGACGACCTGAGCTCATCACAACCCCGCCCACTGATTAATTCTCCCGCACGGGCGGGGAATTAATCGCACGTGGGCGGGCCGCAGCCATTATGACGAGCTCAGCTCGTCATGAGCACAGCTCCACTGTGACTCATGACGAGCTGAGCTCGTCATGAGCACTCAACGAGTTAAGGGTGTCCCTGCAATTGTTGTGAAGATCAGTCAACGTGTGATGTAGGTCCTGATTAGAGCACCAAATTGGATAGCTATCAGTTTTCTCTTTAAATGCACAAAGTATGTCATGGTTGGATATGGTGCCGGCTTCGGGTCGCTGTACGATTGTAATTCCATCCAGGAATGCGTGCGGCAAGTCAGTGTATGTTTGTCATTTATGAGTGAATGGGTTTTTGCAGCTTTGTTTATTGCTTGGCAGAAGTCGGGGTAAGGTAAATTCAAGTTCCAAAGGACTATTGTGTTTGTTTCTTCCACTGATGACCACATGTATTTACTATAAACAGAGCAAGGGTCCTTTTTCCAATGACTGCCATAAGGCATTAATTAGTGGACTTCTTTGGTTTGACCGTATTTTCGTACCATGTTTTGATAGTGGATTAACGTCTCCCAATGGTTTGTCGCCTGAGTCCAAATTCCAAGCAGACGTGTGTTAATGAGGCATTCTGCGGCAGACAAAAAACCTGCTTATATATGTGTGTTTGCAGTTTATCCAGCGTCAAGGCGTTTTTACCATGCATAACGGCACTTTGGTATGCCACTGTTGCTAGTAATTTAGATGTAATAACTGCCAAAAGAGGCATGAAAGAGGAACCGTCTAGCTTCTTGACGAGAGTGCAGACAGCATGAATCGGTGCATTTTCTTTCTTTACAAGGTAGTGCTTATGTTTTGAAGTTTAGTTGCTTATCTATGTACAGTCCCAGATGTTTATAACTACTGACTTCCTTTAAGATCTCGCCTCCCAGCTTGATCTTGAATAGAGGGCCAGGTCGATTTCCAGATAGACCGTATTTTTTCTTTTAGTTGTGTTTATTTTTAATGTATTGTTCTTGGCAAGTTCTGCTAATTCTGTGAGTGATCGCTGCAGACCAATTCTTCTTTGGCTATGTTAGACTATATCATCCATGTATGAGAGGTGAGCAGGGCCGGACTGTGAACTGAAAGCAGCCCAGGCAAATTTTGCCAGACCAGCCCCCGTCCGGCGCGTAGTGAGAGCGAGTGAGCCCGACCACTACTAGGGGGGTTGTGAGGGTTTCTGCCCCCAAGAAACTTTTGAAAAAAGACAGACCAAAATGGTGAATTTTTCATTACATATTCAATTGTATCAACTTTCAATGTGCAGTAAATAGTAGATGATGACCTTTAAAGAGCACCAGGTTACCCACCCAGTCATGTGTACCCATAGACTGTCTTACAGAGAGCACCAAAAATAGATATTCATACAGCACAATTGCGCTTGGCTGGTATCATTGGGCAGGACTTTGACGTTGTGCAAAAGGGAGGGTGACTGGCATGATTGCCTCGCATGACTATGACGTGTTCTGCTGGAAGAATGTGGGTGAGGTGCTGTAGCATTACCCAGCTACACATGGCTCATGGATAGCACTGATTGCAGAATTTGAATATTTAGTCTAGTGCAGTGACGGGCTGATATGGGGTCTCAGATTGACATTACTGGGAGAGTTACACAAACCACGGCTCATCAGTGACTGCCAGTTCTACTCTTTGGGCTCCCAGCCAGGGCACTCAGAAGAAAGGGCACACAAGTCATGCTTCTACCCTAATATCTGTCCTTTAAAGGCTCCCAGTTATAGAGCATAGGATTTTTTTAACGTCTTATTATTATGAATTGAACACTCTGTGGTCATTTCTGCATTTATTCGTAAATGCTTTGCCATTAACTCTCTCTTACAGATTGTACTCTTTCTACATGCTTTCCATTCCAGGCTGAAGGAAATCTTTTCTAGGAGGGCACAGATTTTCAGGTACAAATCCTTTTAAATCAATAGCCCTTAAACCTCCGTACAATGCTCTTGGTGAGGGCTTTTACAAAAGCCTTGGACAAAGCGTTAATCTCTATGAATTCTGGGATTCTCTGGCATCCTGAAAACCTTCTGGTCTACGTAACCTTCAGCAGTGGCCATAATGTGAAATAAGATAACTGAGTCAGACTCATTCGGTGGGAGAGGCAAGTCTGTGGAGATGATTGATTTGCAAGTACGGGTCTCATGGCCCCAACACCGCCAGCTGTCCCTCAAAAGTGTCACTTGGACTCAATACCTTTGTTAAGGCGCTGGACGAGAATGGAGCCCAGCCTCTGGTGTAGGCCATCCAGCCTGAACAGACAATACCACTGAGTACTCTGATGGTAACTCATTCTGAGAGGGATGCTTATATTGCCCTGAAGAACGCTGCCTTAAGGTCAACTAGTTCTAGTGATCGTGCGTAGACTGAACGTGAGCACGGTGTCCTAGCCGGGTTTCATGACTGACTCTGGATTGTCTGCATTGCAAGGACATGTGGGTGACCAAGACAATATTGGTTCTAAGACTGACCATGCCGTGGGCCTACGGTCTTCTTGCCGGGGCTTGGACAGATTATCCAAAACTGATACTTTGGGTCCAACTGTGCAAGAGGGTAGACATACCTGAGACCCCAGAGACCAACTTACACCTGGACTCCTACACTTAGCCAAGCACTGAAGCCAAGAGTAACACTCTGAGTTTGTCTGGCTGTTCCCTCTCTGCAAACAACCACATAGAACTCTTTCATGAAGACAAAAACAGGACAGAATCCACCAATTACACTATGAAACAGAGGAACCTTGCACATGTCACTGCCTCTATTAAATGCTAAAAATGTAACTAAGCTGAAAAAAAGCATGCTTATTATTTGAAGAAAAAGCCCCACCCATCTAGTCTCCCTCCCACATGCACTCGCCATCACACAACCTAACACCAGACACATGCGCCACTCTTGTCCTGAAGAGGAAGCGCTCTCCTTCGCTGATATTGCACATGAAATGTAGGCGTTATTAACTACAAATCCTCTTTATTCTGGAATATACAGTTTCTTGCTAAGGATGCTACCTGGTGCTGACAGAGGGAACATTCCTGGTCGAGTCTTAACAATGTCCAACAGGGGCATCCCGGCCATTGCAACAAAGCAGGGTGGGTTTTGGATAGCATGAAAATGTAACACGTGTGTGATGGCGTCCGGGGGGGGGGGCGTATGCTTCATTTAGACTGTGTGTGTGTGTTTGTGAAACTTGTGAAATATCAGTCAGATGGAGGCTGTGCTTGTATGAAGTCTGGAGTGAGCGTCTGCATGAGGCTACCTACGTGTGTTTTTTTAAGTCATGTAGTGTGTTTGTGTTTTAGATTGTGTGTTTGATGCAATGTCTGCTTGACAACATCTGATTGCTTATGATTAATATTGTGTATGTGTTTGTAAAATGAAATGTATGTGTTAGTTTGGTAGGTCCATCATGTATGTGTTTGATTGCACTTGAGCATGTGAGTGTGCCTGTGTGTGCGCGCATGTGTGTTTAGATGTGGGTGTCTTTTGCTGAGACTGTATGTGATTAATTTAGACTATGTGCCTTCCATGAAGGTTGTGTCACTGATTAAGATGGTGTGCTTCAGCAGTGCTGTGTGTGCTTGTTGTGTGTGGCTGTATATTATTATTACCCAGCTCAGTGGTGCTTCCGTGTGTGCTTGATGCTGTGTGTGCAGTTGATACATCATCACGGTTATGGTTGTGTGCAGTGTTAACGTACTTCATTTTGCTGCAGTGCAGGCGGCGGAGCCTTCCTCCGGGTGTGTTGTGTGGTTAACAGACGGTGTGCTTCAGTGAGGCTGTGTCACCACCTCGCTCCGCCCTGCTCACAAATCCACTGCGCAGAACCGGTCGCAGCGCCCGCCCAGACAGTGCCATGGTGATTTCATGCAAACGACTGGCAGGACGGACACTAGACTCACCAGCAGGTGGCAGACAGGGAGGCTAGAATTAGAAATAATTAAATTATGGGTCGTCTCTCTGGCCTCTGGGATGCCTCATCGCCAGTCACGCGCACTTTTTATTGCTCGAGCTCCAATGTGCATGATCACCAGACACCAACCCCATGGTAAGGGTGATCTGTGCAGACGCGGCAGCGGGGTCGCGGAGACATATGCCAGGCTGAGTGCGGCGCTGCACCTCTGATTATTAAATGATTAAATCCACCTACACGGACGGTGCAGCATTATTTATGCAGATAGTTGTGCTTTTTCCCCGCACGGAGCGGAGCGAGGTGATGCGGAGAAGTACAGCATTCTGTCTGATGATCTTCGCTGCTCAGCGGAGGACAGACAGTCAGACTACTGAACTGACTCTGACTCGTGGTCACAGACCAAAAATCGGCCCCAGCAACAGAACTGCCCCCCTGTCAAAAAAAAAAAAAAACTATCTCACCCCCCCCCCCCCATCCAGCCTACCGGGGGATTGCCCTGTGCATGAAATTACCAGTCCGGCCCTGGAGGTGAATCTAAGTTAAAGGAACCATTTGCAGCAGGTGGGAGTTTGTCTGATCAAGCCTTGGGGACAGGTCAGCCATAAACAAGTTGAACAAGTGTGGGGCTAAAACACACCCTTGCTTAAGGCCTACTTGTTGGAATTCTCCTCAACAGTGTTGTGCCTTCTGCCAGTTTAACTTGAACCCAAGTGTGTGTGTATAACTGCTCGATGGCACGCAGTATTCAATCTGGGAGCCCCCATCACCTATTTTTTTTCTCCACAGAAGACCTCGACCCACATGGTCAAACACTGCTTTAAAATCTATAAAGCATAGATGGCGTTTTTTCTTTAAGCACCTACATTTGCCTGCTATTGCTGTTACGGCTAGGATATTTGTAGTAGTTCCGAGCCCTCTCTGGAATCCAGTCTGGTTGATGGGGACTAAATAATTAATGTTTGCCTATTCTACTAGGTCCTAAAAGATTAGCGTTGCATAGTATTTGGCTTCTGAATCAATAAGTGCGGTTAACCTTCAGTTGGTGGGGTTAGACCGATCTCCACTCTTTGAAGACTGGTTTTATTATTGACCCTCTCCAGCTACTAGGGATTGTGCCTGTTCTTTCCACCTCATTATATAATGCTGATAGCGGGTTTGCCCAGTATTCGGGGTCAAGCTTGTAGATTGCCTGCAGGATGCCATTTGGGCCTAGTACCCCTTCTGTTCTTCCTGCCCTTATCACTTACGCCACCTTTGCTGTTGTGTAATGTTGATTGACTGCAACCGGCGAACAGTCTGGGATGCTGCATGATTTAGGTGTAACCAGCAGGTTACTGCTCTGGGTTTCCGGTTCGTTGGCCCTTGCTGAATGTCTTGATCAGATGGACTACCTAGGCTTTCTCTGTCATGCCTGAGCAATTTATTACTCTTGCGTCTCTGTTGATGCCGTTCTGAGTTTCTGGGAAGCCGTAATCTTGGTTTGTTTAGCGTCGAAATGTAGTTGGGTCCAAAACACTTCAGAGATAGTTTTCCGATCTTTCCAGAGTTGTTTTTTTGTGTTGCATCCTTAAGCTTTTTATTCTCTCCCATATGGGGGTTGAGGCATTGGGTTTTCTAGCGCTCCTAGATGTCCATCTTAGTTTGTTTCTAAAGGTTGAACACTCTCCCATCAGGCGATCTAGTGTTGCTTCAGTTATGTGTAGATCCTGTACCTCTTGATGTGTGCTCATTCCCCTCATGTTCCACATGAGTACTCTGTATTCCTATGTGGTCATAGTGTTAATGTGAGTGCACATCTGTTGGAGAGAACAAAGGCTGAATGGACCTGACGCTTCGTGTACAGGGGTCCAGAGACCTGGTTAAGTGAGACATCAGTATGGGTAATCTGCAGTCATACAAGTAAAACAGAACCAGTAACACACAGAAACAAACTCGCCCTCCTAGACCAGTGTTGACTACACATGATAAAAAAGTACCCATAATCTGCCAATCAATTGATTTTTCAATTTATATTGTGAGATGTATCCACCCCATTTTCTCTGTTGCATTCCTAGAGGAGAGACTGTCCCACCTGCAGACCTCACCATTTCCTTCTGCCCCCACCTTGCTTAGTTTGGATCATGATTGGATAACCCTGGCTACCCAGAGTCGACAAAAAAGAGCAAAGTTATAACATAAAGAGACCAAGCAAAGGATATTGAGATCATATTCACATTGGGAGATCCAATGTCATTGGGGTGATGTTCGGTCCCCCCACAGCTCCTCTGGGAACTCCTCAAACCGCTCTATCAGGAGACCTTAGGGTATCTGTCAATTGCGACTAATAGAAAATGAGGGTGGTGGGACAAGGTGTGGGGTTTGAAAATATTTTTTAAAAATGCACTTACCTTTTCCCCCGGCCACATCTCTCCTCCACTTCTCTGCTCTTCCTGACTCCACTCTGGAAGAAGCTGCAGGAAGCACCTAGGCAAACAGGCTCCCTTGAGCCAATTACAACACTGTAATGCAGCGTTGTGGTTGGTCTGAGCGCTGTGAATCGGCGCTCAGATCGGGACAGGGAGCCTGTGCTTAGCTAGCCAAAACAGCCTGCCAGGCAGTCATGCGCACTTAGTGTACATAGTCCACTCCTCCTTCCTATTCCAGTAGCCTGCCCCACAGCAGCGATAAATAAAATGATTATAACGTTCAGTTATCAATGTATTTTTCCCTCTTTCACTGCTCTAGGAGCAGTGGGGCAACACTCCTCCTCCTTAGCGGAGGAGCCGCCACTAGTCTCTTTATCAGAGTCTCTGGAGTCCACAGTTGAAGTCCTATGTTGCTCAATTCCAGCAAGTACCTGAGCTCCTCTTGTGGCGTGAGACTTACATGACTTCGACTGCTTCTGTAAAAGTTGAATCAGTAACTTGCAGCTCCTTGAGCATGTTCTTGCACTTAGCATCATGATCTGCCTTATCTTGTTTTTTTTTTGGTATCCTCGCAACAAGAAAAACTATAGCTCTTTCATGCCCTAATGCATCTGTTCTGCTATTTCACTTGGGAGTCAACCTCGCCTGGCCTTCTCATCCTTTTAATAAACAAAAAGGTGGGATACGAGCATCGTGTATTCTGAAGTATTTATTAACATCCAAATTGGATGCAAACGCTGTTTGTATTCTCTTTTCGAAACCTATTTGAGCATTCAACCAAGCTATTGGCAGCAGGACAGTAAAGGGAGGGATCAATTCTTGTGCAACTCCATAACATTTCAACAATTCCACCATTTTGTCTGAAATCAATTGTGTTCTTGGACAAGTATGCTGGACCCCCTTTCTAAAATAATTACTTGTTAGGGGGGGAAAAAAGTAATAACCGATTTAGTAGTAGGGCTGCTCATAATAGAATAGAATAATTCACCCATTTGAGAAAATAAGTCGGTGACACCAAGAATTTAATATCTTGCTCCACTAAGTTTTAGTTGCCTGCAAAGTCGATATCCACCGTTTCCTATAGCTTCCCAGGCTCCTTTGTGATTTGCCAGTGCTTGTCTGAAAGCAGGCACTCCTTACATTTATCAACCTATATACCAATACCAATGCAAGAATTCTTTCCAGGTCACCAGTAGTACTTCCTCAACAATCTTTGAGGGCAGTAGAATCAGGATGACCATTGTTTGCAATTTTAACCAATTTGTTTCGAAGAACAAGAGGGACAACAAATTACCCATGTTTAACCAGCATATCATTTTCAATTGAAAATTCTGGAGTGACTTGTGAAAAGCTTTTCAGCTATTTCTCATTATTTTTTCTAGAGGCCACTTAGTGACCAATAACTTCTTTACCTGTTGGATTGGCAGATCAGATTTGCACCCTCCAGCCATTCATTTTGTGAAATGAAACCTTCACAGTGGCAAACTGCATCAATCGTTGCAACCTCACATTCATGTACATCATACAGTTCTCCATTCTATACATACATTAGAGGCATCTTAGATGGACAATCCGTGCATATGTTCTTTCCACCTGAAATGTATTTCAATTGAAAAGTGAATTCCTACAATCCAGAGATAACGCTAGCAAATTACCAGTGACCCAACCATCCACCCTATAAATCAGAGGTTTGTTATTGTTAACAAGATCACATTTATTTTCCCAAATATAGGTCTTTAACCCACACGCATTAGGGTGTCTCCCACTCTATAGTGCACCTCTAACCCCTTGAGGTTGTGAGAATTGAAAGCAACCATTTGTTTCTTGTTACCAAACCACTGACTGAGGACTCCAACTACCCTAATTGAACTAGTATCCACCTAAACAGTCAAAGGACTTGAGAGAATTATCATACTTTTGACCTTTATCAAAACCAAATCATGTTCTTACCCCGTGAAAATGGTTCTTTCTGGTGTAACAACTTCTTTAGTGGTTCAACGTGAAATGTGTACTTTTGTACAAACCTAGCTTAATGCTTACTCCAATCTAGAAAAGACTGGACTGTGTCCTTAGGTTTGGGTGTCTTTTTGATAGCATCAGTGAAATTTGATTTAGGCATAACAGCAGTAATGGCATGCCCTAACTTTACAAAAACCTGCATTTATCCCTTCTTATTGTCATTCCCGTTCCCTTCACAATCTGTTACACTCTTATCCAGGAGCATAATGTCCTTTTGGACAATTTGTCGGAAACTAGTGTTTTTTTTTTTTTTTTTTTTAAATAATTTTTATTGCAGGAATCAGTAAATCTTTACACCATCGGCCCGCATTACATCTCAAGCCGGAGCGTTGAAACCCACCCCTCCGATCCCCTCCGGAAGTTGCTTACACAGCCGTTCAGCCCACAACCCTGGGGTCGGGCGGCAAAAGTCCATGGGGGCTCAGGAGGTTGTCGAGGTCGGCCCGGAGGATTCGTTGTCCTTCCTCTGCTTTTCTAAACAACCCCATAACTCCAAAAAAAAAACAACACCCCCCCACCCTTGAAACCCCCCCTATCCCAGAAACCCCCCCCCCCCCCCGCCATCAGCGCGCGGCATCAACCGCAACCGGATCTTCTAGGGGATCTATGGGGAAAGCGATAAAGCTGAGAAGTGCAACCGTCTAACGGGACTCAGGGCGCGCCGCTTCCTCACGTTCTGCATCGCCGGGGGCGCAATACTCCCTAAGGGCCTGCACGAGCATCTCCCACTCCAGCGCTGTCTCCTCGGCCTTCTCGTTACGCTGCCTCCTAGCTAGCTGGTATCTAAGCGTACTCTCCCCCGCCGCCCACTTCAAAAATTCACTGTGCCACCGGCTCCCTGTCGGGCCGGTCCGTGCCTTCCAATTCCTGGTCACCTCCCGCTTAGCAAGGAGCAGCCCCCAATCGATGGTCGAAAACTAGTGTTGTCCTGAAAGGGTTGCACACCAACAATGTCCTTGAACAACACATCAATGAGCATTTGAAAGACATTGGCGGCTGAGTCCAGGTCAAAAAGAAGTCACAAACAGCTGTACGTACCCAAAGGAGACTCAAAAGTAGTTAACTTGCATGACTCCTCTTAAATATTTGCCTGGAGATTTGAGGACTATGATGTCAAAGTAATTTCCCCTTCCCATAGTCGCAGGCATCTCCATGAATTTTGAGAAGTGGATGGCAGTCAGTAATGATATTTTTTATTAAGAGAGAGCACAGCCACACAGAGGCAGAGGTCTGATTAATTTATTTACAGATAGAAAAGAGGGAAGATCTTGGAAAGCATGTTTGGGAGTCCATAGTAGTCAGAAGTATTGGGTTGAGTTAAAAAGTGGACAGAAAAAAGTGGAATAGTTTAATTTCTAACTTTTTATGCTTTTATTATAGAAATAAATGTATAAAGACCTACACATTTAAATGTATACTAATATACATTACTTAATAATATCTGTATATATACACACACGTTACAATCCTTGTGGGGACTGTGTAGGCGCTTGCCTTATGGGGACTAACCTTTTCTAATGTTTTAAAAATGTACCGATAACAAAAGTTTAAGCAAAAAGACATAATAAAGGATCAAGCTTCAAATTTGAAAATGTTATTTATTCACACGCACAGTACCATCCTTGTAAAGACTTGAATGCCTTTTTACCATCCTTGTTACTTATTCAATTATCGTTTGTGTTGGTATACAGTCATTGCCATATGGGTAAATGGTCATTTTATTAGCAGTACACATAAAATCATAATCTATTCATAATTGAATCGCACGTATCTTGAGGGTACAGAATAGATACATATTTCCTGATGCATTATTAATATAATCTATAAAAATCGCAGAAGGGAAACAACTTTTTGCTTAGTGCTCAGAGTCTTAGAGATAAAGTACTAACTCATTGATAAGTTAAATGATGGAATCGTGCAATACAGTCAGGTAGAACTCAGTGCGATTACATTAATTAATCTCTGTATGGGGGAGAACTGTGGGGGCATGAGAAGATGACAGCACTAGAGGTGGGTGAGAATAAATGTATGCGATCTGTGGTGAATATCCTCACCAGCACCCCACTCCAGCCATTGCGGCTGGACCTAGGCCAAAGGTCCATTGCCCATAAAGTAGCCCTTAGACCTTTGCTATGCTGGATACCTCTATGGAACTCTGAAGACCTATCTATGTATTGGGAGGGCTTGAAAGAGCTTCTCCGGCAGCCTGGGGTCTCCAGGATCCCCTGACTAGGACATATCATAACTCTCATGGCTAAAATGGGATACGAGCATCTGTGGACTAACCCGGGAGCTTGGACTAGTGTAACAAAGTCTGCACTTAAGTGGATGTACTGGAGGTATGTAGACTGGGAATCGATTAGGAGGCATAATTCCAGAAAGGCTAGTGTCAAAGTGCTCAATGATAACTTCTATTTGGAAGAGTACATGGATTCCTTTGACCCCCCTCCCCCCCCCCCACTGGCAAAAACCTCGTTCATCAAATTTTGTCTATGGAATTTTAATATTGCGCACTTTAACTGTCAACTGGAGGCCCCATGGCAGTGAACTAAATCTGACCTGTCCCTTTTATCCTCAGGTGAAAGCATGCATTAATTGCATATTATTATTCTGTCATAACAGAAAGAAGTGGCTACTTCCACTTTGTCTGAGTATGGGGATCAAGAATTATAGGGTTGTCTCCAGAACTTTCAGACCTGACACAACATCCTCCACTGTTTGCTTTGTCCCGTTTTATAATGGGGCTATGGAGAATCAGACAGAGTAATGTTGGGTACTGAGATCAATACTGTCTGTGTAATGCTGTTAGTTATGAGATTTGCGCAAGTTTTTAGCTTGACCCTCTAATTTATTGACTTTTCCTAACGTGGTGCTACTGGAATTCAAGATTATAGGTCAATGGCTCTGGACATACTGAGAAACACTGTGATTGATGGTGATTTTACGAGTTGTTACACAAGTAACAATCCAATGATTTTAATAGGTTTTTAAGGATTCTTATTGATTTTATTGTTTTAATGATTTTATGTGGAATGTATTTGTGTGTACTTGTATGGCAGTAACTGCTGAATAAAGATTATGATGATATTAGTTCATGTCAAAGTAGCTATGAGACTACATCGCCCTATGAATAGCGTGTAATGTTAATGTATGCTTAGAGATGGTGTATGATTCCACCCACAGAGATTGTAAGTTGCCTTAAAAGCATCATAGTCTTTTCACAAAGGCTATCTACAACCATGATCAAGGACCTCCCACAGAGGTAGCATGTGAAGATGTTGATGTTCAAGACCCCACAACGAAAGTGTCTGATTAAAGCAATGTTCAAGTCCCCCATATAGGTAGTGTGTGGTTATGGTGATGTTCAAGTCCACACACAGCTGTATGCAGTCACTGGGATGTTCAAGTGCCCACAGCGATAGTGTGCATATATTGTGATGTTCAAGACCTCAGAGAGATGGTGTGTCAAGGTTTGCATGTTCAAGTCACTACATAGGTACAGAATGAAGATACTGTTCATGTCTCCACACACTTAGTGTGTGAAGATAATGATGCTCAGTTCCCCACTGAGATAGTGTTTGATTATAGCGATGTTCAAGTCCCCTCAGAAATAGTGTGTGGTTACTGGGATGTACAGGTCCCCACTGAGATAGTGTGCGGTTATTGGGCTGTTCAGGTCCTCATAAAGATGGTGTGTGAAGGTAAGCATTTTCAAGTCCCCGACCAGATGGTGCATGCAGATAATAATGCTAAAGTCCCCCCCCCAGAGATAGTGTGTGATGATAGCCCTGTTAAAACCTCCTCATAGCATGTGCTTATAGTGGTGTTCACGTTCCTACCAACAAAGTGTTAGAAGATTATCACGGTGAAGTCCATACAGTGTTAGTGTGTAAAGGTAATGATATTCAAGTCTCCATAGACCTAGTGTTTGATCATAGCAATGTTCATGCCCCACAGATAGTGTGCGATAATTGTGATGTTAATGTCTCCACAGAGATAATGTGTGGTTATTGGGATATTATATTCCTTATAGAGATGGTTTATGAAAATAAGCATTTTCAAGTCCCCACAAACATAGTTCATGAAGGTGATCTCCAAGAATCCACGCAGAGTATCAGTATAATGTTGCTCCACTCACCACTGATAAAGTGTGTGATTTTGGGAGGTTCAATTCCCCAGTGAGATAGTGACTGATTATAGACATGTTCACAGCTTCTCATAGTGTGTGGTTATAGTGGTGCTCAAGTCTCTACCAATGGAGTGTGGAGAGTATCAAGTCCATACAGTGATAGTGTGTAAGGGTTAAGATATTCAAGTCCTCACAGAGATGCTGTTTAACTATAGCGATAGTCAAGTCCCCACAGAGATAGTGTGTGGTTACTGGGGTATTCAAGTCTCCACAGAGATAGTATGTGGTTACTTGGATGATCAAGTTCTCACAGAGATGGTGTGTCAAGGCAACCATGTTCAAGTCCTCACAAAAAAGTGCCTGAAGATAATGTTCAAGTCTCCATACCGTGTGTGAAGATAATGATGATCAAGTCCTTATTGAGATAGTGTGCAATGTTATGCATGCTCAAGCCTCAACATAGTATGTGATTATAATGGTGTTCAACTCCCTACCGATTTGTGTGTGTGTGTGGAGCGTATCATGGTCAAGTCCATACAGCGATAGTGTGTAATGGTAAGGATATTCATGTCCCCACAGAGCTAGTGTGTGATTATAGTGATGATCAAGTCCTCAGAAATATGGTGTAAGAAAATAAACTTGTTCAAGTCCCCAGTGAAATAGTGTGTAAAGATAAGGTTCATGTTCACACAGATAGTGTGTGAAGATAATGTCTTTCAAGTCAAAACAGAGAGAGCATGTGATAATAGGCATGTTCGAGTCTCCACATAAATGGTGTGTGAATATAGGACTTCTATAACCCTGGCGGAGATGTTATGTAAAGGTAATTGTTCATGTCCCCACAATGATAGTGTGTTATCTTAGTGACATTTAAGTCACCACAAAGATAGTGTGTGAAATTGAAATAATTGAAATTGGAAATCTTTGTTTAAGTTAATTAAAACCATACAAAATCAAAAATACTTGTTCCCACTGTATCTTAAAACATTTTTTTACCAAATATTTCCTAAGAAAATTTTAAAAAGTGATTTCATGAGAAAATATACAGTGTTGCTGACTTTCTAACTAAAAACAAGACATAGAATCCTTTTAAAACCTATTAAAACCAAAATACATGGTCCAATTTTTATTTTACAAGAAACTGAGCTTCCATTGCTACTAATTTCAGTCCCAATATTGGAGTCAATAGTGCAATTCATATTAGTGTGTGATTTTTAATGATGTTCACGTTGCCACAGTAATATTGCATGGTTATTGTGAGGAGGAAGTCCCCAGAAAGATGATGTATAAAAATAATCTTGTTTAAGTCCTCAGTGAAACAGCGTAAAAAGACAATGGGCAAGTCTGCACACAAATAGTGTGTGAAGATAATGATGTTCAAGTCCACATAGAGATCGTATGTGGAAATAATCATGATCAAGGCCCACTAAAATAGTGTGTAAAGGTAATGTTCAAGCCCCCACACGGAGAGTGTGTGAAGATAGTGATTTTTAAGTGCAAACAGAGATAGTATATCATGATCTCCATGTTTATTATCGGCATGTTCAAGTCTCCACATCGATGGTGTGTGGTTGTAGGGATCTTATAATACCCTTGCTGAGATGTTATTTGAAGGTAATCATGTTGAAGTCCCCACAAAGTGTGCTATTTCAGTGAGTTACAAGTATCAACGAAGACAGTGATTTATTATAGTGATGTTCAAGCCCCCACAGGGATAATGTATACAGATAATCTTGTTCAAGTCCCCACTAAAATAGTGTGTAAAGACAATGTTCAAGTCTTCACACAGGTAAGGTGTGAAGGTAATCATGTTCAAGTCCCCACAACGATAGTGTGTGGTTTATGGATGTTTAAATTCCCTCAGAGAGTGTATGAAGAAGATTGTGTTGAAGTTCTCACTGATATAGTGCCAAAATATAATTTTGTTCAAGAGCCTGCTCAAAGCGTTTAAAGACTATGTTCAAGTACCCACACAGGGTATGAAGATAATGATGTTTAAACTCCCCACAGTGGTGTGTCCATTATAGGGATGTTCCAGTCCCCACTCTTTGGTTATACAGATGGTCAAGTCCCAACACTGAGTGTGTGAAGATGATGCTCAAGTCCAAAAACAGATAGTGTGTAAAGATAATAATGTTCAAGTCCAGAGATAGTGTGATTCTAAGCATTCTCACATCTCCACATATGTTGTATGTTATAGTGTGTGATTATAGGCCGGTGACCTATTGGCTTTGTCAATGCATGTTTGGTTTGATATTAACTTTGGCATTGCTTGACAAATTTTCACACAAATTTGGCAAGAAACGTTTGGTCCTTAAATTCTGTGTTACCATGCTAATTCCTATAGGAAATTTTAGGAAGTGATAAAGAAAAAAACAGCTCTATCAAATTGCACCAAATTTGGCAAAACGTTAGAACTTTCTCAGAAGGCTTGCTTTTATTTATTTGCAGCAAATCAGTTTGCCGTTTTAGAGAAACTCATGTTAAAAGAAGTGATCATGAAGGGGTTAAAACGATGTCTGGGTGGTTGGTCCAGTTCAATGTAAGAAATTGGGTTAATAGTTGTGTAGGTTGTGGGTCCTGAGCAAGAACTAAGTCCGCAATTATCTTTCAACTGAGAACCAAGCGTCCCATCGTGGCACTTGACTCTCTCTCAGGGTAGCGAAGCAGAACAGTCAAAGGCCTACTCAGGGGACTCTGGTCCCAGCTTGTAATCTCCATTTGCTGGCACACAATAACAGCACAGAATAAATTATTGTCCAGTGAGTGCCTTTTCTTTTAAAAAGGAAAAGTACATTTAACACACACACTCTCACCCCCCACGCTATACATTAAATTACAAATACATACGCAAGTTAGATGGAAATAACTTTGACACACTCATATTCTGTTACAAGGCTAACTGGTCCTGAACCACATAATCTCAATTTCCCAAACTATGCTAGATCCAATATCTCAATATAAGGGAATGTCATTTTAAATAAGGCAGGCATACTGGCTTTTTCAGGGTGCCCCCCACATTAATAAATTAAGTCATGATATCACCATTAAAATGAATGCAGACAAAGACATTCAAAGGCAATCATCATAACCATTGCAGGATTCATCAACCATATTGTCAACAACGTATTTATATTCAAAACCAGCACAAATGTGTCCGGGTCTTTCTTTTATACTTCTTTCGTCACATTATGCAGCCATAGGTACCATAGGCAGTTGGTCTCGTCAGAGGAGTATGTCGGCAAGTGGATACTGATGGGCTCTCCGACTCTATATGAGGCGAGCGAACCGTCAGTTTGGCAGGGAGGGTACTCTGTCTCCTTTGAAACGGAGTATCCTCTTAACCAAACTCTAAATCAAACCCCTAAGATTTAGAGGGATAGAGCCTGGGCAGTAGGAGGGGAGCAGAGACAAGCTAAAGAGACACAAAGAGAGAAACACAGAGCGAGAGAGAGAGGCTGAGACAGCTAGAGATGAAGAAACAGATAGGTGAAAAGAGAGATAGGGTTAGCAATAAACAGACAGCAAGCCATGAACAGAGACAGACAGAATGTGTGGTACTAATACTGAGTTCAGAGGCACTGGTCTATCTTTTTCTTTTCCTTGCATCCTGTCTTTGTTTATCTCTTGGATCCCTCTGTGCCGCTGCCCCCCACCCCCAATTGTTTCCCCACCTTTCTGTTTTTCTTTCTCTCTGCTGTTCACTTTCCCTGACTACTTCTCTTTACATCTCCCTGCGGTTATCATTCTGTATTTGTCAGACTTTCCATCACTGTTTTCTCGCCCTCCTGCTTTTTCAGTTTCTTTTTCTAACTTTCTCCTCTGCTATCTCTCCATGGCAAGCTTCTGCATCCTTCTCTCTCTCAGCATTCCTTGATGTTGTTCTCTGTCTCTTGGTCTTTCCCTGCATATTCCTTTTTGTGTCCTCAGGCCTCTCCAGAGTACACCTCTGCCCCCACTCCTATGTTAGCCAATCCCTTGGACTGTCGGCCATTGAGGGACATTTTGGAGCATGCTGTATCTCCTTTCTTATGACCTGCCTGATGACAGTCATGACATAACATAAAAGCCCTTGCTGGATCCCTGTTTCTACCCTGATACCCCTTGGCTTTGGACTGGAAGACTTCTTTGGGCCCACTCTCCTGAGAAGTATTTTGGGGGCGGTTAGAGAACTCCTTTTTATCTTGTTTGTTTTCACATCCTTCCCCCTGCTCGGAAGTCTGTGTTTTGTTTCGTAGCCTATCTATCTTAAGTTTTCGTCCCTGTCTCTCTGTCTATCCTTGTCTTTCTCCCTCTTTCTGGCGTTCTCTCTCTTTTTTCATTCCTATTTATATCTGTCTGTCTGACTCATTCCACGTCTCTCTCTTCTTACCACTCTTTGTCTTTCTCTCCCAGCCTTTTTATCCTGGTCTCTCTCTCCCCCTGACATTTCTCTCTGCCTCTTGCAGTCTCTCTACCCACCCCTCCTTCTACTTCTGACTTTGCATGTCCCACTCCATCTTTGTCTCTTTCTGTTTGATCTCTCTCCAAGTCTCCTATATTTCTCTTTCTCTCAATCTCTCCCTTTCCTATGCCGTTCTTATTATCTTGGACAAATTGCAAATATTTTTGTACACTACATGTTAATTTTTGCAGCCTGCTTTGCAAATTGAAAGGCTTCGGCTTTGATTATGCTTGTCCGTTCTTAGTAAAGGCTGCTGTGTGTAGTGTAGTCAGTATCTGAATGAGCAGGAATTTTTTTTAGGTCAAAGACTAAAAGACTTCTTGTGGACATTCTGAAAGCTTCCCTGAGAATGCCTTCCACCTATGACCTACCACTGGCTTTGCGTTTTGTACTCGCGTTTTCTTGCTTTCTATTTGCTGGCTTTATTTATTTTAGACTGTCCAGTATGTCTTTGTCCCTTCCATGGAGCATCATCTGTTTACTGTTGTAGGAGAGTAGGGTCTGCTATCCTATGGTCACCCCAAATTTTTGCTTTTTGCTTCACTGGTTTTTGACATATTGAGGCTGCGGGCCTGCCAATCAGACCCCCAGCCTGCTGTTCTCTCTACTAAATTAAAACTATGCACCCTAGGTGCATAACCAATTGGAAGTGGATCACCCTGTCAGCCCCTGTACCAGTGTACACTAGGTACCCAGGGCATTGGTGTACCCAAGGCCTGCCAAGGGCTGCAGCATGTATTATGCCACCCCAGGCTTGGCCTAACGATTTGACACAACTGGCTGATCACTCAGCTGGGGTAAGTTGGTGTAATCACCTCTTACTTAGGTGTAGTATACCTATACCTAACCTTAAATGGGACACCTGGTAACCTATAAGTCACTCCTATGGCAGGCCTTAACAATCCTGAAGGCAGAGTGCTTGGTTCCATGTGAGATGGTGCTCTGGCATGAGCTGAGCCTGTCTGCAGTGGTCGGAACAACTTCCTTCTACTGTTTCCAGATATCGTCATACCATATACTCTTAAGTGCATTATGAACCTCGCGGTTAAATGCTATCTTTGGTTTGGCTTTATCAAAACATGTCGAGTAAGGTGTCATACGAATTGGAATACTAACCCCTCGCCAATTCTGGCGACGGGGTTAGCATTCCACCCTTCTAGAGGGACACGACATGTACAGTACCTGAAACCCGGGTAAAATCCGACATAGCCTCAGCTCCACAAAATGGATGCTGCCACCACAGACACAAGTCTGCCCTCCTGCTGCTGGGAGTCCTTCCAGCTTGGGAGGTGTGGACAAAGGGTTTCCTGCCAGGGGAGGTGCGTGCACCACCCCAGACAGGATTTTGTGTATTGGTCAGGTAGGGCTTGAAAGAAACCAGACATGCCTGTGGCTCACAAGGAGCCTCGGTGCATATGCCAGTTCAAACCGGTCCTGGGGCACACCAGTCCCGGGCCTGGGGCGAGCTGGACAAAGGATTGGGGGTGTAACCACCCCCCTTCCTTGTCCCACCCATAGGGAGGGACCTAGCAGGTAGTCCGGCCCCTAGAATCCGAATAAAGGTAGGAGCTGTGTCCTAAGACTTCAGACATCCTGGAATCAACTTGAAACTAAGAAGAAGACGGGAACTTCGACGCTCTGCCGCACAGAGGACTGAAGCCAATCTCCCCTGTGGTCAGGGAGTGACCACCTTGCTAACGCAAGCACCATCCAGCGAATCAACGTCTGCTTTGCCGCCGCCTCCCGCCGGAGCCCGAGCCCAGAGACTGACAAGACCTGGACCTCCAGACCTCTCACCGCCCGATCCACAGTCCCTGCAAAGAGGAGACCCGTGGAGGCACCGAGACACGTGGAGCCAGCCATCTTGGAACGACTACGACAAGCTGACAAGTGCAACAACCGAGGCTCCCTCCAAGTTGTGCTTTGGGTCCTGAGAAGCCCAACCCTCGAGCAGCATCTGCACCAAAGGTGAGCCCTCCAGCATCTCCACGATCTGCGTGGGGCCCTTCTGCATTTTGCCACTCGACGCGCCTAACCGGTTGCTGGCCCGCTGGCTAGTGGCCATCTTGGCGACGAAATCTACGACAAACACCGCTGGTCTGGTTGCTCCAGACTGGCCCTTGCTCCCCTCCAAAGGAGCAGTTCCTCTGACCTTGCTGGTCAGAACCATCAGCTTAAACTCCTTGCCTACAACAATTGCTTTTGCCAAGGCTTGTTTGCTTCGATCAAGTCGCCGACACCGCCGACAGCGAGAGCCTGCGTGGGACAGCTCGTGACTCGACTCCTGGACGTCGTCGACCTTCAGGGACCACGTGGCTGCAGAGTCAAGCTACACCTTCCTTCCTGTTTGCACCCGACATCGCCTGGTACCCACCTGGTGCCACGCTGGTCACTGGCTAGTGACTGTGAACACTGTCCCCTCTGCTTACAGGTCTTCAACATCTCCGATCCACTCTTGGATCCACTGCATCTCTTCCCGACCGACCGCCTGCAGCATCTTTGCCTTCAAGCTCCACGGAACAGATAGAAGAAACCCGACGCACTTCGAGGCCTATGCACCCGCTTCCTGTGGGTGAGGTAAAGCTGGCACTCCTGTGCCCAAGTGTAGTATTACATCTCTAGTGCCTGTGTTCCCAATCTTAAGTTCCTAGGTCATCCGGAAGATTCCTTTTGCAGTAACTTTGTACTTTTTACGCACCCATTGAAACCTATGGGAGCACGCGTGTGACTATTTGCTCTGCACACGCCACCCGTGGACCTCCTGGTCACTAACTGACGTTAGCTCCTTGTAGGCCCAGCGATTCTAGAGGCCCTAGGCCTTTTCCCTTTTCTGTTCGTGGTACTTATACCACTATTTTAGTATATGGTTCGAGTGGCCACCAGGGCCTATCCATATAAAGTGCAACTTCTGTGTATTCTGTGATAATCTTGTTTGACGATTTGTGCTCCTGTGCTCATAAAGAGACTAGGGGTTACTTTGATAAATAAATACATATATATTTTGAATATATATCTGTGTGGTGTCCTTTCATTGGTATAAAAGGGGGTTACTATTGGTAAAACAGCTTGCTTAACACGCATCACGAGTTTAGCCTCAAAGACTGCTTAGCCTACGCTACCACTAGGGCAGCTAGTCCGAAAAGGTTGACTTACAACCACACCATAAGGGTTGCTTGGCATGGTACAAGGTGATCACTTTAACTAGTGAGCATCATATACCAGGCCAACTTCTCACATTGGTGAGCAGCGGTTGGATTTGAGCTTGCTGTGTTTTACCATTGTAATCTCTTGGTTACCAATTGAAAGATCACATAGGTACCTGTAGGTACATATAAAACAAGATTAGATATACTTAAGTTCTACTGAACTTAGTTGTTGTAGAGCAAAGGGAGTAGCACACCCTGACTACAACTACTAGATAGGTTTAGTAGGTAAACCCAAGTGTAGGTAGATTGCAACACATCCACCCACACTTAAGAGCAATGGCCGGGGCAGAGGGGTCCACTGTACCCATCTCTGTCGAGAGTGACCCCCAGAGGGCACCAACCAGCTTTGCTACCCTTAATCAGAATGAGCTCAGGCATTTGGCAACTCTTAGAGGCCTTAAACAGCCCAAGAACCCAAACTCTGCTGAGCTCAGAGAGCTCTTACAGAATGATGAGAATCAGAGAGCACTCAAGAAAGCTTCCCAGTTAGCCCCCTTAGGGACAGGAACAGGAGGCCCCCCTTCTGAAGATGCCACTGAAGTACCCCTTCCCAATAGTCACCCCTTAGATGGGATGCCTACCACAGAGGATGAGAGTGAAAAGGATACTGACAGTAGTGAGGATGAAGGGAGAACTAGCCCAGTGCCAAGTGTTATACTTGGCCCAGCTAAACCAAGGCTATTGGGGACTGACAGTGGGTTCAACCCACTGGATCTCCCCAGTGGACTTAACACAGGGCTGGGAAGGCAAAGGAATCGCTCAGGTGACTCCAATGCTTCCCATGGCTCTAGAGGCTCTCAAGGTCACTCCAGGAGAAGGATGACCACCCCTCAGAGGAGGGAACATGAGGCCAAGATGCAAGAGGCTCAGCTGAGGATAAGGAAGCAGGAGCTAGAAGTAGCCCTGATGGAAGAGAAACTTAGCAAGGCTAGACAGCATAAAGAGAGTGGGTCTATACCCACTGGTGGCAGCATTGTCCCTAAGGACAAAGATAGGGTTTTCGACAATAGAAACCTGTCTAAGGTTGTGCCCCCCTACAAAAGTGGGGATGACATCCACAAGTGGATAACTGCTCTTGAGAGAGCCTGCAAAGTACAGCAGGTTCCTGAAGATCAGTGGGCAGCAATCCTCTGGCTCTCCTTTGAGGGAAGAGGCAGAGACAGACTCCTCACTGTTAGAGAAGAGGATGTCAGAAACTACAGAGTCCTGAAGAGTGTTCTAGTTGATGGGTTAGGCTTAACCACTGAGCAGTACAGGTTAATGTTCAGAGACACCCAAAAGACACAGACTCAGGACTGGTCTGAATACATTGAATGTGCCACTAAGGCTTTGGAGGGTTGGTTGCTGGGAAGTAAGGTATCTGATTTTACAGGATTGTATAATTTGATGATGAGAGAACAGATTTTAAATAACTGTCAAAACCAGCAACTGCATCAACACTTGGTTGACTCTGATCTGACCTCTCCCCAAGAATTGGGAAAGAAGGCAGACAAATGGGTCAGAACCAGGGTTAAGCAAAAGAACCAGAACCAGGGCCAAGGGGGTGATCAGAAGAAAACAGACCAAAAGGGTGGAGATCAGAAATCTAAAGACCAGAAGTCTTCAACAGGGCCCCAAACTACTGCTAAGGAGGGTGGGTCCCAACAACAGTCCAAAAAGAAGAAAGAAGGTCAAAAGAAACCCTGGTGCAATCATTGCAAAAATACAACTCACTGGACTAGTGATTGCAAAAAGGGTGGAGCCCCCAACACTGTTGCCCCTAAGGCACCTGCTCCCAGTACTACTGTTAGCAGTGTTGGTCCCCAGACAAAGGGTGTAGTGGGAATCACTATGGGAACTGAAGGAGATTCTGACTTAGACAGAACCCTGACACAGGCAGTCTTGATCTGTGATGGGGACATTGATTTGTCCCTGACTGTGAGCCCCAGTAACCTGGGCAAGTACAGACAGACTCCTTTAATTAATGACAAAGTGGCTCAAGCCTACAGGGACACATGTGCCAGTGTCACTATGGTGACACCAGGCTTTGTGGACCCTGGACAGTACATACCAGGTGAGAACTACCTGGTGACCAATGCCAGCAATGCCACTACTTCACACAGTGTGGCAGTTGTTAACTTCTCATGGGGAGGGGTAACTGGCCTCAAAAGGGTTGTGGTTAGTGCAGACCTCCCAGTAGAATGTTTGTTGGGCAATGACCTAGAGAGTTCTCTATGGTCAGAAGTGGAGTACAGGACTCATGCAGAGATGTTAGGTATATCATCACATGTCCTTGCTGTGACCAGGTCACAGGCCAAAAAGTGCCTCACTGAACCACAGGTCTTGGATCCTGGAACAATGGACCAAGCACCTACCAAGAAGAAGAACAGGAGGGTCAAGGCTGTGCCTTCCCCCCTGCCTCAGAGTGATGATCAGCCTTCCCAGGAAGCTGATCTAGCGGACCCTGAAGGAACTGTCCCTGAAGAGCTTGAACCTGACCAGGTTGAGTTTCTGGGGACAGGGGGACCTTCAAGGGCTGACTTGAGGCAGGCTCAGTTATCCTGTCCCTCTCTTGAACCCCTCAGACAGCTGGCTGCTGCTGAGGCTGCTGGGAATGCTCAAGGTACCCATAAAGTGTATTGGGATGAAGGGCTCCTTTATTCAGAGGCTAGAGACCCCAAGCCTGGTGCAACCAGGAGGTTGGTTATACCTCTGCAATTTAGGGGCTTCCTTCTTACCTTGGCCCATGATATTCCTTTAGCAGGACACTTAGGCCAGAACAAGACTTGGGACAGGCTTGTCCCTCACTTTCACTGGCCTCATATGAATGAAGATACAAAGGAGTTTTGTCGCTCCTGTGTTACCTGCCAAGCCAGTGGCAAATCAGGTGGCACAACAAAGGCCCCCCTGATACCACTACCTGTGGTGGGGGTTCCCTTTGAAAGAGTGGGAATAGACATAGTGGGTCCCATGGATCCTCCCACTGCATCTGGGCACAGATTTATACTGGTGGTAGTGGATCATGCCACCAGGTACCCAGAGGCAATTCCCCTTAGGACCACTACAGCTCCTGTTGTGGCCAGGGCCCTGCTGGGAGTATTCTCCAGAGTGGGGTTTCCTAAGGAGGTAGTATCTGACAGAGGTACCAACTTTATGTCAGGATACTTAACAGCTATGTGGAAGGAATGTGGTGTCAACTACAAGTTCACCACCCCTTATCACCCACAATGCAATGGGCTTGTTGAGAGATTCAACAAGACCCTAAAGGGTATGATCAAAGGATTACCTGAAAAGCTCAGGCGAAGATGGGACATCCTTCTACCCTGCCTTCTGTTTGCTTACAGAGAGGTCCCACAAAAAGGAGTTGGCTACAGCCCCTTTGAATTGTTGTTTGGGCACCCTGTGAGAGGCCCACTGTGTTTGGTGAAGGAAGGCTGGGAGTTACCTCTCAAAAAGCCTAAGCTAGACATAGTGGACTATGTACTTGGTCTCCGCTCCAGGATGGCTGAGTATATGGAGAAGGCATCCAAAAACCTTGAGGCAAGCCAGGCCTTACAGAAAGCTTGGCATGACCAAAAGGCTGTCTTGGTTGAGTTTCAGCCAGGACAGAAGGTATGGGTGTTGGAGCCAGTGGCCCCAGCAGCACTCCAAGACAAATGGTCTGGACCCCATACAATCCTGGAAAAGAAGGGAGAGGTCACCTACTTGGTGGACCTAGGAACTCCCAGGAGTCCCCACAGGGTACTCCATGTTAACAGGCTTAAAGCATATGTTGACAGGGCAGACATGGGCTTGCTCATGGCTACAGATGAGGGACAGGAGGAAGAGAGTGACCCTCTCCCAGACCTGTTGTCTCAGAACCCTGAAGATGGCTCAGTTGAAGGAGTGACCCTTGGAGGCAACCTCACTGCCCATCAGCAGACTGAATGTAGACAGGTTCTACAATCATTTTCACATATGTTTTCCTTGATACCTAGTCAAACTGACTGGTGTACCCATGTTGTGGACACTGGTGACAGTCTGCCTGTAAAGAACAAACTTTACAGACAACCTGACCACGTCAGGGACTGTATAAAGGCTGAGGTACATAAAATGCTGGAATTAGGTGTCATTGAACCCTCAGAGAGCCCCTGGGCTAGCCCAGTGGTTCTGGTCCCCAAACCTCACACCAAAGATGGCAAGAGAGAGATGAGGTTCTGTGTGGATTACAGAGGACTCAATGCTGTCACCAGGACAGATGCACACCCTATTCCAAGGGCAGATGAGCTCATAGACAAACTAGCTTCTGCAAAGTTTTTGAGCACATTTGACTTAACAGCTGGCTATTGGCAAATCAGATTAGCTGAGGAGTCTAAGGCCAAAACAGCATTCTCAACCCCAGGTGGGCATTATCAGTTTGTGGTGATGCCCTTTGGTCTGAAGAATGCACCTGCCACCTTCCAAAGGCTGGTGAACCAAGTCCTTACTGGGTTGGATGACTTTTGTGCAGCATATCTTGATGACATTGCTGTCTTTAGCTCCACCTGGGAGGATCACCTGATCCACCTGAAGAAGGCTCTTGAGGCCCTGCAGAGGGCAGGCCTCACTATCAAGGCTACTAAGTGCCAGATAGGGCAGAGTAAGGTTGTATATTTGGGCCACCTTGTAGGTGGAGGCCAAGTTCAACCACTGGAGAGTAAGATACAATCCATCAAGGACTGGTCCCCTCCAACCACCCAGACTCAAGTTCGAGCTTTCTTGGGCTTGACTGGGTACTACAGGAAGTTTGTTAAGAACTATGGGTCCATTGTGACTCCTCTTAATGATCTGACATCCAAGAAGATGCCCAAAAAGGTTCAGTGGACAGTAAGCTGTCAAAAGGCATTTGATGACCTGAAGGAGGCCATGTGCTCTGCACCTATCCTGAAAAGTCCTGACTACTCCAAAGAGTTTATTGTCCAAACAGATGCTTCTGAGTTGGGTGTGGGAGCTGTGCTGTCACAACTTAATGTAGATGGTCAAGACCAACCCATTGCTTTTATTAGCAGAAGGTTGACCCCCAGAGAGAAGAATTGGTCAGCTATTGAGAGGGAGGCCTTTGCTGTGGTGTGGGCCCTGAAGAAGCTGAGGCCATACTTGTTTGGCACTCACTTCAAGATTCAGACCGACCATAAGCCCCTCTTGTGGCTAAATCAGATGAAGGGTGAAAACCCCAAACTGCTTAGGTGGTCCATTTCCCTACAGGGGATGGACTTTACAGTGGAGCACCGGCCAGGTACTGACCATGGGAATGCAGATGGTCTCTCCAGGTACTTCCACTTAGGACATGAAGACGAGACTGGTCAAGGCTAGTTTAATGTCCCAGCGTTTGGGGGGGGGGTTGTGTAGGAGAGTAGGGTCTGCTATCCTATGGTCACCCCAAATTTTTGCTTTTTGCTTCACTGGTTTTTGACATATTGAGGCTGCGGGCCTGCCAATCAGACCCCCAGCCTGCTGTTCTCTCTACTAAATTAAAACTATGCACCCTAGGTGCATAACCAATTGGAAGTGGATCACCCTGTCAGCCCCTGTACCAGTGTACACTAGGTACCCAGGGCATTGGTGTACCCAAGGCCTGCCAAGGGCTGCAGCATGTATTATGCCACCCCAGGCTTGGCCTAACGATTTGACACAACTGGCTGATCACTCAGCTGGGGTAAGTTGGTGTAATCACCTCTTACTTAGGTGTAGTATACCTATACCTAACCTTAAATGGGACACCTGGTAACCTATAAGTCACTCCTATGGCAGGCCTTAACAATCCTGAAGGCAGAGTGCTTGGTTCCATGTGAGATGGTGCTCTGGCATGAGCTGAGCCTGTCTGCAGTGGTCGGAACAACTTCCTTCTACTGTTTCCAGATATCGTCATACCATATACTCTTAAGTGCATTATGAACCTCGCGGTTAAATGCTATCTTTGGTTTGGCTTTATCAAAACATGTCGAGTAAGGTGTCATACGAATTGGAATACTAACCCCTCGCCAATTCTGGCGACGGGGTTAGCATTCCACCCTTCTAGAGGGACACGACATGTACAGTACCTGAAACCCGGGTAAAATCCGACATAGCCTCAGCTCCACAAAATGGATGCTGCCACCACAGACACAAGTCTGCCCTCCTGCTGCTGGGAGTCCTTCCAGCTTGGGAGGTGTGGACAAAGGGTTTCCTGCCAGGGGAGGTGCGTGCACCACCCCAGACAGGATTTTGTGTATTGGTCAGGTAGGGCTTGAAAGAAACCAGACATGCCTGTGGCTCACAAGGAGCCTCGGTGCATATGCCAGTTCAAACCGGTCCTGGGGCACACCAGTCCCGGGCCTGGGGCGAGCTGGACAAAGGATTGGGGGTGTAACCACCCCCCTTCCTGGTCCCACCCATAGGGAGGGACCTAGCAGGTAGTCCGGCCCCTAGAATCCGAATAAAGGTAGGAGCTGTGTCCTAAGACTTCAGACATCCTGGAATCAACTTGAAACTAAGAAGAAGACGGGAACTTCGACGCTCTGCCGCACAGAGGACTGAAGCCAATCTCCCCTGTGGTCAGGGAGTGACCACCTTGCTAACGCAAGCACCATCCAGCGAATCAACGTCTGCTTTGCCGCCGCCTCCCGCCGGAGCCCGAGCCCAGAGACTGACAAGACCTGGACCTCCAGACCTCTCACCGCCCGATCCACAGTCCCTGCAAAGAGGAGACCCGTGGAGGCACCGAGACACGTGGAGCCAGCCATCTTGGAACGACTACGACAAGCTGACAAGTGCAACAACCGAGGCTCCCTCCAAGTTGTGCTTTGGGTCCTGAGAAGCCCAACCCTCGAGCAGCATCTGCACCAAAGGTGAGCCCTCCAGCATCTCCACGATCTGCGTGGGGCCCTTCTGCATTTTGCCACTCGACGCGCCTAACCGGTTGCTGGCCCGCTGGCTAGTGGCCATCTTGGCGACGAAATCTACGACAAACACCGCTGGTCTGGTTGCTCCAGACTGGCCCTTGCTCCCCTCCAAAGGAGCAGTTCCTCTGACCTTGCTGGTCAGAACCATCAGCTTAAACTCCTTGCCTACAACAATTGCTTTTGCCAAGGGTTGTTTGCTTCGATCAAGTCGCCGACACCGCCGACAGCGAGAGCCTGCGTGGGACAGCTCGTGACTCGACTCCTGGACGTCGTCGACCTTCAGGGACCACGTGGCTGCAGAGTCAAGCTACACCTTCCTTCCTGTTTGCACCCGACATCGCCTGGTACCCACCTGGTGCCACGCTGGTCACTGGCTAGTGACTGTGAACACTGTCCCCTCTGCTTACAGGTCTTCAACATCTCCGATCCACTCTTGGATCCACTGCATCTCTTCCCGACCGACCGCCTGCAGCATCTTTGCCTTCAAGCTCCACGGAACAGATAGAAGAAACCCGACGCACTTCGAGGCCTATGCACCCGCTTCCTGTGGGTGAGGTAAAGCTGGCACTCCTGTGCCCAAGTGTAGTATTACATCTCTAGTGCCTGTGTTCCCAATCTTAAGTTCCTAGGTCATCCGGAAGATTCCTTTTGCAGTAACTTTGTACTTTTTACGCACCCATTGAAACCTATGGGAGCACGCGTGTGACTATTTGCTCTGCACACGCCACCCGTGGACCTCCTGGTCACTAACTGACGTTAGCTCCTTGTAGGCCCAGCGATTCTAGAGGCCCTAGGCCTTTTCCCTTTTCTGTTCGTGGTACTTATACCACTATTTTAGTATATGGTTCGAGTGGCCACCAGGGCCTATCCATATAAAGTGCAACTTCTGTGTATTCTGTGATAATCTTGTTTGACGATTTGTGCTCCTGTGCTCATAAAGAGACTAGGGGTTACTTTGATAAATAAATACATATATATTTTGAATATATATCTGTGTGGTGTCCTTTCATTGGTATAAAAGGGGGTTACTATTGGTAAAACAGCTTGCTTAACACGCATCACGAGTTTAGCCTCAAAGACTGCTTAGCCTACGCTACCACTAGGGCAGCTAGTCCGAAAAGGTTGACTTACAACCACACCATAAGGGTTGCTTGGCATGGTACAAGGTGATCACTTTAACTAGTGAGCATCATATACCAGGCCAACTTCTCACAACTGTATTCTTCCATGAGTGCTTTCTTTTTGTAAACAGGCCTTTAAATATTGCTCCTATCTTGTCACTTTTGCCGTGCATTCATCAAAGACAGAGGTCAAATGACAGGCTTTGTCTTCCAAGGTAGCTTGGTATTTCCTTTTCTTTCTCTTACTTCAAAGTGAGAGGATTTGTGTGATGGTCTGAGATTGGGACAAGAAAAGCCTTTTTTCTAGCACCCAACATTTAAATGTCAGTTCAAGAATATATCACAATTAGGAAGGCACAAATGAAGCACATGTGTCATTCTGAAGTCTGGTGGTAAAGGTGGGTGAGCCACAGAAAGATCGAGCCAGGCTGGAGCTTAAAGCCTGGCTCTGGCACGGCTCAAAGATTTATTGGAACCTCGAGCTCATAACGAGCCGAGCTTTCATGTGGCTTCTGCCTGCCTTTCCTCTACCCTGGAAGTGGTGTTACAGTCAGAGCTGCCAGCTATGGAATGGGGAAAGCAGGTTCAAATCTCTGCATCGGATCTGCATTCTATGATTCTGGGCAAATCACTTAATATCCCAATGCCTATAAATAATGCATGTGACCTTGTGCAATGACTCTGGTGCTTATGTAAAGCGCTCGGCCTTTGGTCGAGGTGAAGTTCAACCTATTTTTAAAAACACTTTTAACGAGTAAAAAACAAACCCTATACATAAGGAAAGGCAAATAGATACCTAATTTAGTGGTTGGTTTGTACAAAGCGAAAGTTAAAAAACCTGGATAAATTGGGGGTTTCCTGCTTACATTTGTGTGATCTCAGGCAAATATTCTATTTTACCAAAACTGTTTTTTTTCTTCATTATTGTGCATGAAAGCACTTTCAAATATGTGATATCAGGCTAACAGTTGTACGAAACTGTGACTTTTAATAAGTACTTCTCAGTACAGTGCTATAATGTGCCTATTAATGTCAAAGTTTTCACATGGTAAAGAAATCGAATTTTTTTCAAATGTGAAGAGATTTTATCATATTTTACATGACAGTCGTTGCATGATTTACATTGCACATATTTCAGGGCTCTGCTCATGCTGGGGCTATAAGATCCAAACCAGACCCTTGACTTCGCTCTGGCTCGGCTCTCCCTGCTGATTTGTTGGCTTGCCCCCCTCTATGTGGTGGAAACAAATATTTTAATATCATCAAAGCTAATCAATGCACTCAGTGATGCAATTTCCACACATTATTGTTTGAGCGCTGTATAGTTTTATCAGTAAAACTGCATGTATGGGCATATGTAATGGTCATTTCAATTGAAAATGTATGGTCTCTAATGGAAGTGGGCTATCTCACCATGCATACTACATTCTGCCATTCCACTCTATGCCATTCTACTCCACTCTATGCCACTCTACTCCACTTCATGCCATTCTTCTCTATTTCACTCCACTATGCAACACTTTCCTCGACCTCACCTATACTCTGCAGAACTCCATTGTACACCACTCCATTCTAAGGCAATCTATTCTTCTCTGCTCCACTCTACGCTGCTCCACGACGAATATTCCACGTTACAACGCATGCGATACATCGCATGCCATTACAATGCGGTTGTTACAATGAACTCGTTGTTACATCGCATGCCACTACAACGCAAGTATTTACGATTTGCTGTAGGGGGCGCTGGATGTTGGAATAGTATAATTTACTATATCAACTCCATTCTGTGCAACAGTAGGGAAGATTTTAAATCCAACACCTTCTGCCCCCTACAGCAAGTCGTTGTAACGACCGCGTTGTAATGGCATGCGATGTAAACAATGTTTCCCCTCCATGACACTCCACTCTATACCTCTCCACTGTAATTCATGCCATTGTAATCCTCTGTAATTCACTATAATACACTCTGTGTTAGTACTCACTACAATACATTACTATAATTCACTTTAATCCACTCCCTTCCACTATAATTCACCCCACTCCACTGTAATCTACGCTGTAAGAGGTTAGTCGTCGATCACAGCTAAAAATTGACAATGCGCATAACTTATCTGAAAAGGTATTTACGTTGGTGAACAGTTTCATTAAGCCTACCAGGAGTCAGTACGCTCTCTCCATTTGAAGCGCGCTGTAATATGTTGGCCAACTCGGTTTACTTTTTCTAAAAAGAACATTTTAAAAATCTTTATTCTCTGCCAAGGGCTTGGGTCTCCGCAAGATCCCCTATGTGTAAAGTTCAGGTAAGCCTTTCCAGCAATCAGTAAAGAGGATATTAAATTGGGGTCATGGCAAGACCCAGCCACTCTGATTTCGCCCCACCGGCCATACTTGCAAAAGGGAGAAATGCACTTTTGTCCATTTTGACAGATATATTTTTTACCATTCTCTGGAATGCTGGAGTGTCCCTCCAGCTTGGAATCATGGAATTGCCAGAGCCCTGCTGAAAAAACCTTCTGCTGATCCTCTGCGGGTTTAGGATTACAGATCAATTTACCCTCTTGCATGGGATAGCAAGGCCCTGGAAAAGTATGTGAACAAACACCTGTCTTCAATTCTGGAGACTCATACTATTCTACATTCAACCAAAACCGGTTTTAGACCTTGAGGGAGTACTGAAACTGCTCTTCTGTCAGTCACAGAAGAATTGAGAGCAATTTCAGATTAAGACCGCTATGATTTTACTAAACTTTAGTGCACCCTCCGATACCGTTTGCCATCCCATTCTAACTGAGAGGCTGGATGAGGCTGGAATTTCTAGAGTCGCGCTTAAATGGCCTGCCGCCTTCCTTGAAAACAGAAGTTTGTAAGTATGTGAAGAGCCCCTACTCTCTGTGACCTACCCTTTAAAATGTGGGGTCCCACGAGGTTCTTCATTAAGCCCCACGTTATTTAATCTATATGTGATCCATCTGGCAGATATGGTATGAAATCGACGTCTGTCGCTGGTGTCATACGCAGATGACCCACAGATCATCATATCTCTTACTCCAAATTCAGGAAAAGTCTCTAACCAACTACATCCCTGTCTAAAACTAGTAACAGACTGGATGTTCGCCAGCAGCTTAAAACTAAATGGAGAAAAAACAGAAGTATTAGTTGTTGGCAATAACTGTTCCCGCTGGCTGTAATTGTGCTGGCCTGACCATCTTGGCCCTCCCCCACCCCCCAATTCCGAGATCAAAAGCCTAGTGTTCTGGAACGAGAACAAGCTTTCCATGGAGGTACAGGCCAAGAAACTTGCATTTGCCTGCTTTAGACTTTTAAGGATACTCGGACATTTGCTGAACTGGTTGCTGTGCTATTCTCTGAGAGTGGTAGTGCAGGGGCTGGCGATTTCTGATTGGACTATGGAAACAATCTATACCTGGGAAGTCAGTGGTAAAGAGCCTTTAAGTGGTTCATAATGCTGCTGCCCGGATTCTCTTAAAAATCCCAAAGTACCAGTCGGCTTCACTTGCCCTTGCAGCTCTGCACTGGCTACCAGTGCATAAAATAATCCGATTCAAGACCCTCTGTTTAGCCCATTGCACTATGCATATGAACGGTCCACAGCTTGACCAGCAATTGTCTAATCCGTACAATTGCAGGAGATCTTTGCTTTCCACGGACCAAAGGTTGATGCTGGTCCCTAGTATCAAGAAGGAGAGGAGTGCTCTTTTTGTTATTTAGCCCCCAAACTTCTGGAACTCCGTCCAAGTGGAGCTCAGAATGAACTAATCAGAACTTAGTTTTAGAAAACACTTGAAGACCTTTCTTTTTTAGTCTGTCTCCTGGATGTGCACTGATTCTTATGGCAGACATGTAGTTTCCAGCGCTGGGAGGCCCGTTGGGTAGCTATGTGCTTTATAAATTCTCCAGAATAGAATAGAATCTACTGCACTCCATTGTAATGTATTCCAATCTACTCTAATCCACTGCAATCTATTCCCATCAACTGAAATCCATTCCATGCCACTGTAATCCATGCCACTGTAATTTACTCCACTGAAATCTGCTGCAATCCACTCACTGTAATCCATTGTAACCCACTATAATCCATTGTAACCCACTGTAAACCATTGTTACCCACTCCACTGTTGTCCGTTGTAATCCACTCCACCGTAATTCACTGTAATTCAATACACTCCACTGTAATCCACTCCAATTCACAAATCAATCCACTGTAATCCACTCGCCAATAATACACTCCAATCCACTCTAATTCTCTCCAAACTACTGTAGGACACACTACTCAATTTATAGCTGTGCTGCACATAAACCACACTGATGCACAACAAGGCTAAAAGCACTTTGCCAAAGCCAATAGCTCTTTCATAGGCGAGACCTATTGGCTTTGCCAATGCTTGTTTCTACTTGTATTCATTTAATAAATCTTGCCTATGTTGTTGAGTGTGTGTTTTATTTAGGTTGTGCCAAAGGGTGAAAAGAAACATGAGTTGGTGGATTGATCAATGGATGCACATGTGCAAAATGAGTAGCAGAGTGCATGTATGATGACTCATTGAGTGTCTAAACCGATCAGTGAGACAAAAGGCACTTTCATTCATAAATCAGACCTATTGTCATTCCCAGTGCTTATACTCGATTTCCCTCCACATTTTATTTGTAAGTGCTTGTTGATGCCCTGTTGCAGACTATCAAAGCAGTCACTAACCTAGTGTGTGTGTGTGTGTATATGTGTATATATAATATATATGCTTGATCATCGAACGATGGTGACCTGATAAATGCGTGATGAACCAAGGCATGGTGACCTAATAAGAGCATGATGGACCAAGGCATGGCTACCTCATAGGATTTCAATGAACAAAGGTATGGTGACCTCATAGGATTTTAATGACCCAAGGTATGGTGACCTGATAACAGTTTGATTAAAGAAGGTATGCTGACCTAATAGGAGCACTACGAACAAAGGTATTGTGACCTGATAAGCACACGATGAACCAAAGTATGGTGACCTAATAACAGTACAATTAACAAAGGTATTGTGACCTAAGAAGAGCACCGTGCATGAAGATATGATGACCTGACATGAGCGCGATGACTGTATCGTGACCTGTTAAGAGAAGGATGAATGAAGGTATGGTGACCTGAAAAAAGCCATACAAACGAAGGTATAGTAACTTGAAAAGAGCACAATGAACGAAGGGATGGTGACATGAAAAGAGCACGATGAACAAAGCTATGGTAACACGATAAGAGCTAGGAGGAATTGATGCATAGTGACTTGATGAGAGGGCAATGAACGAAGGTGTGGCGACCTGATAAGAGCACAATGAAGAAAGACATGGTGAGCGGATAGGAGCAGGTCGGTGTGGCCTGTACCACTGAAGGTTTGGTATGCAAAGAGCATGTCATTGAAAAGGGCTTGTGTTTTTTTTCTTTATTAATTTATTCTTTTCACCGGATGGCAGTAAATATTAACCCTGGGCGTAGTTCGCGTAGTAGCACTACGCGAACTGCGTAGTGCGCTGTTCTTGATTATTGCACAGTGCAGGCTGCTTGGCCGCACTGTGCAATCATTGAAAACGGCATCTTGCACAGTGCGAGCTGTCGTTTTCTGCCGCTCGAAAGCAGGCTAGTAGTTTCTCATCAAGAAACCTGACCTCCCCGCGTTGAGAATCTCGCCGGGAGGTTTATTTTCCACGCTCGCGATCGGCAACTTGATCTTGCTGATCGCGAACGAGGAAAAAGTCTCGCCGGGATGTAATTTTGCTCGCTCGCGGTCGCCAACTTGACGTTGAGGACCGCGAGTGAGCAAAAAATGCCAACTACGCTATGCAATTTTGCACTGTGCTACGTGCAATTCACGTAGTGCGAAGTAGCACAAACTACGCAAACTTCGCAAGCGTAGCGTAGTTGTCCGCCCAGGGTTAGTAAATATCCCGGAGATAAATGTGTGCGCAAAATGGAAGATTGAGGGTTAGATGAACCACAACGTTTTGCACAACCTCTAATGGTTGAAATAGATAAGTCAGGCTTCCTAAATAGAGAGATTTTCTGTAATGACGGCAGAGGGGATAAATGCTTAAATAATGCTCTTGCGTGCAGTAAAGGGAGAGGAGTGGAAGAGCAGATGTCATCTACCCGACTTGAAGTGACATTGAGTAAGTCAATGTCAATGTGGACTCCTTAATTCTTTGCGGAGTCCACTAGGACGGGGGCGGTGACTAGTTCTGATGACCACCATCAGGAAGATCGGGTGCATCATTCTGCCGTCCGTGTCTGAATTACATTGACATTTGCAAGGATGGGTTTTCAAATTTCATATAAAAGCCTGTCAACTCCAAATTTCCATTGGCCCCGGCCCTGCCGTACCGTATACCAGTGAGCAGCACAGTCACGCCCTCCTCACCTGGGCTTTATACAGGGTGCTCTTGAAACAGCACTTTAAGTTAATCCCCTAACCCAAGTGGTGCTGACATTTATTGAACAGGGGTTGGAGGTTGGGAGGGGAAGAGGGGTTGGAGGTAGGGAGGGGAAAGCCCTGACACGTGGCAAAACATGCAGAATTCAATGTGCTAAATACCAATTCTGTAGGTTATACCTCATGTACAAGTTGAAAACTCAAAATAAGAGATGTTAACCTCACCTCATATGAATAGTTTTTATCAAGTGTAGTAAATACTGTGCCTTGTTCCTCCAAACTTCTAATGAGGGCCTGGGAGAGACACACCTGTAGATTTGGTACATTAGACACAATATCGAGGCAGTACTGGTTGCTGTGTGCAGTGATATCCATGGTCACGTGTTACATCTGTCCTCAGTGTTTGACACTCTAGTCTGTTCTCTCCTGTTACACGTTGTCATCAGTAGGTCGAGATCTGTGCATCACTACAACCTGATTTAGAGTTCAGTGGTAACAGAAAATCCAGTAACTTACTGTAAAGCGGTGAATTCCCCGCTTGAGAAATCTCCAGTGAGGGTTCCTGTGGTGGAATTATCACCAAAGTACTACCCTATTAAAGATGATCCGCAGAAGAGAAGTGATTACTGCTGTGGAATTACTTCTACCCTACTTTCTCATAGAAGATGGTTCATGGTGGAGAGGGTGTTCCTGCGGTGGAATTACTGCCACAGTACTATCCTAGGGAGGATAATCCACTGCGGAGAGGAGGTTCCTTTGGGGGAAATACTGTGGTAAATAATTAAATTACCGGGACTTAATTTGATACAGAAACATAATAAAATAGCTCAGTAAATAAGAGGCAGAATCCGTGGTATTAGAGGTTCTGAATGGGCTTTATTCCAGTGGTCGATTATAATCGGTTGCTCCAGGTTCCATCACCACGGAGGTTCAGGAAGTGAAGTACATACATTATTGATAGGTAACAATATATATATGAAAAGCATTTACATTAAGACAGATGCAGGAGGCGTAACAGCTGATAATACAGATAAGAATACACATACGTAATGGAAAGAGGCGTAATAGGACGTAACAGAGAAACGTCATTGGTTGTGATGTCACAAATGGGTGGATCTATGAGATAATTTCGCAGTATCAGCAGAAATACTGGGCAGAGATGCGCGCGCAGCAGCATGACGTGTGATTGACGTGCAACTAGGGGGTGAAGGGGACTTGACATTTAGCTCTACATGTGGCGACAGAAGTCTGGAGGGTCAAGTCAACCTAATCCCAAATCATATCTAACATCCTATGTTTAAAGAACTATGTTATCCAAAAGAGAGGTTTCTTCGAGTAGAATCTTATTCTATACTGACTATACTGACTGTTAGTGCGTGTACAAGCGTCTAAGTGTCTACACTAGATGCGAGGGCGGAATCTTCCATAGTAACAGGGCTATGAATTACTTGCATGAAGACAGAGAAGCCGAGCCTTTGCTCGGTAGCTGGCAGAATGTTTACTTAAGCTACTAGACAGGAATGCATTGGACAGGGATCGGAGCAGATAATTTCGAAGGTGAAATACAGTTCTTGGCAGGCAGCAAGCTGATGTCAGGCTTCGTGAGCCGCGCAGAGAATGAGACAAAGTTCATGGTCACAGATACAGGCTCGGACTGGAGCTTCAGAGGCAGAAGGCAAGAAGAGTTTGATGACAGAATCAGGGCCTACTTGCCTGGACTGTAAAATGGCATAAGTGAACCATATAAAGGCGGTGGCCTTTCGTACTTAGGAATGGAATATCCGGCCCATTCATGGCGGATCAACAGAGGACATGTTAACGGTGGACGCACATGTATTTGCGTCTTCATAACTGGAACTGGAGGGAACATACATGTACTTGTAACATGCACATAGAACCGTTGGGGTCCAAGATAGGGGACGTAACTGACCAGAAAAATCCATATTTCCACATTCCCTCCTTGTCCCCTACTTGCCCGTCAAGAGATATCAATCTTCATTAATCCATTGATCTGTTCATATAGCATCATTTGTTCTTCTTTCTTCTTCTGGGATCTTGAATGAAAATCTTGATGTGGAATGCACGATGTGGCACACAGACCACAAATCGCTGGTCCACATTGCAGGCATAAGCAGCAACTGAATAATATGAGAAGGCCAATACCTAGGAAGGATAGGACTCTCCATCCAAAGGTAGATAATACACTCCAAAACCAACCGGACCAAGTCCAGGTGCCTGGATTCTGGTGTATCTGGCTTACAATCTTATGAAGGCGGGTTATGGCCTTATATACAGATGGCGAATTTTCTGGTATGAATATGCAACAGCTTGATCCGATGACCCTACAAGCTCCGCCCCTATCAGCCAGGATGACGTCAAGGACAAGACGATTTTGAAGCACAACAATCCGCATAGCAGACTGTTTTTCTGTTAAATTGCCTAAGGCGGAAATAGTTTCGTTCACTACTGCTTCAAGGGTTCTAGTTAATCTACGTATCAGCTTACTATTAGTAACAGTACCTATATAGGGAAAGAGACCTTTATTGAAATCTGTGTATTTTTCCCATGCCGTTTCAGTGTAATCGACTATTGGGAGATCTCTCCTTACTCTATTATATACTAAATGAATATTTCTGTGATAATCAGGAGGAGCCACAGTACTATCTTCGGGAGGATGATCTGTGGGCAAAAAAGGGTTCCTGTGGTGGAATTACTGTCACAGTACTATGCCATAGAAGCTGGTCCAAGGCAGAGAGGGTGATCCTGCGGTGGAAATTCTGCTACAGTACTATCCTAGGGAGGGTGATCTGCGGGTGAGAGGGAGTTCCTGTGGTGGAATTGCTGACATAGTATACTATCCTAGGGAGGGTGATCTGCTGCAGAGATGGAGTTCCTGTGGTGGAAATACTGCCACAGTACTATCCTTGGGAAAATGATCTGTGGGTGAAAGAGGGTTCCTCCAGTGGAATTACTGCAATAGTAATATCCCATAGAAGATGGACCGCGGCAGAGAGGGTGTTCCTGACGTGGAATTACTGACAGAAAACTGATTATGGGAAGATGTCCACAGCAGAATCCTGGGGTGGAATTACCACCGCAGTCTTAGCCTAGGGAAGGTGGTCTGCAGCGTAGAGAATGTTCTTGCAGTGGAATTACTGACGGAAAACCTTTCTTGTGAGGATGATCCACAGTGGAGAATACATCCCACCCACCCAAGATTCCCATTTCCTCCATAAGTCTGGGAACTTTTTTGTCACACCCAATTTGTAATCGGGCTCCACATCTGTTGGCAGCAGACGTGATACTGGAACTGAAGCCTGTAACGTTAATGTAAAATCTCCTATGGTTCAAAAGAGATGCTTTACTGCTGCACATAAGTTCCAAAACCTTAAGTGTGTGTCGTGGCTTGGTGCAGTATCTGAGAGTCTCCAGCAGGTGGTGGACTTGTTGGACTTGTTGGATGCCGGGGGTCTCAAGCTTCATATTGCTGGGGTGAGGTAGTTAATGGTCCTCTGACTGAGCTCCAAGACGCATGGCTGAGACTGAGCACAGTCTCCCACTTTGGACATCCAAAGGCCTATGCGGGCAAGGGGCAGGGGCAGGACAGAGGGTGACTAGGATGCAGATCTGAGAATGAACTCCCAGGCACCTAAGACTGACTTGGGGTCTGATTGTAAGCTTCCATAATCTATGGGGTTTCATTTGGTTGAAGGATGTTTATCCAACTTGGAAGGAGCCTGTTGTGAGGTTCCTTTGATTTCATTGGATGTTTAGGTGTAATTTAGAAGCCAGAATTGATGAGGTTTAATCCGCTCCAATTGGTTATTATCCTGCCTTTCAACATGCCTCGGGCTGTTTCTTACTGAGGGCATTGGGGCCACGCCCACCCATTTTCAACCTCTCCTTGTCAGCAGTAAGCCTTACTTGTACGTGAGTGTGCCTCTGCACTATTTAATCGGAATCCAGCCGAGCCAGCATTACTGCCCATGCCTAGAGGAAGGCGGGATTGAGGTTTATTCAGCCCTGCATTGCACCGAAGAGGGCCCAACGCGAGTAGCGTGAAAACGCAGGACTTGTGACAGGCACTGGGCGTAGGACTCACCCGCCCGGTTCTCGCACTTTGAATTAAAGTCTTGTAATTTCTCTCCTCCGCGTCCCTTCACAAGCCTCTTTGGAAAGCTGTCAACTTAGGGCTTTGGGGCCGATTCCACTCACACTGGATTGTAAAGATCAGTCTTGTGAAGATTGGTGCCCATTCCAAAGCCGCAGTTAGAAGCCCTTGGGCACTGAGTGCGGAGCCCTGCTGCTGACACACCCGTGAAGTTAGGAGCTCAGTCCAGAGTCAGTGGGTGCCTGGCAGGTGAGGTGCACATACACACCCTGGAGTTACAGTGAGAAGCCTGTGAGTGGAGGGGCCAGGTCACACTTGTGCTATGAAAGCTCGGTTTGGCATAGAAAGGCCCTGAAGCGCAGCAGGAGGGGACACTGAGAAGTGGAGGCGAAGGCAGGGTGTGGGGGCATGCATCACATACCATCTGCAGTGTGTAAAACGCCCCCCCTGCATACATTGGAGGCATAGCTGGTATTCAGGACCTTCTGTGTTCAGCTTTCCTCACCCAGATCTCTTGAAATATCTTCACCTCACACTGGTTTCTTTTACCCCACAAGTCTGTAAACCTCATTTCAGCTGAAAACCCTGTTCCCCTATACTCCTGTTTTATTAACCAACTAAGCATTGTTTAAAAACCTATAATCTTTCTATTATTATTTCGCAGGTACATTATAGAGAAAATTGATTGTTTTGCCAAAAGGTTTTGAAAGTTCTATTGTGTGGAAACTAGTTCCCTACTCTCCCCCTCCTCCCCCCCCACCATTGTTTATGGTTTCCAAACCATGATAATTTTGGATTATTAGGAGTGCCTCATATGAGCTGTCTGTAAAACCTGCTGCATTTTGTCAAATAAATAAAAAAATTCTAATTGAAAATGCACTGTTGGGTCACATTTTTAAAAAACTTTTATTGGGTTAAAGACTCCCACCTCATGTCCTCTTAGTAGCGATTCTGCTTGTTCACTCCATTAAATTGTGGTACCCTCTTGACGCCTCACCAGTTTCGGGGATCACCGCTGGACCATGCCCCCACCTTCATCCGCTTGCCTGAGGCTCAGAGGACTTTTACGAGGGTCCGTCCAGTCTTAAAGCACAAGGATGTGAACTTCTTGAGGGTCCTCACAAGAAGCATCAGTAATGTGGTGCCTTCAGGTCTCTGCGGAGGGCTGGGGGGACCCAGGGGGACCTTCTCACCCGGTAATCTGTAAACATTGGGTTGGCTGCTGAGGTGCAGCCTCAGAAATGCAATCTTGAAAATATGATTCCATCGATCCTTTTATTGCTTATGTGTGTTACAAAGCTGACACGTGTTTCACTCAAACCTCCATCTGCTGGGAGCTTTCTCAAAACTTTGAAAAGTCTTCGCAATTAAATGTATTTACGTGGATGTTAGAACTGGGGATCTCTAGTTGGCAGAAGTAGGTACCTTTGACCAAATAGGGACCCTTGCTTCTAAGTCAGGGCATGGGGATTACACTACTGGATAACCCCTGTTCATCCCCTTGGTAGTTCGGCACGAGCAGACCGGCTTATCTCAGAGGCAGTGTGTTAAGCATTTGTGAACACGTACGGTAATACAGTGAAAACACTACAGATGGAAACCACACAGGTTTTATAAAAATAAGTATTCTTTATAATACAATACAATGGTATCTTTATTCGGCTGAATGCCAGCCATAAAAGAGAACATCTTAAAAACATTTCATGTGAAAAAGGTACAATATAATCATGGCAATGTCAATTAAAAGTAGCCCGAAGTCAATCTCTTGTAACAAGCTGATCACTGATAGTATAAAAATCAAAACATAGCAGCGTTTTAGTATGATCAAAACCGGGCACACGAGTTAACATCTATATACAAAAACCATTTAGGTATTACTACTAATCCCAATATAACAATTTCATCATGAAAGTATACACTACGATACTAATAAAATCAAGAATCCACCGGCCTTAATATACATACATCATCATATATGCACAATAACCAAATTAATAAAAATGTGCATAAGCGGCTAACGAATACCCTTGGTGCATCCTACCAGGAACCCTCTAGCCATTGGAAATAGTGGAGGGCTTGGTTCTCCTCATGCGTATCAACCAAGCACTTCCAAGGAATTTTGCTACTCCACACACCATGGCTGAAGAGGTCGTATCAGTACAAAGAACCCGCAGGGCCATTTTATGACATCTTAAGCCCATCCCCTTGCATAAAGGTTTTAACCCTAACCTCCTGGCCATCCTGTAGGCGGGGCAGGCAAAGAAGAAGTGCGCCACGGACTCAGTAGGGGCTGCACAACCCGGACAAGCCTTCACTGTACCTCCTTGGTTATTCCACCCGGAAGTGAAGTCATTTACTGGAAGAATCCCAAACCTAACTTTTAGGTAAAGCGATCTATCCAGGGTTTCTCTATAAAATCGAGGAGCGGTTCGAGTAACCTGGACCATTTAAACTCCAAGAACCGCTCTGTGAGAGTACCCCCTACACCTCTACGAATAGCCTCCTTCTCAACCCAGTCCCAGTACAGCTTCTTAATGACTAGCTTGGGAGGCGGTGTTTGGCTCTTCCATGCGTCACTCAAGCCCAGTTGCACAACCAACTGCCTCAAATTACTCAGCCATTTGATATTATTACCTGTGTTAAGCAGAATAAGTTCATCTAAAACAGCTGCGTAATTTTTAAGCTCCTCTGTCCTTCTCAGACTAACCCAAAAAAGTAATGGGCGGAGGCGCACTAAGTCTTTGAGGGGACGCCTACCCAAGTCAAGACGTAATGGAATTAATGGAGTAGAAGCAGGTAGAGCTACCAAGTTTCTCAGAAACTTATTTTCTGAAGTAGTTAGCTCCGATATGTTCTCGAACCCCCATAATTCGGAACCATATAGGGCGGATGGTAATACTTGGCCCTCCTAGATTGCGAGAGTTGGTGCCACAGGTTTACTCAATGACTCCCGCTCTTCTCTCAAGACCGTCCCTGAGACTCTTTTAAAATTTAGTGACATTTTGGCCAGATGGTGACTCCAGCTCATCTGGCTATTTACCCTGATACCCAAGTAATCAAAGGAATCTACCATCTCCAATAACTCGCCATTAAGCGAGAGATTATTCCTGAATCTCTTCGAGGGTGAAAGGGCCATAAGCTTTGTTTTAGAGGTGTTGATGGTAAGACCTCTGTCACTACAAAACACGCTAAAACGGTGCAGGAGCTTTTGGAGGCCTGCTGGGGATTTAGAGATCAAAATGGTATCATCCGCAAAGAGTAGGGTGGGGGGTTTTTCCCCTGCCAGGGAGGGCGCGTCTGCCGGTTCCTCTCTCAGATGATCCACCACACCATTCACAAAGAGAGAGAACAGGGTTGGTGCCATAACACATCCCTGGCGAACTCCCCACCTCACGGGCACCCTCTCAGTCAGTTGTCCCTGGGTGCCCCATCTGATCCTCGCGTAATTCCCCTCGTGAAGCCTCACGATAAAATCCAAGAGTAATCCTGGGAAGCCCATCTTCTCTAAAATATCCCAAAGCCTTGCACGAGGGACCAAGTCGAACGCCATCCTGAGATCTATGAAGGCCAGGTAGAGACTACCATTGTTGATGGTTACGGACTTCCAATAGATCGCAAAGAAACGGAAGACCTGGTCTATCGTGCCCACCTTTTGACGAAAGCCGGATTGGAAGTGAGAAAGAACGTGCTCCTCTTCCATCCAGGCACCCACCCGCTGGATAATGACCCTGCCAACCACTTTCTGGATCACGTCAATCAGACTGATCGGTCTGTAATTGGCAGGGTCATCTCTGGCACCCTTTTTGTACACGGTTATCACCTCTGCTCCCTTCCACGAATCGGACCCTGGGTGACCCTTGGAGATCAAGTTCATTATTAGGGCTATAAGTTTGGCCCAGGCTGCGGGTTCTTCCAGGAGGAGATCTCCCAGGTTTCCATCGGGGCCAGCAGCCTTCTTCGGGGTCAGATGTTGAATAGCCGATACTACCTCAGAAGCCAAAAATGGCTCTTCAAGCAACAGTAAGGGAGGGACCCTGCTGACTTAGTCGGGAAGAGAAGGGCACATTCCCTCCTGTCCGCCATACAGAGCAGAAAAATGTGAATACCATTGTTGACTAGTTATATGATTAACTAATGGTGGCTTGGTGTACTGCCTGGCCTTATTAATCAGATCCCAAAAAAGCGATGCGTTCTTCCTAATAGATGCACTTTTAAGGTCCTGCCAGTATTGTTCCTCCCACTCTTTTTTAGCCCGCACCATTTCCTTTGCATACTCCTTCCTGGCTACTCTGACTAGAAACTGATTCTTTCTGCGTAAGGCAACGGATAACTCCTTCCTTTTTGCCTTGCACTGGTCAGAGTACCATGGATTACTGGTTTTGGGCGATTTATTATTCACTTTTACCCTGGCTTAGAAAGTATTTACCAACTTCCTCGATAGCATTCTTGTACACCAGGGCAAAAAGGGGCTCCTGGGCACTACCTGTTCCCGAATCAAGTCCCGCCAACTCTACAGTCAGCTCTTCTATATGCGCCCTAATCCTTGCCAGGTTGTCAGACTGTAAATGGACCATGTCCCATTTCAACCTACGGTTACCATTATAAGGAATCACCTCATTTGTTAGCCTCAAGGGGGCACTCTTCAAATCTCCTTTTGGATTACCCCACCTTAGCTTCATACATAGGGGGTTATGATCACTATCCTGCGAAGGGACCACTTCCATATCTATTAGGTCACGCCACTAAGTGACATCCAATAAAATGTAATCAATTCTGGACGGGCCACTAAGCCTATTAAAAGTCATTTCTCCGTCCCGGTCAGAAGGTGACCTACCATTTAGGGCTCTTAGATTATATTCCACAGTGAGGGCATTAATCTGTATTGCCTTAGATGACCATTTTTTAATTGGGGCTAGTGACAAGGAAGGAATAGACCAGCTAGAGTCCTCATCTTCTGTACCCAAGGGCTCATCCCCATTAAGGGGTTCAAATGTAAAATTAAAATCCCCACCCACAAGGATTTTGGAGGAGTTGGCTAATGCCTGTTCTAAAGTCGTAAAAGTACATGGGGTTTTATCTCCCGGGGTCCCTCTAGAGTAGATATTAAATAAATCAATCCTGCTGCCCTTCTTTTGGCCTGCAAATGAAAGGTGTTGAATGTCCCTGCTTGCTAATTCATGGGTAGAGACATCCCAGTTCAATTCAATTTTTACCCATACGTGTAAACCACCTGCAGGTCTGCCCTTCCCGCAACTGTAAGCAGGCAAACAAAAGGTTGCATAGCCAGATTTGTGGATTGGGAGCAGGCTCCACGTTTCTTGGAACATACATACATCAAACTTTTAAATAAAGTTGTTCCATTCTGGAAGAGCCATCTTTTTTTGCAACCCGGCCACATTCCAAGATATCAAGTGAATAACCTCCTCACCTCTAATAGACTTAACAGGGATAACCCCCTTGTTACCACCCGACACACTTGGGGTAGGGTCGGTGTTAACTTCAAGTCGGTCTAATGAGTATAAAGGTTGACAACTAACACATCTACACCCCAAGGACAATAAGTGAATGGTAGTGGGGGTCTTACTAATAACAAGACTATTCGGAACAGATGAAACCCCATTCCCAATATCGGAACTGATGGCCTCTCCAAGAGCCTCAAGATCACTACCCACTTGTCTAGCCACTCCTAAACTACCCCGTGTACCCAACATGGACTGTGAACTTCAATCGCAATCATCCATACCGGTAAACACATCGAATCTATTCCCTGTCTCTAAGGGGGTAAGGGGTCTCATGTGGTCCATTCTCCGGTAGGTATTTCTATTATATCTAGGGGGAACGATGTTCCACCCTTGGGGGTAAAATAAAGAATGCCTAGTGGTGGGTACTATGGGTATCTTTGTATAAGTTGAAACCTGTTCGCTAGTGTAGGTTGGAGAGAACACCAGGGATCTAGGATAAAAGTATGTCAAGGCACGGGGGCTAATGCAGTTACCATTTCCCGAGGGCCAGTTCAGAATATAATCAACTGTACCTGGATCTCTAAAATTAATCACGACTATGTCACCCTCGATATCTTTGCATCTGCCTCCAAGCCAGGAGAGTCGCCTAACGTGCAGTATCTCGCCGTTGATGTTCTTATTGATCGGTCTATGTATACTTAACCAGTGCATAATTTTGTTTTTCAACTGGGTAAATCCTTCCCTCTTGTTATCTGCCAGTATGGGGACCCCCGTCAAAACAACCACCAAGGGCACAGCTTCTGGGGGTAGTTCTACCTGAGGCCCATGGTTCACTAGAACCCTATTGTAACCGGTAATACCCCACTCTTCCCGCATATTCCCTATGGGTGCCATTGAATTCCCCCCAAGTGATCACTGACAGGTATAGCAACCGATTTTGTTACATTCATAGGAGGCACTAGCCTATGTTGATTAAGTACTAACTGATTAGTAAGCTGTGATGTGGCTTTGCTGGATTGGGGGATGTCCTTGGGTGCGTTGATGGTAGGTAGTGTAGCAAGGGCGGAACGAGGGGCAGCCATATACGACTGGGCCTCGGCCGAGTTAACCTTACAGCTTAATACGGACTCGATGTTCGTCAGCCTTTGCTCCACCCTCTTCAAGCTCTCGATAATGGGCAAAATGAGAGATCTGATCAGGTCACCCAAATTGACTAATGAAGCAGTGGAGGGTACTACCAACTGCGACGGTTCAACAGAAATAGAGGGAGCCTCAGAACTGTTCACTGCTTTTACCAGGCCTACAGAAGGGGAAGAGGAAACCAATTTAGGCAGAGCTCCTAAAGCAACCGCTAACCCCGATTCAATTCTATCGGTAGACTTTGTGTGCTTCCCAAAATCAGAGTGGCTAGTCTTGGGTTTAACCCTGCCCACCCCCTCCTTACGTCTTATTTTACTTGGTGGTGGGCCATGAACCTTACCCCTTTCAGAATTCTTTGGCTTCTTCCTAGTCGTTTTACCACGGCTAGGGAACTGTGATTTAGGGTCAACAGATGTACTACTAGAACTATGGGGAGGGGTATCGCTAATATCCTGAATAATCGGGGCACAGATTGTGGAGGGACAGTCACGCGGCAAGGGTGAGACGCTTTCCTGCAAAAAAGGATCATCATTGCCACTATAACTACCTCCTTCACAGAAAAGGGCCTGGAGTATAATCTTTAGAAGCCCTGAATTTTAGATTTTCAACAGAGCGCCGACGCTCTGTTCTACGCTCGGCCAGTAGAGTTTCCCTCTCGTCAGCCGACTGGACCCGCTTAAAATAATTATCCAAAGAGCCATTTAACAAACCCCCTGGTTTTACCACACTGATTTTGTCAGGGCTCTGGGCCATGACAGCACTAATATCCTCAGGAATAGGAGATGTCAGGGCGGTAAGACAGATTAGTAACCAGGCCCAGCCCGGCCTCACTCGGCCTCTGAGGGCCTAAGAGGGCCCGCCCTTTGCCCGGGCTTCGCCCCGCTCGCGTCCCGCTGACGCGTAAATGGCCTTACAAATATATAAGTCAGGGGGAGGGAACGGGAAGAGGCACCAGCTGCAGGCAATGTTGGAAGAAGCGCAAGGCCCGCTGGTCCTCGCAGTCCCGCGAGCAAAGTAGAAAGTACAAATAGACACTCGTCCCTCTAGTTCCCTCCAGCAAGCTCCTCCAAAGTGATCCCAGTGTAAAAGGCAAAGTCTGCAAATGTCCAGCCTCTGAGCGGCTCCCGCGAAGCGGGGGCCGCGAGGCGTTAAGTACCGTGGGAGGGAGGGAGCGGGAAGAGGCACCAGCTGCAGGCAATGTTGGAAGAAGCGCAAGGCCCGCTGGTCCTCGCAGTCCCGCGAGCAAAGTAGAAAGTACAAATAGACACTCGTCCCTCTAGTTCCCTCCAGCAAGCTCCTCCAAAGTGATCCCAGTGTAAAAGGCAAAGTCTGCAAATGTCCAGCCTCCGAGCGGCACCCCGTCTTTATATAGACTTAACACAAGAACACAAACAACAAAAATCCACAATACTGTACTCCAAATAGACTTAAAGATGGTAGAAGTTACTTAATTCAAGTTGATGATAAATGCGACAAAGTTCTCACAAACGTACCTGGATGTGTAACGCAAAACCAACAAAAGGTTCGCAGGGATGGAGATGCGTTGGTTCCTTGCTTTGGGGGAGACGATGCGTTGCGCCTCAATGCTTGCGCAGAGTAGGGGATGCGTCTTGGTCCTTACTGGAGAGATGATTTGTTCATTCTCGTACTGCGTTCTGGTTACGATGCGACAAGATGGCGCCTCAATGCGATGCGATAATCCGGCGCCCTTGATGCGATGACGTGAAGACTATGCGTGCACGCCCGGCGGCCGTGCGGCGCACTCTTTAACTGTGGAGCTGCGACATGCTTAGCCGGTGATGTGTCGGGTAACAGCTTTGATGAAGGCACGCTTCTCTGGTGATGAGGCGGCGACCTCTGCGGCGGCAACACGCTTCTCCGGCGATGCGACGGCAACAGCTGCGACACGCTTCTCGTTGAGTCACGCTTCCAGCTCCCAGCAACGTGCAGGCTTCTGCAGACAGAATTCCCAGCAAGGGAATTCAGAGGGGAGCTGGTGGTGAAGTCTTTTGTCCCTGACACTTCAGCAGGAGGCAAGCACAAGTTCAAGCCCTTGTAGTAATATTCTGCAAGATGATGAAAGTTCTTTGAAAGTTCCTTCTCCTCTCCTTTGCACTGAGAACACCACTGTAGGCCAACACAGCACACTGGTAGGGGGGCAGTCCAAATCCTACAGCTTCCTTGGTTCTTCTCCTTAGCAGAGGTTCATCTTGTTGTTCCAGAAGTGATCTAAAATCTTGGGGTCTGGGTCCCCATATTTATACTACTAAATCCTTTGTCCTCTGAAGGCACAGTGGTCTGTACCTAGTCCAAACCAGTTCTGTGCAGTCCTGGAGCACTTTGTTTACAGGACTCCTTCTTTCCTTTGGCAGGGTGGGCCAGGGACATCAGATGCACCACAGGAGGTGGAGCCAGCATTGTAGAAGGCAGGCACAGCCCTATTCAGACCCAGGTGCGACTCCTTCCACCACTCTACATACAGATAGGTCTATTCAGCTCTGTGCTGACTCACCCTGCCTCCTGGAATCTCCCTGTCATTCACAAAGCCAGATACACAAGCTAGCAGAGGCAGGCTGGATGGTTCGGTAAGAAAATACCTACTTTCTAAAAGTGGTATTTTCAAACACAGAATGTTAAAACCAACTTCACTAAAAGATGTATTTTATCGTTCTGAGTTCAGGCATACTAAACTCATTTCTACCATGTTCCCTGGGTCAGTTAGGATTATAAGGTGTTAAAATCAAACTGCCCATTCTGGTCTATGGGGACTGGTAGCCCTGCAATAGTGAAAACCGAAAATGGCTGTAATTCACTATTAGAACATGCCACACACACCAGAGCATGTCCTACCATATACTTACAATGCACCCTGCCCTTGGGCCTACCTTAGGGGTGTCTGATATGAAGAAAAGGGAAGGTTTAGGGACTGGTAAGTGGGTGCACTTACCCAGTTAGCATGGCAGTACTAGGCTACACACAGGTTCTGCAATGGCAGGCCTGGGACACACTTTACAAGCTGCTTCTGTGGGTGGCACAACCAGTGCTGCAAGCCCACCAGCAGCATGTGATTTACAAACCCTGGGCACACATGGTGCACTATACTAGGGTCTGAGAAGTAAATCAAATAACCCAATCATGGAGTCACTAATCAATACATCAATTTAACATAGGGTGCACTTGCACTGTGGCACTGAATAGCATGGCACAGTGCCCAAAGCATCTAAACCAACAAAACATATCAAACAGAGGAGGCAATCAGAAAAAATGGAAAGGAAACTCACGCCAATGGTACCAGGTCAAACAGTGGATGACCAAAGTCTACTGGACTAGCTCTGCGGCTCACTCATTTGTGGCCCATGTGACGTACACCATCTCCCAGCTTATGCATCCTCTGTCCTTACTCCTTTATCTCTTGAGTGCTCCCCTTGGCCGACATCGTCTGCCTCCGAACTTGGCATCTTCAGACTCTTTTGGCGGTAGTGACTTTCTCTTGTTGTTTGGATGATTGCACCGTTTCCAAATCCCAGTAAAATTCCCATAAATGTTTTTGTTTTTTGTTTTCGCCTGTTATGATCTGGTATTTCTTTAGAAATAGTTGGTCTTATTGTTTTATGCAGGACTTGTATATTTGCCTCCGACATTACACTCAACGATTTTTATTTGGTAAAATGGTCTTTATTAAACGCTCCTATCTGTGAGGAGAAGCCAGTGCTTTTTCACCAGCTCTGTGTTATGAACTTTAAAATTAGTGGCGCATCTAGGTGGAGTTTCTGTTCATCACGTAAAAAGTATTTCATGAGCTCAGAATCACCGGCTCCGGCGGTGCAGGAGCCTGCAAACTGTCATAGGACAGTACAGTCTTCGAGGGCACAGGGAGAGCCTGCATGCTGTAGGGACAGCAAGGGTGCTACATGGAGAGCAGGAAGCTTGAAGATTCAGGGACGCATGGGTGTTGCTGGGAGAGCATGAGTGCTCCTGAAAAGCGTGGGGGCTGTGGGAGAACATGGAGATTCAAAGTAGAGGGAGAGCATGTGTGCTGCAGGAAGAGCATTGGTGCTGCAGGGAGAGCATGGGGTGCAGGGAAAGGTATTTTGCGGGCTCCATTTGAAAAGAGTGTGTGTGTTGTACCACTTGGAGTGTGCTTTGTGTTGATCTGGTGAGGTCCATGTAAGAAATTCCAGCATGCAAACACCCAGCCTTCTTGCCTCTGCACCCCCAAGGTCTGTTTATCTGGTGAGTGCTGGTGGTAGCCCACTGATTCCCTTTCCCTAGTGTAGGTTTCCCTTGCTCAGGTGAAGCAGATCGCCCATTTCCTTTTTTGTGCTCTTCTCCCTTGGAAGCTGTAGTGTCTGTGGCCTCCACTGTGGCATTTGGGTTCAGGAGTTCGAACAATCTGTCTGGCCTGAGGGACAGGATGATGGTCCAGGACTGGAAGAGCCTGCAAACTTGCAAATGTTGTAGTCCTTACGTTTGGTCTTGATCCGACTTTGACCGTGTAGATGATCATCCTGGCAACAAGAAGCCTGGTCCACCACTTCAGGGGCCTTTCCAGCACTTCAAGGGCCGGTCCACAACTGTTTAGATTCTTTCCATCCTGGGTCACCCTCCAATAACCAAGCCACACACTAAGCTTAGTATTGCACGTCTTTATTCTGCTGTGTGTAACTGCAAACTCAACATTCTAAAACCAGCTTTCATGGCATTGTGCTCTGACGCCTTTGACACAGCTGTACGGAGTCCATTAGAAGCCGAAAGGGTTCAGTTCAGAAATATCGCAAGAAACTACACACTGCAGTCCAGGGGCTGTTCTACCCCTGCAGTGCAGGAGCCGGAACACCCCTGAACTGCGGGAGCCGGACCACCCCTGCAGTGCAGGGTCCAGTCCACTACTTCAACCGTGGCTAGACTCTCTGCTGGGTTGCTTTCTTTCCTCTGGAGTGTCCCGGTCTCTCTGGGAGCTTGCAGAGTTGTGTTGCTGTGGGATCAGGAGAGCGGACTGTCATACCTGCTGAAGGGCTGACTGCTTTCCCAGGAAGACGGACCTGATCCCCAATGAGAGATGAAGGACCTGCATGAGGACAGCTCAACTGACTGAGCGTGCCCCTAACTACAGGTGCATCCAGCCCAGCTGCCCAGGAAGCAGCCTGGGCACACTGCTGAGAGCATGATCATCTGGTTTGAGGACCTGCTCCATCATCTTCAGACAAGCCGAATGGTGACCTTCCTTCTCCTGAACCTGTGCCTGTGGGGGACATGAATTCAGTCTTCAGCAAGCGGGGGGGATCATACCAACTAGGAGCAAGAATACAAATATTTCGTCTACTAGGTATTTTTAAACTCACTTGTCCACTCCACCACACTTCCTGCACCACACATAGTCTTCACAACAGTGCTCCTACGTAATTCCGCAAGTCGTAGCACGCCTCAGTCCGTAGAGGACTGAGATGGCCCCTATCATGAAGCATGTCACCGTGAGGAAACCCTGGTGAGTGAGGGGACTCAAAAAAGAAAGTTTTCTTTCCTGCTGATTTTCGAACTCCGATTGAGTGAAAAAAATCTCTCCTTCGGCTAGGTTCTTTTACCCGATACTTCGGGTTTTTCAGGTCTACTACTGTCATTGGAGGGTGGACCTAGCTTATACTCTACCTCCCCCCCTTTTGTTTTGATGTGTTAGGAAAGCTAACATTGTGTTACTGGGAAAACATATGGTTTGCAAGGCAGGCATGGGGGCTGAAGAGAAAAAATGGTAGATGCAGAGAGAGCATGGATATGGCGAAAATGCACACAGGCTTTGTGCAAAGGTTGGAGGCTGTGAGGTGAGCAATGAGGGTTGTATGAAAAGTATTCCTACACCCACATCCTCACACACCACCATACACACAATGGTTGAAACTTGCACCAATGTTTCATATACCTGTCCTGTGAATGCAGAAGCTTTCACAACTGCTGCCATGCCTGTGCTGTAATGGTTCTATGTATGTGAGGCAAGCTTACACCACTGGGGTTGTGTGTGTATACACGTGCACACCTGTGTTTTTCTGGCTCCATGTATTGAACGGAACATTGCACTCCTACTTCTGTCACCTGCCCTGTAGCTGTTATTTCTGTTAGTCTATTGCACTGTTTCTTCTACATCGGTGTTTAAGTAAAGCATGCTAAAAATATTTGCTAATTTTCCTTTGTGTGTGCTGGTCTTACGCCAGTGGTTCCCAAACATTTACGACCCGTGGCTCCCTTGACCATTGCCATTGCCCTTGGCTCCCCACTGTTCATGTTTTTTAGTAGGGTGGGGGGGCTGTAAGCCAGGCCTGTGGAGTACTTGCATTTTTCTCCCTAAAAACAATTGGAATGAAGCTGATGAATGTTTTATAATCATATACGCAGGGTGTTTTGTATTACTAAGGCGGCGCCTCTAATAAAATATTCCTAGTTACACTTCTTTGCCCATGCCTTTTTTAGAGTACCCTCTTAAAACGTTTTTATCCCACTTACAGTGCTAGATAGCACCCCTATGCATGTAGGCCCAATTGCCAAAGTGTTTATGCGCTTGAAGAATATTTGCATGCACTTCCATTTCTACCCATGTCATACGCGCCACCACACCTGTCTCAGCAGGGTGACTCACAATTTTTTAAACCACATACAGCTTTATTTTTGCTATCTCCTCCCTAAAATTGCCTCCAAATCAATGCAAGTAAAATAAATTCCTCAGATTGTTTTTTTTTTTGTTTTTTTTTAACGTGCCTTTTTCTTGCTTCAAATTTTGGCATTATGCCATATATGGCGTTTTACTTCCCTGTGTTCAAGGAGAGACCCAGCCTGTCTGGAAGTGTGTTTACTGAAAGAAATATGTACTGGAAGTACCTATGATTCAAGTACAAATGTCAATATTTAATAATACTTAGTGTATTTAATAGACAGGCAACTGTACTTTCCTGATAACTTGCATTGGTGGAAAATGCATTTGGAAAAAAATGAAACTATTAACAAGTGTAACAAAATAAATCGGGCATCTTCTGCCTACTTTGGGAGTGTTGGAATGTGGGGATCCAGTGAAATATGGAGGTCCTCTTCCCTCGAGATGCCATCAATTAAGCACTACGTTTACAGCTTTAGGCATGTCACTTGCAAATCGTTAACATCATATGTTTAAGTCTAATTAGTTTGACTGAAGCCAACAACCCCTTCAACGTTGAATGCATTAAAGTGCTTGGTGTGCGGCTCCCCTGGCTAGATTTGACGGCTCCCCAGGGAGCCATCGTGCACAGTTTGGGAACCACTGTCTTACGCACAAACACATACAGTTACAACAGACTGGAGCAGTGCAAGTTTCCATTGCGTACACACACTACACATTGGCAGTTGGGAAGTTTCGAGATGATCCGTCAAGTGGGGGCTGAGAAAAATGAGGGTGTTCCAAAATGCATTTTCCCCACGCAGTTTCCCATAGGAGCTTTCGACATAGTTACAGCCAAAACAGCTGAATGGAATTACACCACATTTGACAGAAAGCTGGATCTTTACCCAGAAAGCGTGATTTTTTTTGTGTATATCTGTTCAGTATTTTTTGCGAATTTAAGGTCAAAAAGTTATAGACGTCTAGCATAGTGGTACTACTTCAAGCTCAAAACACTTGCTGTGATTGGCTGGCCACAACATGAAAAGAAAGTTACGGCTGCCATTTTATGACTCTGGTACTCCATCCCCATGTCATAGAAAACAAATAAAAATAAGGAATAATGGTCCCCCCTGTGGGAAGGAACCCAGTGGGACACCCTTTGGTGTCAAATAAAAAAAAAAATATTGGTCTCTAATGTCAATATCTTCAAGGTCATCAAATTCACAAGTAGCTGTTAGTATCCTAAGGGCAGCTATGTGCTCTTCCAATGACTCTTAGCTGAATTGCTTCCTCCTAAAGAAACGATGTCTCTCTAACATTACACTTCTCACTTCTCTAAAATGTTTCTCAAGACGTGTTACTGCTTTCATGTTTTCATCCCATTGCACAAATTGGCCATGTGGTGCCTCAATCTCCGGATGGTTGTCAAAAATCGCTTGGCTGGTGTCCTCCAAAACCCCAAACATCAACCCCCCCCCTTTTTTTTTTTTTCTTTTCTGCCGAAAATGGTTTGTCATTCATAGCTACCAAATAGTTTTCAAAGGGTCGATGCCATTGCTTTAACTTAAATGGCAGTTTACCAATTTTCTGCAGCTATAATCCTGGTTGATTTAATGAATGCTCAGATGTCATGTCAAACTACAATTGCAAAGCTGCCAAGTACATTTAAAGTTAAACATGTGGCATGGAAGTGTGTAGTAAAGATAATCTTAATCTGCACAAAATGTACCCCCTTTTTTAATAAAAAGTTTTTGCACTCCGTGATATTTTTTAGATCGAATTCTTTAAAAATAATACCATAAAATGAAATTGAGAATCTCCGGAATACCTGTGCAGCGAAGTAGCAGAGTAGTTTTACAGCTTTAACATAGTAATCTCAAACATGCCCCTCAGCACCAAAAGCATACCAATTCAGGAGAAGAATTCCTGATCCACATGCAACCGCATATCCCTGCGTGTGAACTAAAGGTGGGTGGAATTGGTGAATTTTTCATTCCGTAGAATCACACTCCACAACTGGGCAGAGTGGGCATTCAGCGCTATTTGCATAGCGCAAGATGCACCTTCACGACCATCAATGGATGCGAGGGTGCATTTTGCACTATGAAAATAGCACAGCCAAATACCGCACAGTGCCCATAGGGCGCTGAGTGGCTGGTATGCAGTGGTTTCTAAAGTTTAGAGACCACTGCAGATCATACACTGCAGTAACGTAACGTTTAATACAAGGGCACCGACAAGTGTTATGCAGTGGTTTCTAGCGTTTAAAAACCACTGCATTTATCAGTCTGCGCCCTTATATACTCTGCAGTGATTAAAAGTTAATCACTTCAGAGTATTCAAGAGCGCGAGTGGTATGCAATGGTTAGTAAACTTTATAAATGGTTTCTAAACTTTAGAATCACTGCATAATTTAATTCCGTCGGCCGAGCGGCGGAATTTTAATTTATCAGTAATTCTGTTACAAGAGTAATGCGGAATTACCAAAATCTCTCAGATTCCACCGGTGGAATTGAAACTTCCACCCGGGCCTAATGTGATCGTGTCTTAGATTGTGTGTGCTCGGTCTGCGTCGTGAGGAGCAATTTGGTCCGCAGTAGTTCGATATTTGTTTATGCACTACTTTATTTAAAAAATAGAACCAAGGTACCTCAATCACAGCATGAGCAGCAGGAAACAACAGGGGTAAAAGAAAGTTAAAATAGCTGTGGTAAAGCGCTGTGAGTTTGTTTGGGAGGTAGGGAATGGATTGGAGAGGGAGCACCAACATTGCAGAATAGCTAAAATAGGGCTAAGTATGTGGACTATGGACACGTAGAAAGAACTTCCATGTGGAATATGGCCTCACTTTGAGAGTTGTTTATCCACTGCTTCATTTAACCCCTTCCCCACTCATGACGGAACCACTCCGTCATGAGCCACGGTTGCCGTGTGCTCATGACGGAGTGGTTCCGTCATGCTGCGGCCGTTGGCGGCCGCGCTGCCCACGCGGCGCTAATTCCCCGCCTGTGCGGGCGATTAGCGCAGTGGGAGAAGTCGTGACGGAACCACTCCGTCATGAGCACAGCTCAACCGCGGCTCATGACGGAGTGGTTCCGTCATGAGCACCGCGCCACCGCGCTGCCCCCAAACCCCCCCCAGCGCTGCGGCGGAATTCCCGCCGCAGCGAAAAGGTTAAACAAGATTTAAAGGCCTGTTTACAGAATGCCAGTGGGGGAGTGATCTGCATTCCTCTTTACTATAAACGCTCTCACTTTAAGGTCGGCCTAAAGCAAAGTAAACTCCAAGCTCCCTTGAAGATACTGCTTGATGTTTGACTGTTTCTGAATGCACAGCAAATGTAACAAGATAAGAACATTTATTTAATGGCCTGTTTATAGACCGCGAGTTGTTGGAAGAATACAGTAAACATGGTATAGGAAATGGAGGAACGAACTGAACCTAGAGAGCCTAAAGCAAATAAATCCATAAATAGAAAGCTAGAAAATGTGAGTTACAAAGCCATTTGTAAGCCATGGTCGGAATGCATTCCTAGGTCAACTTTCTGAAAGTCCCCCAGATGTCTTAAGCAAATGCAGACATCTGTGCTGTCTGGTAGACTGCAACCTAATAAGGATCGCTGAACAACACTGTGCAACACCCTTGGAGAGAGTGTTACGTGCAGTGGCGCAATTCATCACCGGAACTAAAAAAACACACTCCGCCATCTCCCCAGAAAGCACACTACAGGTGGCTTGTATAACCCACAAAGGTTTACCCACCTCTGCCTGTACTTGGCACAGAATGTGAAAGTGTCTAGTGGGATCAGATCGCTATATAATACTGAGTATTTCTCTTAGAATCCCATCATTTAAAAAGGAACCCATAATGGCACATTGGAAGCCGAATTTTGGATGTCTTTTCCCATAGTCTTACATACCACCCTGGCAACCTTCACGAAAAACGTGAAACTTTGAAATACACTTCTTTTCAGGCCCTTGTTAGATGTATTTTTAAGGGGCTTGTCTTCTTTTCTGGCTCCCTCTTTAATTTACTCCCCACAATTCTCTGGCTTTTTAGACCTTTCCCTCCCTTGATACCTAACCTCTCCTCCTCGCATGTATGTGATTGAAATTTTGCCTCCGGAGTTTACAACACCAGCTTCACGGGTTTTGGTTTTTCTAATGCTGGTTCAACACCTTCGACTTTTCACAGCTATTATCTTCCTGATATGTACCTCCTTTTTGTATGTATATAGCATCCTGGAATCCTTTCTACTTTATTTGGTTTATGCCCTGCAATAATTGTATTGTTTTAGCCTCACTTTGTTAGGTTTAAGGTATGGTTGTGTTCTGGTGTTTTGTTGTGTTTTTGTCATGTTTGGTTTTTATGTTTTTGTTACATATTTGTTGGGTTCAGTTTTGTTTTGCTCGGTTCTGTTATATGCTATGTTTTGTTATGCTTTATATTATGTTGTATGCTATGGTTTGTTATTCAAATTTGAAGAGCTAATAATCACCCTGATGTTTTTTGGCACTAAATAGTAGGCCTGGGTAAAACTTTAGTTACGCCAGAGTGAGTGGAGTAATTTCGGTAATTATGCATTACTGTTGTGATGCAAAATTACAGAAATTACCCCAGCTTTAGAAATGTGTGGCAAAAATCCTACTGCATGAGCACAGGAGCAACAAACTAAGAGAGTGAGCTGCTGCTGACTACAGCTGTTCGTGTCCTGTAGCATTTACCGATATTTTCATTGTGCAGAATGCACCCTTAGGCCCATTTTGAATGCGAGAATGCGAGAATGCATCATGCACTAAGAAAATAGCACTAAATGCTGGCCTACGGTTCCCACAAAATTACTCCTAATTACAAGTAATTTTGGAATCATTACACTTGAGATAATTACTCCAGTTACTCTCACCCCTTCTAAATAGGATCAACAGTTGAGGAAAAGGGATACAAATAAATGCTGTGCTTTTCTTGTGAAAGACTCCCAATTTATTCAGGCAACGCTTGCACTACAGTAAAAAACCTGAAAATGTGAACAATTAAAAGAAATCTGTACTTGATTTATGCCCTTAAAGCCTTTCCTGTTTGTGAATATCGCTATTGATTCCTTTGCCATACTTAATTGTTCTGCCTGCACAGTTTTCATTGTTGTTGTTGCCTCACTTCCTATTGTAGCTTTGCCGTGCTTGTTCTACATAAAAATGTGTAAGTAAACAAATACAAGAATAAACCTGTCTAGGTTCGGTCTGCCAACTTGCGCAGATTAAAACTTTATTTCACCCAATGCCTGGCACTGTGGGCGCATTCAAAATGGTGGCTAATATGCACGATGCATCCCTATCTCTCAACATGGCCATTTAATGTAACATTTCTCCCAAAACAAATTTAAAAAAAAGCAACACCAGGAGTGGAAATGTCAACAGACCCTTTAAACAAAATTAGAGGAATTAAAAAGATAAATAGTTTCATAATCCCAAAGCATTTTTCATGCAGTAGTGAGGTCGCAGGAAAAGTGACATCACAGTGCAGTTTTGGAATCTGGTGCATTCTTTGGGATGGAGTGTCAGCATGTATTAGTTTCTTTAGCTTCGGTTTAGTTAAGTGGTGTTCCTTGCTGAGGAGGACTCCCTTCAATTGCTACTGACCAACCAACTAACCAGGCTCCTCACTCCTGGATAAGGTAGTGGTGGGTTGACTTGTCTAGGTCCCTTTAGATTATATCTAGAAAGGATGCTCCTACCATTACTATCTTTGTCTTACATTTCAGGAAGGCGTGAAGGACTGCAATGCCAGTGACCTGCAATCACTGAAAGACTGACATGTTAGAGGTGATATGCTCATATCTTCTGGTTGACACACTGCTAGAGCAGGGCTGCTAAAAATTAGTTTTCCCGCTACTATACTCACGTTGATGGATCTTTGCCATTGTGTTAGAGACGATCAGGGCTCCATATTGCATTAAATTATCACAATTTCTATATCGTACAATAATGAAAGTTTGTTCCGAGTTAAAGGGTTTTATTGTTCAAATAATAGTAAGTCCTATTTATTAGGTAACAAATTAAAATTAATCACTCAAATCCTTAGAAGTCAATCAATAAGTAATCAATAAATCGCAATAAAACTTATTCTGTTTCATAACAGAAAGAAAAGCTATATTCTAAAAGTGAAAAGGTGTCCGACTCAATAACTGATAAAGAGTCCTTATATCGAGAGGTCTTAAAGCTTCAGCATTAAATCCATTCAATAATCTTTCAAGCAGAACTTCTCATAAAGAGATTGAAGAAACTGTTCTCTATAATTTTTAAATGACTATAAATTCCTGGTCATATGAGCGAGCTTTGAACAGAAATCCTGAATTTTCTAATCTGCCTGTCTTTGCGCCTTTCTGCGATCAAAGCAAGATTCCTCCCAGAATGTTTCAGATCCTGGCAACCCTCTTGTGAGTTGCATTGTCCTGGTTCTCCATATATTGCAATCCTGTTGCCTCAATATCAATAGGAGGAAGGCTTCAGGAGTTACTCTGGATGAATCCAGCTGTGAAGGAGCCCACTAGAGAAATGTCTGGAAATATGGAAGCAGTGGAGTAAGGAGTGAACCACTATTCCCACAGAGAACAAAATAGGCAGCTAGCGCCACATCAGCCAGTTGTCCCACTTCTAGCCATAGTCTGTATGAAAGACTCCTGGTTCTCAGTCACCTTGAGATTAAAACAGGGTATACAGCAGTATACTCTTCCCAGGTTTTCTAGCTATCTATGTAGGTCAACTCTGAAACTACGGAGACAGTTGTCCGCTTTGAACGTCTCTGCCATCCTGATATTCTTTTTTTTAAATATTCATGGTGGGTGCAGTGGCAATAACCTTTGAAAGCAGAAGTACCAGCGACTTGTGATCAGTAGCAGTGTATCTACATACGTATTACTCTGGAGGAGATGTCGTAAGATTAGTTGTAGTTAGGTCAGACTTTCCATAGGAAAGGCATTTTTTGTTTTCTTAATATTGACACTGTTCAAAGAAACTTTAAAAAAAAAAAAACACAAGTATTCACTTTGGATCCTTCATGGAAAGTTTTGTGCTGATCTATCGAGCGAGGACCAAGAGAAAGCGGTGGGGGTCCCAATATATTGATTTCCCGTTTTAATTCCTATAGGAAAGTTTGCTCTCAGATACAGAAAACGCATCTGAATGTAATTACAGAATATTTGGCAGAAAGTTAGAGCCTTTTTCAGAAAGTGTGCTTTTCATTATTTGGTGTAAATCCATTCAGTGGTTTTTGAGATCTTTGCATTTAAAGGGAGGGCATGAAGGGGTTAATCACCAGCAAAACTTTGCACTATCTGGACTGTTGGTGTCCAAGTATGTTCTGATTGGTCAAGTTATAGGGGATTGGTTAATCCTGAATGGCTGGCCACAATATATTGGGGCCTCCATTGCAGAACTCTGTGACATGGTCCTGAATGAATAAATTCATTAAAAAAACACACATAAGGGACCACATTCTGTACCACAGGGGCATGTGAGGTTGTCCCCCACCACCAATTGTGCCCTAGTTATGGCAGCCATATAAGGACTCAGGGACATGGTCCCCAATGAAATACATTGTACTGAAAGACTGTTTTTTGAGGGTCACAAAAAGGAACACATGAAGGATGATGACAACAGATTTCAGTCCTAATATAAATCGTATGTTAGTGGTACCATACTCATTTTAAGAGTTGTGTTGTTTGAAAGAGATTTTACCCTGTGACATGCTGATTCATCTGCTGGGTTTTTATAAACCGGTTTTGAGAGAAACTGTTTTCTCTCGTGATTAGCTTCTGGAGCACCTTCCATTAGCAAAACTGAGAACATATTTTCTATAAATTCACACAATCTTCCTTTGCAATATGTGAACAAAGTCTTGATATTCTGAGCAAAACATGTTCTTCAGATGTCAGCAGCATCCTGTGAGCGGATTCCTCTGTGCTCTACTGCAACTTCTCCTCCGTGTTCCATCGAACAACTAGGGTTTTAACATGCTCTATTTTTGATAAAAGTGTACCACACCTGAATGCCCTCTTAATGGAATAGAAGCTGTTAAACTAGAAGCATTTCCTACAGAGGAAGCTGCAGTAAATGAGAAACATGAGGGGTTTATTTTTGTTATGGAAATTAGTTAGGCTCTAGAAAGCTAACATATAGACACAGTTCTCAAATATTTTCCTCATCCATGTTTGTAAGACATTCTGACATGCAAGGTGAAAAATGTACACTAGCGGCAACCTCCCAAGTAATCTTCTGCAACTTCACCACAGAGGTCTAGAGAACTAACATATCATATTTTTTTCTTTTTTGTATTCAAGACAAAAGTGAGGTACTTCTGAACACTGTTTTATTGGAATTGGTGCTGTTGGATTTAAATCCTTTGCTGAGGAGCAGGCTGAAGTAATGAGCATTGGGATGTTAATGTAGGTGTGAAACAAATGGGCTAAAAATATACAGGGGATCGAGGCAAAACATATGTTTAAAGGGCTAAAAAATGGTTAAAGAGGGCGACCACCATCTTTATTTCAGTTTGAAAACCTGCCTCATTTAATATGCAACAAGGGATGAATTGCTATTTCATCAAATGCACATTTCTGGCATGTGCATTTATTCTGTAAATATGTAATGAACGTCATGATCTTATGAGAAGCCAGATAATGCAAAGACAACATTCAGTAATTATTTAGTGATAGTTTAGTAATTATTCCAGGAATGTCATACATGTTATGATTGTTTCTCTTCGTAATTCTATTATTTTATCTATTTTAATCACTTTGTTTTAGTCTTCTTTATTTTAGTCTTATACACGCACAGGACAGCTTCCATTTTAGCTGCAGTTTTCATTTTAGTCAGTCTGTCCAGTTTATTTACCTTTGTCCTAGATAAAGCATGTCATTATCTTTCACAGAACTCAGCTTTGCAAACACCTACAGTGACAAGTTTGATGCAAGCTGGGGGCTTTGTCTGACACCGCAAGATGGTGGGCGTCTGATACCGCTCTTGCAGGGCACACCAGGATCCAACATTATTCGGGCCGCAGAGAGGCATTCCAGAATCTCCAATCCCATGCAGTTGGCGGCGCAGATCGGTGGCCATCTGGGAAGGGTGGTTGTTGTACACTGGAGAGGAGAGAGACATGGGTGATATGGCCTTTAGCCCCTTAGCCTAGTGCCTCACGACTCGTGAAGGAGGCGGACAGAGCGACGGTGGCCACTCAAGGACCACTCGGGACAGATCCCACCCACCACCCCCAGTGCCGACTGCCCTACTAGATGCCACTGCATAGGGAAACCAGCAGGGGCATGCTTAATGGAGCATTGACCTACCGCAGTAGATGTGACCGCAGCCCATGAGGCGGCTGCCCGACAGAGGAGTGAGTGTCTTGTCGCCCTCTCCAACTTAGGGTGAGTCCCTGAAATTTAGTGTTGGGGGAAGACTGCTGTACCCTCCTCCCCCCATAGGACAGGTGGACATAGAGTGTATGGGACTGTGTCCCCCCCTACTTTCCCCCATCATAAGTACCACCTATGCTGCCTGGGGGTGAGGGAGTGGCTGTTAACTCCTTCAAAGAAACCTCTGGATTGGGGGTAAATTTGACTAAGACCTGCCTATTTCCGCTACATCCTGATTGCCTGCCACACACAATAGCGGTTGACACTCACAATATTAAGTGGGAACCTTGCACCTTTCAATATCTAGGCATCAACATTTACCATTTGACTTGGGACATGATAGATGGGAAGTTCACTAGGGCGATCTCTTCAAACTCAGGCCACCTTCTGGTGTCCGTCCGTCCCCACACATACACACACACAGTGCAGGGTCACGTCTCCCTCACCAACATGGCGACGTTGCCAAGCCTCTTCCACCACTTCACCAACCTGCTAGTAATTATCCCCCGTAGCACATTCCATTCACTGAACACAATGTTAGGCAACCTTAAATGGAATAAAGGGAGATGTAGAGTATCCCTGTCCAAACTACAGCTTCCAACGGAGACTGGAGGGGTGTGAGTCCTAGAATTTGAACACTATTACCTGGCAGCACCGCTCCAATGGCCAGCCCACTGGCTGGCCAGTAATAACCTGACAGAGGTGCGAGTGGAGCGTGGAGGATGGAGCCTAGTCCGAGGACTGTCCCTCCCGGAGTCAACACTACCCACTACAGTGAATAATCCACACCATAGAGCGCTGCAAGCCTCCTCCCATCGCCTCGCCATATGGGCTGGGGTTCCCCTGCACTCCATGTGCTCCTTCAGACCAACTGTTGGTCACAAAGGTGCAGAACTTTGGGAATCCCTGGGAGAGGGGACCTGGACGACTTATTTAATGATGTAGTACTCATCCCATTAGACCTACTTACAGAGCAGACGGGACTCGTGGTGGCTCAGTTTCTAGTACATAGATTCCCAATCGCACTACTGGAACAGCTGTGGGCTGTAAGTGCCTCAAATCCTGCCCCTCACCCCCTGATACAGGCATTATACACAGTGGGTGCAGGGTGGAGACTCATCTCCTGGCTTGACTGACCAATCTTGCATAAAACTAGACCCTCAGACTCTCCTCCGACAAACATGAGAACACAATATTGGCTGTCCACTATATCCTACAAAATACTTGTACATAAGGTCTCCTGCAGTGCATGTTTCCAATACATACAACATAATATATTGCACAGAACATATCGAACACTATATCCTGCCGCATTGGTCGAATGCCCCCGATGCCCTGCTCCTGCGGCAGACAACACACACGTTCTGGGCCTGCCAGATTGCCCGCCCATGCTGGTCATGGGTCTGCTGGGTCATTGCAAGTGCTTCAGAGCTGGTGGTGTTTCTAACCACTTTATTGACCTGACCCTGCATTGGAAAGCCCCCGTACTGCTGAGTATTTCAAGGTGGCCGAGTATGCTTATTTCATGGGCTAAGGCAGAGTGTGCCGCACTTCGCAGGTAAGGATGGAGAAAGTGCCCAATTGCGGCTGCATAGGAGGACCTGCTCTTTACAATTCAAGGGGGCTCTGATGACGAAGTCAGATCTACATGGACAATACTGCACACACTGCCCTGACCCCTCTTTCTTTCCCTTCGAACATCAGCTTTGTCCCGCCCATCACTGCCCAGCTGTGATATGCCAGCAGGCCTCCCCTGCTTTGCCCGTATGCCTGCATACCTAGAGTAGGTCTGCATTACACCCCCCCAGTCGACATGCAGACTTTACCGCAACATACATGATTAATCTTCGACTACTGTATGGGACTAGACTTGCAGTTCTGTTCTTGTCTTATGGTTACATAGTTATAATACGTTACGGCCGCATGCTACCACCAAGTTATGATTCATGTTCGTTGTTATACAAGCCATGTATCATGTATACAGTGCTGTAATTGCTGCATAAAACTCAAAGATGGCTTGAAAAACAAGTCTGATATAAGTTTCCTATTGTCGCTGTTTCAGGAACAAAGACTGAACGCTTAAAATTAAACATTAGCTCAAGACTATGCGAATGAGGAGGGGCTGTTTATAGAATTGACATAATTTTGTATGCCTGATCATTGGCCTTCCTGTCTCTGCCCTAGATACTGCATGTCATTGACATTCTATGATACTGTGAAGGTGTCAAAACCTGCAGGCGAAGACCTAGATAGTAACACTTTGTTATGTATTTTTTAAGGTCCGATAACAATAACATAAACAATGTAGTCTGAATTGACATTTGTTTATACTAAATGCATATTCAGTCTAACATACTGATGTATATAGATTATGTCAAATTCGTCAGGTGATATAAGATCAGTGGCTGATACTTTAAAAGCTTCTTGAAGTGGCTGTTGAGGTGGACAGAAACTTCCTCTTGGTTGCAGATTGCAAATCCTGATGAGCACAGCACCAGATTCCATCTTGACTGAAGAAGCCTCCAGCAAAACTCTGAGGATCTGTAAAACATTTTGCCTTCACTAACTGGACCCAGGATTGTTTTCTCTCACAGACATAATTTCCTTGCCTATATGCTCAAAATAGCAGGCAAGCTATTCCAAACGGACAACAAATCATGGTGTCCAGGTATGGGCACCACCTCTGAAACTCTGACTTATCATTATTTCATCTGCTAGAACTAGAATTGCGCTTAGAGATGGCACAGTGATGGTGTTAATAGTAATGGTATCATTTTCCCTGTTTTCGCGGTTACTGAAAAGCTTGGCTGCTTTTAATTCCCATCTTCTGTGATGTTAACAATATTGTGTGCAGTAAATCGCAGAGTTTTAAAATAACTCTTATAAAATATGTTGAAATGCATATTACGTTTCTAGTGATCTTCAGTGTGTGGATCACTAATGGACAATTGTTTGGATTAGTAACCCTTAAGCACTGACTCCACTTAAGCTATGTAATGGGTGTGGTCCAGCACAGCAGGGCTACAATAACCTTTCACATTCATTTTTGGTGCATTGATCGAAGTTCCTTCATGTCACCCATGTGTGTGAAAACTAACCTTGTAGAGCTGAGCCAATGGCTTAGTTTACACAACAGCACAGCATCCCCTTCCCACATCTCCTTACCTACCCTCACCCCACCGATCTTCTTAGTCGCTTAATAGCTCCATAAGTTCTAAAATAGAAAAAAAGTGTGGTAGCCAAACTTTGCGTACATCGATGATTGGGTGTCCTCAGAGGGTTGGGTGCAGGCTCAGTGGACAACTTTGCTATGCATGGCTAGAGCAGCAGGGTTGGGCACCTTCTGGGGGTTGGATGCACCAGGCCAGGTGAGTTTGGTGCGAGTAGAGGGCTAGGCACAGAGCAAGGCCAGCCCTACAGCTGAATAGGTTGTTGTAACTGGTATTGGTATGTCCACTGTTTTGAAAATTTTAGTTTCTATTTTTGTATGTGTGTATCAAAGGTTATATTAGGGTGAGAGGAGGTCTGCCACTCTATCACAAGGATGATGTCATCAGTGATGTCATTTGAGATGTCAATGTAAATGTATTTGTACTTATCTAGCGCACTTCTACCCAGGGGTCTCGTAGCGCTGTATTCATACCGCTGTGGAACCCTTCCTGGTTTTCCTGTGAGATGTCCACTCCTGGGCACCTCCAAGGTGAAGCCAGGCATCCTAGCGCTGTGGGGGCCATTGTGGAGATTAAGCAAGCTATTGCCCAGAGTTGCACAGTGGGACCCATGATTAGAATAGGCACCGAGGCGAGAATTATCAGGTCCGGGGAAATTGAATCCAAGAGCTGCCGAGGCGGGAATTGAACCCTGGTCCCGGGCCAGACCTCTGCATCAGGGTCTGCCGCTCTAACCATTGAGCCACACTTCTCCACATATCAATGATGTCATGAGTAATGTCACTGACCATGTCATGAGTGATGTAATATGTGACGTCATCAGCAGTGCATTGCGGGCACGCAAGTTATAGTTAGCTGAACTAACTATAACAGGGGAATTTCAATGGTTTTGTACGAGTGAAATGTCCAGCGAACTATAACGCCCCTGAAACCTATGGTTTTTTTCAGTGAATTTCTAAGGTTTTTTAAATGCTAATTCCTAACTATAACGTGCCTGAAACCTAGGGTTTTTTCAGAGAATTTCAAAGGTTTTTTAACTATGCCTACAGAGATAGGACATGTGAAGAAAATACGCACAGAAAAAAAAAGACATGCCGAAAGAAGCAACAGAAGTCCTCAAAGACGAAGAAAAGTGCAGGAAGAAGGAAAACGTGCAGAAAGAACAAACAGAAAGAAGCCTTGTTGCAAAATCATCCTGTACCCTCAACTTTTTCAGACAGATACTGGTGGTAACCGAGTCTGACTAACCAGTCCTAGAGCCAGTGCTATGCTAAAAGACACTTAGAATACAGTGAAAACACCTACATACACTAGGGAACACTATGCGTTGGGGTCCCCCTTTGATTAGCATGACCTCCTCAGTAAGCCCCTAGTATATAATAGGGCAGGGGGATTAAAACTACCTCTTAAAATGAGCCACAGGGCGTGTTTGCACACGTCACCTCAGGCCCCGTCCCCTCCATTCACCACTGTGTAAACACGCCCTGTGGCCGTTCTAGGTTGAGAGATTAAGTCCCCTTGAATCCTAAGCTCCCTGGCGCATACTGGAGATACCTGTTGGGCTAGTTGGCCCTCAGGGACCCTCAGTATTGAAAGAGAATTAATTCCCCAACTTACAACTCGCCAAGGGGCGCGTTTGCACAATGGTGAAGGAAGGGGGCGTGGCCTGAGGTGAATTGTCTGCAAACACGCCCTGTGGTGCGTTTTAAGTTGGAGAATTAATTCCTTCTCAGTTGCCCCCCAGGGACCCTCAGGATTGAAGAGGAATTAATTCCTAAACTTGAAACGCGCCACAGGGTGTATTTGCACACATGTCCCCTCAGGCCCCGCCCCCCCCCCTTCACCACTGTGCAAACGCGCCCCGTGGCGCGTTTTAAGTTGGGGGATTAACTCCCGTTGAATCCTGAGGGTCCCTGGGGTGCAACTAGCCCACCAGCTATCTTAATTAAGCGCCACAGAGCTGCGTTGCAGAGAGGTGTAAAAAGGGGCGTGGCCTCAGAACACCTCTTTGCAACGCAGCCCCCTGGCACATACTGGAGGTTCCTGGTGGGCTAGTTGGCCCCCAGGGACACCCAGTATTCAAGGGGAATTCGTTCCCCATCTGCAAACGCGCCAAGGGGTGCTTTTGCAGGGTGCTGCAAGGAGGGTGCGTGGCCTCCGCCACGATGCTGGTCTTTTTTATTTTATTTATTTTTTAAGAAGGGGGGCTGTGTGGCCCCCCTTCTTTTTCTAATTTATTGGCCCTGGGGACCCCATCCCCCAGGGCCTGCCCCCTATTTTTTTAAATTTCGAAGGGGGCCGCGTGGCCCCCCTCCTGAGGCCTTAATCGGCCCCGGTGGATCCCATCCCCCGGGGCATGGCCTTTTCTTTTTTTTTTCAAGTCTTTTGGAGGGGGGCTGCATTGCCCCCATCCTCAGGCCACTTGTAGCCCCGGGGACCCCATCCCCTGGGGCTGGCCCTCTCTGTTGGGGACCATGGGGGGGTCCCCAATCCCCCCACGGTCCCGCCGGATTCCCGTGTCCCTCAGGAGCCGGTATTGCTTTTCCACATGGGGAGCTGCTAAGATGCAGCTCCCCGTGTGGAAAAGCTATCGCCTTTGGTTTTTGGAAGAGAGCAGGTTTCCTGCTCTCTCTTCCAAAAACCAAAGCAGTTTGCTATGGCAGGGCGGGAGCCGTGAGGCTCCCGCCCTGCCATAGCAAACTACAGTGTCCCGGGGGTGGGCACCCCGGGACACTGCAGCAGCCGGCCCTGGGGGGTGGCGGTCCCCAGGGCCATCAAGGGCTCCAGGAGGGGGGCCCCCCTCCCAACATTTTTAAAGCCCTAGGGGTGGTGGTCCCCGGGGCTTGGGGGTCCTTAACGGACCCCCAAATTTAAAGACTTAGTGCCCCGGGGAGGTGGCGTTCCTCGGGGCCAGTGGGGGGGCTCGACCCCCCCCATACATGTTTTTTTTAAAACACAAGCCCTGGGGGGTGGTGGTCCCCAGGGCTGCGAGGGGGCCGTGAGCCCCTTGCATATATTGTCACAAAGCCCTGGGGGGGTGGCGGTCCCCGGGGCTTGGGGGGGCCTTTGAGCCCCCCCACCCATGTATTTTGAAGCCTCTGGGGGTGGCGGTCCCCGGGGCTGGGTACATCATTTTCAAAAAGCCCCGGTGGTGGCGGTCCCTGGGGCTGGGGGGGCCTCTTTGGGCGCCCCATCCCAATACTGATATTGCCCCCGGGATTTGGCCCACCCGGGGGCTGAATATTAACAAGCCCGCGCTTTGTTTTTTTTTTCTCGGCTGGATCCGCGCACCCTGTGCGTATTTAGCCTTCTTTTTTTTGGGACCCCCTAAGCAGGCCTATGGAGGGAGGGGTGGACAGCCTATAAAGTTAATTATAGAAAGGTGGTAATCCGGTGTGTTCTAGCAATTAGAAACTGTTACAAAAATGCAGTAGCTGGAATGTAGTTTACCACAAGGAAGAAACTTCAATCAATGAAATTACACGAAAAAGGCGATCTATTGGAAGATCTACAACAAAGGAAAACAAGTCTTTAACATGTAATGCAAGTTTAGAATTACCAAAATGCTTGAGTTGAACATTTGGTGTGAGGCCTTACCGAAAGGTCAGGAGGTAGCGGGGATCCAATATTGGTCTCCAAAGTATGAATTCAATTAAATAGGTTCTGTCGCAGTACATCAATTGTGCGAATTCTAAAATTACAGGGAATATGCATCAGTATCCCATGTAAAAACTAGTAAATTCAAGTTTAGGTAATCAAAGTCAAAGAAAAACGTACCTTCCTAATTGGAAAAACCACTCGAATACACAGAAGATCTCCACCAGCAGGTTGGAGTCCAAAACATAAATAAGGAGGTTATTGAGGTCATACGATCCTGTGTAAAATGTTCTCTGAAACAATTTAAAAGGTTTGGGGAAAGGGTAAGGAGAGACTACCTTAATCGTGGGCAATAGTACAAAAACACATGGCATCCACCAGCCGGTTGAAGTCCTATGTTATAACCTTCACTTTGTAAGTACAGCCAACAATCCAGGTCGAGTACTGTGGGGTAAAGAAACCCATTAGGAAAGGCTATGATCAATAGATAGTCTCTAAAGACCAACGTGAATGTCCGTCTTGCTCTCACCTTCAGAGCAATGTGGATCCATTTGTTCTTCGTCCGAGGATTTAATCAAGTGAGGCCGCGGTGAAAGCTGAAAGCTTTTCATTGCTGGCCGATGTCATAGTCAGCTGGAGCTCTATGCGTGCACGCTAAGGTGCAGCAACTCAGTAGAGCTGTCAAGAGAAAGCGATCTTTATCAGTTTCTCAGGCCTGACGGGGTCTTTTAGCAAACAAAATGGGGCTCGTTTTCATGTAAATGTCTTTAAACTAATAATTCCAAGCAGGTTCAAATAATGTTTGTTAGCTCGTGATTTGTAAAACCGATACAACATTTAGCCATTTAGTGACACATACTGTATAGCTAGATAAAGAAAGTCACATGTTTGAAAATAATTATAATATTGATGGCTTAGTATGCATATGGTTTTCATCATAGTGACCAGTATATACGATCTGTCTAATCCCTTCCTTGACTACATCGCCATCTAGAAGCGATACATTGATGACGTGCTCATGGTGTGGACAGGCACGGAACGGGACCTTATTGACTTTAAAGCATGGCTAAACTGACATTGGCAGGCATCTAATTCACAATGGCATACAGCAATGAGACCATCAGTTTTCTAGATCTCACACTACAAGCTGAAGAAGATAAAATCCTGACAACCCTGTACAGAAAACCAACAGAGCGTAATACCATCTTAAAATATGATTCCTACCATCCGAAAAACCTCAGGGATAACCTGCCCTATGGACAATTTTTAAGGCTACGACGAAATTGCTCAAGAAGGGCTGATTTTTTTTCAAAGAAACAGACATTTTCATTGCAAGACTAAGAGATGGAGGCTACCCAAAAGGTGTACTCAACCGTGCCAGAAAGTGGGCTTGGTACCACCCACAGGAGACTCTCCTCGAAATACAACCCAGAGTACAGATAATGGACAAATTGGTTTGTGTAACCACTTTTAATACAAGGAGTCATGAGATCAAAAAGGTGATCAAGAAATACTGGAACTTAGTAGGCACGGAAATTAACATCAAGGAAGAACCTCTCTTTGCCTTTAAGCGAGCCAGAAATGTCAAAGACTATGTAGTAAGCTTATATTTAGAAACCGCTAGGCCACCCGACATCAGACAACAACTGAACCTGCCACCACTGATGGGCCACTTTAAATGCAGCAAATGCAAAGCCTGCAAGTTTTCCATGATAGGCTCATCTTTCAGTCACCACGGCCAAACATACTCCCTGACACAACACAGTAATTGCAACAGCTGTAACGTAATTTACGCCATAAGATGCCCTTGTGGGAAAATGTATGCAGGCCAAACCACACAAAAAGTGAAAACTCGGATCCTGCAACATTGCAGCAGGATACGCTGTAAGGTACAGGGGGCTCCCTTAGTGGATCACTATTCCATCAGTGGCCACACAGCAGATGACCTAGAATGGTGGGTTCTAGAGAAGATTATCTTACATCCCCGGGTTGGCAGTATACTTTCTGCCCTGAGCCTTAAAGAATGTAGGTGGATACACACTTTAGACTCAGTAAACCCGGGGGTTGAAGGAGCAAGAGGAGACATATGGACAGATTGCTAGGCTCTAATCCATTTACTGTCTTTGCTTCTGTTAGCTGTATACACATCAGATGCTGTACCAAATTGATCTGTGCACTTAGATGTCCGGAGTGCCAGTTACGAAAGTCCCGCATTAAGTACATGTTGAGCTTAGGATTGATTCCTGTGGTTAACTCGTATGCTGTACTATTAATGTAGTGTTCAATTTTATATTAATAGAAGGTTCCATCTTCACTTATAACAACTGAATATGTTGCTCATATCTCTTTAAATTAAGCAAATCCATCATGCACAGTATGAACAGTATATACTTGTCACTATGATGAAAACCATATGCATACTAAGCCATCAATATGCTTCATTTGTGCTTCCCCCAGAATTCACTGCTGAACCCTTATAATTATTTTCAAACATTTGACGGTTTTTTATCTATACAGTACATGTCACCAAATTCCTAAATGTAGTATCAGTTTTACAAATCAGGGTCTTACAAACCTTAATTGAACCTGGTTGGAATTATTAGTTTAAAGACATTTACATGAAAACGAGCCCTGTTTTGTTGGTTAAAAGACCCCATCAGGCCTGAGCAAATGATAACGATCGCTTTCTCTTGACAGCTCTACTGAGCTGCTGCACCTTAGCGTGCATGCATAGAGCTCCAGCTGACCATGGCATCAGCCAGCAGTGAAAAGCTTTCAGCTTTCACTGCGGCCTCACTTGATTAAATCCTTGGATAAAGAACAGACGGATACATGTTGCTCTGAAGGTGAGAGCAAGGCTGACACTCACGTTGGTCTCTAGAGACTATCTATTGATCATAGCCTTTCCTAATGGGTTTCTTTACCCCACAGTACTCAACCTTGATTGTTGGCTGTACTTACAAAGTGAAGGTTTTAACACGGGACTCCAACTGGCTGGTGGATGTCAAGTGTTTCTGTGGCATTGCCCACGATTAAGGTAGGCTCTCCTTTCCCTCTACCCAAACCTTTTAAATTGTTTCAGAGAACATTTTACACTGGATCATATGACTTCAATACCCTCCTTATTTATGTTTAGACTCCAACCTGCTGGTGGAGATCTTCTGTGTATTCTAATGGTTTTTCCAATCAGGAAGGTACGTTTTTCTTTGACTTAGATTACCTAAACTTGAATTTACTAGTATTTACGTGGATACTGATGCACACTCCCTGTAATTTTAGAATTCGCACAATTGATGTACTGCGACAGAACCTACTTAATTGAATTCATACTTTGGAAAACAATATTGGATCCCCGCTACCTCCTGACCTTTCGGCAAGGCCTCACACCAAATGTTTAACTCAAGCATTTTGGTCATTCTAAATTCACATTACATGTTAACAAAGACGTGTTTTCCTTTGTTGTAGATCTTCCAATAGATTGCCTTTTTTGTGTAATTTAATTGATTGAAGTTTCTTCCTTGTGGTAAGCTACATTCCAGCTACTTCATTTTTGTAACAGTTTCTAATTGCTAGAACACACCTGATTACCACCTTAATATAATTAATTTTATAGGCTGTTCACCCCTCCCTCCATAGTCCTGAGGAAGACCCTCAGTGACGCTTATCATTCCGCGCCGTGCCAGGGTCGAAACGTCAACACTTTTCCATCTCACATGTCTACACAGTTCTCTTGACCAAAATCTATCTTCATTGGATCTTGCATTACATGTGTTAAATAAGTAGACAGGACAAAAATTCATAATATTCTTTTAATTTGTCACATATGTGTGTTTTGTATATAGTGTACCATTCACTTCACCAGTCACCACATGTCACCTTCTCACAATAGTCACCTTTGTATTTTTCACAATTTACTTGTGTTCGTGACAGCCATTTAATATTCAATATTTTTTGAAAATATAAGAGTAAGTCAACTCTACCTGTGTTTTCTTGGTGTTCTTAACTAAAATCGTTTTTCATTTATTCTGAATAAGCAATTGTGAAATACCTTTACCATTGTATTGAATATTGTTATCACAGCAATTGTATCACCCAACAGAACCACTTGTTTTCTATATTACCAATACCCAGATTCTGAGGGACACCGGGTAGCCCCATTATCCTTAATGTTCTGCGATGAATACCTTCAAAAATATCTTGGTATCCTTAGGATCTACAGCACTGAAAAGGTCCACTTTCTGGGATTTGAGCTAGGCGATGGAAGCAAATGAATAGTTCTGGTTTTACTCGAGCATCACTGAGGATTTAGTCACCTGAAGTTTTGGGATGTTATGGTATACACAGTTTACTCTAGTGTATGAGCACAGTGATTTCTAGGCTGTACCCGAGTATTTTGTACTTTGAGTATATTCTTGGCTTTTGGGCACATGACTAAACTCTGAAGATATGTATTTCCTCTCTGGCTGACTCGCAGTCTTCAGTGTTAGGTAGTACATCATCATTGTCCTTATTTCTCCCTTAGCTGACTTTATAATGTTACTCTGTGTTTTCTGAGTGAAACACTTTGTCCAAAAAGTTCACCCACCCTCTTGATGGGGAGCATCCTTCATGTAGCGATCTCTGAGCAGAAGCCATACAGGCCGTCCTTTCTGTGGTCTTATCCCTGATGAATTTCTTTTTTTTTTAAATTTGTTTATTGAAATGCTTGCAACAAGTATACACAAAAACCCCAAGGCTGGGGTGCAGTAATATAGTGCTCAGAGGTATCGTTAAAAGCAGGTTTCCGTGTGTAACATTGAAAATGCAAAAAAACAACTGTACCCCCCACCCCTCCCGGCACTTAAAGAATTTAGCATCTCACAATTTTCGGATCCAAAAGCTATGTGGGCACACGTGAGTGATAGCCCATAAGAGGCAGTTCCAAGTCAATAAGTCCTGGCCAATTACACAGGGAAGAGATCTTGTAAATAAGTAAAACACATTACACATCCGGGTGGCTCAATAAGTACACAGTCAGTGGAGCCCAAAAATCTTTGGGTCGTGAGGCCTCAGGCAGCTCTTCTGCGTACACCTCCAGTTGTTCCCTACAATATATTAAGTCTCGGTTCCATTTCTTCACAGTAGGCGTGGATTTCGCACCCCAGTATTGCTCAACAGCATGCTTAGCCAGCAGGGTTGAGACCGCGACCACCCGCCTGTTGCAGAGCTTAAGATACTTCACATTACCCAACAGGCATACCTCCAGGCCACATCACACGCTTTCCAGCGCAACATCTGTAAGCACACTCGCAACCTTGGCCCAGAACGCAGCTATCCCATTGCACTGCCATGCCAGGTGTAAAAAATCGGCGTCTGCCTGCCCGCACCGTCCACAATTCGCTGTGTCCCGCAGGCCGAATCTGCATAATTGCACTGGGGTATAATATAACTGGTGCAAAAGTTTTAAATGATTGATGTGTAAATTATAGTTCGCCGTGAGGCACCCAATCAACTCGCAGCAACATTTCCAGTGATCTAGCGATACCTAAAATGCCAGTGTTGTATTCCACTTAAGATAGGAATGGTGGTCCCCCGGCTCCCTCTCCCTTGTGTTCCGTCCCAGCAGGCACCGCCAGCAGTCCTCGTAGTGTTTGTGGTTCAGTGGGATTGTTAGAATAAATGGCCCTGACCGCCTGCCGCACTCTCACATAGGGGAATCCCAGCATCAGCCTGTAATTCCGGCCCGCCTGTACATCCTGAAGTGAGCATAACTGACCCTGTTTATATAGGTCCCCCATTTGTGTAAAGCCAACAGTCTCTAACACACGTAGAGCGGGTCGCTCCTGAGCTGCCGAAATGTCCGGATGTGCAGCAAACGGAGCTTCGAGGCATATAGGTAATCTAGCTGTGCTCTCTTGGCTAGAGCCCGCCAGGCCCAAGCAGTGCACTGTGCCGGATTAATTTCCGTCCGGGGACCGCTGTTCCCTCCAGAGAGCATTTCAGCCACGAACGGCATCGGGAGTATCGCGTCGGACTCAATTGCCGTATGCGGCAAGAACCACTGCGGAAAGAACCAATAATGGGAAAACTGCACCTGCGCACAAAGATAATATAAGCGCATATCGGGTGCCTCAAATCCTCCCCTAAATGGCTGCACCACGACATTCCAACTACATTGTGGCTTCTTACCCCCCCACACAAATGACAGAAGGGCAGATTGCAGCATCTTGAACATATAAATATTCAGACGGATGGGGATATTCACAAACCGGTATAACAATTTGGGTAAAATGGACTTTTTCATAATTACTATACGATCAGCCAGCGACAGTGGCAGTCTAGCCCACTGCTCCACCTGGTCTGTGATCTGTGTTACAACCCATCCATAGTCCATAGGTATGCAGCCAGATCCCCAAATATTTCACCGGGTCCAAGTTAGAGGGAAATCTAGCTCCACCTCACGCATGCCAGCTGTCAGCAGGAACACCGTCGACTTAGCCCAGTTAATCCCTAACCCAGAATAGCCCTCGAATTTCACATACTCGTGGAGTAATTCCGGCAGGTAAACCGCTGGCTCACGCACATAAAGTAGCATGTCGTCAGCATTTAACAAGACTAACCCTGGGCGGACCACTACGCTACGCTCACGAAGTTTGCGTAGTTTGTGCTACTTCACGGTACGGGAATTGCATGTAGCATAGTGCAAAATTGCGTAGCGTAGTTGGCATTTTTTGCTTGCTCGCGGTCCTCAACGTCAAGTGGGCGACCGCGAGTGAGCAAAATTACATTCCGGCAACACTTTTTCCTCGTTCGTGATCAGCAACATCAAGTTGCCGATCGCGAGCGGGGAAAATAAACCTCCTGGCGAGATTCTCAACGCGGGGAGGTCAGGTTTCTCATTGCGAGTGTTCGCGTATGCTCGCGGCCGCTCGCGATGAGAAACTACCAGTCTGCGTTAAGAGAGCTGCCGCTCAAATAAAAATCTACTCGAGCGCCAGAAAACGACAGCTCACACTGTGCAAGATGCCGTTTTCAATGATTGCACAGTGCGGACAAGCATCCGGCACTGTGCAATCATTGCGAACAACGCACTACGCAGTTCGCGTATCTCGCGAAGTGCACTTCATGTAGCTACGCGTAGTGCTACTACGCGCAGGGTTAAACGAGACAACGAGGGGTTGCTGCCGGAGATGCAAAGTGGCTGACGCATGCAGCTGGCGCAATTTGCAAGCCAAGGGCTCCAACTCTAGTGTAAAAAGCATCGGCGACAGGGGGCAGCCCTGCCGCGTGCCTCTGCAAATTGGGAAGGCCAAAGACACCCGGCCATTGACCCGTACTCTGGACACAGGCCCAGTATACAGTACCCTAATCCATTGAAGGAAGAATGGTGGAAGGCCCATCCTGGTTAAAACAGTGAACATATAGTCCCACTGAAGGGAATCAAATGCTTTCGCTGCATCCAGCAGCATCGCCACTGCTTGGAAGTCGGGGTCAAAGTAATGTAAGGTAGCGAAAGCTGTGCGCAAGTTGTGAGTGGTAGACCTAGCGGGCACAAACCCAGCCTGGTCAGGGAGTACCAATAGAGGGACCAGCAGTTGCAACCTGAGAGCAATCATCTTCGCTAGAATCTTGGCATCTATATTAATTATTGAAAGAGGCCGATAAGAATCGCAATGATTAGCAGTCTTATCAGGTTTTAAAAGCATAAAAAGAAGGGCCTCCTTCAAGGTTGGGGGGAGATGTCCAGTGTCGTAAGCCTCCACATAAACTTCTAGGAGCCTCGGTGCAAGGTCATCAATGTAAGCTTTATAAAATTTGCTGGGGAGCCCATACAACCCCGCTGCCTTACATGTAGGGAGGGACATAATTGCAAGTTTAACATCCTCTACGTCAGATGGTTGTGTAAGGTATTCCCTGTGTTCCAATGATAGCCAGCCGAGGGCAACATCATCAAGGTAGGAGTGTATGTCCGCCTCGGGGACCCGGGACTTGCACTCGTACAGTCTAGAATAGAAATCCAGGATTGCCTCGCTAATCTCTGGTGTGGTGTAATGAGCCGCCCCCTCATCATCGACCATCTCCGTGATGTATTCTTTACTCCGCGGAGTGGCCAGCTTCTGTGCCAGAGAGCAGCTGGGCCTACCCCCCTTGCCATAGTATCGTGCTGTGCATTGCCAAGACCTGTGAACCTATTCTTGATCCACTGTGTCATTGTGTTCAGTCACTAGCTTCCGTATCGCGGACAACGTCGCAGGAGCTGGGTCTGTCTCATAGGCCCGCTCGAGTAGATATTTCTGCCGCCAATTTATGAATTCTGCGCCGGAGATCCCGCAGCACACCAGCCTGTGCCCCCATGCATACCCCCCTGATAGTCACCTTGAATGCTTCCCACAGGACGCCAGCGCTATCCACAGAGCCCTCATTTTCGAGAAAATATTTCCGGATAGCCTCTTCTACAGTGTGTTTAAAGACAGAGTCTGTCAATGAAGTGGGCTGCAACTGCCAGGCAAATGGAGGTCTCTCACATGTAAGTATCTGAAGTTCCAAAAGTACCGGGGAATGATCTGGCAGCGTACGAGCTATATGACTGATCCTGACTACCCATGTATTAGCAACCTCAGTGGTTAACCACAGATCCAGGCGTGTACACGTCCCGTGCACATAAGAAACAAACGTACTCTCACGCACATCAGGGAGTTGCAAGCGCCATACATCATGCAGCCCTCCTGTCTCCAATAGTCCCAGCAGAACCTCTGAAGCATTCTTAGGTTTCTCTTATTGTAGGAGTTATCAAAATTATGGTCACCTGAGGAAGGCTGAACGCCGAAACGCGCGTAGATCTAACACTAGCCATAACTGATGATTACCCTCTTTTTTTTCTTTTTGTTTCTCTTTTTGGTATTTAAATGTGTAGTATAAATACAATCGTCTAAATGGATATGAAATTATATAATGATGACGATAATAAATGTGTACAAAGAAGGGCTATAAAGAAATAACAAAAATGAAATGACCCTCAACTGTAGAAAAGATAAAAAAGATAAAAACAACAAGAAATAAAGAGATTTAATGAAAGATAGGTCTACTAGTAGTCATATTTGACCAATGGGGGTACACATAAGAAGTGTTTGATTGTTTGTATATTATCTTTTTATAAATTGTTTCCTATATAGTTTTGTTCATAAGCATTCTTAGGCCACGCCAGTCCCTGTCTCATACGATCCATCGCCAGATCCAAACACACATTGAAGTCGCCACTCTAGAGAATCTCCACGGCAGGAAACCCCGAGATGCGGCGCCACATATCTACAAAAAAGGCTGGGTCATCAATGTTTTGGCCGTATACATTTACCAAAAGCACACTCACTTCACCCAGCTGACTGTGCACCAATGCCACACGACCATGTTCATCCGTTTCGGCACGTATAACAGTAAAAGGAACCCCGCGTTTTACCGGAATCAGCACACCCCGTGAATGGGTAGAATAGGAGGACTCCACCCGCACCCCGGCCCAACGTGCACCCACAGGCTTCTCAGAATGTTTTGTGAGGTAAGTCTCTTGCAGAAAAGCTATCTGCACGTCCATCCTATCCAGGTAGGCCAATACAGATGTAATTTTTGGGGGGGTATTCAGGGTTGGGACAGTCCATGTTAGGAACTTTACATTACCACTCATCATGGTTAACAGTCATAACAGTCTCCTTAAAGAGATAAATCAGGAGCAAGCGCCCACATGCATGGATAATAAGATGAACACATCAACATTGTAGAAAAGAAGTGCCAGTCAGCCCTACTACAAACCCCTCCCCCCAGCCCCCCAGCCACTTCAGCATCCCCAACTCGCTAAAGCCATCCCAACCCTGTCCTGCCCCTCCCAACCAGCAAACAAAGCAAACCAGTGTAGAAGGGGTACTCCCATGTGGTGAGTGTCAGAGCGCTACTAGCCTCCTAACAAGTAGGAGGTGGCTGAGCAGACCTGATGGCTGTGCCTGTCACACTATAACCCAATGTCCCCAGTCCCCGGCAAAGGAGATACTCATGCAGGACGCTAGGCCCAGAAATAGCGACCAGAAAAAAAGAGGAGCTGTTATGAACAATATCACAGCATTGTGCAAAGCTACATTACAAAGGGCGGGCAGACAGGCCCCTACTGTTCCTCATTATCCGAAGACAGCTGAGATTCACGCCGTGCCCGCTTCAGATGTTTAGCATGTTCCAGGGCAGCCTTGGGGTTGGTGAACATTTTTGAGGCCCCCTCAGGACCAATACGCAGGCGAGCAGGGTATAGCATAGCATAGGGAACACCTTTGGAGTGTAAGAACTTTTTAACAGCGCCAAACTCCTGCCTTGCTGCCTGCACAGCGACTGTAAAATCGAAAAAGAACGAGAGTGAGTTGCCCTGATGAACAATATCACCCTTGTCACAGGGCATACGCAAAATAACATCCCGATCCCTGTAATTCAACAGGCGCACTATAATTGGGCGAGGAGGAGTGCCGAGGACAGGCCACGCTACAAGGGAGCGGTGTGCCCGTTCGACGATGAACATGGGGGACAGCTGTTCAGTACCAAGTATGTCCTTGATCAAACCCTCCACAAACGGCTCCATTTTGCCAACATTCGTGCATTCTGGAAGTCCCGTAATCCGAATGTTATTACGCTGGGAACGGGCCTCCAAGTCCTCGTTCTTGGCTTGGATGAGAGACAGGACCTTCTCCATTTTCAGCGTTTTCCCGGTGACCTCACTCAGTCCATCCTCCGTCGCAGACACATGTTGTTCTACCTCTCCCATACGGGTATGTGGCTTCTCAAGCTGCGTCGACATATGATCCAATTGGTTGTTCGCGGCTGTCAGCGTCCCCTCTATGGACTGTAGACTACGCTGCATGGCCAACAGCGTTGTCTCCAGGGTGGGCGGCTCCGCAGCCAGGGCATCTGCTTCAGAGTCCGAGGCCGCCCATTTGCGAAGATTTAGAGGATTTGTGTGCCTCCAATGTGAGGCGAGGTTGGGTTTTGTCAGTCCTCCCCAAACTAGTGACAGCTAATCCAAATGGGAGTCCACAGGCCCAATGTGCCCAGATGGAACGTTCCTCACAGTCTGAGGGCCCAGGGATACGTAGACCAACAGTAGGCAAACAGCAATGGAGCACTTCAAATCACAATAAAGAAAGTGATATCCACCACAGCAGGGAGGGCACACCGCAACTGCACCAGGTCACGGTGGCGCCAGATGCGGACCCCCCAGGCACAGAGCAACCTGCAATAAGTGAAATGTCTGCACAGTGCCGTCTATTTCAGGATCTGGAATACATAGAGATGCTCAGCCATACACTAGTGAATCTCCAACTGAGTCAGCAGATGAGGGGGGAGCCGCAGGCCACAGCGAAGTCCCCACCGGGAGCAGCAATCCAGCAATGAGCCCAAGGAGAGCAAGCAGCTGCACTGCGCCAAGAACTTCAGCAACAGCCCCAATCCAGTGTCACTCAAGCGCCTCCAATGCCACCACGCAGGAGCGAAGTCAGCCAGGCAGCCCCACGAGCCACCGCATATTCCAGACACTATCCAGCGCAGCCCGCACACCCTGCGTGCACCAGCGCCCAGCCCCAGCTCGCGGGCCACGGCCCGAACTCCAGCCCACGCCACTTCCACAGTCACTGGCCTGGGTCAGATTGCCCACACTCACCGCCGCAGGTGCCGAGCACACAGGAGTCAGCACAGTTCCACCTCTCGGCCCAGGACAGGCGAAGCAGGATCCGTGGGCCCCGACTCAGCAGGGGTACAGCTCCGTCACTTCTTCTGGTAGCAGGGGCACAGTCTGCCTAGGAGGTCAGCCACACGGGGAGCAGGCAGCCAGCAAGCACCGAGCATGCACAGCAATCCGGGACAGCCCCGTAAGCAGCAAGAGTTCCCGCCGGGTGCGGGGATATACAGCAGCAGCCGCGGCTCGCCGATTTCAGGGGTGCGTGGGGGACCGCCATTTTGTAAGGAGGGCACCGGGATCAGGCACACCTTGCCAGCAGTCGCGTCAGTGGTGTTAGGCGACGAACTCTGCTCCAATCCAGGCAGGATGCACCAAAGGTGAGGAGCGCACGTTTTTTAGTTCTTCAATGTCGTGTAATAGACGTATGTTGGGCGGATAAGGGCTCAGCCGGGCAGAGCCTCTCTAAAGAGCAGTCATTTTGCTGTGCGCTTTAGCCACACCCCATCCCTGATGAATTTCAATGTCATCATGGCTTGAAATCCTGTTGACCAGATCTTCTTTCACTATGACGTTTGAAACCCTGCTTCTGTATGACCTGCTGGCCCTCAGACCACCTGATAATGTCTCCAGTTTTTTAGGGTTTTCTAATTAAATCCTTCACCTCCCTTTCATAGGCCTCTGAGCATGTGCGGATCTGCACCTTCACATCATTATTGGTACCCAGAGCGGGGAGCTTTAGTAATATCATATGACTGACATCTTCGTACTGGAAGAGGAAGCTCACTTTTCAGTGTTGTTAGATGACTGTCGTGATTTATTAAGTTTTAGCCACTGCTATATGGAACCGGATGTCCCCTGTTCTATGGCGGGCCACTGAATGCGTGGAGATATGATTACCCTCCTAGATGGACATGCACTCAAACAGATCAGCCGTGTTTGATAGAGCAACAGTTACCATGATCCCAGTGGGCAAGTGTAACCAAGTGCCAGGGATCCGTATCCCCCTGTGACAGCCAGGTTTTACACAAACATCTCACACAAACTGTACTATGGGTTGAGCATCGGAAACCTTGTTTTCTTCTTTCAACCCTGCCACCGTTGATACTGCAGGTGCATTTAAATTTCGCACAGCCCTTCCCATAAAGAGCCTTATCTCAACCATGTTAAAAAACATTCCTATGTATATATCCAATGCACCAGTAGTGTCCCAATTATCTGGGTATTTTAGAAATCTGAAGAAAAATGTCACAAATTTAAACTTCCTCTACCTGTGACTTGTATCTATTGTGCATAACTGTTTTTTTATTTTCTTCACCCAATTTACATTTCAGTCTTTCTGACCAGATTAACTTCATGTTACGGTAAAAACAAATTGTGCTTATGCCATACATATATGGAGAACCCATGGCTTAGTGACTATGCTCCTGCTCTTGCACGTGGCACACCTGGTTGCTAATACTGCATATCCACTTTCAGTCACTTTGTATGCATCCCATTTTGATGTATATCAACCACAGTAAGTGAAAAAGCAACTACATTGGTTTAAATCTGAAACCTATTGCATAATCTTTTGTCCATCTTGAACTGGTTATCACAAGTTGTACTAGTTTGCATTCACTATATTAATTTGTATACAATAACAATATTTTGTGAAATCATTAGGCTGGAAACAACTATTGGTACACCAGTCAAGCACTTGGATCACATGTGAAAGCATAAGGGTTTAACGTTTGCATTTTTACCGGCTTTTATCAATGGGAACTTGTCAGTTTAGTGCTTTGGTGTATGCACAGCATCTACGGATGTATGTATAATACAATTAGTTCAGTCTTTTATTGTACTAGTTTGTATGCGTGAAGTGTAGGTTGCAATGTACAACCTATTCATTTGAAAGCACTTCAGGCTGATTTGGATGCATAATGTACGGTCCCCTTGCGCAATCTGATTTTTTTGCATGAATACCATGCTGCTCTGCATGCATAATGTACTGTTTGCAGTTCATATGCATAACCAATTTGCTTAATTTATGTAGTGTTCTGATTTGTATGTGAATTATATTGGTTTGAATATACAACCAATTGGATTGAAAGGATTAAGTCTACTATGCATGCTGTACTAGTTCTCACGCACAGCATGCTGATTTGCTTGTTTACCATACAGATTTACATGCATAAAGTACCGGTAGACTTGCATAATTGTATGGTTCCTATGGACAATGATCATTTGCAAGCACAATGTGTGTTTGTCTAAAGAAGTTAATAGTTGCTACACATCACCTACTGATTTGCATGCACATTATACAGAAACCCATTTTTTTGTGTGCCCATTGAGTTTTGTTTTTTGCTAATAAGACTGGTCAGTGAACCGCAAACGATTTAGTTTGAAAGATTTGACTCCGCTGATTTGGAGGGCGGAAGGGTTCTAGACCACGAAAGGGGTCACAATGTATCTAGAAGCTGGAGGCTCCTTTTTTCAACCACTGGGAGAAGCCACTTCCTGTGAAGCTCTTTCTGTTGGAGCAGCATAAATAAAAGCTCCACCCCATTCCTAATTGTATGCTAATCAATACGCTAAAATGTGTTATTGTGTGGCAGCATAATGGTATAATTATGCCGCAGCCATATAATCGAAGTATAATCAATTATTACATATAGCCTGACTGAAACCATACTGGAAATTCCTAACTTTAGCATAACTGTGGCTATGCCGTAAGCGTGGCGAGACTTTCTCGACTTCAGGATGAAATTTTCTTCTTGAGTTGTTTTCTTGTTTTCTTTGAATTTCAGGTGCCCTATTTACTTAGTTAGAATATTCTCTTGTTTATGGCGAGAGCTGGTAGATTAAGAAGCAGTGTTTGGAACTTGGCTGTGGACATGCAGCACATAGGGATGGGATAGAGCCTGCTGTACCAGGCAGACTAGACCCTTGATACTTTCCATGGACGTGCATCTGTGTGCTACTGTGTTCAGTAAGTGCAATGTGTGGAGTTTACGTGCTCCCAGGGTACTGTGTATCCTGATTGGTTCATCCAGAAGGCGTTGGTGACGTGGAGTTTCCATAACCTTCTATTTCATTACAATTGTGTTTTCTGAGTATAGCTTAGCAGATCCGGACCTGACTTTGTTGAGGGAAGACCTTTCCCAAACTCACTGGTTTTGCCCTATGTGCGGTGTTGGGCTTCAAGCCTGAACGCTTGTGCCCATTTCCCTAGAACCTTAATTTGGTTCAACAGATGCTGACACCTTCCCCTTAGTATTGCCCCCTCTCCACTTTTGATTCCCTATCTAGTTTAGGGAAGTTATTTTAATGTAATTATTTTTGTAAAGCCCATGGGTGCTCCAACCGAGCTTTCCAGCCCTCATGGAACCTATTTTGTTTTGTACTTTGTACATCATTATATTTTGCAGCTTCTTTTTCATATTGTACAAATTTAAATTGCATGAACAAATAGATATATGTATGCTAACTTGATAAATTGATTTGCTGATTTATTAACTTGTAACTTTGACTTAATTTGTTAATAAACCTTTGTGGTTTTGACACCATCCTCTATCGTTTTTTTGGAGCCAAATTGGTTTTATTGTAATGGAAAATGTGTGCTGATGCGAACTCCATTTATACATATTCGGTCGACAGTCAAGTTCCATATGACCAGTGGTGCAATCTGATATGACTACACTAGAGTTTTAAGTTATAGGAAAGAGTGCAGGGTCACTTTTATGATCCAGGCTTAAATACAGTGAATCTTTCACTCGGATTTTCTGTTCGCAACCACCAAGTTATGCTTTTAAAACAAATGTTTTAAATTTTCTTTTGGTTTGCCCACTTACAATGTGATTTAACAGATTATAAACTAGTTAGCATTTAAACTTTATTTAAATAGTGTGCTCAATGTTGCCACTCTGCACTATTGCTGAGCCCAGGCAGATGGACATAGTTTAAGAAGCAGCTCCATATAGCTTACACTTGTGCATGTTGATACAGGAAACAAATTGCAAGGTTTACAATTCCTCCTGTTTTTTATATAGGGTTTCATGATATTGGAAGTCCAGCAGTTAGCATACTTTTTGGAAGCTTGACTTTTGATTTCAGGGGAATCAGGCCCCATGTTTATTGTTGGAAAAAAAATCTTACATTTTTCAAGCCCATTGTGCACTGTCTGAAACGTGCCAGTGCAACACCCATCCTTATAAACAAATGATGGGCAATTTAAGTTCAGAAAAAAAAATAACTGTTTGCAGCTTACTGGGTTCCATTAACATCTGTGCTGGTGACATCACCTCAGTTAACCATCTGATCCACAAGCAGTTAAGTTTTTGAACGGTCCCTAGCAATTCATCTGAATCAATTTCAGTGGGCAATAAAACCATGCATCCATTTGCCCACCCTAAATGCCTTTTATGTTTCAACATTTTAATGTTCAGATATGGCACTTCTAGAAATGCATAGCACCTTTGTCTATTTTCTGATCACATTAATCACTTTGCAAATCCGCTTTCTCTTACTTTTCTGTTTATTACCCTGATACGCGCAGACTTACTATTCCTTTGTGTTGGTGCTCTTGCAATGCTAATTGTTCATCAGCGTTTGTACGAGGAAGCTGGTTTTGCTGAAATCTGATGGTTGTGCAGCTCTAAACGAGCTTTAGCCTTTTGAACTGAAGAGCCAATGACAATGTCCCCTTTAATACGTGCAAAAGAGTTTGACGTGGCAAAACAGCGCAAATACCCCTAGGATTTCGTGCAAAGTTAGATCAAATAAATAGCCGGACCTGGCTTTCCGTCAGATCCGTACGCCAAGCGAAACTAGGCACAATAAAGAGGGCTACTGGCATATCACATGATAGACCTATCAGCTACATGCATCTTATCCCCGTAGGGCTATTCTCACTTAGAAATGTGTACTGGAATGTGTACCTCCGATACAAATCTCGAGCTGCACACTGCTGGCTCTCATTGCTTTGGTTCACATAAATAAAGGCTATTGTTTTGGGGAGCACAGCCGATGTGTATAACCTTTGGTGTACCAACACTGTACTTTTTTTATTATTTGCTGAACACAGGGCTGCAGCACCAGTTTGTGGTACTGTGTTGCCCAACCTGTAGTAAAAAGCATTAGATTATGCTTTTGAACATTAACAAACTCCTCTCTGACCCTTTACCACCTAGGAAATTGTGTAGATTTACGCCAGTTCAGACATGAAGAAAACCCCTTTCCATGGTAGGATGGAAGAACACCCCTGAAGTGTGTTGTAGTGTAAAGAAAGTGGTTTCTGCATGGGGACAATATTTTTCTTGTGTAGAAATTAATGTGCACTTGCATTGCGGCACTACCTTGTTTGCAATGTGGAATTGTGCTGTGCATTCAGCTCTGTGTTGTGCAAATTTGATTCAGTGATTTTCTGCCAGATTACTAGTAGTAGTTCCCTGACGCATGTCTCTCTCTGGACTGGTCCTTTATGCATGCTGGATTGACCTCTTGTGAAGAAGCGAGCAGGGGCGTAGCTTAATTGGTGAGATTCAAGGGGGTAAATATCAGATTTCCTAACAAAAAAGCAGTGAACTGCAAGGTGGAGTGCTGATGTGACAGAGGTTTGGTATGGACTGTTTCGGTGAGGAACAGACGCTGTACTGATTTGCATTAGGTGAGCCTCTGTCTAGTGTGGCATGGTTAGTGAAATTCGATGTGTTGGAATTAGGGGTGGGCGGAATTTGCGAAATTCACTTTCGCAAATTATCGCGAAAATGTTAATCTCCGCAAACGCGCGGAAATATCGCGAAGATGCGGAAATTTTTTTCCCGCCCGTTAGCTGTATTTTCTGCATGGTCGCGGCTCGCCAACTTACCCATGCGGTTGCTCGCGGGCGCAGCCATCTTGTTTTCACTTGTCTCGCGGTGCATGATCGCGAGAAGAAAGACGTGATCGCGCAACGCATGACGTTACTGCGGGCGCGAACTGTCGCGAGACAGCGCAAATGGCTACCAACAATCCAACATCTCGTGGAGAACGCGACCGGATCGGGAAAACTTGTCGGCGAACGCGGGGATTCAGGTAAGGCGATCGCGCGCACGCAAGAATGTATTATTTTACAGCGCGAGCAAGAAACAAATTATCGCTAAGCTGCGGAATGCGGAAATTTTGATATTTTCGCACTTTCCTCAGAACGCGAAAATGCCAAATTATCGCAATTTCCGCAAACGGAACGGAATTTTGGCCCAGGCCTAGTTGGAATGATACCTGAGGGATTGCCCTTGGCTAGCCTATTTGCAAGCATTCATCCCATGACCACTTGAGTGTTTGATTGCCTGTCGTATGGAAAGTTGAGAATGGCACATCTTTCCAAGCCTACTACTGCCAATATTTGTGAATTCCAAAAAGTCGTTATTTTGCATATCTCAAGAAGCACGTCTGTAGGTGCAGATTTACTACTTATTTTGGTAAACTGCTCACTTTATATATTTAAGACCTGAATCCACAAAATGAATGTTAAAACTTCTTAATGAGATTGACCAGAAAAACTGTTACAGATATAGCAAACCTGAGTCCGGGCCCTCAGACCCAACCACCAAACCAAGAATGCATTTGAGGGGTTTTCCCCAAATCTCCTGCTGAAGCTCCATCCCTGGAAGTGAGCAGTTTTAAGGCCCTTTGTATAAGGTGTAGGGCTTTAGCAGGCACTGAACCTCATGACATTGGGGACAAAATTATTCACTACCATCCTTTATGCACTTTAATATCTGGACTATCAATTAAGGTACCTTGAATAAAAAATGTCCACATGAGGTGGACAGTCCTTTTGTCATTCTTCCAAACTTTTGGAGTGATCTCACATTGCATATTGGAGCGGATTCAAACTTCTTGTTCTATTGCTGTTACTGACCTCTAATAAAGCCTTTTCAGAAGTGCCTGAATGGCAGGGTAATCCTTGTGCTGCGTAAATGTTTTATTTAATTCAGTGAAGAACACATATGTTGAAATTCTGAGCAAAACACTTAACAGGCTATTGACCGTAATCTGAGGTTTAGTGCATCTTGATCACAATGGGTTTAGACCGGACCGAAACTCCACGTTTAATATGAGGATACTGATCCATGTCCCACAGCAATCAGAACCAGGGGGTGGGGGGGCTATACAGTGGCAACACAACATTGAAATGGTGTTCAATGAATTTAGGTGGCCATAAATGACGACCGTACTTCAAAGTAAGAATTCCTGACGGTCCTTCATGAAGTGGATTCATCGGCTTTCCACAAAGACCACTGCTGGTCCTTACTGAAGGTGTAGCGTTGAATGAAAAAGTTACATACTAAGATAATATTTCTGGTGGATACAGCATCTTCAGGCAGACTCCTCACTTTATGAATATGCTAGTCTATGTCTGAAAACATTCCTCTCCAGCAATAGGTCTGCAGGATGCACCATATGGCTCCAACTGTGACTTTCAAGGATGTCTTGACATGGGATAAAGTGCCAACCGGCATGCTGGCATCGCTTCCTTGTACTTTCTCCACACTCCGTTGAGAGGAAGAAAGAGCACATCAAGGATCACGACCGTATAAGATATTTTAAATGACTTGGAATCTCATTGATAATGGAATTTCTTAGTTCACAACACCTGCTTACACGAAAAAAACCCTGGCACTGGGAAAACAATCCCTGAATTTGTGCCAGGACTCAGTCGGGGATTTGTGGCTCTTAAAATAGAAAGGAGCACTTTTTTTCCTGCGTAAATTCCTTTTTGGCACACCTTAATCAATTGTAAATTAATCTGTCTTGTTAAAAACAAAAGCAAGAAAGAAATTGCAAGAAAGAACAGTGTTGTGAAGGTTAAAACACCTCTGTCATCACTTGGATGATTTTCAACCTAAACTGTTCTCAAAAATCGACTACACTTCTAGCGAGAGTTCTTTGGAATCGACCCAACTCGTAGCTATAAATGTGCTGCAAATTTATTCTCCTACTTTGTAAGACTTCAGATATCTGCAATCAGGTGCAAGGATGAAGTCCTGGACAACATTTATGGGTGATCAGTCACTGTTGCAAGCACTGTACTTTCTCTAGCAAAACCTATGCTTCTCAGACTTAGTTTAAGATGTTTCCACTACTGACTCTCTAGTACTCTCAGGAGCGAATGTAATTATCCTTTGAGGATCACATCACTTAAGCAGTAACCGGACATGCTGTGTCTCAGATACAAAAACCAGGATGTGATGTGGGGGTCGCCGGCAGCTGCAACTGTGGCCCACATGGTTTTCCTTGCAGTTTCTATGCCTGCCCTCTTTCTGCTTCTGAGAAGTGAGATCATATTCACTGGGAAAAAACACAAAACAAACCTAAGGTTGAAGGGACATTATAGTTGGGTGACTGTCAGTTGTAACATTACGTTTTAAACCTGAAACACACTGAAATTAGCTAGTTATATTTATATAACATGCACCTTACAAAGTAGTGTTAATGACCTCACATATTGCATCACTCATTCCATGTTCAATTACATCATTGATAACATCACTGATATCGTTGACAACATCATCCAATGAATGTAGCAGTTTGATATACTTTTAACACACTAAGGGTGTTTAGAGAAAGTTGTCTATACCTCTTCTAGTGCTAATGAGTGTATATTTTCACAACATGTTTGGTCTCAAAATTAGGATTGAGTGTGTGGAGGGCGTGGGCTCTCCGTGAAGAGTTTTACACAGAGAGAAGATTGTGTGTAGTAGGAGCTTAGCCACCGAAGGGCATTTGGGTATCTCCAGGCAGTGTACTCTCTCTAATAAATTGTGCATAGGACAAAGGCTTTACGAGTAGAATCTTCACTATGTACGTTTCCTTGCATAATTGGAGGGAGTGGGCCCTCCATGAAAACTTGTGCCCAGGGTGAAGGCTGTGTGTAGTATGTGTTTTACCACCTTATGGCGCTTGGATGTCTGGCGGGTGGGATTTCAGAAAATAGCTGTGCATAGTAGGGGTCTGGCTACCTTATGGTGCTTTGGTGTCTGGAGGAAGTAAATTCTGTCAAACAAGTTGTATTCTGGGCAAACACTGTGCGTAGTGGGGGCTTAGCCTAATGGGGTTTGGGTGTCTGGATGGAGTGGGCTGTCGGAAAAGACTTCTGTACTCAGTTCTGTGTTGTAGGAGCTTGGCCAGCTGCCTCTTATTGATTGAACACGAGAGGTCACCTACCTGCAAAGAGTCTGGTGTGGGGCAAACAGTTTGCGTAGTATGGCTTGGCTAATTAAGGGGGTTCGGGTGTCTGGAGGCAGTGGTCTCCCCATGAAGACTTCTGCTCAAGGCATAGCCTCTGCTTTGCAGGGGCTTGGCCACCCACATGTCATTGATTAAGAATGAGAGATCGGCTACCCACATAGGGTCTGGTATAGGTCAAAAGGTATCCACATTAGGGACTTCACCACCTTATGAGGTTTGGGTGTGTGGAGGGAGATGACTCTCTGTGAAAACGTCTGTACGGTACAATGTGTAGGTTCTGCTTGGTAGGGGTTTGGCCACCCGTGTCTCATCGAATGCGCATGAGAGTTCACCTACCCACAAAATATCTGTTGTAGGGCAATAGGTGTGTATAGTAGGGGTTTAGCCACCTAAGGGGATGCTAGTGTTTTTTTTTTCTTTTGCCTTTTTCACTGGTCTCACAATACTCCTGCCGGTGGTAGCATGAACACTAATGTGATATTGTGGGACCATACAGGGGCCCATGCTGCCTCCCACAGGGGATGGTGTTTTTTTTCCATTTTTTTTATTTAAACCTCGGGAGGGGAGGAGTTCCCTATAGTATCCCCCCCCCCTAACTATGAGGGGATACCCATACATGTCCTTTTATTATTTTATTTTTACATTTTTTTAGTTTCAGATTACAGGGACCAAGTATTTGTCCTATAATCCTATAATGGCTGCTTCAACATCTTTATTTGGGTTGACCACAGATTGCTCTGTCTCGCTGGGCCCTGAGCACTCCTGTGGGCACGATGCTGCAGACATGGGGGAAAAAGAAAGCCCTCTAGGCCTATCAGATTTCTCTTTACATTCTTTGCACTGTGAGAGCCAGTGGGACAAACTGTCACTATATCATTTGCTTTTGAAACGTTAATTTCTCAAAAAACACTTTAAACCAAATCACAAAAAGCATGTTTTCTGAGTAAAAATCTATCTTTCTGCAAAATGTGGTATAATTCTGTTCAGCTGTGTTTTTATTTTTCTGCATCGCTGTCTACAATTCCTATAGGTAATTGTGTGGGGAAAACATGCTTACAGACCCCCCCCCTTTTCTTGTGCCTACTAGATGTATCGCCCCAAAACATTCCAGAAGAACTGAGGTGGATGAACTTTGTATTTTGGAAGTTTCGTGAAGATTCATCAACCGGCACCAAAGTTATTACTGAAACACAAAAATGCTCTTCCTATGGAGTTTCTGACCTAACTATAACTACACAATGGCAACCACCACTGTGTAATATAAACAAAAAACAGTATATATAGAGGATAGACCTTGTTTGTGGTCATATGACCATAAGATGTATGAGCGCCCATTCAGGGCATGATTGTTATGAAAGACCATATTGGGTAATCTGTATTGACAGGTTTACGGTTTGCACCACGTTATGTCACGGGTCCTGTGTGATTTTGGGTGTGAGAATTGTCTTACAACGATATCAAACGATATGTTCTTATTTGCTGAATAATCTTCATGCTCATACAAGCTCAATATTCATGAATTGTGATAAGATGTTTAATTTGCAACCGAAGGTGAACAGTACAAAATGGCGCCGATGTTTCCGGCGGATGCCGATGAGTTTGATTAAGGAATAGTCCTTTTTCAGTGCTGCCACACGGATATGTAATGCTTAAAATTGGTGGCGGGAGGCGTTTCATGGCAAACCTCGACAAAGGCAGTTAGTCGAAAACGCGTCTGTGCCTAAGGTTTTGTAATAAAGCCTTTGAACCTGCCCCTGTGAGTGCTGTTGTCCTTGGAAGGGAGTTTTCCCGGAGGAGTGTGAAGCAGAATGGATATGCGGGAGCACCCCCGCATGATCTGCACCTGTCTGTGAGTGCACCGAGCTCAGATAGATAACAAAACAGATAAACTGGAGTAGTTATTATTGCAAATTAAAAGTGAAGTGCCACTGAAATTTGCAAGTTATGTTTAGAACTGCAGTCCATAACTTTAGAAACAGATATGCAAATCCTAAATTGCACACAAAAGCACTGTCCATGACCTCACACTTGATATGACAAAAGCAATTTAAAAATGTGATGAGTAATCCTAAAGATGTCATTAAATATATTATCATTAACACTATTTGAGACAACTATTAATTTTACTACTTATTGGTTAGGATATGCATTGTTATTTAGTTACGCTATGCTTTAAGGTGTTTTTAGGTATTGGCAAAAATATTGTAAGGTCATAAGTACCTCAGTCATGCAGAGCAGGTGTTGGTGCAGGGTTTGGCCTAAGGCCAGGCTCTGGACCAGTCCTGCTATGGGTGGCCAGGAGCTGCTGCAACTGTTTTTGCTAAATTGTTTTATGGTTCACCAAGCCGGTCATGCTGACCCATGGGCTCTTGTTGACCCATGGGCTCTTGTTTGCATTTTCATGGATCTGTGGACTGCTCCGCAAATTCCACATCAATTACAGTAGAGACCCACGAAGCTTGCTGTTGGTTTACTATCCCGGATCACAACTCTTGGTGTGAATTTGTCATCCCTGACCATGAAAGTTGAGTTGGGTTCGAGGTTCCTGGCCATGAAGCTTACAGTGGGGGATCCTGCACCAGAGGTCTGCAAACTCCATGACCAATTCAGCGAGGAACCGGAAGGTTTCTTTTTACCAATAATCCCTGGGTATAAGCAATCCTTAAAACTATTTCAAACAAGGAGATCACTCAGTAAACTTTTTTTGCCAAATACATATTTAGTTTGAATTCGAGTGGTTACAACACATCAAAAATAAGAAAGATGTTTATACTTTTGCAATTAGCTATTTTGATGAACGAATTTCAAAGCGAGGCGTTCGGATGAGAAAGAAATTTGACTTTTGTAAGGAAACAAAACATCACATAACAATATCTTCAGTAGCTGAGAGCCCTACGCCATGGGTGCAATTCCTGATTCACTCTAATCTTAAATTAGGTATTTACTATTTTGTGCTTGCTGAGCTATGATTCTTTCTATTGCTGGAAAATATATTGCAGTCCTTTTTAAGAGGCTTAAATAAACCACTTTGAAAGGGGTTCTTTTAATGATCTTCTAAACATTTGTTTTGAAAATGGTCTCCCTTAACTATTATAGAGACTGAAACGTCAAGGTGATTCCACTTCTGGTCACCCTGTAAACAGTTCTCTTTACCAGTTGTGTCACAACTACCATCAAATAAATTACACTATAAACAATTATTCGCAAGTGTTGGTCAGCAACTCCATGACCATTACTACCTCAGACAGTTTCGTGTCATACCAGTGCTGAGTGCTAGAATCTACAACCCCTAGCACATAATGTATTTGAATTTGACCCTCTATTGTTATGTGATATGTTTTTCCTTGCAAAAGTAAATTCATTTCCCATATGTGCACCTCTTTGAATTTCTTTTTTTCAAAACAGTTTATAACCACTAGTATAGATATTTGCCTGATTTTCATGTGTTGCTGCCTTTTAAAATTCCACTTGAACAAATATTCTCAAAGTTTACTGAATGATCCCCTTATTTGTACTTTTTCTTTGCAAAGTGGCCAAGCACAGTGCTGGTGATAAACATTTTTTTTTTGTTTGCAAGGTTTGAGGATCCCATTTGGATTCAGGAATCTAGAGGCCCAGGAGAATTTGAGGAACCAGGGAATTTGTGGGATCCATGAATCCAGACTAGGGATCGCAAATCCTGTGAATAAATATTTATTATATTTTAATAGCATGGAGTTCACTTTAGTCACCCTCCACATGGGCTGTAGGATCGGGGTTGGTTCACCTTTCCCCCGTCCCACATGCAATTCTTCGTTTTCCCAACTTAATGTTCTGTGCACAGTAATGGTGGCTGCAACAGAATTGTTTATTTCATGCCCAGCCAATCAGAAAATGTGGATTGGGACATTTAGAGCTGAATAAATTAATCCGCAATGCACACTGGGGGGAAAAGCACCCTTGTCTAAGGGGGTGCCTTTATGTTTTTTTAATGGAGTCCCAAATCCTCTGTGGTTTTGCAATCAATGGAGAAGCCATGAATTACAAGCTGAGATGGATCTAAAATGTACCCTCTTCATGTCCGTGATATCATAAATGGGTGGTCAAAGACCATTTGAATCCACTTCCATTGTCTCTGTGATTTTTGGTGAAATTATACTGTTCTGCTCAAAGTAAGACACAGCTACACTTGGTAAATCATTCATCACATTGGTGCCCAAAATCCAAGTTCTCTCAGGTGTGACGGGGTTATTTGGAGCATTTAAAGTGTGCTCTCAAACTCCCCATGAATTCGGTTGAGAAGAATGCTCCAGGCTTGTTACTTTGATCAGTGCACATACTAAACTCTGTGCTTTAGTGTTCTTAGTGGATTTAGTCCCTGGAAGACATTCAGTTTGCAGTGTGAGCTATCATCTCAATTCTGCCAACTAAGCTTTAATGCTGACTACAGTAAATCCCAGGAATTGTATGCAAGTCCAAGACCAAGCCACTGGTATGCGCATATCCCCTCATAAAACAATCTGTGTTTTCGGATAGTTTATCTACATTTATTTTGTGGTTTCTGCAGCAGGTTTTTTTTTTCTTGATGACAGACATTGCTGTGTATTGAGGCACAAATTGTACTTTGCAGAGCATTAGACAATTATGACCACGTTGAATGCCGATGAGCTTTAGAGATATGAAAGATTATCTTCATAATTGAGTCTTTGTCTCTTCTTGGATCCTCGAGTTTTGAGCCTTAGAGAAACTATTCACCATGTGATATGTGTGATTGTATTTTTCCATTATATTATGAGTCTGTTTTGAGCCAAATAAGTCGTTTATTTTTGGTAGGGTGTAAAGAAAATAGCAGTTGCTTAATTAAACACAGGACCTGAAAGCAAAATGCCATTTCGCCTTACCTGATTGAATTAGGTCTGCCATATTTCCAAGTATAAAGCCATTCCCATCTACAGTGTTAATGCTTTATATGCATTTTAATTACTTGGGCTATCCTTAGACTTACTTCCAATACATTTTTTATATCTTTTCTTCAAAATGGTGTGCGAGCTCATCACAGAGAACATGGGAAACAGGGATTGGCGAGGCACAGGTTGAAGGATTGGTGAATTCCTTCAGAATCTTGTATAATTCTTTAGTCCAGTTTCCCGAGTTGTTTATCCCATCTACTACGTGTCTTCCTTACTTCTTTAATATTTTGTATAATGGATTCTTAAGGCAGTTTTATGTTATTTTATCCCCAAAGAATTTTGTAGTGCTCAATTTATGTACCAGCTTTCTACAGGCTTTCTCCTTCGTCGCCTTCTCCTCCTCCTCTCTTCATCCTTCTTCTTTCTTCCTTCCTCATCCTTCTTTCATCATCCTTCTCCTCCTTCGTCGTCTTTCTTTCTTCACCCTTCTTTCTTTGCCCTTCTTTCTTCCTCCTCCTCCTCTTCATCCTCCTCTCTTCTTTCTTCACCCTTTCTTCATCCTTCTCCTCCTTATTTCTTTATCCTTCTCCTCCTCCCCTTTATTTTTTATCCGTCTTTCTTCATCCTCCTCCATCCTTCTTTCTGCATTCTCCATCCTTCTTTCTGCATTCTCCTTCCTTCTTTCTTCATTCTCCATCCTTCTTTCTTCATTTGTCATCCTTCTTTCTTCATCCTTATCCGCCTCCTCCTTCTTCATCCTTCTTTCTTCATCTTTGTCCTGCTCCTCCTCCCTCATCCTTCTTTCTGCATTCTTCATCCTTCGTTCTTCATCCTTCTTTCTTCATCCTCCTCCTCCTTCGTTCTTCTTTCTGCATCCTTCTGTCTTCATCCTCCTCCTCCTTTCTTCATCCTTCTCCTTCTTTCTTCATCCTTCTTTCTGCATCCTTCATCTCCATTTCATCCTTCTTTCTGCATCCTTCTTTCTTCATCCTCCTCCTCCTTCATCCTTCTCTTCATCCTTCATTCTTCATCCTTCTCCTCCTTTCTGCATCCCTCTTTCTGCATCCTTCATCCTTCTTTCTTCATTCGTCATCCTTTTTTCTTCATCCTCCTCCTCTTCCTTCATCATCCTTCTTTTTTGCATCCTTCTCCTCCTTATCCTTCTTTCTTCATCCTTCTTCTTCTCCTTCTCCTTCTCCTTCTTCATCCTTCTCCTTTTCTGAATCCTTCATCCTTCTTTCTGCATCCTTCGTTCTGCATTCTTCCGCCTTTCTGCATTCTTCTTCTTTATTCGCCATCCTTCTTTCTGCATTCGCCATCCTTCTTTATCCTTCTTTCTGCATCCTTTATCCTTCTTTCTGCATCCTTTATCCTTCTTTCTACATCCTTCTCCTCCTCCTCTTTCTTCATCCTTCTCCTCCTTCATCCTTCTTTCTTCATCCTTCTCCTCCTTCATCATTCTTTATTTCCTCCTCCTCCTCCACCATTCTTTCTTCCTCCTCCTTCTCCTCCACCTCCTTTCTTCATCCTTCTTTCTTCAGCCTTCTCCTCTGTCACAATTCACTCACTGTGCTCCCGTGCCCACCACCAGGGGGCCTAATTGTGGGGCTTTCCAGTGTTCTAATATGCTTCCAGACACTCCCCTGCATGCATATCCTGACTTACAGGCATTTGAACACCATTTAGGAATTGAAATTCATTCCCAATCCATGCCCGGTTTTGTGGAAGCCAGTCTGCTCATGCTGGAAACTCCATTACCTATATTCCCCTGTTCACTGCTTTGTCTCCACCTTTGCAGGCCAAGGATGGGTGGAGGAATTCAGCTCACCTGTGGCTGGCTGCTGCTAGCCTGCTCACACCTAATGCATGTGATTATTGTGAGTTCTTTTAAGCCCCAGCTCCCTTCAGCCCAAGGTTGGTCATTGTTGCTGTGTTCCGGTGAGACCAGTCCTTGTTCCTGAGCTTTTGCTATTCCTTGATTCCTAAGCTATAGTTAATCCTTGTTACTTGATTCTTGAGCTATAGCCATTCCTTGGGCCTGAATTAGCACTGCCTGCAGTGCTACATTGTTTCCTGAGCTATAGTTAGTGTTTGTTCCTGTTCCTGGGCTTTGACTATTTCTTGTCTCTGATTTGCACTGATTGCAGTGCTCTCTTGACTCCTGAATCTTTAGTAATTCTCGTTCCTGAAACAGCACTGCCTGCAGTGCTACCTTGAATCCTGAAGCTTTAGTAATTCTCTGTTCCTGAACCAGCACTGCCTGCAATGCTACCTTGACTACCTGGGCGTTAGTAATTCCCTGTTCCTGAACTAGCACTGCCTGCAGTGCTACCTTGACTCCTGAGCCTTAGCTCAATTCTTGTTCCTGCCCCAGCACTGCCTTCAATGCTACTTTTGTTTTCTTGATTCCTGAACCTGCACTATTCTAGTATACCTTTGTAGCCTCCCCTTCTTTATATCCTTTTCAAGTCCCTGCTTTTCTTCCCATTTCGTTGGTTCCAGTTCCTAGTTTGCTGTCTTTCTATTCTGCTGTCTTGCTTCTGTTGCCTTGTATGTTTACTTGCTTTCTGCCAATCCCTAGATTCCATTACCCCTTGTGATTGGTCCGACCATCATAGCATCCTCTTTTACATTAACAGCGAGGTGTTGATGAGGAAGGCTCAACCATTGAAATCAAAGATATGGAAAAGAGACCTCAGATCAATAAACTCTGACGATCTAGCTGCCCAATGTAAATCTGCCCTCTCCGCCCAATCTGACATGGTCGAGGTGCAATCACTCACCGATGCCTACAGTTCGACAATCACCAACATCATGGATGACATTGCTCCACTACAACATAAATATGCCTCAACAAAAATATCCAAATCGTGGTATAATGATAACTTAAACACAGAACGACGCAACCTTAGGGCAGTTGAACGTTCCTGGCGTTCCAATCCCACCTCGGACCAACTAAAACTCCTTAGAGATGTCAGGAACCTCTACAACAAACAAATCGAGTGCCAAGGCAAACTACTTCAGACACCAACTGGATCAAGCGGCAAAGCGCCCCAAGAAACTGTTTTAATTGGTCAAACAGCAATCGGTCGGTGGTCCAAACCACTCTGAACCTGTTGGCAGCCCACCCTCATGCGACAAACTTGCCGCTTTCTTCTCTGAGAAATCTAGACTCATCTCTGCTGACCTCGCCTCTAAGAAGGTTCTATTGCCTTCCTCAAGTGCCGCCTACCCCCTTGACCCATTTGAAAAGGGTAAATCGACCACCAAGAACAATGCGTCGTGGGTCACCTTTAACCCCATTTAGTGAAAATGACATCCACAAGATTTTTTAGAATATCAACCCTTCCAACCACTTCAGTGACCCGTTGCCCACGGCCATCTTCAAAGAAATCAAGAATGCACTCATCACCACCTGGACAAGGATAGTAAACATTTCTCTTTCACAAGGCACGATCCCCAATTGCCTAAAAGCAGCACAGGTATCACCTATTCTAAAAAAAAAAAAAACTAACGCTGACAAATCTGATCTCAGTAATTTCCGCTCCATTTCCAACATCCCCACCCTAGCGAAACTTCTAGAAAAATGTGTTCAATCTCCACTTTGTGCTCACATTGAGAATTATCAACTCCTAGACCAGCATCAATCTGGTTTTAGGAAGGGGCACAGCACCGAACTGGCTCTCACCCACGTTATAGATGACATTTTAAAAATGCTTAACAAAAACGAATCCTGCCTCCTGATTCTCCTTGGCCTTTCCTCTGCATTCGACACGGTTAATCATGACAACCTCCTATCCATCCTGCAAAACAGAATGGGTTTTGCTGATCAGGTGTTACAATGGTTCTCGTCTTTCCTACATCACAGATCACAAAGAGTCAAAGCACATCACTCTCTCTCCTAGCCCCCTCCTGTACTCATGGGGTTCCCCCAAGGGTCTGCCCTATCTCTTATCCTCTTCAACCGTTTCCTGTAAACTCTCGCTGACTCATTAAACTCCATGAACATTCTCTTCCACATGTATGCAGATGACACGCAACTCTATTTGAAAATCTCATCCCTGGAAAACATCATCTCCCTCCACACTACCCTAACTTCTACTCAAAACTGGTTAACGGAGAACTATCTCCTGCTTAACACTTCCAAAACAGAATTCCTGCTCATCTCCTTCCGAACCACATCCCCAAGCTAGACCTATGGCTGAGTCACCTCACTGCTTTCAATTGCACTCCTCTCATCATAGACTCCGCCAAATCTCTCGGAGTCACCATGGACAAGCACCTGAATATGAAAAATCATATCAGCAATGTATGTAAGGAAGCAAACCATTTGTTGAGGTCACTCAGAAATATCAAACCTTTCCTTCCACTAAATGATTTCAAGCAGGTGGTCCAAGCGCTTGTCTTGCCCAGGCTAGACTACGGCAGTGCTACCCTCTGTGGCCTTTCCAAATACGCCCTGGCTCCACTAAGGTCATCACTGAACGCGGTGGCTAGACTGGTCACAGGCACCAAACGATACGAACATATATCCTCAGTCCTAAAATCTCTCAATTGGCTGCCCTACGAAGTACGAATTCAGTTAAAGATTGTCGTTCTGGCCCACAAAGCCCTTCACTTTAATACTCCCAGGTACCTTGCGCAAAAACTTGAACTATCCTGTGGTTTAAGAGCCTCAAGAAGCGCCACTATCTTCCTCTTGAAACCACTCATTCTTAACAAAAAAAGAACTTGTCACAAGCTTTCTCCGGCGCTCCACCAAAGATATGGAATTCTCTTCCACCGGAAGTACGCAGAATCTCTTCAACGAAGGCTTTCAAATTGGAAGCTAAACGATTCCTTATGAACAAATTCTTACCCTAAGAGGGTTAGGCTCACTTGCTCATTGACATTGTTCCCACTATCATGATACCTCCATTTATAACTGCTCTTCTTTAATGCACACTGGGACCCCTCTTCGTTTCCCATGTATACCTGTTTATTGTATTACCCTCCTGGGCGCAATTGTCCCACATTCTGCGACCCTTCCAGTCTTTTTTTTTTTTCTCTCTCTCTCTACCCAATGTTGTTATTGCATTTATGTTCTTCCTCCCATCATATTGTAAAGTGCTCTGATATCCTTTGGGATCTTGTTCGCGCTATATAAAACTTTATAAATAAAATAAAGTGTGTCCTGTGATTTCCTTCCTTTCCTATTAAGCACTTCTCCTTACTAGCTCCTTGTCTATAGTGCTTGTGTTGAGTTCTACCCTGTTGCTGTTACTGCCTTGCGTTTTCCTGTTTGATCGCTAGGATCCGTGGGCACAGCTGACTACCTAAGTGGTGTTTCTTGTTCACTGTGAGTATTGTCTTTGAGTTACATTTATAACATCAACATAGGTATCAGCTCCACAGACCCTGCCTTTGCGCACATATCCTATATGTGGGTATTTGCAATCAGTATCTGTAACAGCAATTGTGGGTGAGGAACTTACTGAGCTTCAGTCTTACCGTGTGGAGCTCCCGAGTGCATTACCCTACATTTCCTTAATTGTTAATGTTGTTTTATATATATGTCTCGCACGTCTGTCCTGGGTGTAGTTAGTCTGAATGCTAAATTGCCTCGTGAGTGCCCTTCCTTTCTGAGTCTTAGCCATCTTGTTTACTTGTACAGGCATCCCCTTTCCATCCCTTTTTCTCCTCTGACCCCCTGTGTGATCCTGGGCAGCGCTGCACTACTATTTCTGTGCACTGTACGTTTTTTACCCAGTCCCCAGCCCTTTCTCAAGTATCTGACTATGTTCCTGACATAGTTCTGGACAAGACAGTCCCTGACCTCCTTCTCCTTCTCCTCCTTTCTTCATCCTCGACACTAAGGGGACTGGATGTTTGAAAAAAATCCATGGATGAAATATGCAAAAGTGTAAGAGCAAACTTACAAACGTAAGTTACCTTTGTGAATAGCCCCAATGGAGTTTGTATGTGGGTAGAACAACACCCCTAGGATACATGTGCTCGAACAACTTAATGCACATTTTTTTTAATAGGCTTTGGCAGAAACACGCGCAAACACCCTGATAGTAAAAGGTTTAAACTTTTTCTGGTGATCGCATAATGTGTGGCTACAGCCGTGCTGTCAACTGAGTGCTCCGATGCTTTGTGACACTGCCCCTTAAACCAACCACAGGGTCCACAAGCAAGGGCTCAGTGTTGTCCTACAGAGCACTCAGCACATGCACTGGAATTTAGTCCTCCCTAGGACCAAAAACACACACTAAGTAATTTCATATCCGCAAAGGAAATGTAACTTGCCCTGACCACATGCAGCGCTCTAAAATTAGTGGCCACCATGGACTAAAAGTTGAGGTTTCTCCAGTCTGTTGTACAAAGGGGCTGCTTGTGATGGGCATACACAATACCCTTATTGAGATCAGCAGAGTTACATTGAGATTATTCACATGACGAGCAAAGTTTGCATTCATTCAAAACATTCTGTGTTCACTGGTAATTGACCCAAAAGGCCCTCTAACAGGCCGCATTTGCATCATGTGACCAATACACGAGGGTGGAGGCTTCACTCAATTTACAGTAATTCGGTATCCGTTAAAGCAGGCTAGGGTACACTGAAAAGAAACAAACAGTGGTGCAATACCACAGAGTCGACTGGCAATGAATTATGAAAACAGCTGATCGATTTGTAAGATGGCGAACTCAAAGAATGAGTAATGAAAAAGTCCGCTTGAGAAAGTAACATTTTTCAGTGCCAATGCGAACCACGCCTGCACTTACCGGATTCTCTTTCAGGATACAACGAGCTACATGCAGAGTCTCACTGTTGCACATGGATGGCACTTGCAATGATGAACCACCTGCCAATTTGGTGTAATTTTCCAGAAATTTGAGTGTGAGAATTGGGAACGTGGGCGTCTTAACTTTGCGAGCACTCACTAACATTTGCAATCTTTTTTTTGTTTTTTAAATGTACAAATTAATTGCATCTAAAAAAGGTCAAGTTGTGCAGATATTTCAGTTACCTTATGGTACAGGTTGGATTGAGTCTGACAGACACAGGGTGGATATAGTAAAATGAATTGTAGCTGCAAGGTTGGATTTATGCAGGGCACAAGTCCTAAAAAAAGAAGTGAGCGGACTAACCAGGTTAGGCAGTATGCAAGGAAAATCGAGACGTATGCCATCACCGCGCATGATGTCATGGTGCGTGCCATTGCATGTGACCTCAAAGGAAGTGACCTCACAAGAAGTGAGGTCCGATATTAAGACCTCACACTTATAATTATCGGGTACATCATGAGTTCATTTAAGGGCATTATGAGATTTAACAAATGAGATTTGGTATCCTGGTTGTGCTAAAAAAAGTGGCGCAATCCCAACACAAAACCTGCGCCTCAACTAATACATTAATTTTTTTAAGCCCTGTTACAAATTGGCAACAAGGATAAACATGGAAGTAGATCTGTTATGTTAATTGGTTGCAAAGTCTACATTTTAAAATATTTGATTGGTTTAAGGTAGTAAGTTGTCAGTAAATCTCAGGGAATAGTAATAATGGTGAGATAACTTTGGAGTTTAACGCATTTGTTGGAGAGATCTGGGTTTTGTGAAGTCCCAGATTTGTATCAAAGTAGTATACGGTTATTGTGTCTCCTGCAAAGCACATCACGTAACATGTAAATGACATATTTTTTATTTTATGTAGATAGTAAAGTGGGTTACTTCTTTTAACACAGAGATCCTTTTGTTTCCTGCAGTTCATAAATTGTAATCTTTGTAATCTAGCACAGTGAGCTATAAAGGACATGTGACTCCTGCACCTTGTAACCCTGTCTCATGTAACTTATCTTGTACATTGATTTACACATGTGCATTATTTATTGTCGATGTATAATGTGTATCTTATGTAAAGAGCTCTGACACCCTGCATTGGGTTGGGTAGAGCTATAAAAGAAATCAAATAGTGCTATTTAAATTATTGATCTAAATACTGGGATAGACCAACACATCTGACATTCTTACAGTGCATTCATGCATCTCTTATATACAGGGACTGAATAAAGGTAGAAGCATGCCTCTCTAGTACCTGTGAAGAGACAACCAGCTGTATGCCTTTTTGGCTCCTCCGTGGCATTTACATTTAAGTGTGAGGTTCCAGGACGCCTCCAGTTAGGATATTCAAACAAAAGGAGGCCTGATGTCCCCTTAATGTCGTCCCAGCTGGAGTTGAAAAAAAGCTGCCTCGCCACCTGCACGTTGCTGCTGGGAATGGAAAGGAGGCAGCGTGCAGGTGCTGCTGAACGTGTCCCGGTGTCTTACACGGAGACAAGTTCAGCATATTTCTGTGGGGCCCAACTTCTTGGCAGGGGAGACTGTGTCCACCCTGTGAAAATAGTGAGTGAATGCCGTGTACCTGCGTGTTCCCCCGACTTGAGCCCTGGATTTATGCCTACAGAGGAGTCGATGTTCATACGTCGGTGGGCAAGAGGTGGACACGGGGACAGCTGCACGTCTCTAGAAGCATTGACTCCTAGGAAAGTGGCAAGGAAAAGGGCTGCAAAGGAAGGGGGTGCACTGGAATGGCAGGTGAACTGTGAAGGGGTGACTGACAGATAAAAGGAAGGGGGAGTAGAAATCAAAGGGAGCGCAGCAGCAGAGCATTTCTTTTAGGACAAACCGGGCAATTACCCATGAATCAAATGGTTTGAGAGCGCAATTGGATGCCTGAATCGTGATCTTGCTATTGTTGAAAACGGAAATGGCCAAATCAAAGTTTGAGGGAGGTATGATGGTGGTCTGTCACAGTATGTAATTGTGATGTTAAAAAAATACTTATTAAGAAAGCATTACCATGGATGAAACAAAAAGGCAGTTTTTCTGCGCACAATTTCTTAGACTACAATATTGGTCAGCAATATCAAACTGTGATCTTTGACCTTTTATTTAGATTCTTAGCAACAATCTTTGAAAGATAATGGATATGTAATTTTGAAAGAGTGAATTCCAACTTTTTAGGAGTTATTAGCATTGTAGGCTGGTTTGAAGGTATTTGAAGGAAGCATAATTCCGGTGAGAGAAGAGGTATATGGATGGAAGATTAGAGTATCAGCTTATGACAGTTTTGCTATACAGTGAAAACCTATATAAAACACTATCATTCCTTCAGAATTAAAGGCTTTTAAAACGTAATATTTTAAACTCTTCTACGCTCCTCAGATCTCCCATCAAAACAACAATAAAATTACCAACTTAGTTTTGCACTCTAAAGTCCACATGGTAGTAAATGAAGGCTAGTAGTGCATCTATTTCCTTGTCCATAACATTGAACAGATCAACAAAATTCCATCACTTAAAACATTTTGTCTTCATCTAAAGTCCCTATTGGTAAGGCCTTATTTCATCTTCTGGCATCTTGATATCTCATGCGCATTTTTGACCCTACTTTTAAAAAGGTTTTCACTATCCTAATCTTAAAGTATTATCAAAACCCCTTTAAGGGACTGCTGGACCCAACCATGGGGGATGAGGCCTTTGCTCCTCTTTCCTAGGATCCAGCCTACTGTGGATCCTGAGAAGCCGGGCCAAGTACCCTTTTGCACTTGACGCTCAGTGGTAGACATGAACGAGCAGTCTAAGGCTCCCTTGCGTAAGCGAGGTGGAAACAGATTAGTGAACACGGCTTGTAACCAGGAGCGCAGAGCAGCATCAATAAATCAATGTTCATCTAAATACTTAATTTTTGTAAAAAAAAGAAGTAACTCGCTTCTAACTCTACTAATGCAAAAGAAAGTTACAGCACTTACAGACAACACATGTCACCTTTGAAGTTGAGGCTCTAGTGTTTTACTGACCAGTCCCTGTCCCACCTGCTTCTCATAATGTGATTGGGTTATTTCTTATTCACTGGTGGCCTCATCCAGGGAATGCTCACTAGAAGGCCTTTAACTCAAGAGTCCACTCTGACTCTCTAATTATAGCCAAGTGTCTTGGTGCCGCTGTGCTATTAGCAGAGCACACCCCAAGGTCCCTGTAGGACCGTCACAAGTCTTACCTGCTACGGCAGAGAGGAAGCATGCAGCGTCTTCGAGACTAACCTGTCCACGGATGCTCCCAACAGCTCTGATCCTGCTCCGGTGAGTCGGCTGCACGCTGGCGTTGTTGCAGCACTCTGTAGGCACAGGCTCTCCTCTGAGCCTATACAGTCATGCTCAGGCAGTGATTAGAGGTGATTCAGTATGCCTCCTGCAGGCGAAGTGTCCACGCTCCCCCAGGTGCGGTTGATTCCAATGCTCCTGATCTTGAACCCATTGAGGCGGCGATACTTTCCCAGCATCCTCACTTGATCCATGGGGTCAGGTTGGATGCAGTCCTCCTTGCACCTGGTGACCCACAGATCACGCCTGCTCACAGTTCGCAGGCTCCTGGCTGAGCCACACGATGCCATTCCTCCCGGCAGCCCCTCCTCGTATTAAGAGGTAACTGAGCAACCGCCCCACAAGGCTTTACTCTTTTCTGCATGGCAGTCCTCACCATGGTGGCCCCTCCTGGCAATTGGGGTGACCGCTAAACTGTAGTATAGAGTCCGACCCTTTAGGCACAGCAATCTTTACATGGCTATCGTCACGGTAGCCCTCTCCTGGCAAACGGGGTAGCTGACTCAGTCTACACACAAGCAACGACCCGATCGGTGCAACAGCCATCGCATTGCATTGGGATTCCACTCGACAGGCCTCCCTACTCAACCTCGCTCCCTCCAACGCTGCCCTCTTCCTTATGGGGCACAGTGGTTTTGGCAAGCAGGCAGACACTGGTTCTCCAGGATCTAGAGCAGGTGGTCTAGCAGGCCTTTGCCCACAGCCTTGGGCATGTGCAGACGTCTTGCAGAGCTTCCCCTCCTATCACAGCCAGTTTGACTACTTGGTAGATAACAATTTTGGGGCCTCATCTTCCCCTTCTTATATTCCATTTCCAGACACTAAATGTGATTTATGATCTGACTCTTAAGTTTTATGTTGGGAGTTCTGCTTCTTTTTGAAGTACATACTTCTGCTTTGACATACTGCTTTTCAAGAGGCAGAGAAGGAGAGGATAGTCCCACAATGCAGGCCATGGGAGTGACTAGAGTTCAACACATGGATGTCAGCCACAATGATCTGTGCATCAAAAGGTTAATCCCAGACCCCCAGCCTACTCTTTTTGATTCCCTAATCAGCCCCATCTCCTCCCTGAAAAGTGTCCAGGCACCTTCCTTGTGATCTCTCACTGAATCAGAGCACCCTTTGAAGTCTACGGGGGGGGTGGGGGCATTGCGCTCTCTCCTCCAGTGTGTCCCACTCAACTCACAGGAATACAGCAATACACAAATCTGTCAGGGGGTGAGGGGGTGGGAGGTGAGATTCCTCAACCTCCTCATGTCACCAGGCAGGCCTCTCAAAATGGAACCCAGGGACCTTCATGTAATGTGCCTTTCTAGGCACACTTGCACTCAGTGTATGTACACAGTACACCCACTATCCAGTACTGTTAGCTCCATGTATTGTGACACCAGACACACATACATTGAGCACATGTATTCACTGCGCGCACTGCTCAGTACTGTAGCTTTTCTATGTTGCCACTTGTAAGCATGCATGCAGCTTGCTCACACATTCATCAAGTGCGAACTGCATAACACTATAACCCTTCATGTACTGCACTGCCCACAGGTACACATACACCCAGTGCATGCATTCACCATGCACACACTGCTCTATCCCTGTACTGTACTCTTCTCAGCCACACATACAACTAGTGCAGTTATTACTCCTGCATTGCATAGCAGTTCACATCTAAGTGAGGTGGGCCAAGGGTGAGTTAAGCACACAGCAATGGAACTTTAAAAAGTGAGTGAGCCTGTAGGCCTCACTCCAGTGACACAGGTTGAAAAGGACATGTTCACTCCTACTGATCACTACACAGTATGCTGCCACCACTGTGCTTGTGCTGCTTGATTACTGTTGAAGGCGGTAGCCTTCCACCACTGAGGTGCAGTGCTTTGATGTCCCTCCCAGTGGCGTCACTAGGGGGGTGCGGGGGGTGCGGACCGCACCGGGTGACACCGAGGTACGGGCAGCGCAATCAAAGATAAGAGGGTGTCTGACCTGGTGGTTCAGTGTGTGCGATCTCGGACGAAGATCAGATCGGAGAACTACACGAAATATCCAACTGCCAGGAGTTTCAGACTGCGCCTTATTCCAGATGGATTTTGGTTGGTTAATCAAATAAATGTCATCAATTCTGCCAACAGCGCTGCGAAATAATGAGCTGTCATAAGAAAGCGTTACAAAAATTAGGAGTGAGAACAGAGACTTGCAGCTAGTGAAGAAGAACACACTGTCGAGAAACATGTTGACGAGCAGAGAGAGACACTTTAACAACAGAGACTGATACTGGACTAAGAGAAAGCCCAATCAATGCACTTCAAAAGTGGCATTTAGGAGGGCGCAGAAAGCGTATTTGTATGTTAGTATCTTTGTTTGTTTCTGCTTCTTCTGTATTTTGGTTGTTCGGATACTCGTCCCGTTTTACAAGACATCGAGTCATCAAATGGCATTTCTTTGGCCAGGTCTGGGACATTTTGACAAGTTAAAGGGTGTTCGTTATGGTAAAGAACAACACAGTCCATCCCCTATTTGAGCATTCATGTTCTTGCAGGTGAGCTCCGGGGACTTAAGGACCACTTGGCGGTTCTTGTGACAGGGGCAGCCCTCCCGAGTCAGAGACCTGTGCTGCTGCTGGTGGTAGCGGAGGGAAGGAGGTCGCCATCATCCTTCTGACCTTTGCTCCGCGCTGAGGAATCCGAGCAAGATGCTGTCAGGAGGAGCGGCCTTGCAGTGACTTTTGCCAACGCGTGCATGCCTCCCATCGCAGGCCATGTCGCTCCTCGAGCTGCCTGCGCCATCTGAGCCCCAGCAGGGGCGCAGCACCTGCCTCCCTGTGCCGTGTGTGTGTGCGTGCATCTAGGCCCCGGGCCTGTCCTTGCCAAACAGGTAGGCGCCCTGCGCTTTTTATTACCCGCTCCAAGTTGAACGGCAGCCTGTGACCCTGTGCAGCGAAATCGCCTTGAACTTTATTTGCTCTGGAGTGTTTGTGGCGTCACTAGGGGGGTGTGGACCGCAGAGGTGACACCATGAGTTACCGCACTGGGTGACACCAACCCTAGTGACGCCGCTGGTCCCTCCTGGTCCAACAAGACCGCAAACCATGAGACAGGACTATGTCATGGCACACATGCATGATCCTTATGTGCCTATGACAACACACATCCGCATTAGGGATCCAAATATCAGTACATTTGGGAACACAGGGCAGGCATACAAGCCCATTACCATGCAGAAGCCCCAGCACAGTGCAGAGGTGGTGTATCTGTGCTGGGAGCGTGTGTGCATGGAAAGGGTACATTACAGGCATAATGTAGTACTGAGTAGCATGATGAATGCATGTGCTGGGTGTATGTGTGATGAGTGGTACAATACATGAAGGATGTAGTACTGTGCAGTGCTTCAAGTTAAATCCATGCGCTGTGTGTATACCTGTGGGTGGTACAATACATGAAGGGTATAGTGCATGCATCTTAAATGCATATGCTGGATGTATGTGTGTCTATGAATGGTACAGTAGATGGAGGATACCGCACTATGCAGTGCGTGTGTGCTGTACACATGCACTTGTGTGTGCTAGTAAATGGTACAATACATGGAGGGACCCGAGTTCGATTTTGAAATACTCAGGCCTGCATGGTGAAACACAGAGCAGAGGTAAAGAGACTCTTCCTCCCCCCCCCAACAGATTTGTGTTGCTGCTGCATTCCTGTAAGCTGGGTGGGACAGTTGTATGTGATTTCATAGAAAAAAACAATTTCATGGAATACCATTACTGAGAAGCCATTTAATCTAAACTGTTTAATAGAAATTTTCAGAATAAATGACATTTAACTTTTCGTAGAAAATAAGTCATAGAATGTCTTTTTGGTCGAAATTAGCTTTTGGATGCTTATTTCTTTTTTACTGTAAATGCAATGGTTGCAGGTCTTACTTTCAGAAACTGTTTTTTGTTGAAGATATTTATTTCAGTGCTTTACTTCAGGAAACATTATTTCATATTGATGTCTTTTATATATTCAAACAATTACTTTGGATGCTTTCAATTTGCTGACCTATCACCACTCACAAAAAACATCCATCGCTAATCCACTCACAACCCCTAAACACCGTCAAGCCCCGCTCCCTAAAACCCCTCACCACACCTAAACTACACTCATCAGTGAACCCTAATACCCCTTCACCACCCCTACACTCACCCACCTCTTAAATCTAAAAAAAATATTTTTATTCCCGGACTCCAATTAATCCTGATCACTACACAACCCCTCATCACCCTAAACATTACCCATCCCTAAATCCATAATCCCCACAGTAGTCCTAAACTTCGCCAATAAGTTTAATGTGATTTTGGACTTTAACTTAAAATCCTTTAAAATGTTTCCTTTAATTTCTGATTATTGTTTTTCCTTAAAATTGTATTTCCCTAAAATTTGGTTTTCCATGATTTGGTTTCCTCCAATGTGGTTTTTCCGTTTTCAATTAATTCACACACTGGGGAGGGCAAGACCAGGCTTCCCCTGTCCGCTTCAAAGGGTGCTCTTTGATTCAGTGAGAGGTCACAAGGAAGGGGCCTGGGAACACCTCCGGAAGGAGATGGGCTGAATAGGGAATCATGAAGAGTAGGGCTGCTGTGCGATGGCGTGTAAGTGACCCCATATGCCTGGATGGGCCACACGGAGGAAAACTGCTGTGCGGTAAGGGCCTAGGTCCTGTGCAGTAGCAAGGTGGTAACTCTGTATGTTAGTGGGCACTGTCGTGGAGAATTTCACTGTGCTGATCAGGTTAGAGCCTGTGGAGAATGAGTTGCAGTGACCCCGTATGTCAGGGAAGTTTCCTTGGAACACCCCCATTCCCTCCTCTGCCTCCCCCTTGGAAAAGTGAGAATGTGGTGGGAGCACCAGCACACCTTCACTCAAGTGAGGGACCCGTGACAGGATTATTGTTGCCACCCACCATCGGGTGCTGAATAAACACTTACCCCGGAGGAGGACTGCAGGGGGGTGAGGGGGGGTGCTAACACTCCCAGCCAGGGCTGGCCCTAGCACTGGTTGCGCACAGTGCAACAGTCTTTTTTTTTTTTTGGCTCCCCCTCCTCCATGAATTCCCTCACTACCGCTCACCAACAATGCACCTCATTTCTCTATAGCACCTTCCTGACAAACATTTCATATTTTGATAGCGCTGCTCATAGTTTACTCGCACTCAGTTCTGTGACCTGAATGGTACACGTTCTTTGTATCATTCACATTAACCTTCTGTGCTGTGTGGGTGGAAGGAGTACATGGTAAGCGATGCGACAATGTGAGAGTAGGGTAAGAGGAGTGAATGCAGGGTGAGTGAGGTGACCATATGAATTTGGGTGCGGATGTAAGTGCAGAGTGGGACGCATGAACGCATGGTTAGTGATGGGCTTGTTTGAGTGAGATTGCAGATTGAGCAGTGAGGGGGACAGGTGAGTGAAGTGTCACATGAGTGCAGGGTGAGCAGTATGCTTGTGTGATTTCAGGATGAGGTACAGGGTGAACAGCGCAAATGCATTGTGAGTGCAGAGTGATCACTGAGTGCGCAGGGTGAGCGGGTGAATAGTGTGAGTGCATGGTGATCAGTGTGAGTGCATTGTGATCGCTGTGAGCGCAGGGTGAGCGTGAAAGTGAAGGACGTGAATTAGGAGTGAGTCGTCTGAATGCATGGTGCATTCCCAGACACTTGAAGTAACTCTGCATGTTATTGGCTGCGGCGTAGTATTTCAGATATAGGTTGAACTATTGCCATTATGGCATTGATCTGGAATCAAGGTTGGAGGAAATAAATAATGTGCTGATCCTACAACAAACTTCCAGGCTTATGATTAGGCTTGCCACCTCATTATTTTGATGTCCCAGATGGTACAAAAATAAGAAGTCCCCTAAAGCCGTGTTTTCAGCACTTATCTTTGTATACTTTGAACAGCAAATATAACTAGAAAGCACTTTTAAATGTGTTCTAGTGCTGCCTGAATGTTCCAGGAATGATAATTAAAGGGAACAAAGAGAAAAGTCCCATTACAAATGAATGCATACTTTTTTATTTATTACCGTGTTTACTGTCAAGACGAGGTCTTTGCTGTCATTTTCCTTTTGGCAACCCTACTTTATATTTTTCATGAAATGCATTCTCACACTACTAAAATGCATTCTCACAACTATGGCAGTTAATGTAAAATGCAAATGTCAGGAATAGGCAGAGTGGGGGCCCGGGGGGGCGGGGGGGGGGGGTGGATACTAGAACCAGAAATGAAACTAAGCCTCGGTAACCAGTTAACAAAGGTATGGAAATATTGTCTTTAAAGACCTGTGAACAGCTTGGGCGTGCTGGAGATAAGACTCCAGACACTGCCCAGCCGAGTCCACAGCAGCCCAAGCAGCAGCAGCCCGGGCTGAGACGCATGACGGGAGTGGGCTGCAGGTCTTTTAGCCCTATGGGTGGTGCGCGCCTGACTGCTAGTACCATATTCTGTGGTCTATCTCTTTGAGACTTGAAGCAGGCAGAAGCTGCCTTTTTTAAACAGTTTTCCTGCATGTCTGAAGCTTGCACTTCTGTGCCCATCTGCTGCTGCGGCCAGAGCTTCTAGTCACACTTCTCAGAGCGCTTGCCCTACTCTCAGGAAGTACTTTTACTGGCCTCGAAGCATTCCACACTGCCTGCTAAGATAATTTCATCCACTTCGGTAGTGCCTTCTACCATTAACTTTGACCTGCTCTCACAGTTAACCAGTCTGCCTCTCTGCTGAAAATGAAGTCGCTCATCAAACGTTACCATCGTGTATACCAACCTATTGATGTGTTTACTCTAGACCTGCTCTTTTATATAAAGCTGGATTTAGGATTCATCCACACCCTTCATTGTCCTTGCCATCTCGCCAACATGTAAAGTCTATCCTTTTGATAGGAAGACTGGCATAGTCAGGGTAGCCATAATCTCAGGACATTCTTCACTTTACTTGCCTGGACAAATTCAAGCCCACTTAGCACAGAATCTCTGCTTTTTGGTCTAGATGACTGGCAATACCAGTAAGAGTGGATTGCTAACTTATCGTCGTCTTGGTCTGGCCAGTCCTTTTGGTAGGTTTGCGGAGGCTATAGCACTGACAGTTCTGCGCAATTCAAGTTTTTGCACTGTGTGATTTTTACTATGTGGGTGGACACGCCACCAGTCGCTGTGACAAACAGCATCATGGAGTCATGTGCAGCACTAGAGCTTAGACAGTGTGTTAAGAATGGTCTTGACTAACGAGGATAGACATGTTCTAGAAATGGTTTTCTCCTCAAACAAATGTTTTACAATTTTTGTTTCATCTGCAGTTTAAAGCTGCTCAGCCCCCACCTATCAATCTGTCCCACTTGATGACAAGCACTAAAAATTGTGCCAAGACCCAGGATTTCACCTTTTCAGAATTACTAACCTCTTTCAACCCAGTTCTGAACAATGACCCTTTTCATGGTTCTTTTGAATTCAATCAGTGTCTTACGTCAGCCTCGAATGGAGTGGCCCACGTTAACCTGGTTAACTATACATGTGCAAATACTTAAACTCCTTGGTATACAAGTTTTAGCAGAAGAAAAACTAGTTTGTGACACTTGCAGTGCCTCTGACTATTAGTCTATTCTCTCTCGGCCAAAAGCAACTATAATTTAGCGTTGTTGAAATATAAAAAAATTGCGTTGTTTTTTTTTTTTGTCCTCATTAGCCTCAGATTTTCCTTCCACAGCACTTCCATCCGAGACTGCCCTTTATTCCGTGCTGGGTTCTGATACTACCTTACTTATCAGAGATCTACCAATTGCACTTCAAAAGCCATTTCCCCTAACCTTCGACTCTCCCAACCGTAAGCCATCACTCGAATAAGGTCCTCAAGGAGAGGTACGAAAACTCTGGGAGTGGCATGTGCATTAAACTGAGGTCTAATTTAGGCATAATCATTGGACAGTCCCTTCCTACCTCTCCAACCATTCCACTAACGGACGCCAAAAATCATATCTTCTCCTTTCCAGGGAGATTGCATCCAAACTCAAAATATATTTCAATGATGATTTCCACTCTATATATGTAGGAGGATTTGGGCTAGTCCATTTTTTACACAATTCTCTTCGTGCCAGCAACATAGCATAGAAAATGTGTTTTTTCTTATCTCTATCAAACTCGCTGTCCACCCCAAAGAACACAAGGAGAGGGCTTACCTGAATCTGTATTTTCAAGATATCAGCCAAAGCAAAATCACATCTCCCCAAAATACCTGAATCTTTGGACACCTCAAACATATGCAGGTCATCTGCCAGCTTCAAGCTGCATTTGGTACACGCCACCTCTCCTTGTTCCCAACTTTCGACAGCTTATATGGAGTCCAGTACACTCTATAGACAGAAAAAAGGTGGTTTCTCTTTATGAAGTGTAGGAAAGGATACTTACCATCATGTTTCCAGTGTTGCTCCTTGCAAGTCAGTCCCCATAACTCTTGTGGCTGAGTAAACTCCCCCTCCACTTCTTCCATCATCCGCCAATACCAATATGATGTTTCCTTCTTAGGGCCATCTAAGATCAACATTTTTTCAAGTTCGTTGACACCGCCTATCTTGTTTTCTAATGATTGAAACCAACTTTGAATTTGAAGATATTTAAACCCTGAGACTTGATTGTTTGTTTTAATTTGAAATCTCTCCCATGGAATCAACAATTTTCCCTCTAGTAAGTCCTCTCATCTTTCTACTCCAGCCTTCCTTAATGTCCCTGCCAATTTGTTCTTCGTCCATTCCGGTGATCCAGGTGAGTCCCAAATAGGAGCCATATTGCTATAGTATAGCCATTTCAGTCTCCTTCTGATCCTGTACCAGGTTTCTGCCGCACCTCTAAGAATCTTCAATCTAACTTTTTTTTTAAATCTAGGGTCTGCATACTTCATCATGAAGCCCCTCCTTCTACTCATTTTAGCAATCCAGTAAACCGCTTCCCAGTTTCCGAATCTAATGGTCTATCCAAAAGCATCCTACTATTCTTAAGGTGGAAAGCCCATGCATATAATTGCAAGTCCGGAAGAGTCAGGCCCCCTTTTTCTCTCCTCCTCCGCAATTTTTTCGATGAGATACGGGGTCCTTTTGCTGCCAGATAAAAGAGCCAATCTTGCCCTGTAACTTCATAAGCCCCACTTCCTTAAACGGCTGAGGTATAGCGTTGAAGAGAAAAGTCAGTTTCGGTAGTAGAATCATTTTTACTAGATTTATTCTGCAAAAAATAGTCGGGGTAGGTGCATCCAACTGGCCATTAAATCAGACTTCTTTTTTCACCCTGTTAAAGTTGGTTTCCGCAAGCTTATTAATGTCATGAGTCACTCTCACTCCCAGATATCTCATTTCAGTTGTAGTTTTTTCTGCCCCTGCATCTAAATTCCACACCATAATCTCAGTTTTCCCCCTGTTTATCTCATACCCTGATACTTTTCCAAAGTCTTCTGCAATTTTTACTACATGAGTCATTGTATTTCCAATTTCAGAGCAGATTTCCTTAGGTACTGTTAATATGCTGTTGAGTAGGCTGCAGGCACTGCGATCCCGGGAGGGAGCTAAGGTGGATCGGTGCTATGAACAAGGATGCCTCCGGTACAGCCGACTCTGAGTGGCTGACCGTATTTGGCGGCGATTGTGGGGAGGGAGTTGGTTGGGTGTGAAAGCAGATACTACAGTGCGAGGTTGACCTGTTGCCTCTGCGAGCGGCTCGCCTAGATACTCTGAGTTACTGTGTTGGTACGCCGCCCGGCCCCCGGGATGTGGGCTGAATGGCTGTGTGCATTGTTCTTCTGGCAGCTGAGCTTTGTGAAGCCGAGTGTGTACAGGTTGCCTTACTGGTTGCCTTGTTTATAACTCTGCAATAAAAATATGTTAACAAAAAAAAAAAAAAATCATTGTATTTCCAAAGTCCGCCGTATATATGAACACGTCATCAGCATATAATGCCCGTTTCTTAACCCATTCTTTGCACTGAAAGGGTATTATCCCATTCTCTGCCCTCAATTTTGTTGCCACTGGCTCCATGTACAAATTAAATAAAAGTGGGAATAACTGGCACCCTTGTTTTGTCCCTCTCCTAATAGTGAATGTTGATGTTAATGCTCCATTCACTAAAACTCTTGCCCTTGGTGACTTATAAAACCCCGCAATTATTCTACAAAATCTGTCTCCGAACTCAGCCGCGCTTCCATAACTGATGACAGAAAAGCCCAGTTCACCCGATCAAACGCCTTGGTAGCATCCAAGGCTATAACCGCCAAAGGTGCATTATTTGCTACCGCCAAATTAATTGCCCCTATCAGGGAGTAAGTTAGCTCGTGTAATGCCCTTCCCTGCATAAAACATTTCTGGCCCTCATGCACCAAGTCCCCCATAAGGCCCTTGAGTCTGTCTGCCAAAATTTTAGAAAAGATCTTGTAGTCGCAATTTAGGAGCGACACTGGCCTATAAGAATCATATCTGTTTTTGCTCTTTCCTGGTTTTAGGATTAGGGAAATTGTAGCCTCTGACCAGGACTCTGGTTGGGATGTCCCTTGCATAAACAACTCATTGAATAATTTAGTCAGGATTGGAGTCAATACCTCCTTTAGTGCAAGGTAGACTGTCTGGACCAGGTGCTTTCCCCCGCTTATCCTTCTTCAACACCTGCTCCACTTCCCCCTCCTGAATTTGAGTGTTTAAGAAAGCTGTTTATTCCTCTTCCAATGCCATTGTCGCTCCCCAACTCAGCCACCTATTTCTCTCTTCTTCGGATGACACCAAATCCTCTTCATACAAAGTTCCAAAATAGTTATAGAAAGCCTCCTCAACCTCTTTTCTGTTAGTTAAAACCTTACCAGTATTCTGACACTTAATTTCTTGTATCAATTTTCTCACCTGATCTTTCCTTGTCTGCCAAGCTAACAATTTTCCGAAATTTTGCCCCATACTCAAATTGCGCTAATTTGCTTGTCTCCCACCTTTCCCTTATCCTCTTGTCCAGAATAGTGGCAAGTTTAATTTTCATATCTGATAATTCAATCTGTCTAGACTCGGAGTACAGTTGGCCAGCTCTCCTGCTAATACTCTTATCCTCTCTTCCACTTCTCTAATCTCTTCCTGAAAGACTCTCCTCTTCCCGGCAGCATAACTTATTAGCTTCGCCCTCAAGTAAGCTTTGTAGGAATTCCACACCATCCCAGCCGGCGCAGAGCCCCAATTAAAGTCGAGAAATTATCCTCTTTAAATCTCCTCACAATTTCCTTATCCAACAACAGGGTACGATCTAACGTCCATCTGGGGGGTGAGCTATCTTCCCCAAGACAAATCTCTAATAAAATTGCAAAATGATCTGACAGGTGAATCCCGAAATGTGTATTGTTCTTGACTTGTTCCCGTAGACCTAACTCCAACAAAATATAATCTACCTCGACTGGTGATGATATTTTACGTACGTATATCCTCCTTTATCCCCCATCCTCCATCTCCAACTGTCATATAATCCCAGTTGTTTCATCATAGATTATATCTGCCTCATAATTTTTTGATTTGCAAGGTACTATCTAATATCACATTAAAATCACCTGCCCAAATAATTGGGACTGAGGAGCAAGATAGCTCCACCAATAACTCTTGTAGTAGTGCTATCTCATCCACATTGGGCCCGTAATACCCTGCCAACATGAAACCAAGCCCCCCTACTTTTAAATTTTACTACGACCCATCTATCTCGTGTATCTGAGTTACTTTCTATGATAGAAATCTTTGGGTCTTGTTTTATCAATATCACCACTCCTTTAGTTGCGAAGGTTTGCTTAGTGCACGCCATTTGTTGCACCCACGTTTAGGACTTAAATACTTCCTTACACTTTCTCAGACAGATGTGTCTCCTGGAGCACACAGATCTGGGCAGTACAATCTTTTATATACTGGAGGATACACTCTCTCCTTGGCCTCACCCTTAACCCATTAACATTCCAAGATAAAATCTTCAAACTCAACCTCTGTCCCTCTCCCATGTTCCTATCTTAGTAACCTTCTCAACAAGAAAATATGAGACTTCAGAGGATTTTTTCTTCTTTCCTTAATGCTCCCCACCTAGTGACCCCTACCCTTTCCCCTCCACCCACCGGAGAACCTTCCCCCCCCCTCCTTTCTTAATAGCCTTAGCCTATGGGTTTCCCCCCCCCAAGTGTGTTTTTATCTTGACCTTTATAACTAGAAAATTACATTCCAAATGACTATTTATTGCTCTTCCTAGCTAGCTACCTAATTTCTATATCTATTTACAAGATCCTATAAAGTCATCTACTTCGCTCACCGCTCTGAAATTATACATCTTGTTATTCATCATTACTTTTAGTACCGCCGGGAATTTCATCTGCACGGAGGCCCCTAACTCCTTCAACTGGTCCATTCTCTTGCCGAACTCCCATTTCCTGTTGGAGGTAATGTAGGAAATATCAGACCTAATTTTACAAGACAATCCGTCTACCTTTACTGCTTTCATTTTCAAAGCACGGATAATGCCTTCTCTTTCAGAGAGTAAGTAGGGAAATTTACCAAAATCCTCCTGGGGTTGCTTCTGTTTGGATTTAGCCTGAAGGGCTCCTTATATACTCTCTGGATGTCCCAACCCAACTCCTGCTCGGTCTCTTCTAGATGGAGCCCTGTTTTAATCAGCTTAACTACCAGACCTTTCAGGTCATCTCCCCCCGCTCCTTCCGGCACATTTAGGATCTGTAAATGATTTCTTCTTTGGTTGTTTTCCTTCCTTTCCTCCCAATCCTGACGCCCATGTTCTCTCAATTTCAAGGCCTTTATATTTTCTTCATTTGTCTGTATCTTGCCCTTAAGTTCCTCAACTGACGCCTCTAAAACTGTGGTTCTTGCAAGATCATCAAATTCTTTCTCTAAAGCCTCACAAGCCAATTTAATCTCTTTGGTTCCCTTCAGACACCTCAAACCTGCTTCTGATCTCAGACATAAGTGTTGCTATCGGGTCCCCCAGAGCTGCTCCACCCCTGTTGACTTGCACCTGCTCTCTGAGTCCTATCCATTCTCTCTTCTGTGCTCAATTTTTGTTTTGGATCGGGTTCTTCTGTCCCCCCCCCCCCTTTCTTAGTTTCCTCACCTTCCTCTAGTGTTGGGTGAATGGTGGTCCTGCCTCCTGATTCTTTTGCTTTTTCCATGCTCTCCAGATCTTTTAGGCCTTCCTTCCTGTGTACCTGTTGGGACTACACACATCACCCCACTCTCCCAGTGATTCCTCCACCGCATGATCTAACTGTCCCTCCGTAGCCTTGTCCATCTCCAGAATACAATATTACGCTTTCCAAATTTCAATGCCAATATTCCTTCTCAAGAATTTTTTTTAATTGTTAGTTCATGAATTTCAAATGTACTACTAAATTAATTTCACCAGCTTTATATCTCAGCGATGCTCTTGCTGAATTTCCAAGGTAAGCTTCAAAACCTCTACGATGCTTTACATTGCACAGATGGTAATTGGATGGTGATCCTTCCCCATCGCAGCTGCCTGTAACCTTATTACCCAACCTCACTCGTGCTTAAATGGTACATATGCGACTTTTGATTGAAGCTTGAGATTCTGACTCTCCAGATGGCTCCTGACCAGGCAAAGTTTTTCATCGTTTTGCTAAGGTCCTTGCGCCTCAGATTCGGGTATTGGTCAATTCATCCTTATTCACAGCCATAGTCCTAAGGGACTGGAATCGGGCCTCTGTAATACCTCTCCTGAAAAAAACCTCTTTGGAAGAGAAAACCATGAGCCTATTTCACTTTTACCATTCATTGCCAAGACTGCAGAGAAAGAGATGAATAGCCAATTTAAGACATTAATTGCCTCTAACTCTTTCTTGGAAACTTCACAAGCACGCTTCTGCCCTACCCATACTACGGACGCGACTTATTGCATTTCAAGATGAGCTTTGAAACATTCTTGATCACTGTAGGATGGCAGCATTTGTCCTATTAAACCTGACGTAGAGATGTGATGCTGTTTCTCACAACATGGATTAAAGGTCTAGTTCCACACTGGATTTCTTCTTTTCTTTCAGATCGCTGTCAAGAAGTGCTGGTAACTACCTATCACTCTTTTGAAGGTCCTCTGTTTTGTGGGGCCCCGTAATATTGTCTTTGAGCCCCACACTTTTTAGTGTCTATGTAGCTCCTTTGGCCAAGTTGATTTGCTTCTTTGGGCTATCCACTATGTTTTATGTGGACAACATGTAGTTAATTTAAGACTAAATGGATATTGTGAGGTCCTCTGTCTGAATTTTTGGACTTGCTAGTCCACAGAAGCTTCTTGGGAGAACAATTGCCCAAAGTTTAATACGGCTAAAAACGGAGATAGTGGTCATGGGTGGTCATTCTTTGATTTGGTCATCTGCCTGGTGGCCGGTGGCCCTTGGCAGTTGTATAATTCCTTCCTCCGCTGCAAAATCTGGGAGTGCTGTTGGATAATAACTTTCTTTTAAATCTTATAAAGCCAAGGTAGGGGGCACTTTCTCCTCATACAAAAAGTCTGAGGAAAGGGTTTCCTTTCCTTCCACAACTGTCTCCTTTCAATGTGATACAATCCATGGTGGGCACCAGGTTACATTATGTATGGCTGTGAGGTTCTTGCTTAAGCTGTGCCGATCGTCCTCCATATCAAGTCATTTAAAAAAATCTCAACTGGTGGGAGATGTTTAAGAGATTTTGTCTTTCCTTCAAAGCTTTGAATCAAACTGGCCCTGCGTCTCTTCAGCATTTATTTACTCTCTTTCCCTTTTTGGTCGCTTTGCTCTACATTTGTGAAATCAAACTCGGGAAGGGGGATAGTGCTTTTCATTTCATAGTTGTACCTCTGAAACTCCCTCTCCTGACACATTCAGTCTATTTCCAGCTATGTGGTATTTTGTTAAGCACAAAACACTGCCTCTTCCAGCTTTGTTTTTCCTGTTTTTTTGTTGTCTGTCTAGCTAGCGCCCTGACCCCATCGGGCATTTGTAAACACTGTAAAAACCGTATCTGAAATATGGTAGTTTACTATCCAACTACAAATCTTATATGTTTGGAGAAAGCCCTCTCTGCTTAATAGCTACTATATGAAGCTCGGCGACTCATACTTCTGTTCGATAAAGAAGGCAGAGGAGGTAATTTTCATTTATTTTTTCCTTGTAGTTAATGAGGTCTGTCATTTCAATCTATTTGAAAGATCAAACTTTGAAATTACGCCTTCTTCTTTCAATAGGCTCCAGGTAATTTCTTCAGTTGTTCCTGTTGCATTAAAACCAATGGCAAATAAGCCCTCAGAACTGCAATGGTTTATTGGTTTGACGAGTAAGCCCTACCTTCCAATTAGAATCTAAATCCCACAGCTACAAGTGAGGGGACGAACACAGACCTATAAGAATTTCTCAGGCCAGCTCTACAACTTCTTCCCCTCAAAATAAAGATGCTCTTGGGTGCATATTTTGCTGTGGTGGGTGGTAAAAAAAAATGCATCCACACAGATGTGTATATTACAATAAATATCAATACGATTTATAAGATATGTATGTGTTAGCATTTGTAGAGTGTAACCTTGCCTGAGAGCGATGGGGTGCTGAACAGTGGCATAATCCCTGGGAGGATGCAATAACGGAGGAAAGGGAAAGCCAATTGTAGACTGTCGGGGCAGAGGTAGGGCTCCTTGAAGCAATGTGTCTCCAGCTTTTTTTATTTTTTTTATTGCAGGACAGTCTGTCCTGATTAGATTTTGATACAGATGCTTATTCCAGATACTGAGAACATAAACGAAAAAGGCTTGCTTCCTGGTTGTTTCCCCCTTTATTGCTTTGTCTACAATCTGGCACTATCCAAACTCCTGTTCTGCGGTTGTCCCCCAGACATGACTGATTTGTTTACCAGGTAAGCTGGTGTCTTGTAGAGGGTTTTTTGGTGGCTTTAGAATTGATGTAGCTGGCTTTGAAAAGCCTTGAAGATGACCTGGGTTGGAAGAGAGATCAAGTGTAGGTCATTTAAAGAGGAGCGACGAGGTTGAATTATTTGGAGCTCGTCATGGGCTGTGCCACTACATGTAGGACACCTCACAGAGGTCCTGGGGTGGTAACTGGGAGACCACTGAGCAGGGCATTGCCCTCGTCCAGATGGGAGAGGACTATGGCTTTACAGTTGTTCTGAAGTCCCCTTTCTGAGAAACAACTTCACTTTCTTCAAGAGGAAGAGTTTAAACCAAGCTGTCTTGGTATTTCTGGCAATGTGTCGCTTGAATGAGAGGTGTCTGTCTAGGGTGAATCTGGAGATTTTGAATACTGTCAGCTGCAGGGTGAAGCCTGGTATATTCAAGTTTTATAGCCAGGCTTGATACTAGGGTTGTTTGGTGCTGTTGGTGAACTGGAGCAATTCAGTCTTCATAGGGTTTTGTTTCATGAAATTGGTTGACATCCAAGATTGGATGAGTTTGAGTCAGGATTTAAGTTCTTGTATGTCGCTGGTATAGAATATTTTTAGTTAGAGTTAGAAAACAGGTGTGTATTTTTGGATCTTGATGCTGCTGTCTGCCACAATAGATATGAGGAATTCTTTACAGAGGGTAAAGTTTTTGTTAGATAGGATTACAGCCTGAGGTCCTCTGCCAGAGACTAGACATATTCATGATCTTGTGGAAACTATTTACAGGTGTTGGTTGGAGTATAGGTTCGGACCTGTTTAAGGCGGTGCCTGAAAATCCCATATTTGTTTTCCAGTTGTTGGTCAGAGTTGGATGGGTGGACTGTGTTGAAGGCTGCAGTGAGGTTGAGCCGGACCAGGAAGCACTGATAATGCCTGTTAAGGAAGAAGGCATCATTGACTAATTGGAGTATGGGTGCCTTGGTGCTAAAGCATGATCTGAATCTTGATTCTTAGTCTTGTGAAAGCTTATTCATGCTAATGTGCTTCTTTAGCTGGGTGACAACTGCTCTCTCAATGATTTGCCCTATGACTCGAAAGAGGGTAATAGGGCAGAAGTTGATGAGGTTGGCTAGATCAGTTTTGTTTTCTTTAGCAGGGAAGGATGTGACCTATCGTAAGGGTACCTGTGAGTGTTCCTTGGCTTAGGGAGGCATTGACAATATTGAGCATGGGTATAAGGATCTTCCTTGGAGCAATTTGATGATTGAAGGAAGCTAGGATGTTGTCTTCATAGAAGGTTATATTGCGAGAGTTCAGGCTATTAGAAAGACCCATGTGCAAGACTGGACTGAATGAGATCCATTCGGTAGAGTGGTTATGATGGATGCCTGGAAGTGAGGGGGCTGTTAAAGTGTTAATGATGTGGGATCTCATTTTGTCGATCTCCTCAGTGAAGTAGAGATTGATGGCATAGCATTTGTCAACTAAACCAGAAGCTGTGGGCGCTGGGAGAAGATTGGTGCAGCGTTTGGCTGCTATGAAGAGGGACCTGCTTGTTTGGTTGCCTCACTTACAGTGTTGTTGTATTAAGAGGTTGTCTCTGATTACGAGGGATCGATGATTTGAGAGGAATGTTTGGAGTAGGGTATGGTCAGCCAGGAGTTTTGACCTTTTTTTTTTACATGGTATTTAATTTTGTTCAGGTCTTTGAGTGTACCAGGGTGCTAAGGGCTTTGGCGTGGTTGATCGTGTGTTCCTTAGAGCATCTCATTCGATATACATTCTCATAGTGGTGTTGTCAGTATTCTCCTAAACATCTACATCTGTGGTGGGATGACATTTTTTTGGCAGATGTTTAGTTTGTCTCTTATCTTTTCCGGGTGGATACCTTTAGTGGAGTAGAAAGTTACTGTTCCTCTTTTCAGTTGTCCTTGATGTCGAGGTCTAAAGTACACAATAGTGAAGCATATGGTGAAGTAGCTAGTCCAGTCCAGGACTATAGGTGTCTGACAGTGTGTAAGGAAATGCCTCCTTTTTTATGATCATCCCAAAGTTTTTGGACTGATGCTTCTGGTTTTCCAACTCTGACCGTGCACTGAGGCCTGCTAACCGGATCTCAGTGCATGTGCCCTTATCCTTAAACAGGTATGTTGAATTGGCTGATCCCCAATTGGCTAAGCTAACTTACCTGCAAGTCAAGTCAAGAAAGCTTTATTCGACGATTGTCATAAAAGCATACAAAATTTATATATATACACAATACACAAGACATGTTAAAATAGTTTAAGACAATAAATAGAGGTATTTGCAGGAAAATTAACATTTCAGGGTATAGGAGTGTTTACCCAGCCAACATTTTGCTCCTAATCACCCACGCCCTTCCAAGGAACTTGGCAACAGAAATATAAACAAGTGGAATTTCAGCAGAGCGCAAGATACGTAGTGCCACTTTAACATTTCTAGTACCCAACTGTCGGCACATTGATTTTAGCCAGATCTGACGGGGAATTACCTGCAAGTCTCTCGTAAGTCGTACCCAGGGCATGTAAGTTAGAGGGTCACCCCAGAGATTTCAGTGCTGGCTGAACCACCATGGGTGTGATGTGAGTGAAACGCAACTCCAGGCTGCCCTTTGCAGGCTGGAAGAGCAGTTTATACTGCTAACTCTGCTTTGCTCTGCCCCCCGCAGATGTGCTAATTCTGGAATGATGGGATCAAAGTGGGTCTTCCAAGGAATCAAACAACTCATTACATTAAGCCCGACTTGATTCTCAAATTGAAATAAATGTAACAAGTGGCAGTGTGCAACTTTAACCCCCGTGGGAATAATCCAAGCAAACATATGGCACCCCTGGCTTCCAAAACCCAGATCTCGACTGGACTGAAAGAAGAACCAATGGAAGGACTGCCCTGCTGCACCGTGGAACTGGCAAAAAGAGGCTGAACCATCATGAACTGCACCTGGTGGCTACCAAAGGAGAGGGACTGTGCTTGCCGTGTCCTGCTCAAGAGGAAGTCCACCACTATGCAGCACCAAGGACCAGGACCTGACTCACAAAGTTGCACCCGGGTTCGCTGAGCCTGGTTAGTGTCATTGGAGGACAGATAGGATCTCCAGAGGATGAGTTACCGACCCAGGAAGATTTTCCTGTGACCACGATACTAGGCAACTGGTTGTCCAGTGATGGCTGGACTTCTGCCAGCACCAAGAGTACTTTGAGGGACATTGACCCTGTGACCAGGATCAGCTCATTCCTTTGTCAACCGAGGCGTAGTCGCAACAAGACCCTGTCAACTGCATCCCATCCAACATCCTTGAGCATCTTCAGCATCCTTCATGCCTTGCATCAACATCACTTCTGTAGGAAAATGCTGCAAAAGGTAAGAGTCCCTAGAACTGACTGAAGACTGCTTCACCTGCAGAGGTAAGTGTTACTGAGGATCTTGCTGATCCCCCTGCCTGGATCCCCACTGGAGTTGGTCACCTAAAGTGACTCCAAGTTACCGCATTACAACTAGCTCACGCTTTTTAGTGAAAAGGTTCGTAATACATTTGTTGGATTTGCCAATGCTAATTTGTGGTTGAGTGAGTGTAATGCTTTAATTTACTATACCCTGTAAATTCTATATCTCCAGAACCATTCTGTGGATATTTTTCATTGTGGTGCCTAAAAATAAATAAAAATAGAATCTATTTTTTTTTAACTGGTGTCGGATTTCTTGAGTGTGTCGGTTATTTCTTCAATTGTGTTGATGCGGTTTAAATGCTTCACACTTGTTCCTTTGTGTAAGCCTTGCTGCTCAGAGCCACAGCTACCCACGATTGAGCTGAAGGCTTAACAAACAAAACCTAAGGGTCCTTAAGGGGTTGGTAAGTGTATTTTGAGGTGACGTCGCACCACCACACCATATAATAAACTCCATTTCTCACACAGTGCATACAAAGGAGCGCTGACCGAATGAGGTTCAGGGTGTTGCCTTTGAAGTGGGTTAGGTTATTGATGAGTTGTTTTTATTTCAAGTGTGTAGAAGCATTTCTTAGTGCATTTCAAGTTGGCGTTGCCATTGAGGTTGATGTCTCTGTGTGGAATGTGGTATGGGGGTGTTGAATGACCACAGTACTCACATTAAAAGTATTGCATCACTGTTGAGAAGTGCTGGACTTTCCTTTTCAGTTTAGTGATGTACAGGTACTCTGTACCTATCCATTTATAGCATTGATCATACTTAAATTGGGATGTTTGGAATCGTTTGGAAGTGAATAAACATTAATCACTAGCTGTGAAGTTGGTAAACAGAGGTTAAAATACGAGTAAGCAAATTTACCTAAAATACTTTAGGTACTAAAATGTAAACACTCTATTTTTGTTTGTTTGGCATTTGTGAACAACTGATCTGCCGTCAATAAAATCCATGTGATCGAGCCAGTTCTGGTCGAACTGTCAATGCTTTTTTTCTTGCTGGCTACTCTTCTAATGTATACCTTTTTTTCGTGTTGTCTGTCTTTTACATTTTTTGCAGCATCTTACGTTTCCTCTGCTGTCTGTTGGCCTTTTGTCCTCTTTTGGTTCTTCTATGCTTTATGGATACAACCTGGCAGTGGTGAATTCTCCAGCAGAGGTAAATAGATTAATATATATATATTTTTTTTTTACAAGAATACAGTTAAAATATATTCATGTGCCTATAACACAGTATCTTTCATAATGACCACTATGTAATTTGCCCGCGTGGATGCATGTGGTGCGGACTTATGCTAATTTTTAGGGCACTCGAAGTTCCTTGGGGTCATCAAATATTGTCCCAGAGCAAGAGAGGAAGGAAGAAAAGGGAAAGGGGAAAATAAAAGATCGAAAACAGTGAGAAATCGAGGATGAAAAAGAATCTGTAAAAGTGAGAAGGCAAAAAGGAAGTGGGTGGCAATGGAAAAAAGAGGCCTGAATTTTAATCCAATTATGGCATCTTTGGAAATGGCCACCCTGGCATTTGATAGTTAATCAGAATTCTGTGGGAGCTGGCACTTCATCTTTTCCTTTGCACATGAAGTATGACCCTCGAGCTGCTGAGTTAAATCGAGCCTCCACTTAGGTGTGTGTGTGTTCCGGTTGCATGTGTTTTTGTAGTTGCCTTGGATAGTGTGAGTGGGAATACCTTCCGAGCTCACACTATTCCCCCTTAAGCTACAACAAAGAGAAGCTTAGACTATTTTCTAAATTATGCACCCTGACTTCATTAACCGTGAATCTTTACATGCTAAGAATGTTCTGGCTTTGAGATTGTGACATACAGGCTGATCGGAGATCTCAGTGGCAGTCGTAGTAACCAACTGAGAAGCAGGGAAAGTAGACTGAGTGAACTTTGCAGAGAGCTTGAACTGTCGCCATAAAACCTATCAGCCGACTGAAGGGACATCCAGGTAGACTGAATTACTTCAACGCAGAATGCCTAGAACCATCACTACGTTGAATCTACCATCGCTTCATGGAAGCCTGAGCTGTGACATGAGACGTGTGCTGCAGGCTGGAATCCCCACCATTCTAGCCAAACAGGCTGGTGGATGATGGGTGGCAGTCCATAAGCATGAGAGCCTTCAGCTCATGCCAATGCAGGGCTATGTAGTATTCTCCTTTTATTGCTCTTATTGAAGATGTTGAGCGTAAGTAGGTCACTCGATTGTTTATATCATCTGGGGCACTTGGAATATGAGGGGTTTCAAACAGAAGGTTGGTCGGTTGGAGAAGCTGGCACATGGTAGTTGTCTAGCTGCTTCACTTTTTTCCAGAGCACTGTACTACGTTTGTTAAATAAACTAACCTGCTTCAACTCTAGGAGTGTCTCAGAGTTGTCCCTTCATCCCACTTCCTTTAGTGCTGGCGCTGATGACAGACCGCTGTTATAGAGCCTATGTGAGGGTATACACAGCTCCAATGTAGGCCAAGTTTTTGTAGGGAAGTCGACAGTCTGGTTCTTCATAGGGAGACATCACATAATCATCTTCTGCCGAACCCAGTGATATTCTCCTGCTCCTAGAGTGCAAGGAGCTAATGGGCAGGTGGATTGAAAAAGTGCCTGGTGCCCGCTCCATATTTAAGAGAACCCACTAGGTCACTTGTTGACAGGATTACATCTAGGAAAAGTGTATGAAAAGGCCGAAAGCAATATCCCATGGGGAGATAAAAATGAAATGCACAGTCCAAGTCATCTAATGAGACAAAACGTGCATTTTCTTTTGTTTTTGTTATGCACGTTACCTGTAGGTGGTGCACACTTCCACCATGGGAGGGCGCTCAGCTCTTGTCTTGCACCAAGGTGGTGGACCCAATGTTTGCATCTGCAATTACCTAGGCTTGTCACAGAACTTGGAAAGATATCTACTTCGAAACTCAAGCCCTTGTGCAAAAATTCTCCTCAAAATATTTGAACAGCTGTTGGCTAAAATGTCAATGCATTATGGAAATATCACTTTCTTTTGATTAGGTCGCTCAAACTTTTTTTTAGACTATAACTTAATCGAATGCAGTCAGTAAATTATCATTAAAGATAATGTTACTGCTTACAATAGTAATATGATGGTGCAGGAAAACATTGATACACAGTATAAATCTTAGATCGTCAACATGAATGAGGGGAGAGGAGTTGGCCTAACGGCTAGGGCGCTCCACCTCGAATCTGGGGAACTGGGTTCGAGTCTCGGCATCGTGTGATTCTGGGCAAATCACTTAATCTCCCCGGGCCTAACAAACAAACAAAAAATGAATGTGTCCTCATGTAATGCAACTGGTGCTATGTAAAGTGCTCTGATACCCGATTCGGGTAAAGTTCGCGCTATATAAAACTCTGTAAAATTAAAAATAAAAAAATTAAAAAATGATCATTTATCAATAGGAGGAATGTTGTTGGAATTGTATCAACTTGTACATTTTTGCATTTTGTTTCATAATCAAATTGATGTCATGTTCATCAGTTAGGTGAAGAGTGAAGTCGTTCATACTGCATTTTAAAGGAGCCTATGGCGCAGGACAGTAATAGCTTGAATGGGCCAATGATGGCAAATGTAGTCTGTGCGCAGTAAATTGTCGGTGCAACACAATACTGTCAAGATATATTCTACAAATAGGGATATTTGACGAAGTGACAAACGTGTTAATGCTGCATTGTCACATCTACGACTTGAAACACTGAGGAAACTTCTTTAATGCCTTTCTCAGCCTTCTCCTCAAGCCGCGTGAAAGGAAGACTACATTTGGGGGGAGCGGGGTGGTCTGAAGCCAGGCTAGGAAGGTATTTTGGTTGTAGGCAGGCATGGGAGTAGTTCGCGGAGTTTCGCTATGTGAAACTCCGCTAAGTGACAAAACTACACGTGGTGGATTGCAGTGCGAACTGCTATTAGCGCTAGTCTTCCTACCGCTCGGGTAGAAACTCTACCCAAGCGGTAACTCGCACTTAAGAATTTACCGTTCGTGAGCGGGGGAAAAATCTCCGCTGCACTACGCGAATCGGAGTTTTCTGCACTCCGCACTCTGTGGAGTGCGCAGAGCAGAAAAGTCAGCGAACGGAGCGGAGGTCACCACCCAGGCCTAGTTGTAGGAGACCGAAATGTAGTTTTCATCTTCAAAACAAGCGCCATTTTACAAACTTGCATGAAGTGAGTCATTGCATCTGGAGGCTGCTCTTGGAAGATCATTATATTAGGAATTGTGGTTATCTGTTAAAATCTCATGGAGTTAGGCAGGAACTCTTTTCCAATTGCAGATAGCAAACTAGACCAAACTGTGCCTTTAAAAATGTGTACTATTTGGTGTAGGGTATCCCTCCTTTGGCCGTGTCCCAAACACGTGTATAGCCCACAAAAGTTCTATTCTTGCACCCGCTCTGCTCTAACTGTATGCGGAGCCACTTCTATTCCCGATTCTTACTATCTAATAGATGAACAGTGCGCTGAATCTTCAGATTTATCTAATCTTGCGTTAAATTGTGATGCTCTTTTTCTCTATTTGCGTTTCTTGGGATGCTTTGGTGTAGGTCTCGTAACTATAGTAAGAACAGAGTCTCACAGCTAGAAGATGTAATTTTCAAATCATGAATGTTTGATTCAGCAACACTAATATTGACAATTAACTGATTACTATTAAACCTGTTGATAAAATAGCATCTGTTGCTTTTTGATCTGCTAAGGTAGGCTCATCTGACTGTGCTGTTTGAGAGGTTTTTAGAGTTACTCTTTCCTAGTTTTTGAGATTGGGTCCCAGAGTTCTAGCACTTTTGCTTTTTTAATTTAATCTTTTTTTTTAATGACGTCGGATCCTTTTAACGTAAAAATAAGTCCTCGGGCTTGGCTCGCGGAGACAGCTACATAGTCGAGATACCATCCTCTTCAAGGTAAATTCTAGATTTACTTCGGTAAAACAGTTGTGTTATGCAATTGCTTTGCGGGAGTGCTACACATTCTCTAGCTTATATCATGCTCAACTTTTTTGGAAAGGGTCAGTCTTCCAACGAATGGATATTTTTCTGGTTCATTTAATCTCAGTTGATGGCATTGTGGTTTGACTCCTTCCAGCACATAAAGGCTTTCTACAATGTCACCTGGTACCAGCGGTTCAGAGAGCCCATGACTCCGGAGTCGCTGACCCTGATGTACTCGGTAACGGTCTCCATCTTTGCTCTTGGTGGGATGCTGGGATCTCTGCTGGTTGGAATTCTCGTAAATCGATTTGGAAGGTAAGGACAATAGTATATTATATTGCATTGTATGATGTTTGAAACCGAGAATATAGCGAACAAGACTATAGAAACAAAAATCACCTCCTTCCCTACAAGAACTTAAAAAAAGTTCAGTCATTGAAACAAATGCATCTCTTTTTGTAATGTTGTGCACACCTCCAAACCACGTCTTTTCTATTAAGTGCATTAATAGCATTTGATTGATGCGGCTATATCTTATTCCACCCTGAAGTTAATGAAAATTGCACGATTTCTTAAAGAAATTTACTTTTCAGATTTTTAACTAAGCAAATGCAGACATGCATGTACCAAATCTGAAACTATCAAATGTGGCAATCCCAAAGATTGTTGATGTGGTAATGCGTTGATATCCCTACGCTGCGGCAAAATTGTTTATAATCCACTTTTCCTTTGATGACAGATATTACCTAAACGACAATAAAAAAAAAGGTATATAAACGATATTTCTGAATTCTGAAGAATGACCTAAGAAAAGACCTACTCCACCTGATTATTCTTGAAAAGTACATTATTTTTTCTTGTTTCCATTTTTTACATAGTCATAAAAAAATCTAGCTCCTTCACTCAGATGCATGTCAGTGGGGAAACTGCATTAAATGTTCATTTTCAAAGGTCTCCTGAGGTTCAGGACTGCATGTCTAGGTTTTTAGTGGGTTTGGAGTGTTACAGAAGTCCAAACTGGCACAGTGCAGTCTGCAATGTGAGAAGTAACTAAAGCCCAAATAAAAGGTTTACGGTACCCGTCCCTTGGTCACAGAGAATACTCCCTGACTATCCTTCCTTTCCAACAGACAGCGGTCTAATCAAATGGGCACCTCCAGACCCCAAAAGATCCCAGTCACCTGCGGAGTCTCCAGGCTTCCATACTGTCCCCTGTCATCTTCAATCTCTAAATGGAGCCGTTTGGTGCTCTACTTATAGATAACCGCACCAAGGTTCATGAATATGCCAATGATACACCACTGTACTTGAAAGTCTCCTCTGCCTCAGATATCCAGTGCCTCAGACGCTGCCTGCACGTCATCCATACCTGATGTCCAGCACATGAGGCTACTTTGAAGCACAACCCAACCAAAAAAGAAAAACAAACAATACAAACCTGGCTCAATGACATGAACGTTGACTGCTTCGAACTCCGACATTCACTGACTGCCAAGCCACTGGGCCTTTGGGAAATGCACCACAAGTATGCATTTTTAACATCTGCACATCCTAAGAGTTCCATCATTTTCTGGCAGATTTCTCGTGTCTTGATTATCTTACCAGCATACTTGTCAGAACATGGTATTTGTCAGACTTTCTACAATTTTTACTAAAATGTCTCTTGCCTTCATCTTTCCTCATGTAGGAGTGTATTATTGCTGCCAGGTATGTTATCAATTTCTGCATTTCCTTGAGTCTCCGGAGTAAGGTGACACTAGGAATGAGTGTTTTTAATGGGTTTATGGTGCTCACACTTGAAATAGTGTATGCAGATAATTCTGGAATCCGTCTATGACAAAGTACTTGCTTTGTGGACCAGTATTAAGATCACAGAGGTCAACAGCATGCTATACTGAAAGATGCTATCAATCGTATACCTAAAACATATGCACACCATAACTGTAAGTACTCATGTGTGCCTAATCTCCCTCCCCTAAGCTGACTGGCCTGGAAATGGCTTTGAGAATGCATTTCCAGCATTCTCGTCAGAAATGTCAGTGAAATTGATGTTTAATATGGCCTGTTTGACAAAGAAAAGTTGAAGTTGATCAAGTGGATGTATAACGTTAGGTATTCCTGTCTTCTGGGTGTTGGGTTACCGGATTTGTATCCTTGTGGATAGTGGTCCTGATTTATGACTACACATAATTAGAGCCCCCTCTATCCCCTTCAGGTTATTGCTCTATGAATAGGCCCTAGCCCTCTGTTTGGAAACCATAACCAGGGGCATAGGGTAACCTAGTAAAGCCATACACATTTGATAGGGTAAATTAGGTATCTGATAGAGACTACTAGCCGCAGATTACTTAACGTAGAATTATCCCCATTGCCCATCATCTCTGCGTGCCGGGGGGCGGTACCACACGACTCCGCCCGATGTTCTCCTGCGGGCGTGACGTCAGCGAGGTCACATAAGCCCCACCTTGGCGCGCTGACATCAGTTTTCTTCTTTTCCGGATCCGGATCTGGTCCCTGGCCTGTTTCTGGCCTTCTTTTTCTAATTTTAGGTGATTTTCTTGAGAACAGTGTGCTAATGCCTCCGGGCTTTAAGACGTGCCCATCTTGCGCGCGCCAGATGTTGGCGACGGATCCTCAAACCATCTGCATGTGGTGTTTGGGAGAGCACCACGACTCCACGGACTGCGAGGCGTGTCAGCAAATGAAGCTGAAGTCCCGGCGGGAGCGCCGGATGAAGCTCCTTTTGGCGCGCATGTCCCGGTCGGCGTCCTCGCCACGCCCGTCCCCCACGGAAGGTTTCAAGACCCGCCGCTTCCGTCTCCGACATCGTCCCTCTCCCAGGCCGCGAGGGCATCGCTCACCTGTTGGTAAGTGTCGCAGTTTGTCCCCGAGGCCCGGTCCCCGGCCTGTTGGGGGGTGCGGGTTCTCCACAAGTGGTGCGGCCCCGCGCGTCGCCACCCTATCCGCCATTCCCCAGCGCGGGGGCGACCAGAGCCCAAATGGAGGCCTATGCAGCGGCCTTGCAGGACTCTTTGGATCTTCCCTCTTCTCCTTCTCTTCCTGGGACGTCTGCGAATCCCGTGCCGCATGCGGTGACTTCTGCTGCGTCACCGGCGGCTCCGGCGCCGACAGGTTCGGCTCCAGGTCCTGAAGTGGTGGTGCTGTCGGGGTGCGGCCCTTCTGGGTTCCCTCCTTAGGACCAAGGCACCTCTGCCTCGTCGCAAACCCCCGCGGGGGTCCCTGTGGTGTCGCAGGCAGGCGGCGGCCTTGTCCGAGGGGATGCCGCTCAGGCGCCGGCAGCTGCTGGCACGGTGGCGCCGCAGGGGCTGGCTAGGGGTCGGGGCGTGTCCCTGGGCCCCCCTCGTCCCTCCACACTGGCAGCTGCCACGTCGGAGGTTGAGTCGATGCCTTTTCGGCACCGTTCTTTAGCCGCCCCGGATTCGACCCAGCTTTGGTCTCCTGCGCCGCACGTTGTGGCGGAGGTCGTTCCGGTGTCCCCTTCGGCGCCGGTCGATGTTGACCTGATGCCGGTCGTGGACTCTACGGCGCCGGGCTGGCGTCGGGTCGTTGATTCGTTTTCGGACGCCCCCTCTTCTCCAGAGGTTCGGCGGTTGTTGGAGTTGGCTTTTTCCCCGGCGTCTTCTAGGGACGGCTCTTCGCCGTTGCCGCACCCGCAGTCTTCGCCGGAGGCACCTCAGGTTCCCCATTCCTCGGTCCACCTTCCCCCTATCTGGGCTTGGCCTTTCCTTCCTCCGGTTGGACTGTGGGACAGCTGCCTTAGCTTGCAGCCGTCGCCCACAGAGGAAATGCTTTCCCCGCCGCGGGGCCCTACGGAGGCGAGTGCTGCCTTCGCTCGGGCTTTTTCCACGGCTGCGGGAATCCTGCGCATGGGCGATCCAGCTGCCCATTTCCCCACGGATCATCTTCTGGAGGTCCTCCATCAGGGTTCTGGTGGTCAGGAGCTGCTTCTTCCCTTCGAGGCTTCGCTCCACACTTCTCTTTTGGGGTGGCCTGCAACGGGGGACCCGATGCCCCAGCAACATTTGCAACGCCACCGTCCTGCGCCGCATGATCCTGTCTGTCTTTCCCTCCACCCCTCTACCAGGGGCACTCTTTTACAGACTGCCTTTCCCTCCCTGCCATCGGTGTTGTCTCCCCCGTCACGGGAGGCCTGCTGGTTAGATTCCTGGGGGCTCAATGTCTTTGCCTCCACCAGTGCGGCTTTGCGGCCCCTTAACACGCTTTGTGTTTTGGCTAGGGCCACTTCTTGCTTGTGGAATTCGGCGGAGTCCCTTATCTCTGCCGCTTCTCAGGTGGGTACCTGTGTTGATCTGAGGCACCATGTGTTGGATGGCCGAGAGCTGGCGGCGTTTATTCTTCGCCCGGCTCTGGACATTTCGGAGGTGCTTGGTTGTACCATGGCTTCTTCAGTGGCCCTTCGTCGGCATGCCTGGCTACGGGATAGTGTGTTCCCGGAGAACGATAGGGAACGGCTAGTGGTCCTTCCCTTTGATGGTACTCTTTTGTTCCACGCCCCTGCAGATTCTGCCATTCAGAGGTTTCTCTGCAGGGCTTCGTCCTCCTCCTCCCCCTCAGTGACCTGTCAGTCGGTCTGTATTTCGGGGGGTGTTCTTCCGTTGTTTTCCTAGGGCCTTGAAGCGAGTAGCCCCGGTTGTCTGTTCTGTGTGTTGATGTGCCTTCAGGTCCTTTTGTTAGGACTTTGGCGCTGTTGACTGCTGGTCCGGTCCTTGTTTGACTTGTGGTTTTGGCTGTTTGAAAGCTGTGTAGGCCCTGAGATTAGGCCTTCTGTGTATTCTTTATTGGCTGCTTGGCAAGCCATCTGCGGTTTTCTCCGCAGGTCTTCTGTTTGTCCTCTGCTGCGGAAATATTTTCCTAAGAGGGTTCCCAGGTTCTGGGACGTAACATGCTCTGTGTGGGGTAATGGTAGCTATTATATATCTCTATCATGTGCTGGGGAGGTGTGGTCATCCTTTAGGCTTCTGCTCTCCGTGGCGTCACGGTATGTCGCACATGCGATGTTCATGCTGATGGTCTTGGAGTGGCTTGCGTGGCGCCCCGGTCGGTCCTTCTCCTGGATCGCTGTGTCGCTAGCCTAGTCCGGCCTGCTGTCTGCGGCAGTGTGTTGTAGCGGTTTTTCACTTCTGTCCATCTTGGTCCTCTGTCTGGTTTTCCTGGTTCTTGCGTTCTGGAGGACGGCGTGGTCCGTTCCCCATCTCTCTTTCTTTCTGCCTGATTCCACTTAATTCGTGGGTCAGTGTGTGCCGGGTCCTCGCTTGGGGCGTGTCCTGGCCCTTCTGGGCCTTCCTGGCCTCTGCCTTCATCTGGCACCTAGCTTGTCCTGGGTGCACCATTCCGTGGTGTTGTCTGCTGCTGGCTGTGCATGCCAGTGCAGGCCTGTTTGTTCTCCTCCACCATTGTGGTCTTTGCTGTATTCTCTGGTGCCTTTCTTCTTCCGTCTGCACTTTTGGCGGTGCACCCGTCCCTGCCTTGTCAGGTGCTTGTGCCTGGGGTGTCTACAGCTCTTCTGTCACTGTGTATGTGTTTCTTCAGGTGGACCCTGCCTCCGGTTCTACCTCTTCTCCCTGGGGGTTGAGGTGGTCCTTGTGTTCTTTGCGGCTTTCCGGGGGCTGTCTGCTCCTGCGGGGTGTTGGGCAGTTCTCCCTTGGTTGGGCTTAGGATTTCCTGGCCTTTCCCTTCTTGTCTCTGTTACATGTCCCCTGCTGGGGCCCTGTGTCTCTCCTGGTGGGGAGGCTTTCTCGCAGGCCCTCCTCCCTTTCATGGTATGGCTAGGGTATCTATTCTACGTTAAGGAATCTGCAGCTAGTAGTCTCTATCAGATGTACAAGTTACTTACCTTCTGTAACTATGTGTCTGGTAGAGACGATTCTAGCAGCAGATTCCTTCACAGCCCGCCCTTCCTCCCCGTTCTGCGAGGACCCTCCGCTTGTGTTTCTGCAGTCGCCACCCTCTGGGTGCCTTGTCTTCTGTGGGGGCCCTTCTTTGTTTTCTTCCGGTCAGGCATCCCTCCAGCTGGTTTCTCTCCAGCGTGAGGGCCTGCATTTGCTCTTTCCCTCTGTTGTTGGGGTTTCTGCTACCAACCGATCTTCTTGGTTGGGGGTTCTTTTACCTGTCCTTTGCCTTACTGCTCCTTTCGGAGGTTATGCCCCCCCCCCCCCCTTGACACTGTAGTCTGCGGATGGATTGCCTGTCCTTTGACCTCCTGCCCCTGTCAGGAGGTGCGGCCATCCTTGGCAGTGTAGTGTGGGGATGAATTATTGTTGCTCCTCTGTTCCGGGACTGTGGCCCTTCCCTTGTGGTTGCAGATCTTCTCTTTTTCTCTTTCTGTCGCGACGCTTTCACATGCTTGTGCCTCCAGGATGGCTCTCATCTTGGCTTGCAGGGTGGTTCCACAAAGTGGTGCTTTGCGCTTTTCTTGCTATGGCCTCGCTGCTCTGGCCTTCCGGTGCTTTACTACCACCTGGTGCTTTGGCCTTGGCTGGCACAGTTGTTCCTCAGAGGGGTGCTCTGCTCTTTTCCTGCTCTGGCCTACTGTGGTCGCCTTCTAGTGCCTTGGTACCATCTAGTGATGTTTCTCACCTTTTGTTTCTCTCTATTTTGTTTCTCTGGTTTTTTCGCACACTGTTCCCATGCTCTCCTCAGTTGTTTTGTGATGGCTCCGCATTGTGGCGTGGAAAAGTTCTCCGAAGCAAACTGATGTCAGCGTGCCAGGGTGGGGCTTATGTGACCTCGCTGACGTCACGCCCGCGGAGGACATCGGGGCGGAGTCGTGTGGTACTGCCCCCCGGCACGCAGAGATGCTGGGCAAGAAAGTTTTCCGGGTCCAGTCTCACGCCTGGGGATAATTCAACGTTAAGGAATCTGCGGCTAGAATCGTCTCTACCAGATACATTGTTACCGAATGTAAGTAACTTGTACTTTAACACTTCCTGACGTTTCCTGCAGATTGAGCCTTGATTGGCTGACTGGTAGACCGTGCTAAACATGCAGTTCAGTAATTTTGTACTTGGAAATTCCAGATACAAAAACAAGGTGATGGAAGACATGCTTGAATGTATCTCAATGTAAGGCTCGAAGTGCAAGGAGGATGCCCAAATGGGGGATTGCATGTCTAATTGCTACAGGAACCAAGCTGCTCCCGACTGAAGAGGGACAATTAGGCTGAAACCTGCCTTGTATTGCTTGGGTTAAGGGAAGACCCGACTTGGCAGTTCAGGTTGAACTGTTCCTACTGGAGCAGGAGGACAGCTAATGTGCATATGGCTGTGTTTATTCTGTGGTGACATGAGAGACAAAAAACAATGGATTGGGATGCAGCCTCAAATAATTACAAGTGTTTGAGATTATTTCAAGCATTCCATCCATTACGTTTTTGTATTTTACATTGTAATTTCCTTAAGGCAGACAATTTTTCTTGTCCAGGCTCCCTCCTGTTAGAAAACAGGTGCACTTTGATATTGGTCTACGAGAGGTCTCCTTAGTGTAAGTCTACCTAGAGATTGCAGGATGCACCATTGCTTAATTTTTTTTTGATTCGGTGCATAGCTTCAGTCTTTCCTTGAGAAACAGTCACAGAACTAAGTGGGCATTCTCCTCCCCACTTTGTGCTTCAACCCTTTCTATGTTCCTCTTTGTTCTACTGCTCTTCTGGATTTTGCCTTGCTCCCAAATTTCACTCACCCCATGCAGTGGTTTCCTCTTGTGGATTGCAGGCATTTGTAACCACTTACATCCACATTGTGCATCACACCCATCTTATGTCTAGCTTTCCCCACTTATCTGTCTTTGAGCGTGCTACCTTCTCTCGCCGCCTTCTGTTTTGGTCTCTTATCACATCTACTGTGACCTTCAGTGCCAATTTGTGACTTAGTCCCCTCTCTCACCTGGGTCGAGCCTTGCAGGAACATTCAGCTTGAATCCATCTCCCCTCTCTCATCTGTTTCACACCAAACTCCCTTCTGCACTGCCTTTTGCCTTGTCCCTTCTCTATTCCAACTTGTACTCTGTTCTCTCATTCATGTTGTATCTCTGATTCTCCTCTCATCACCTCTGTCTTGGTCTCCCACTTATCAATCATATGTCTGTCCCGTTTCCCACATTTTTGTGTTTCATAATAGCCTCCCACTAATCTTGGTCCTCTCATCTTCAGTGCACCCCGAGCACATCACTCACTTAATGTGAGGCTCGCTCCCCTCTCTAATCAGTCATGTGTCTTATTCTATGCTCATCCACGTTTTGTCTTCAACTCTGCTCTCCTTGAATGCATGCCTTGGAGCTCACCTATTCTTTGGCTCTTTGCTGCCTACTCTCACCCTTGCCTTGCTCTCTTCTGTCTGTTTTAATGTGGCCACCTCTCATTGGTGTTGTACTTTTGCTCTTGCTCAGGCCTCTGTTTGCTTTTGTCACCTCTTATATGTTGTGTGTTTAAGATTACAATCCACCATGAGTACTAGTCTCCTCAAACACTTACCTTCTGCAGGTTTTCACCTCACTCAGCCCATATAAGAAGTGATCATGGCTCAAGACAAAAAAGTCAAGGGATCAAGGATAACAAATGGATGTGTCTCACTCCACTCTGTTTGGCAAGGGGTTTGCACCCTATTTATTAGTTGCGAACAGTCTGTTCTTCCGTGGTTTTGTCTGCTTGCTCATTCATCTTGTGACAAAGTTAAACTCCTGTGGCTTGCACCATGGTTTCCTGCCCTTAGCCAGTATGTGCAAAGACTACTCTGTTATCGCCTTTGAGCCTCCGCCAACATTTCATTCAATTATTTCCTTTTGTTCTTTCACACAGCCTTTCTGCATTTCAATTGACCTCCATCTCAGTTGTGTCCCTGGCCTCGCCCTGCACCCCTCTTGTGCCTCTACCCTGCCCACATTTCTCTGTCACCTTCTTCCCATGCCCCATTCTGCTCGGTTTTAGTCCCTCAGGTCTCATGTTTATATTTTCATCTACCTCTGTCTCATATGTGTTGTCTTTCTCCATTACTCTTGGGCAACACCACAATTTTTCTTGCGTCTAAACCCCATTCCTCTTGCAATTTGACCCCGTCATACCTTGTGTCTCACTCCTCACCCCTCTTGGGTCTCATCTTTTCCTCTTTGTCTCCCAACCGTTATTGTACCTTTGTACCACCAGATTACTCGATCCACACCCCTTAACTCTTATGCCTCAGTCACCCAGGATTTTTGAGTCTTGGTTCGCAACAACAAACCATTTGGTGCCTCAGTAGCCTTATACTGGTCTTTAGTGACCTTAGCACACTGCATCTTGATAGGGCAGAATAATATGGGGTTTGAATCACTTATTGTGAAACTGTAGTAGTCTCTTCTCTATCTTGTTGTATATTCTATGTACATTGCTTTCTCCATGATCTATGTCTTTCTCCATGATCTATGTACATTCCTTTCTCCATGATCACTGTGATGTCAGTGTCATGGTGATGGAGTGTTGTGCTTTGAATCACCAGGTGGACCAGTTGGTTCCTGGAAGCTGTGGAGACAGACAGTTAATAAACGCTGTACATTACATCGACTATATGTAGCGTGATTACTACAAATTTGGCGACGGGAACTGTCTGGATCTCCACCCACGCGTGCAGGGGTGCATCCCTGGTGGTTTGTTACTGAAACTACAACCTCAAATCTACCTCCAACGAGTAATATCGGCAAAGTTCATCTTAAAAAAAAAAAGATGACAGCGCAACCTTAGAGATAAGAAGATGCAACACACGCACAACTACATCATTTGACGTCTGGCAATTCTGGTCTGGGAAGTGATATACAAGCTCACGAGAGAAATCGACAAGGAAAAGTGATATTGTCACTTTCACCGACCAAGCGACCTACCAGAACTGTGATGAACTGTTAAGGCACACCGTCCAAACCTACGTAAGTGTCTTCTTACATCTGTTGTGGAGTTGTTTGGATTCAATCTGTGCACGATGGGCGATCTGCTCTTGCCGCTGCCGATGGGGAAGTGATGACGCACTCGAACGTGCAGCAAGATTCAGCGAGGGCAGCGACGTCACAGGCGAGCTAAAGGAGCATTCTGGAGGTATAGCTAGGCCCACGCTACGTAAGGAAGCTACGTGAAAGGAATGACAATCACGTACCTCGAACCAGGAAGTGGAAGCGTGTAAGCACGCACGCACGTTACGCTTGTAGAGTGTAACACAGGAAGCAATTTAGCGATCCTCAGTGTACATGGGAAGAGGGCGCATTTTCTAATCCGCTGTGTATTTGAGGCCGACAATTGGAAAATTACAGTGGTAATATTTTTTCCTTTTCGGAATATTACTTTAATGTTCAAGGAATGAGGGTAAACATTCTGTGACTGCATCAAAACTCGGATTGCTGGGTGAATGACTGCAATACAAGCTAAGATACATGGAAGTGAAGCGAAGTGATTAACATACTGTTGTCTGAGTCTTTCCTACAACTAAAAGGAATAGTTGAATTTTGAGTATAATAACTGTTCTTCTAGACCATCCTTGGAGACATTTTAACCTGACGCTTAGCGGCTGGAGTAAAGAGGAAAACTGATATTGAGGTTTTAAGTGTGTTCGGCATTGGACAAGACAACTTCATTTTCCATTTTTTGTTGTTATTGTGAAATATTTATCTTCAGTGTTTTGATCATCTTTCACAAGAGGACAGGGGGATAGTTCTATTTAAGAACCGCAGCATTGTTTTAACTCATTTTGTTGTGCAGAGTTCTACTATATTTCAACATGCAAAATGTACAAGCCCCTCCTCCTTTTTTACAGCTTCCAGGGGATCCCCCAGTTAAATGGAAAATATGGCACAGGGCGTTTGAGAAATATCTTGGAGCAATAGGGGGTTCAAGTTTCAGTGCTGAAAGGAAAAGGTTCATTTTAGAACATAATTTAGGCTTTGAAGGTCAAGCTGTATTGGAACACTTACCTCCTATACCTGTAGTAGTAGGAGAATAATTTCTGAATGAATACGACCAAGCCGTGAGAATGTTAGAAATTCAGTTTGATGTAGAGAGTAGTCTAGTGGTATCTAGACATACGTTTTTTACTAGGGAACAAGAAAGTGAAATGAAATGAAAAATGTAATAAAGCGCACTGCGGCCAAAGCGGCTTCCTGGCGCTGGGGGCTCATACATACTCACAGAAAAAAAAACCAGAAGGACTAGCCAGGAAAAGCATGAGAAAAAAGAAAAGTTTTGAGGGCCTTGCGAAAGTGAAGGTAGATGGGGATGGAGCGGATAGCAAGAGGAAGGCTATTCCAAAGCTGAGGGGCCAGAATCGAGAAGCGGGTACCCCCGGTACGAGATTTACGAAAGCGGGGAATGTGAAGCAAAGACAGTGATGAGGAATGAAGAGTGCGAGCAGGGGCATGCGAAGTGATAAGGGAATTAATGAACTGTGGAGCGGAACGATGGCGAGCCAGAAAGGCCAGGCAGGCGAGTTTAAAGAAAGATCTGGAATGTACAGGGAGCCAGTGAAGAGACCTGAGAGCAGGAGTGATGTGAGAACATTTGGGTAAATGAAGAATAAGTCGGGCCGCCTGATTTTGGATGGCCTGAAGACGGCGGGTTTCATAGGCCGGGATGCCAACATACAGGCCATTCCCATAGTCAAGGCGGGAGATAATTAAAGCGATGACTATAGTTTTGAGCGCATCAACCGAGAAAAACCGAGAGATCTTGCGAATGATACGAAGGGAAAGGAAACATGAAGAAACAACAGAACTAATTTGTGAGTGCATGGACAGGTCTTGGCTGATCTTAATGCCCAAAGTCCGGACAGAAGAGACAGGTACCGGGGGAGGACCAAAAGAAAGAGGCCAATGAACAGGGGACCAAGGGTTGGAAGGGCCACCGGTGAGGACAAGCTCCGTTTTATCCGGATTGAGCTTCAAATGATTGGAGCTCATCCACTGCGAAATGAAAACTAGAGTAGAGCAAAATTTGGGAAGGGAAAGAAGAGGGGATGAAAGATCGAAAACAAGCTGGAGGTCATCAGCGTAGTTATACACGGAAACCCCCAGCTCGAGAAGAGAAGAGACAAGAGGACGGATATAAAGATTAAAAAGAAGAGGGGAAAGAGAAGAGCCCTGCGGCACCCCACAGGTGACCGAGCGAGGGGGAGCGGAAAATCCGGAGAGATGAACCGCTTGCGTCCTGCCTAGAAGGAAGGACGCGATCCAAGAGAGGGCAGTGCCCTGAAAGCCCGCTGCGCTGACACGGTCGAGAAGAATGGCATGATCGACCGTGTCAAACGCAGCGGACAGATCGAGGAGAACCAGAGCCTGGGGGAGACTGATATCAGCTTTCCCCTTAAGTTCATCCATGACCGCCAGCACCACGCCCTCTGTAGAGTGGCCAGGGGCGGAAGCCCGCCTGGTGGGAGGCTAAAAGACGATTCTCCTCGAGATAGGTGGATAAGCAAGAAGTGACATAGCTTTCAAGGATCTTCCCGAGATAGGGAAGCAGAGAAATGGGCCTGAAATTAGATAACAAAGAGGGGTTAAGACTAGGTTTTTTGAGAATAGGAAGAACGATAGCAGATTTGAATGAAGAAGGGACAGTAGCCAAAGTAAGAGAAGCATTAAGAAGAGCAAGAGGGGGAGCAGAGCAGCTGGAATAGAGTGTTCTAAGGATGCGAGCAGGAGCACAGTCCGCGGGAGAGCCGGACTTGACTTTAGCAAGCAGATCCAAAAAAAGCTGAGAGGAAATAGGTTGAAAATTATTAAAAGTAGAAGAGGGTGAAGAAGAAAAGGCAGAGAGTTCAGGTTGGGGCACGGGAGGAATGCTGGCCTTAATAGTAAGGATCTTATCAATAAAGTAATCATTGAGTGAGGAACATAAAGATTGGGAAGGAACCAAGGATGTGCAAGTGCGGTCAGAAGTGGCAAGATTATGAACTAAAGAAAAAATTTCACGCGATTTGTTGGCAGAGGAGGTAACTCTCTCAGTGAAGTATTTGGTCTTGGCCGCTAAAATAGCACTTTTATACTCATTCAAGAGGGTTTTGGATTTAAGCCGGAGAGTGGGACAGTAGTTCCATCTCCACTGACGTTCAGAGCGCCTGAGACCCAATTTAAGAGTTTTTAGTTCACAAGTAAACCATTTGTGGGCATCATAAGGTCGAACACGCTTAACCCTCTTGAGCGGAGCAGCCTGATCACAAGAAGAGGAGAGCCAGACACTAATGGCGTCAGCCTGATCTTCCAAGGACAAATCAGTGAGGTCGGGAGCAGATAGGGCCAGAGAAGATGAGAGAGAATTAAGATCAATCTGGTTCCAGCTGCGTGCCAAGATGGTTTTAGAGGGAGGAGCTTTCTCGGCAGAACCCAGATGGATGGAAAAAGAGATCATAGAGTGATCCGACCAGACACAGGGAAGAATAGAAGTGGATGAAATGTTACAACGTGAAGACCAGATTTGATCCAGGGTATGACCCTGTATATGAGTGGGGGCCGAAACATGAGAGGAAAAATTGAGGCACTTGAGAGTGGCAGTGAAATCTTTGGATGATGAGTCCTCCCTGGGATCACCTGGCCAATAATTAAAATCCCCGAGTAGCAACAACGAAGAATTGTTGACCACCAGGGTGGCCAGGAGATCCTGCAGGGTGGACACAAAGAGCGGCATGACTTGAGGGGGACGGTACAGAAGAACAACAGTAAGGGGAGAGGGAAGATTAAGGGAGCGGGCCACCAAGAAGTCCACATTAAGTATAGAAGGGTGGGCAAGGAGTTGAAATTTCAAGGAGGATCGAATTATCATGGCCACACCCCCACCTACCTTACCGTCCGGGCGATCAGCTCGGAGGGCATAATAGGTATCAGGTAGGATAGCTAGGAGATCAGGAAGGGAGTCGGAGGAGAACCAAGTTTCTGTGAGGAATAGGAAATCAGGAGAGTCAGTATGGAGAAGAGTAGAAAGTGCCGTTTGATTTTTGGCCGCAGAGCGAGTATTGAGCAGAATAGCAGAGGCTGGAGGGGAGCTAAGAGAAGAGGGGGGAGCAGGAGGAGTACAGGGCAAGGTAAGGGAAGAAGTACTACCATCAGAGAGGGAACAAAAGGAAGGGTGGGCATAAATACCCAAAGCATCTAAATGAAGCCGTAGAGAAGGAGAAAGAGGAGAAGTAGTGGAGTAAGCAGACAGTTGAGCCGAGGTATACACCAAAGGAGAGGCAAGGTCTGTGGCCCCTGGTCCCGGCCCGTCGCGGACGGGCGCAGACGGGCTTAACTTAGGCGCAACTTCGGCGCGCCTTCGTGGCGCCCGCTGCGCCCGTCCGCTGCGCCGCCGGGGCCAACTGAGGAAAGTATTGTATCCTATGTAGCGGCATTACGCATCTTAGCGTCTGAGTGTGAATTCTAACACTTTTGTTCCCAGTTAATTCGTGATCAGATTGTAGTTCATTGCCATGATAGGAAGGTTCAGCAAAAACTGCTTACCTTAAAAAACTCCTCTCGAGAAGAAACAATTGGGATTGTAAAAAGTATAGAGTTGTCGGAGAAATCCTCAAAAGAACTCAAACCAGAGAAAAATACTATAAGTATTATAAAAGAACACAGCGAGGACAGAGACTCAAAAGATTCTAATGATAAAAGTAATGATAAATACAAAGTTAATAATGAACAGAGGAGTACTAGACTTCCTCCGAGTAAGTTTGTTCCAAACAAATCAGGGAAGAAAAGTGGTTATGCAAGGAACCTGTGCAATAAGTGTGGGTTTCCTTCTCATTTCCCTGATGCACGAGTGTGTCCAGCTAAAAATGCTGCTTGTCGAAAGTGTGGAAAACCAGGTCATTTTGCCAAAATGTGTATCTCTTGTGGGGGTGTGAATGTGGTATATGCAGAAGGAACCAGACAAGATGTCTATGATGATGTTGTTAGTTCTCTAACTGATTTTGTTGTGGTTGTGAAGGATGAATTGGAAATTGTGTTGACCCCGTTATTGACATTCTTGTAGACGGAAAGTGTTTGAAACTGTTAGTTGATTCGGGCGCAAGAATGACCATGATAACAGAAGAACTCTTTGAAGAAACTTGGGGGGACAAGCCTCTCAATCCTCCTGACAGAAGTCCGGTTTCCTAAGAAGGGAGACATATTGATTTGAGAGGATTCTTTGAAACTTCTTTGATATTCAAGGATAAGTGTATTCAAGGGAAAGTCTATGTGGCGAAAAAAGGACTGAACATTTTGGGGTGGTACCATCCAGGACTGTTCGGTTTGACTCTTAGACCCGGTACCTTGGAGCAAGTTTCCATTGTTCATGATGAGCCTACTGATGAGAGTTTGGTTTTTTTGGTCTAAAAGTTTTCCTAGAGTTTTTGGCGACAGTTTAGGGCGCATCACAGGGTTCAAACATATTATTAAAGTGAAAGAAGGAGCTTCACCAGTGAAGCATAAGTTGAGGAATGTACCCTTTAGCATCAGGGATGACCTCTCTGCTGAGCTTAAGAGAATGTGTGAGAATGGAGTAATCGAACCAATTGAGTCGTCTCTTTGGTTGAGTCCTTTGGTCGTCGCCAGGAAGAAGAATGGCAGTCTTAGGGTATGCATTGACTTGCGCAGTCTCAATAGAGAGATTTGGGTGGATTCTCATCCGCTTCCCCAGATAGATGATATCCTTTCTAAGTTTGCTGGAGCTAAGTGGTTTTCCAAGATAGACTTAGCTTCAGCCTATCATCAAATTGAACTGGACCATAACTCCAAACATTTAACGGCTTTTGTGTCTCCTGTTGGGACATTTCAGTTTCGGAGAATGCCTTTTGGGTTGGCCTCAGCCGCTGCAGTTTTTCAGCGGATTATGGAAAAGGTGTTGGATGGGGTTCCAAACACAGTGGTCTTTCAAGACGATATCTTAGTGGCTGGAAAAGACAAAGTTGAACATGATGAAAATGTTTCTAAGGATTTAGAACGCCTTGAAATTAAAGGGATCGTGGCTAATAAGCTTAAATGCACTTTTGGGGTGGAGTCGATTGAATATTTGGGTCATCGTATTTCCGGTGAGGGTATTGTGCCTAGAGAAGGTTTGATTGATGCAATATCTGACGCTCCTTGCCCTGGGTCTAGAGATCAGGTGTCTTCGTTTTTGGGAATGTGCGAATTCTATGCGAAGTTCATTCCTAATTTTGCTGGGAAAACGGCTAACATGAGGGAGTTACTTAGGAAAAGGACAATTTTTGTTTGGAGTGACTTGTGTCAAAATGAATTCAGGCAGATCAAAAAAGAGTTGGCTTCATGTCAAATTCTTACTCCTTTTGATCCTGTACATCAGTGCACAGTATCGGTGGATGCCAGCCTTGAGGGTCTGGGTAGTATGATTTCTCAGATCAAAGAAGGGAAGGAGTACACGGTGGGGTTTGCGTCCAGAGCTCTAAGACCAAGTGAAAAAAATTACTCTGTCATTGAGAGAGAACTCTTAGCGTGTTGCTGGGTGGTTGAGCGGTTTAAATGTTTTCTCTGGGGAAAGACTTTTAGACTTTTGACGGACCATAAACCTTTAATTCCTATTTTAGAAGGCAAAGTTGTAAGGGATCACACGCCTAGGATTGCTAGGTTGAGTGCTAAATTGTTGCAGTACAATTTTCTGGTTGCACATATACCGGGTGGGAGAAACACAAGGGCTGACTATCTTTCGAGGTCACCTCTACCTCTGAAGAAGGATGGGTGTGATCTTGACATAACGGATGAGTGTATTATTGCGGTTGTGGATGCTTGTTGTACGGAATCCTTTTCAGAACATGATTGGTTTCGTGGGATGGAGTCTGACGATTTACTTAAAGTGAGAGAGCTCATAGTTTTGGGCTGGCCTAAAGAAAAGCATCTAGATTCTGACCTTCATCCTTTTGCAAAGGTTGCCGATGAACTTTCGGTGGAGGATGGTGGAATGATTATGCGGGGAGATAAGTTCGTTCCCCCAGTGTCTCTCAGGAGTCGCATTGTTGAGTATGGTCATGAAGGACATTTAGGTCAGACTAACACAAAAAAAAGGATTAGGGCGGTTTACTGGTGGCCTTCTATGGATCGCCAAATAAATGACGTTGTTGAAATGTGTATGACGTGCTGTACGAGTGATAAGGTGATCAAAGTTACATCGCCGCCGTTACAGCATATTGAAAGGCCCGATGGTCCGTGGTTAAAATTGGCCATAGATTTTGTGGGTCCATTCACCATTTTGCCTAACAAATATAAGTTCGCTTTGGTGGTTGCTGACTATTTCAGTAAGTGGTGGGAAGTACATTTTATGTCTGATCCCAATTCGAGAGAGGTTATTAGGTTTCTTCAGGCTCTTGTAGAGAGGGATTTCCCAGAGAAATAGTTTCAGACAATGGAGTGCAGTTTACTTCGAAGGAAATGTCTGATTTTTTGACTCAGTCAGGCATTGTGCATCGACGTGTGGCGCTATATCATCCTCAAGCCAATGGTTTCATTGAGCGCAATAACAGGGTGTTGGTGGAATGTGTTCAGTGGGCTGTTTCGGGTAAGGTGGACATCAGGGAGGCGGTGCAGAGTATGCTGTGGGCTCATCGGACGACTCCAAGTACTGTAACTGGTTTGAGTCCTTTTGCTTTGTTGAGAGGAAGGGAGGCTTCTTTTCATATGTGCCCAGCTTGTATGAAAAAATGGGAGGTGTCGACAAAGGATGTCGGAAATAGAGATAACAAGGAAGGTGAGCGCAGTACAGTCTCTGAATCTTTGGTGGATGTTGGAGATCTTTCTAAGCCCAGGGTTAAGGTGGGAGACTGGGTCAGGATAAAATCTCCTTTGCATGTTCCTAAGGGATTATCTAAGTTTGGTCCACCAATTAGAGTAGATGCCATTTCACGTTTTGCCATAAGAGTTAATGGGAAAAATTGGTGGAACCTCTCTAGAGTATATAAGGTACCGGTGAAGGTGGTGACACAGTTGGGTTTAGAGTCAGGTAACTTGAGCCAAGTTCAATCCAAGGTTAGAGTTTCTCCGAAGGAAAGGGTGGAACAGAGGAAAGAGTCTTATGTGCTGAAATATGTTCCTCCTCGGAGAAGCAATAGAACTAGTGTTCCACCTAATCGTTTAGATCTTTAGTTTGTTATCTGTGTTTAAGTGATTTTTATTTGTTATGTATCTTTTATAATTGCTTTTTCTCTACATTTAGGAAGTATTATTTTATTGTTATTTTTGTTGTATGTTTGTCTCACATGTTTCATTTTTATTCTTCTTGTGTTTTGGATGTTGTAGAGAGATGGGAGATGTTGTAGTAGTCTCTTCTCTATCTTGTTGTATATTCTATGTACATTCCTTTCTCCATGATCACTGTGATGTCAGTGTCATGGTGATGGAGTATTGTGCTTTGAATCACCAGTTGGTTCCTGGAAGCTGTGGAGACAGACCGTTAATAAACGCTGTACATTACATCGACTATATGTAGCGTGATTACTACAGAAACCTTGCTGGATTGTGCTGTTTTTATGCTTGCATAGTGTGTGTGAACATATATAATATTCGTGTTGGCAGTGGCAACTATGTAGTTAATATTGGGTAAGAGTTTCCACTAAAAAGCAGATTTTTGCTTTGCTTATAACGTTAGTGCTGTTTGACCAATCTGCAGGAAACTAAGAAAAAATAATCTGGGTTCATATAAGTTTGTTGCAGAACCATCCAGATGATAGAAAATAAAAGGAGGGAGTTGGTTAAAAAAGGTGAACATTTGCATTTTAACACAGCAGGCAACTGTGCACTCTTATACAACCAAGTCTGCTGAATGGAATTACATCAAACTAGTCATGAAGGTAGAACTTGTCTTTGCTTCATTCGGTGTGAACCTGTTTTGGAGGTATTCGCATTTGAAAAAGGTGTTTGATTGACTTCGAACAGTTGAATCATAGAAGTATCTTGATAGTTGAAAAGGCGTTTTTTGATGTGTCTATAACTGTAGTGCTGTTGACGAATCTAAACAAAGCTTAGCAAAAGGCTTACCATGTCTTGCTAATCTTGGTATTTTTACATTCATGGAGATCTATTAATGGGGTGGCACAGTTAAAATGGTGAGGGTGCCAACAATTGTTAATTTGTTGGCACTGGTATTCTTTGACGAATTCACAAGACATTTAGCACATTTAGGCTTCTGAGGATATGACCGGTTTTATGGATAATCATCAATGAGGGGTTAAAGTTAAAAGAAGGGATTGCGCAAAAACATTTTTGAGTGGGAATAACTTTGGTGCTGTTTAAGGAATTTTAATGTTTTTAAAAAGTTAAGCCCAGTGCAAGAATGACACGTTTTACGCAGCTGAAAAAAGGGGGAGGGAGTCCAAGTGAAATTGGGAATCCAAAAATCATTGGTTTGCTCCTAACTTTGGCACAGTTTCATAGATCTGTCCGACACTTGGCAGACACTTAGCGGATTTGCATGAAAGTTAACATACCAGAATTGACTTAACTTGCAAACTGCATTGCTGTTGGTTGGGTGAATGGGAGGCTGGTTGGTAGCGGCAAACCACCATTGCATGTGACCAAAGGGTACATGCAGCAGTCCCTGCATTGACACTATATGCAGCAGTTGTAGGTGTAAGGTTAATTTTTCTGGAGGCCTGAACTACATTCAAACCCTAAAGGCAGTCCCCCCTGCACATGATTGAAGGTCATGAAGATCAGGGGGTAGGATGCAACATGATAAAGAGGCGTTATTGTTCAGCACTACACATCCACCACACACATCAAGTAAGACAACTGCCAATAGAAATTTTTTTCCTTTCCATCTAATAAAATATAGTTATTAAGCTATGTTTAGCATTGGTCACAGCCCCTCAATGCATGTTTAAAAAACACTGAAATTATTTTAAACACTGTTAACGATCAGTGATGGTTATGAAATTAAACCACAACCAAAACCCATTGATATTCAGTTATAATTGGACCCATAATCCATAGCCTGTGCACCTGTAACACAAACCATAACACCCACCAAATGCAATGATTATGACCTCACAATATTTAAAACAATAAAGAGGACTTCACAACTCCTTTTAAAATTTCAATCAATAAACCGAGATTATATTGTATACACGATCATGTCATTCATAATGTTAATAGTATGTTAATATGTCATGTCACTAGATGTCATTTGTGAAGTAATCTGTTACATGAAGGTGGATTGTGTATGGTGTACCAGTTATGGGTTGCCCCATTCCTCTTGTACCTTGCTAGCTCTCATTCACACAGTCCACTTGTTCCTTGGTACACAATAACTCTTCGGCATTGTTCAAGCTATATCATTCCTCAGTCCTCCTGTTCCCCCTATCTCTTGTCTCCGCCTTCTTACTAGCTTATCTCACCCACCCCTTAAATCCCTCTTGTGCCTAACTCCCATTCACCATCCCTCATGCCTCAGTATCTTTATTTACTTATTTGTTTATGGACACTCCCATCATTTTTAGGTTTCGCCTGCTTGTTAGGTTTCGCATGCGCTGTGCTTGTGAAATCTCTTGTATTTAATATAAATATTAAAATGAGTTTACATCCTGCTCTCACTTTTCATTGGTTAGTGTGCTTGCCACTTACTTTTCCTCTATTTCTATTGGCTGTAGCCTACCATTTCCTGTTATCCCTTTTGTTTCTCTTTCTTATCAGTATCCCATGGCCCAAATACTGTTTTCATCCACTTTTGTGGAAGTGTTTTCTTATTTAAGATTTTGCCTGCACAATTTTTTTCCAGTGCTTATTTTTAAAGTGCTGACATTTCTGTTTGGAGGCTTAATTCATTTGTTAAAGGTTTTCAACATCTGATCTCTTTCATTAGTTTATCTTGTTTTAGTTTCATTTGTGCACTAACTTATTTCTTCCATGAGGCTTGGAACATATCATTCTCCAAGCCTTGTTTTCAGCCCGGACCACCGCCTCCGATTATTACTTGCAGCTTTCTGATTTGCTAATATAGGGGATATTGCCTTTGAGCCATCATTCCTCTGACTGCGCTTCCATGCAGATCCTTGCTTTCTATCCCTCAAAGGCACAGGTACTGGCAGCAAAGGCACCCCATGCCTCGCTTTGGTTGGCCATCCGTATTACATCCCCAACCCATTCCTCTCCCTGGAGACAAACATAGTCCTGATAACCTTATCACAAGAGATGGGCATTCAGGAGAGGTTAGCAGTACTTTCTTTTAGCATTTGGAGGCAATACATCACCGCTCCCACCACACTCTACCTACCTCAAACCCTCCTGCTACACACACACACATACCAGGAAATAATCCCAAACTAAGGATTTAGTCCTTAACCACTGACCCCTCCCCCCAACTCCCAGCCAAAAACACAGACAGCAGTTTGCGGCCACCTCCGCCCCAGCTGCAGAGGAGTGCCAGCCAGAAATCTCCCTGAGGTGCCCAGAGGGTACAACAATCTTCTCCCAGTGAGGCTCAGAGTGCTCGATCCCTCCTACTCTAAGGTTTCCACATAGAAGTAACAAAAAAACTATGTTTATTCACACTTTAAACAGAGGTGGCATTAGGCTATTTTGATCGCACAGTGGTCAGCTGCGGGACCCTGCACCCGGAGCAAGCTTTGAACCCATTAACCGTAAAGCAGGGTTTCTAACGGCTCCTGCTTTAGTCACATTTAATCCTTCTTTTTAAAACTCACAAACCCTGAATTTCAGTCTGTGAAACGCAGATCACAGGGGAAGGAGCAGTGAAGCCAGGTTTCAGTGCAGCCGAGATTTCTGCTTAAAACCCTATCCTTTTCACAGCGCACTGTACGCTTAAATAGCGCCTCCTTTTATTGTACAATCACACCTGGAACAACTGCATTGAGGTGTGGGCTAATTGTAAACAGCATGGTATAAGCTCATGAGGAAGTTCCTTGGGGAGCCGAACAGGACAAGAGGTCTCACATGTGCCAGAGCCAGCCCAGGGGTGCACTACCCATGCCCATGGTCCTTATATTCCACGTGATGCCCCACCCCGGACTGCAGGGTGAGAAGTCTGATTCCCCAGTGCATATCATTTCCACAATGTGTAACGTGAGGCATATCCTACCAGGGTCTGCACCATGGTGCTGTGCTCTTGCAGCGTTAATAAGTGATCCTATACCACTGTTACAAGTTGCACCATGCCTGTGCCCATAAAAAAGTTTAGTAACTATTTCCTGAGGAGGGTGATTGCCCTCCAGCACACTGGAAGACGCTTCACCCTACTATACAGGCTTTGATGATTATGCAGTCTAAGGAACTGCGAGCAGGATGAACGGTGAAGCGCAAGTTATCAGCTAGCGTCAATGAGCTACTCACTGCATCAGCTTTTAAAGCTTATTAGTGAATGGAAGCATTGCCTTTTTGTCCCAGGTAGGTGCATCTGCGAAAAGGTAGTGTAAAACCAGGATGCAACTTGACTGTTGCAGAAGAATGGGGAAGAGACTATCCTTCCATCCCTCGGCAAACTCCTGAAGTCCCCATTCCTCTGGTGCTGACCTATGAGATATGCAGGGCTGAGGCATTCCCTAAGACTTGGCTGGCGCTCTCTAAATTTCTGAGCTTCACTGCACTCTTAGCCCTCTGTAGACACCCACATGTTCATTCCTTCTGGATGCTCTGGGTTCTCCTCCGCATGCTCTAACAGACACTTCTTGCCCTCCCCAGCTCATGGTACACCTGCACCTTCATCGAGCAATGGTCCTTCTGGACTGGCTCGCGCTATTACTCCTGGCTGCTCTAGCAGTCCAATGTCGGGGCGCATACTCCTTCCACCAAACCACCACCACTCTGCCAACATTGGGAACCTCCATGCAGTCCATTCGGTGCACCGTGCCTTTCCAGGAGACTCCGGAGTCACAAGGCATGTTCGGGTCATCAAACCTACCTGTGGGATCCCTGGAGTATGAGGGGGGACAACCAGAAAACATTGTCACAGGTACTGTGCGTGCACCATGGGAAGGAAAAACTCACTGTCCCTACTACTTCTACTATATTCAGTCCAGAGTCCCACTACCTGTACTGTAAGAACGCCATAGGGGAGACTGTACTGGATTGGTACCTCTGCAGTTTGGCAGCCATAGTCTGTACACAGCGCTGCACACAGTTTCTTCCTTGTACTGTAGGAGAGTCCAGAGAGGGACTCTGAGTGTAGTGTACCTCCCTGGGAGTCTGCAGTGACCATGATGACTTTACATGCACCTTTTGGAAGGACTGCATCCTGCATAGTGTCCATGCAAGCATCATGGAGTGAGGGGGTCTATCACAGAACTTTAATTTGCAATTGCGCTGGAGAGGGAACTTGCCACTGTACAGTGCATGACATGTCCCTGCAATATGTGCAGTGACCCGGATGCCTCGACCAAAGGGCTGCCAATTGCTGTATATGGCATTCATATTGACCCTTTTCTGTCAGTGCTGGACAGTCCTGGGGAGGTTGTTCGTCATGGAGAGGTTGTCCGTCACGGTCTGCTGTGCGAGCACCCTGGGAATAGCACATCTCTATACAGTGTCTGCAGCAATTATCCTACTACCTACTGCTAGACACACCTGGGAGGGCCCATTTCTTTATGTTGTCTACTGTGGCTGTGTTTCTTATACTGTACGACTGGCCTGTATAGACCGGTCAAGCAGAACGTCTTTAACTTATGTCTTTATCGATAACCCTGATCTTTAAAGCACTTGTGTGGAACTATTTTTTTAAAACATTTTTGCCGGCACAGCGCTTGCAATGTTCTTATTTTTCAAGTGCTGGCATTTCTTTTAGGAGGCTTAATTGGTTAGTCATGGGTTTCCACCGTCCATGCCTGTGTCTTTCATTTGTTTCTGTTTAACTCCACCCTATAGCTTTCATTTCTTCCAAGAAGCTTGGAACGCATCTCTCTCCAAGCATTGTTTTCAGCCATGGGCCCCGCCCAGCCCCCAGTTTTTACCTTACCACCTTTTACTGCACAATACATTTCCTTTCTCCATAAACAAGTAATAATCCTTTTAGATAGTTCCTTTAAATGATATTGCACAACTACTCACCAAGCTAAAACTTTAGAAAAACAAAAAACTTTATTAATTAATCACATAGGCGAAACCCAATGCAGTTAGCAATGCTTGTTGTGTTTTGTTGCCATTACCAAGGGCTCAGTCTCCAATCTTTGGCTTTGTCCCCTATGAAAAATCCTTTAACGCCTCGGTACCCAATCCCTTTTGAGCCTCACAGCTCCAGATCCTCCTGTGCCTTGCCTTTCCCATCCCCACAATCGAATGAAAGGGGACAATACATCCTTCTGCTGGATTTAGGTTGCAGTGTGAGTGGGCTAAGAAAGCCTTTGCTATATCCCTCGCACTTACATTATACTGAAATTGACAATAGGCTAGAAGGTGACAGAGCACAAGAAATGTGTTGTGCTCCCCTGCCATCTGGATGATGCATGGAGTTTGCCCCTTGCCTAACACCATCAAGTAAACTGACACTGTAGGTGGGGGCTCAGCACGGAATGTCTAATTTCTCCCATTCCCCACCTTTTCTACCCCACACCATAGGTTAGGATCCTTTTTGGTGAGGTGGGCTGTGATGGCGGGACAGAGTAAGGATCGTATGCACACCCTGCCACACTGCTCTACATCCAACCACACTAGAAATTATCTTTGCCTCAATGCTATCTACCTTTCCAATTTTGGGATAAATTCATTTAGAAATTTCCCCCACGACATTTGAAATTTGTCCCCAACAGGGAAAAGTAACTTTTTCCAATGTGTTGCACTTGCTTTTCGACCCTTATGTTCTAGCAAGAAGGGTCGATCCACAGGATCAGTGGAAGGTAAAGAGGAGCCAGAAACGTCATCATATTTACAAATCGAGCTCTCACTTCGTCTTTTTAATGTTAGATATATTCAGCCAATATTATTGACCTTAAAGCAGTAAGGTAACCAACAAATATAAAATAATAGATCAACTGTATGCTTACCGCACAACAATCGCGTAAGAATACAATAAATAAGCTAAAAGGTATGCTCTGATAGTCACATCATTAAGCACAGAGGGTTCTGCACTTCAAGATCAAGGTGTACTTCGACAACCGGTAAAAAGATGTGCATATGTCAAACATTCCTTGAAACAAACTAAAACAATTCAAATTAGCATCTGCGCCGAGTAAGTTGAAGTGAGCCGGCCAAATGAAAAATGCGCCAATTGAGCTCCAACCTGAAAATGATCAAAACCACCCAATATATATATTTTTTAATTATTTTTATTAACATTCATCGATATATGGTATACAATGCAGAGGAATCCGGTACAATACATTCAGTAAAGGCAATAATGAGTAATTGTCTATGCCAGAGTGCCATGGGTACAAACTATGGGGTGGGGGGGGATCATCCGAGTCAATGTTAAGCGGAGGATTGCAGATATGTCCTCTATAGGAGTTCCAAGGGTCCCATATCTTGGACCACTTTTTGGGGCAGCCACAGGCTGTGAAGACTGTCTTTTCTCTATACATACACCAGTCTAGGTCCTCCTTCCAGACTTCCCCTTTAGGTACCTACGCCGCTCCCCACAGCCGTGCTATATTCCGCTTTGCCAGCATAATCCCTAGTGTGCCCCATTGCATGTGATGACTATTTAAATCAGTGGGCTCCCATTGTCATACGCCCAGAGGCATCTTCGTGCATCTGGGCGTATGACAATTGAGAGCACTTCGCCCAACACATTGTGGATCCTGCGCCTGTATGATTGTATGTATTCGCATTCCCATACTATGTGTAGAAATGTTCCTTCCTGCCCACACTCTCTCCTACAATCCCTCTGTCCGCTCTACCCATGCGGACCAGATTAGGCCCTGTGATGTATACTCTGTGTAGAATTTTAAGATGAACTAGCCTGAGTCTGGCCGAGATTTCCACTACTCGTGGTGAGGACACTGCATCCTGCCAGTCTTCGTCTTCTAGTTCGATACCATCTCTCACCCATTTCTCACATAGTGGCCCGAGTGAGTCTTTCATATTTTTATAGGCCAGTGAAATGGCTTTTTCGGGTAGATGCCCGTCTAACAATCTATCTTCTAATGGAGAGGGTGCTGGAGGGGAGGAGCCTGCCGGGAAGTGGTATTTCAGTGCATGACGAATTTGCGTGTATCTAAAATGTTCTGAGTTAGTCAACTCATGCTGCTGCTGCAAAGAGGTAAAGGATTTCACTTCGCCCTTCTCCCACATGTCTTTGATCCGTGAGATTCCGATAAGGTCCCACTTATCGAATCCCTTCGATTTCCATAAGCTGCCCAGTTGCTCGGAGTCCCAAAGTGAGGTTGCCAGAGTGAGTTTTCGCTCCCAGCCCAGATTTGTTAACTGCGTGCCAGATTCGGACTGAGTGCTCAGTTGGTCCGGTTAAGGGGTATCGTTTGGGTCTGGAATTTAGTGCCCTATTATAGTTCCCACCCTGCAGAGTCCATCTATCCATGGCATATCCGGGGTCATTCAGTCGACCATAGGTGCCCTGATTAATGGCTGCAAGGTGCACTGCCCAATAGTATCTTTTGATATCCGGGAGGCTGATCCCCCCCCCCCACCCCCCCCCCCCATCATACCAGTTGAGTGTGAGTTTGGTCAAAGCAATGCAAGGTTTCCCGTCCCACAACAGGTCTCTCTGTAGGCTCTCAACCTCTCTAAAGTACTCTGCTGGGACCGGGCCCAGGGTGTTCTGCAAAGCCTACAGGAAGCGGGGCAGCGACATCATCTTGAAAAGGGCCGCTTTGCCCAGCAATGAGTGCGGGAGGGTTTTCCAGCTAGCTATGTCGCATTTAAGCCTCTGCAATGGTGGGAGAAGGTTTTGAGTAAAGTGAAGTTTGGGTTCTAATGTAATATAAATACCCAGATACATGAAGCCCACTGTATTTATCTGGATCGGGCAGCTAATTGTTGTGGTGGGAGGGTCCCCACTCAGGACATATAGGAGGGATTTATTCCAGTTGATGGAGAATCCAGAATACCTACCAAAGATTGCCATGATGTCCAAAACATATATTAATGACTTCCTCAGGGAGGCCAGGTATAAGAGGATGTTGTCTGCATAAAGAGAGATGCGGTCCTCCCACTCGGGACCAACGCAGGCCTCGTATCTCTGGGTCCTGACGAATCCATGCCGCAAGTGGTTCGAGGGTGAGGGCAAACAGGAGAGGAGAGAGGGGGTATCCCTGTCCCTCAGAGTGAATGGAACTGACTTCTTGTTATTAACCACGACTTGTGCGTGGGTCTCCGAATAGAAGACCCGCACCCATTGGATAAATTTAGGGCCAAAGCCCAACTTTGCGAGTATTGCAGCAAATAGGTAAGGCCATTCGATGGTGTCAAACGCCATGGTTGCGTCCAAAGACACCACCAGGGCATCTTCCCGGATTGTAGTTACTCTCCCCACTACCCCGTGCAGCCTGCGCAAGTTCAGCGTAGTATTGCGGTGCGGCATAAAACCTGACTGATCAGGATGGACTAGTCCTCCAATTACTTTGACCAGATGGTTCGCAAGGAGTTTGGCCAGGATTTTGGGCACGGCGTTTAAAAGGGAGATCGGTCTATATAAGGCACAGTCAGTTTTAGGCCTACCCTCTTTGTGAATAGTGACCAAAGTGGCTATTCTCTGATCCTGTGGTAGGGCCCCCAACTCTTTGCTCTCTTCGAACATGGCTTTTAGATACGGGGCTAATTTGTTGGGTTTGAGTTTATAGAGCTCAATGGGTATGCCGTTTGGGCCCAGGGCTTTCCCGGAATACAGTGTTCTAATGGCCTGTGCTATTTCATCATTTGTTAAGGCACTGTCCAAGAAGTGCTGGTCTTCACCTGACAGGGTTGGGAGTGCAATGTCCTCCTCCATGTATGGTGAGCTGGTTTTATACACTGTCTTGTAATGGGTGGCAAAGTGATTGGCAATTGCTTGAGGGTCAGTAATGGAATCATTGTCTGCACCTATTAGTTTTGGCACCAATCGACTGGCCCATTCCTTCTTGTCGAGCCAGGCGATTTGTTTCCCTGCCTTGTGTCCCAAGTCGTACATTCTACCCAGCTTTTCCCTCCCAAGGCATTTGGCTCTGTCAGTTACTAGAGCTTTATGTTCATCTTGTTTGAGATGTAGTGTGTGGAGTTTTGCTTGTGTGACCTCCTCTTCTAAGTCGTCCTCTAACCCAAAACCACCCAATATCAACTTTTTTCCTGTAAAAAGCAAAGAAGCAAAGTGACCTACTGGCCAATACATTCGACTCTTTATAGTGTTCTGAACAATAGGAGCAATTCATGTTTACAGACTTTAACACAAACTTTATTGCAGTTTTGTGCGGATGTACACATGTCAACAAAAGCGAATGATGGCATTGTACATATACATCGTAATAATGAAATCAGTTAAATTGTGACACATTTCAATACATAAAATTCTGTCACCGCAGGAAAGGGAACCAAAATGTTATTTGAAAATAAAAAAATTCTCCTGCTTTTAGTCCTCATGCTTGTGTCGCTAAAATAGTTACTCTATTTTTCGTTGCAAGCATTCATTATTAGTAACATTTTTTCACTAGACGTAAAATAACAATTTAAAATTTACATTTCATTTAATTCATTTCTTTGCACATTGTTCTTTCTCCAAGTACTTTTTGCACGTATCATGATGAAAGGGAACTTATTTTCTCTGGAGACGGCCCTTGAAACTATATCATCGTGTTAGCTAAGTTAGATGAAAACGAATTCACAATATTTTTCTATTTTACAGAAAAAGAAAAGGTTGCACATTTGTCATCCACGTTTTAAAGATGTACAGTTCTAGCAAATACAAATACATTTTGAATTTCTTGATCAGCTTTTTCACTCTCACCTACCTGCTACACCGACATGCACAACATTTTAAAGGCTGAATTATTGCATACATTTTTTTAAACGTTTTGTACAAATTGAGCAGTTGTGGCCAAAGTGACTAACAAGCAAAAAAAAAAAAACCTTTCTAATGAGCTAGCCATCTGAAATACAATTCCAGTCACCATTGCCAATTCAGTATTCTATATATTGTGATTAGTTCACATTGGCTAACGAGATTGTTTTTGTTCTGAGGTGGTTATGAATATGTAGGATAACAAATTGGCTAAAACTCTGTTTATGATGCGATTCATACTCAAATGTGAAGGATTATAGAAAATGGAGCAGTGTTTTCATAATCCGTTCCACCTAGCTGACGCCTGATTAAAAGTAGTACTAATCCTAATAGTAACCAGATAGGATAGTGATGTTTAACATCAATGGCTATCACTTTAAGTTAATCGGCCTGGTCTTGAAACCTTTATTCGCTGCAGAACAATAAATCATATGTTTATTCTGTATGGTGCTGAATCTTTTTTTGAGTGTCTTCCCTTTTTCTTGTTTCAGGAAAGGAACACTGGTGAACAGTGCACCATTGGTATTTCTCGCTGGTGGATTGATGGGATGTAGTCGCATTCTTGAAATGCCAGAGCTAGTGATTGTTGGACGGTTTATCACTGGGATTCACTCGGGTATGAATATTATTATTATTATTTTTTGTTAATTAGGATCCAAGAGTGAGTTTGACGTGTGCACCCAAATGCTCAAAATAATCATCCTTTCGTGATGCAAAGGCCTCCTGCTGCAAAAGCGTGCCTCCTCTTCAATGAAGGGAGACTTCCAAACAAATAATTTGTGTTCCTGAGTGTAAGTTCAATGTGAAATACTGTGGAAGGTACATTAGATAAGTAAAACTATTTTTTTAAACTTATCATCTGAAGATCTTTTACCGAGCTGTTGGGTGGGCTTTACCAAACTTTTTTTGGGGAAAAAACTGCAAATGGATTGATTAATTTGAACGCATCGTGGGCCAGCCACATTAAAAGGAACCTAAAAGAATTTAAATGTCTTCATGTGTGGGATAGAAGTTTGTCCACTTATGTTCTTACAAAATGGTGCCAAATAGTACATTAGGCGTCACACTCGGCCAGTCACATTGTTTTAGGTTTAAAGATGCAGTGCACTTGGGATGTGCCTTTCACTTAATGGTTGCTTGGAGTTGGTGTCAAAAGGTGCATTTTCACATACATTAGTTCAAAAGTATTAAAACCAAGTAGATTTCTAAATCCGTTTTGAAGGGGGATTTAGCCTCCTCCAGAACTAGATCTCCAACGCCTATCTGAAGCTCAGCACGACCAAGACTGAATTCCTTATTTTTGTAAACGGCAACAAGCTGCCCCAATTCAAGCATGTCTCTCAAGAGAAACAATATGGTTTCTCTCTTCAGTTGCCTCCCAATGTAAAATATTTGTTTCACTTTGTTTCTTTCTGATACAAACCTCACATTAAAAGAAACTATTAACGCAAACATTTATATTCCTATTATCCTCAAGAATAGATGAGGTAATGTACCCCTAAAGTCAATACCCAGGTAGCATAATCAATCAAATAAGTCTTCTTGAAACTGGGTGCAAGTTGGAGACAATGAAAGTGTATTAAAAGATTTAGAGTTCATTACGGACTGGAAAATATGGTTAATAAATTAGGATAAAGATCAAATGCAGCAGGAGCACAAGACTGATTGGGATGGATCTGCTCTCTAAGAATCAAAAGATTGGCTCGGACTCACCTCCAGAATCAGCCCTTTTTTATAAGAAAGTACACAGTGAAAATCCGTCCGTATGAGGTAAATAAAATGTTAAATTAGCGCAGCAAATCATAATACAGGACATAATGTAGCATCATCTAACACCATCCCAATACGACCCCCTAAATGAATATTAAAAACTCCCCTTTAGGCCTAGTATCATCAGCTTGATAATACAAATCTAGTTATACACACAATAACTGACTCCTAGAAATAATAGGCCTCCTCAATGCAGCCTAGAAGGACCTTGAACATTCACATTTTGACAGAAGGCTCCCCCTGAGTCAACAAGAGCAGCACATCATCTCAAAGCACTTCATTTGTGCACATGTTGCCGCATAGGTGCAGAGAAATGAAAACATATTAACATTTGATATCCAAGAACCAAGATGGAGCTGGGCCTAGTTCAGGCCTTGACTGGCAAACGTTTCGGAAACCTGTTTCTATGAAGTGCAGGGTCATGTTTTTAGTGCAAACATTTGACATTAAACCAACATTACTATTTTAATTAGCAATCTCTTACAAATGCATTATCTGGAAAAGAGAGCATGGTACAAGCTCTCCCATCTGAAAAAAGGGCAAACCATTCCTGACACAGACTTTAGAATAAGACTGCAACTCCTGGTCTACGGCATCTGAAACAGAAGGCTCACATTCCAGTTCACTACAGGTCCAAACCCTGAAGGAACTAAATTAGCTTCTCTTCAGGCCTTTAGCCGCTTCATGACCAGTTGTCACCTACAAAGCTACCAAAAGCAGAAGAGCTTCATATCTGGCAGAGTGCTCAACCACTTAGGGCGGACCGCACGTAACCAGAAGCCAAGACATCACTGAAATTGAAATAAATGCACAGAGGAGAATACAAAAGGTCTGGTCTTCTCTGTTTGTGCACCTGGGATCTGGAAATTCGTCCTTTAATTCATAGAGAATATGAACACTCATCTCTTCAGAGAACTTTAATTGGTATTCTTTAGGATGAGCCATCCATAAATATTCCACCTCATTGTAAATGATTTTGAAACATAGGTCAGGTCTTCCTTGAATTCGTAGCCCAGGACTCCCTCCCATGTTCAGTGCAACATTGCTCTTTAGCTGGGTTTGCTGTACACAAGTTCTCAACATAAATATATACATGGATAGATACAAAAGAATAGGTAATTGCTACACATTACTGCCAGCTCCCCACGGTCTAAGAGATAAACACCATTAATGTTTAATTGTGATCCCCAAGACGCATGACTGGAAAAGTACACACAATGTATAGTTTAAGGACCTGCTTGTGGCCAATGGAGCCCACCATCTGGCGTGCACTGGAGTCAAACCACCAGACCCTTTCGAAGACAGTCTAACCTACTTATTTCTGAATCCTTCACACCTTCCTGTTTACCAAGAAGCCCTTGAGAGGTTTATATTTGCTCAACAGCTTTGTTGTAGAAGTTCAGTTATTCTTGTCGAACTGCACTGTCACCGAGTTGAGCCAGTTCTATGACCCACAGAATAAATGCCAGTATCCCTCGTTGCGTCTTTTTGGCACCAGCAAATGTGAAAGATGTGGGGTTGAGTTTTTAAGATGAGGCCGCTCGGTCTAGGTACATCCTGCACCTTAGTTATTTGAGTCTGTGCACTCCCCTCATTGGAAGGGCACCTTAGGTTGTGGAACCCTACGCACGCTCTAGGAGACCGTGGAGCCAGTTATGTCCGTGGACGGTTCAAGCTGATGCTTTTCACCTTGGACTTTCAAGCAAGTTGGGTCATACGACCACCCCCCCCTCCAACTACTTGTGTTTATTCATCAAAGAGTGTTTTACATGGTGTGCATGATCTGGTCTGTGGTGTTTGTATCTGTTTGTTCTGTTCCTTTTTGGCTTCATAAGGAAGGTATTAACCATGATCACAAAAGGGCCACGTGTCCTGGAACTCGATGAGATACTCACCTGCCTGTTCTCGGTTGCCTTGCAGGTATTTCTCTCAGCGTGGTCCCGATGTACTTGGGAGAAATTGCACCGAAGAATCTGCGAGGCTTCTTGGGTCTGTTGCCGAGCATCTTCATCTGCCTTGGGGTGTTCACTGCTCAGGTGCTGGGGCTCCCGGAACTGCTTGGAAAGGTGAGTTTGCGCGAACCATGTGAACCGTGCACATAAAGTCACCACACAAGGAAATAAAGGATGTGAAATAGGCAGATGAGATGAATCAAAAACATAGGAACCAGAAAGAAGCATTGAGAAAGGAGAGGCTGGAAACTGCAGTTCATTGGGCTTTCTTGGGCAACAGGGGAAGGCTAGAATACACAGGTGTATGTGATAAAAAATATATAGGAACCATTAATAACCTTTCCAAAAAGACAGTGGAAAAAGATAAGCAGGCTAGTTTTTAATTAAAAAAACATGCATCGTCATTTTCTCTCCCTGAATGTACATTTAACAAGGCTGGCAAAGCAGAGATACGTGCTTAATTGCAGTTTTGAAATTAGGAAATAATGAAGCATTAAAAATGCAGCAGGGCAAGGGGGTTCTCTGTATCTGCGAGAACAGGGATGATGAAAGACTGAAGTTAGTGCCTCAATACTACTGAGACTGTTTGGATCAGCTGATGATGGCAGGATTTCACTCCCAAAGAAAACAAAAATGTTCAAGCGAAGTTTAGTCCATGGCCTTCCTTGCATGCAATATTCTATGTATAGCAATATCTGATGTAAGTAATCAATCTCTATATATGATGATGTTCCGCTGTTGTCATAAACCAATAGGAAAATCCTCAGTTTGGATCTTGTCCAGCACACAAAAATTGAATTGCCATGGACATACTATAAGTAGGGACGGATTTCTCAAAAGGTACAGTTAGCGCTTGTCTGTCGGTACTAGCATCCTTAGGGCACCACACTGGTGCTTGAAATTCTTACCAAACTCCCAGACAACAAGACGAAATCACAAACTTTCTCGACTGTGGTGCTTCACAAACTGAGAGGGCACACCCACCCTTTAATGCACACCCTCCTGCTTGTAGCTATAATCACACGAAAACTTTTATGAATAACTAACATAAAACTAACATTTTTGAACAGCAAAAGTTGTTTTCACTGATAAAAGGCCTGGTCGTCTGTGCTTAAGTCGAACTTAGACAAGCAATACATTTGAGAATCTGACCGTATCTTCTTGTAATATTTCAACTGTGAGCAGCCAGGTTTCATTTACAATACTTAATGGAACTGTTCTAAGGAATAAATATTCAGGTAATAGATTAAACCGGTGTAAACTGCTCATGGATTCAGTTCTTGACTTTGGTCCAAGCTGATTTGAGTCTCTGACGTCCCCTTCCCACAGAAACATTGGTATTTTTTGTATTACTTCTTTCTTAACCGAGCACCCTACACGAAGGGCAACCAGGTTGTTTGGAATGACCTCCCCTGCAGCTATGTACCTCCTTCTCTCTTTTGGAATTCCAAAAAGCACTCAAGACCTGGCAGTTCGACTGAGCCCCTTGGGCCTGCAAGCCCCTGGATACCCTCCCTCGTGATTAGCTGCGCTATAGAAATCAATTGATTGAATTGCTTAATGTCCCTAGAGCTCCTTGTTGGCAGTCATGTGCTTTTAATTAACCAATCATTGCATTCTGGTGTAAGAGGTATTGAGCATAGCACTAATGATTGCCCTGGCAATGAAAGGAGGGGATGTTGTTCAAGTGTAAGGTAATAATGTTTTTTTATGATATTTATCATATACACCTATTGTTGAGTCCTTATAATCTCATGAAGGAGTGTCTCCAAGTATAGGGAAGAGTCTTGCAAGACTCTCAAATCTTTTACTGTTAGAATTACTTGATGGAGGCTCATTGGAGCTCCCTCATAATTGATGTACAGCTTTCTTGCACTTGATTTAGGAGGCGCAGAACAAATGTTTTACCTCTATTCAAGATATCATAGCGCCTTACTCTACATTCTAGCACGGTGTTGCATAATTCAGATGCACTGGCTGACATTGTGTCTGTAATGTTGAAGATCAGCTGAATGGACCCATCTCTTACAAAGGTTATATTCAGATCTTTAAAAAGGCTTGGAAGAGATATAAGCCCTTTGGGATTTGTAACTTGACTCAATACTGCCATTCTGGCTAGGGTCATTGTTCAAATATACAGCAAACTACTTAGAAATACCCATGGATTCACTGACTACGTTTGCAAGATGTTGTAGTAACAGTTCAAGAGAACAGTGGTCACTTTGTGAAGCACTTCAAGAAAAAACAAATACAAATTGAGTGGGGCTCATCATGGGCCCCCTCTTGTTGGTTTTGGGTACAAAGGCCGTTTTTAATGAAACATTACCCTGGGCTAAATGCCAGTGCTAAAGGTATTGATGACAAAGCTGTTAAAGCGACCAAGAACAGATTAAATACCTAAAATGTGCTGGTTATTCAAACAAAGACCTAATGCATGAGAAGGATGTTGGCAGGACTCAAGAAGGTCAGATGTGGACCAGCAGTGGGAAAGAGTTAGAGGAGCTGGACTAGTAGTATTGAGTTGGAGACTGTTGTCATCAGTTGTAAAGTAGATTACGAAGTCTGAGCCAGTGTTTTTTTATAAAACATGTTTGCCAATCAAACATTTCAAAATGGATTCCTTTCAGTGCTGGAGAGGTGTAGCTGGGTTCCTAAATAAAGTATATACAGTTAACTTGGCAAATGCTGAAACCTGTGGCTAAATGTTTTCGTTTTCATCTCTTCTGCTGGCATAGGCTCAATATTCCAATTCGTAATTTCAGATTTGTCCAAACTTTAGTATTAAATAATTAAGCATTATGTTGAATTATGACTTCAGAAAACAGCTGCACGAACATTTAAAAAATAAAGTCCATTATTTCATCCTAATGTTATGAAAAACAAGCCAAGCACACCAGACAATGCGTTTTCAACAGATCACCCATCACATGTTAAGAGCAGTATGCAGTTAAGTTTTCACCAAGGAAATCTCCTGACAAAATGATATGCGGAATACTTAACAAGGTGGGGCCTTCGAATGCATTGTGCATTGATCTATTCCTTTTAGGAATAAGGCAAGTAATAACATTCCCAAACTTTAAAGAAAATGTTATGATGTACTCACAGGCCCTTTACTAACACTCCGAGCAAATGTACTTGCAGTTGATGCATTACCCCTCTTCCCACATAAGTCTTACAAAATTAAAAACAAAATAAATCTTGCTATTCAAAATAAAAAAAAAAGGTATCTGCAAAAAAGCTATATCTCTAGTAGATTAATAAATTCTTGTTTTAATTTACTACTCTTCGGAAGTTAAACATAGTGATTACAAAGGACACTACAACTGCCATGCACCCTAGTGAATTTAGCCTTGATTCTTCGGTATACAGCCTATCATGTAAACTTTGTTTGTTGGTAGTATTTGAATTTGTCGGTGCCCTTTGGTTTGATCACATAAACCGTAGTATTTGAGCTTGTATTATTTGTTGCCAGTTACATATGGTTAAATGAAATAATGATTTACATTTTTCAGGACAATTTAGTTAACAGCTGGCTTTGCTTAATTTATTGGTAACCAATTAAAATACAATACACAATAAAAAGCTCCCCCTGAGCAAAATACCTGGTAATGACCTCATTATCATGGGAGGCGACTTCAACCTCCCCATAGATGTAACATCAGATAGACAATCCAGGGGCATCCTTAACCCCCCAGGGCACATAGGTCATTACCCAAACTCTGTGAAAGATTTAGCTTACACGATTCCTGTGGGCTCCAACACCCAGACACCAGAAACTGCACCTTTTTTCACACACCCATAAATCCTACTCCAGAATCGATTACCTAATGATATCCAAACCACATGTGCACCTAATCGACCAAACAGACATACTATCGAGATTAGTCTCAGACCACTCAACCATAACTCTCTCCCTTATCGGCACCAATATGAATACCCCGAGTAAGATCTGGAGATTCAATGATGAATCAATCAGAGATGCTTCATCCAAAGAGAAGATTGAAAAAACATTCTAAACTATCTAGAAGATAATACTAGCTCTGACACTTCCCCCGTCAACCATTGGGACGCCCTGAAAGCCGCGGTGAGGGGCACTCTTATTAATATACAAACTAAGATTAACAAAGATCACAACAAAGAACTTCTAGCCTTGGAACAAGATGTTAAAGATCTGGAGGCCACCCACAGGTCCGACATGGATCCCCAAACCCTCTCAAAACTCTCCAACAAGAAGTATGAATATAATAGACTCCTAAGTGAAAGAGCGGGTATATGGGTCAAAAAATTCAAATGCCTAAACTTATGCGACGCCAACAGGGCAGGGAAAATTCTGGCCTCCTACGTGAAACATAATCAAAACCACAAGAGAATTGATTCCCTCACGGATAAATCTAACATTACACATACCAAACCACAGAAAATATTAGAAATACTTAAAGATTTGTATCAGTCCTTATACACAGACTACTCAGGGATCCAAACATCAGCCTGTGCGGAATACCTCAGACATCCCACTTCCATCCCATCTCGGATCAAGAGAAAGCTATCTTAAGCTCACCATTCTCTATAGAAGAGTTCGACTCAGCAATTTGTTCGTTAAAATCAAACAAAGCACCCGGTCCAGATGGCTATACTGAAGCTTTTACAAAACCTTCGCCCATATACTCAAACCAACTCTTCTGTCGCTTTTTCAACACTTTGCCGACTCAGGCACTATTTCCAGGACCACCAGTGAAGTAACTATCATCGTAATCCCCAAAGAGGGGAAATACCATACACAAGTTTAAAACTACAGACCATTCTCTCTAATTAACCTGGATGCAAAGTTCTACGCCAGGATACTTTGCAAGAGATTGGAACCTCTCCTGCCTCACCTAATTGGACACTCACAATTGGGCTTCATGAAACACAGGCTATCCAACGATAACACCCGGCTCCTCTGCCACATTATTGAAAAAGCTAAATTGGCCCCTTCTGAAATGGTAGCGGTTACCTTTTATGCTGAAAAAGCATTTGACAGGGTCTCATGGACGTTTCTCAGTGAATCTCTTAAGAAATATAATTTAGGTGATGCCTTTACTAGAAAGAACATGGCTCGGTATAGCGGTCCGTCTGCTAAGATCAGGTCTGGTGGCTTACTTTCCACTGAATTTAAACAAGAAAGAGGCATGAGGCACGGTTGCCCCCTCTTTCCCTCATTATTCATCCTATCCCTTGAACCCTTACTCCACAAGATCAGATCCAACCCCTACATTCATGGCATTGCCTTCAATAACATTAAAGTGAAAGTCGCGGCATAAGCTGACGATATCCTAATAATGTCTGAAAAGGCTAGTCAATCTATTCTGGGCCTACTCCAAACCATCGAAGAATATGCCCAAGTTTCCAATTACAAACTTAAAGACAAATCTGAAATTCTCCGTCTGAATAATCTCTGCTCCAGTGCCCCGTTCATCAACACAGGTCTAACCTGGCAACCAAAATTTTTGAAATATCTGTGCTTGGAATTTAACTCAGACTTACTGGAATCCCTGAAACACAACGAGACACTAGTTCTAAGGAAGGTAGAAACCTTACTTGAGGGATGGAACTCAAATTTTTAACGTGGTGGGGCCAAGTGGAGACCATAAAAATGATGATCACACCCAAAATCAACTACCTTAAATATATGCTACCATTAACTGTAAGTTCTGAAAAAGATTGACAAACTACTAAACAAATTCCTTTGGCAAAACAAAAGACCGAGAATTTGAATAAAGAAACTACACCTCCCAGTGCATCTCCGTGGCGTTAATCTTGCTGACTTCAAGAGCTACCAAACTGCCTTCCTGGCCAGACAGGGCTCAATGTGGTTTGCCCAAGCCCTGGATTATACCCCCACATGGCTTTTGTTAGAAAGGGAGCTCCTAGGCGAATTCCACCCGATCTCTCTTAACTAGCAACCCCAAACTCCCGCTTTCAGGCAAATAGATCTTTCTCGACACCAAAAGGGCCCTCCTGAGAATAGATAAAACCTTAGAAACCCTGCTCTCTAGCTCAAATATGACCTCCTTATGGAGCGTTCCTAAAATCAGAATCCATGGCTCTCCTCCCAGTTGGTCCCACTGGGCCTCTAGAGTCGTCAACTTCTTGAAAGACCTCGGGTCTCCTCAATCTCCGCTACCGTTCAGGGAGCCGGAAAACCACTTTAACTTACAAGACCTAGATCTTTATGATTTTTTAAAACTTAAGGTTGCTCTTTCTAAATTCCAACCTCCAAATAAGGACCCTTCACTTATCAAGACCATTTTATCCTTTAACAAATCCGGTCACCAGGCCTCTAAGTTTTACCACCTTATACAACTGAAGTCCTCCACCACACCCTCAAAACACCAAGCTAAGTGGGACCCCACTGAAAAGATTACGCCGCAAACCTGGCATCAGATATGGAGATCAGTGGTCTCATATAAAATCTCACCCACACTCGCAGAGACGATTTTCTGGTTTTTGCACAGGACATTCTGGACCCCTGCACGCCTCCACAAACTCTCCCTTGCAATGACCCCATGCGTGATATCCCTCATCTCCTCTTCTATTGTAGCGCAGTCTCCCCTTTTTGGGACTCCGTGTTTAGCTTTATCCATTCCACCTGTGGAGTCCCTCTAGAGCGGACTTTCCTAACACTACTCGAGGGTTTTTTAGACCCAAACATAAGATCTTATGAAGACAGTCTACTAATTGATATCCTACTCACTGCTGCATACAAAACTATCTTAGCTAATTGGAAGAACACATCCGCCACCTCCTTCCAATCCTGGCTAAACTGGGTCTCCTTCCCGATAGGAGCAGATAACATCTCACTACAAAACTCCCCATGGATTGTACGCAACTCACCTATCTGGAACTCCTTTGACAATTACTTTGCCACCTCTAAACCACCATGAAAGCCCACCAGGAGATCCACCTCTACATTCCGGTACATAACCCCTTCTCGAAACATGTACAAACATGATAGTAACTAGACCTGAAAAAGTCATACTCCTAAACCCGGTGATGACTTCTTAGAGGGATCGGAGCACATAACCTGAACTCCACTTGAAACTAATTGCTCTGCGTGCCTCCTAGATGTTACCCACAGACAGCGGGGTCGATTCTATACCTACTAGCACACCTCCCTTCTCTCTTCATCTACCTCTATCATTTATTATTTGTCAGACCATTCCACTCAAGGGCCTGTCGAGACGACATATGTTGCTCCTCTTATGCTCACCCACTGTTAGCAACCATCCAGGTCTGTATGCTACAGAAATGTTTATCTCAGATTGGTCCCTTGTGTTATTAGACTCTTTTTTACTTTTTGTTTGCTCTTTATTGTTTATGAAAAATGCTCAAAAAAATACTCCTGAAATAAAAAAAAGCGTACATTATAGTCCCCCCCCCCCCCCCCCCCAACAAGGAGGAACTCTAGCTCTTGCTCTATTAGGGTAATTATGTTTCTGTTTTTAACTTTACATAATGTTTTCAAGGCATGTGCACATGTGAAATATCAGTTATAAAATCTTTGGCTGTTGCAGACATTCTAGTAGTAACAATATAAAAAATCTGATGAACACCCTTACTTTTTAATACACTGATATCTGCTGATGTTGTCCTGAAGCAGTAGTCGGGGAAAATTGGGCAGTCCTCATTTTAAAAAGTCCATAAAGATGTATTCTTCTAAAAATAATAACCTGATATTCTATTTGAAGTGCAGGACTTTATCCGGGCATGCCCTGACTCCAAAATGAGGTCTTCTGCCTTATCACTTATGCTGAAATACTTTCCCATTTTTGAAAAATGAACTCCAAAGCTTTTGGGGTCTCATTTATGAAGAACAAATCCAGCTCTATAGGCCTCTTCTAAAAAATCCTCTGACTTACCCCGATCTCATTTTTTGTGATTTCCAAAGTGTTTGTGTTTATATTATGTGTTCATGGTTCATTGTGGTGCCCATGCTGGAGACTGTCCTGTGGCATCATCTTCCTCTAGCAAGAGTGTCTGGAGAGTGTGGACAGCGTAACCTGTGACATACTCACACTTACGTGGTCCGTCCTTGCATGTCGGTCACCATTTTAGGATCAGGCTCATAGACGACGCATTGACGTTGCAGGATACAGTCGGCAGCACCATTTTGGATATGACTTCAGTTCAGGCTAGTAACAAGCATGTATTGCATTTATGAGCATTATTTCTGCCTAGTTTCAATTTGCGCAGGATTTCAAGTGTGTGTGCATGGTACTCATGCCAATACACATGGCAATTAGCTTTTAACAAGTGTTCCCATGAAACTCCTTTATAAAGACAGTCTTCTATACTCACAGAAATTTTCCGTGTGGAGTGAAGTCAAGACAATAAGATTCAGACTATAGAACAGTACATATCTGTTGTAAAATTGAGTTCTGTGGTCTGATCCAAGCTGTCAAAGCACTCCGTTCAGCCGAACTGAGTTGTGTATTCTTTTATTTGCAAAAAAATAGACAAAGTATCTACACATATATACAGCGGCGCATATTATTTCAGTAGTAGGTGTTTTGACAAATGAGAGATAAAGAGCCCCAGGTGAAGTAACAATAACCAAACCTCTACAAGAAGTGACAGTGAAGTAACTTATAAAAATATAGCAAATTCAAAAGGTTATTGGTTTATTAAAGGACGTCTAAATGCTTATTCTGCGAATAGAGTGACGATTATATGTATTATATGTTTGTCCTGTGTTCGTTTGTTTTTCTTTACAGATTTTTCCCTTTTGACGACTTGAAGAAAGGTTTTCCTAACCGTGAGTAGCGGGTTAGGTCTTAATCACGGACCAAGGGCAGGGCACACCTTAGCGAGTGTGCACCATCCGGGTCACGTTCTTTGGTCCTGACAAAAACCTAGCAATAGCAACTGATGGTTGAAACATGTAGACCTCAAAAAAAAAAATTCACTTCAGTATAAGATACCTTGGGTCAATCTAACCTTCCCTGGTATCTTCACTATTTTTAACCATTGTCCAAATTACCCTGGAATAAAATACTTTCCATTGGGTTCAATCTGGCCAATTTTTAATCTAAATTCACTATTCACCTTCATTCAAAAAACCAGCTCCACTGTAGTCAGGTGTTGTAGCACACCCGGTTGGCACTCAGCTGTCCGGGTGGGACCTCGATGATGAAGCATGTCACCAACTAGGTTGGTGAGTGAGGGGTCCTCTTAAGAAAGATTATTTCTTCACTTGCTCCACGTTCCAATACCCTATAGACAGTTTTCTGTCGATTGGGAGTACTCCCTGGCTTTGTTTGATACTGTACTGACTAGGGGACTGGGAGTAACCCCCCCCCCCCAATGGTTATCCATTGTGAGAATCCCTTTCTCTCCATTTTTGTTTTGTATTAAATGCTTATTCAGACAATAGAGAAGGAGCGACCAGAATGTTTTTTGGTGCCTTTGCCTAAAGACTGTCCTTTCCTTGGTGTAGACTACGTTTTAACCCTGTTTGGAATTTGAGGGTCTTCTCAGGGCTGTAATGACCTGGGGGCCAAGGATAGAGGGCAAACAGACTGACCGATACGCTAACATCACGCTGTATTTAAAATTTTCGCCACTGCTGCAATTACTTTGAAGGGTATTTTTAAAAAGTGTATACTTGCTGTTTTGCTGACATTAAATTGTTTCTGCCTGTTCCCCACTGGCCGCATTGCCTGCACTTAAAATTTGTGACATCACCATTCACCATTTGGGTGTTTGCATCCCATTACGACCGCCATCTTGGGAGTAGGGCTGAGATGCCCCCGAGACGTTTTCCGGGGCTGCGCTCTAGTTCGAGCGAGCACTGCCTGGCAAATGGTATTTAGGGGCCAGTTGGTCGGCGCGCGGTCAAAAGACTGACCGATACGCTAACATCACGCTGTATTTTAAATTTTCGCCACTGCTGCAATTACTTTGAAGGGTATTTTTAAAAAGTGTATACTTGCTGTTTTGCTGACATTAAATTGTTTCTGCCTGTTCCCCACTGGCCGCATTGCCTGCACTTAAAATTTGTGACATCACCATTCACCATTTGGGTGTTTGCATCCCATTACGACCGCCATCTTGGGAGTAGGGCTGAGACGCCCCCAAGACGTTTTCCGGGGCTGCACTCTAGTTCGAGCGAGCACCGCCTACCACACGCTATTTAGAGGCCATTATGGTCGCGCGCAGCGTCGCGCCAGAGGAAAGCCCGTCTGTGCCCATCCGGGCCAGGACGGGCCAAAGGGCCATCCCCCCTGGTCGGCCATGGGTCTACTCACCCGCTACCCTTAGATCTCTTCGACAAGGGATAACTATGCTGGATGGGATAACATATGCCAGCCTTCGGTCGGAAGACCTGTTGCAGGTAGAGGACAGACCCATTTCCACCAGTACACAAGGTCTGATAATTGCCACACTCAACACACGATCCTTACATAAACACCATCTAGAGGTATTTACCCTGCTGGGCGAGGGCGAGATAGACATCCTCGCGCTCTCAGAAACCTGGCTAGGGACTTCATCAACACCGGACATTTTAGCTGCGTTACCTCCCAACTTCGATGCTCTGTGGTATAACCGCCCTAAGGACAGCAGAGGGGGAGGGGTAGCTTTTATGTTCAAGAAGAATCTTAAGGTAACACAGATCATTGCGGAAAGCTGTGCTGGTGCAGATGTATTAGGGATAAAAATATCACTGAAATCCTCATGTATTCTGGTACTGTTAGTATATCGTCCACCGCAGAGCTCACCGGAATTAAATGATTCCTTTTTTGAACTACTGACAGATCTGGCATCTAGATATAAGTCCCTGGTAGTGGTTGGGGATTTTAACTATCACTGGGACAAGACTCCTAGGGGGCCCATTGCGTCCGAGTTTGGAACTAACCTTGCCACCCTCCATCTAAACCAACTAGTAAAGGGCCCCACCCATGAGAAGGGCCATACTCTTGACCTTGTTTGGTCCTCCCTGCCACTGATGAAAATCCTGGAAGTCAGCCCTTACGTCTGGTCAGATCATTATCTGATCAAATGTTGGGTTCCGGGAGATCTCTTATTAGCGGCCCCTCCACAAACAAGGAGGAAGTTCCGCCCTTGGAAAAAGATTGAGGCTGATTCTTTAGTCTCAACTCTACTCTCCTCCCCCCCCTCCTAAGATGAAGCAGGGAAATCTGGATGTATATACTACGACCATGATGACCTGGATTCGCTCTGCTTTAGATAAGCTCGTCCCAGAACGATTAGAGCTTACTCGGAAAAAAGGGAAAGGTGCTCCCTGGTTTGATGCATCCCTTAGAAAAATGAAGCAAGATCTCCGGAAGGCAGAGCGCAGGTGGAGACTGGATTATGGGATTGCAGCGTCATCAACGTATAAATCTCTTTTAGCCAGCTATAAACTTGCTATCTTGGCTAGGAAATCCGCCTTTTATGAGTGTCGAATCAGGGAGGCCACGAATAAACAAAGGGAAACCTTTGTTATTCTAAGGGAATTTACACAGCTGAATGATAAAAGTTGCGGGCTGGGTCAGCCTGATTGTGACACCTTTCAAGGATTCTTCCTCCAGAAGGTACAGGATATCCTGAGGGATATCACTACGTTGTCAGATGGTTTGCCATCGCAACCTGGCTTAGACAACTTGCAGCCTGCCGGGGGTTTGTATAGCTTCCCTGATATTGATGGTAAGCACCTGATAGAACTGGTTAGTCACATCAAATCGGGATCCTCTATAGATCCCTGCCCCCCGAAAATCTTCAAACTGGCTCTGCCAGGTATTCAACCCCAGTTACTGCATCTATTGAATGCCTCTCTGGAGGCGGGTTACCTCCCAGCATCTCTGAAGGAAGCCAGAGTCTCCCCACTCCTGAAGAAAGCGGGTACTGACCTTAAGGCATTGAAAAATTACAGGCCTATTTCACAACTGCCTTTTCTAAGTAAGATCTTGGAAAAACATGTCCTGAACGCCTTAGCCAGCTATCTGGAAGAACACCATCTACTGCATGCCAGGCAGGCAGGCTTCCGGCCACAGCACAGTACAGAACTGGTCATGGCTACGGTCACCGATGAGTTAAGAATCAGAGCAGACAATAAACAACCATGTGCCCTGATTCTGCTCGACCTGTCGGCAGCCTTAGATACGGTCAGCCATACCATCTTGCTGGACCGCATCGGGAAGCTGGGGATCGCTGGCCAGGCGTTCAAGTGGCTAGAGTCCTTCTTATCAGGCCGCACTCAGAGGGTTCAGATGGGGGACCAGTTATCCGGGATTAAGGATGTGACATGGGGGGTGCCTCAAGGGTCCGCACTTTCTCCCTTATTGTTTAACATCTATCTGCAACCCCTGATGGAAGAACTCACGCGTAGGAACTGTGAGATCTTTAACTACTCGGATGACATGCAGTTACTGGTGCAGCTGGAAGAAACATCAGAAGCCCATGAATCAGTTAGGAATCTTCTTAGATTCACGGTTAACTGGATGACCAACAACTTTCTCAAGGTAAATGCCGAGAAAACGGAGGTGTTGGTACTCACCAACAAGGCCAACCCCTGGGATGATTTGTACTGGCCCCCAGAACTCGGCTAAACTCCTATCCCCTCCACAGTAGTGAAGAGTTTAGGCCTGAAGATCGATGCGGATCTTACTATGGCCCCTGAAGTGTCGGCTGTGGTGGGTTCTTGCACGGCCGTGATGCGGCAGTTACGTAAGCTTACCACCATTCTTTCAGCCTCGACGCTGCAAACCATCGTCTCAGCGACTGTTATCTCAAGGCTTGATTATGGTAATGCTTTGTACCTGGGCTTATCACAGAATCTGATGAAGAAACTGCAGGTCGTGCAGAATGATGCAGCCAGACTGATCTTCTCTCTTCCTAGAAGCTCGCACGCATCTATACTCCTTCGTAAACTGCATTGGCTGCCTGTGAAGCTTAGGGTTCATTTTAAATGCCTCTGCATGGCCCACAAGGCGTTCTTTGGTAATGCCCCAGAGTATGTCAAACAGCGCCTGAGGAAGTATGTTCCCGGTAGACCCTTACGCTCTGGGTCCACCTCCAATCTGGCTCAACCCAGATTTAATTTAAAAACTAAAGGAGGCTGTGCTTTCTCAGTACTCATTCCCCAACTCTGGAATGACCTTCCGCTCAGTCTGAAGGAAGACTCGCACTTACTCTCCTTCAGGAAAAAACTGAAGACATATTTGTTTGGAAAAGTAACACCTTCAGCCTAATTGGAGCAGGCAGTTGGCTCTGAGGCATTTTTAGGTTTGGGGTCTTCTGTTTAGCGCTTAGAGACCGGTGGTGATAGGCGCTATATAAGAACCTTATAACATTAACATTAACAAACATGTTCCTTGGGATCTTCCGGAGAAATACTGTTTCTCCATGGTGAGCAGTGTCAGGAATAATCCCGTGTTATTTAGGAAGATCCATGGAGCCGTTCTTCCTTCTAGCAGGCCTGTATGTCGTGATGGAAGGGGCAATCTATACCCCGAACTTCATGTAAGTTCCGTAGATAATAGTCTTCCTACCGGTTAGGTCTGAAAGTCTTGATTGGTGCGCTCTTGGGTTACTCCCGGTCTATATGTGTATCTCTTATTGCACCCGTAAGTAGCACATCCGTCCGGCCAGGTGGTATTGTGGCGTACTTCCAATCGGATAAACTCTGAATGTACACACTGCAAAGCAAAACTTTACCATGGATTGATTCCCTTCTTTACTTTGGCACCGACGTGCACATCAAATAAGCATTTTTTCAGTGTTTACTAGAGTACAAATTCACTGTCAGGTGTTAATTATTTTAAGAGCATTCGATGTTTTGTCGGTGTGATGTTTGAACAATGCATTTTTGTATAATCCCTTCCTGCATATTTGAATGCATGTGTTTGAAGAAAGTAATCTTGAGGGTATTCTGCTAGGTTTCCCTGCATTTCTTGTTCAAACATGCAGTTTGAACCTTCTGAGAAATTTTAACAGAACAAAGGGGATCCTCTCATACCATGGTCAAGAAGAAAGGATGAGTTCCTTACGTATATGAAAGCTATTGATGGGGACAGGATTGGAGCAGACAGGAAGAACATTTTGCCCCACTGCTTGGGATTGGCAGGTCAATTGACATTTAGAACTTTGCTGCAGGTTCCTTAACAAGGTGAGGGAGATCATAATGCATTGGAGGAGGCTTTTCTTTGAATTTAATTTGAGTTTAAACTTTACTCTATTATGGCTTTGAATATATTTAAGTTTTACATCAGAGCCCAATGTAAAGGGGAGGAGTTCGATTTCCTTACAGTCTTGAGAGGGCTCTCACTACACTTTAACTTTGGGGCTATCACTGATGAAATAAGAGACCAGATAATCGTGAATGGTAAAAATAAGAAGGAGCAAGAACAGATGTGGGTGATGGGAGAGCCAAAGTTACAGGATGCCATTACCACTGCTAATGCAATTGAACAGTCGTAGCAATGGATAAAGTCTGTGCAGGATAGTGCTGTAGGTGACGGAAGTGTGTGTTGTTGGGGATAGTGCTGATGGTCAAGCTGTAAGAAAGTGTAACAAAACACTTACTTGCTATAGATGTAGTAGTTTCAGTCATCTGGCCTCGCCACCGTACTGTCCGGCCATTGGTAAGCAATGCAGCAAATGTGGATGGACGGGACATTTGTTCACATGTGTGCAAGGATCAAGCGAGATAATTGGGACAGGAGGCCTTCTGGTAGATATGTAGATTTTGTGTAGAGTGTGGGGTTCAAAACACATAATAAAAACCAAATGGTCGGTTCATGTCCACAAGATGGGTTACTGATGACCAGCTCAAAGGTAGCCATTTTAGAGAACTCTCAAGGATCAAGTCCACGGAGACTGGAACATTGGCTTTCATGGCGCTCACTGAGCTGTGTGGCAGGTGCAATCGTTTCTGAGCTCTGGTGACAGTATTTCTGCCTTCCTTTTTAAAATGTACATTGAATTCTTAACTATTGGATAGTTCAATACTTAAGTAATTTATGCTGAGTTTTTTTATGTAGTATGCCTTGCATTTCCATTATTCCCAATCAAATTTAATATGCATTTTGGTATTGTTTTAGATGTCTAATTTTCCCTGTTTTATTGTCCCCTTTCTTCCTCCATATTAAATGTTGGACAGCCTTCTATATTCCTCGGCATTAAAGATTGTCAAAGATAGATTCTAATCGAATACTGTGTTGTGTCTGAAATGTAATTCTTCCTTTTGTGTGTTTGAATTTCAGGATGCAGATTGGCCCCTTTTCCTTTCTCTTGTCGTTGTACCCACTTTTATACAACTCTTGCTACTGCCTTGGTTCCCAGAAAGTCCTCGATATCTCCTGATTGAAAAGAATAATGTCCATGCTGCAGTTGCTGGTGAGTGAGAAATTTCCTTCCCTATATTTTTCCCTTTGTTTGGGAAGGGACTGGCGTGTTTGTTGTATTAGATACAAGTCTTGCTTGAGGCAACCAAACTGATTTGTTAGATCCCGAACCCTACTGTTGGGCACAAGCCATCTGGTACGGTTAGTCTGAAGGTAATACCGGGCAATATGCCTGAACATCAGTTGATGGGTAAGGCGTGAAGCCCAATGGATGCTTGCATTATTGCAATTGGCATGTACTTCCAAGAATGCCATATTTTAAGTCTTTGTCTTGCTCAAAGGGTGAGGAGATCTAGAAGATGCACACAACCAACTGCTTGCTGTATTATACAACACAAGTACTGCAGTTAATCCATTGGAAAGAATTAGTATATGGTGTTCTTTGCAAGGGAAGTCCTGTGTTGTTGTGATCATCTAATAGGAAGTATTTATGAACGTATAATTCTGAACATGGCAAAACATTTTTGTATTCCAGGTGCTTCTGTCAGATTTTGGATGATCTCCAGTATCCCATAAACAGCCTTGTGACATCCTCTAACATTAGCTTAGGTTTGGGCTCACTGATAGCTATAAGATTGATTGTGAACCATCCGTGATAATGTGAGTCGTGTAACATTCAGGGGCGTTGATTACCATTTTATTCCAGCTGATTGGTGATAAAGCGAAATTTTGTTTAGGAAGGCAAAGACTCTATGGTCCCAACCCTTGTGCTAGGAGTACAATTAGAAACATCTGTATTATGCTTGATGAGACCCTCTGTCTGTGTCACCTGTTTTGCTACCATGCGCCTGCTCAGAAAAGTGTTCCAGTGGCTCCCTTTAAGTTCCATGAAACTTATTCAAGCCTTTATCACGAGATGTAATGACTTTGGTAATGCCCTGATGGTTGCGGCTAATGAAGCCCTTCATTTCAAACTATAGGTGGTGCAGAATACAGCTGCACATCTGGTCTGTAATCTTCCTCCTGGCACTCCATCTGCTCCAACTCCAAGAACCCTGCTCTGACTTCTGGTCCGGAAGCAATCCTAGCTTAAACTTTTTTGTCTTGCGCAGAAGTCATTGGCTGGCCAGGGTCTAACTTATTTAGAAAGGAATCTCATCCCCTATTGCCCCACTAGACATCTTCGAACCAAGGCTAAAGCCTTTCTCAGTGCCCGCAGCTCGAGATTGGGTGGCCTGTCCTTTTCTTACCTTGCCTTTTTTACTGGAATAAACTACCTTTCCATATTAGCTGTTGTACGGACTTTGTTAGATTTTTTTTTTTTTATTTGAAGACCTGCCTATTCTAGTTGGTTTGTCTTGCTCTGTATCAGGAAATCAATGAGATACACCTTCGGGTGTGATTAGTCTGCAGTATATTAAGTATTATAAACAAAACAGAGCAATGAGATGAGGCAAGTGTGGAAAAAATGCAGTGATCCGGGAGTGGATGATAACAACCTATCCAGAGTTTAAAAACCCTGTCAATTTTGTATACAAAAGCAGTTATATATACAATATACACAGATTCAATGTAATCTGTTTCAAAAAGATAAGTTGGCGCTTTGAATCCCTATACCAGACTTCTGACAGTCGAAGGGATTATGCTTTTAGCTTGAGACTTGTGTATAATAGCACAGCTCTTATTTTGTATGATCACATCACCCTCATCATGATAAAACTCAACCGGCTCCCCTAGCTGGCCCACACTATCTTCAAAAACACCTGCATCATTTACCGACCCCGGCTGATCTTGCAGAGAAGCTCACATCTCTGATGGTTCTGGGCACACCCACAGCCAGGACACCATCAGACTAAGAAGTATAAAAAACAAGGCATCAGGCCTTTTCCATAGATTTACCTAGGATCTTGAACAATATCCCTGCTTCCAACAGACTGCCTCAACCCTGCTCCAAATTAGAAAGGGTTTAAGAACTACCCCTTTAAAGAACACATCAGGATGTATTAACTGTCCATAACCCAGCTACTTCTCCTAAAGATTGTTTCCTTTATGGTTGTCTTTGAACTTGTACAGTGCTCTGCTTGTGCTATAGAAATATCTTATACATACATAGCTAGTAAATATCCATGATTGTGGGCTCATTACTTTTTTCGAATGGTGACTGCACACAGAATTTTCATCCCTTAATCTTGAAGATGATGACCCAATAAAAGTCTAACATAGGGGTCAGAAATTAAGAAATGTAATTCTGTGGCAATATTTCTCTTGTACTTTGGACATGCCTTGATGGAGCACACTTGCTCATATACAGTCGCGGCTCGCAGTACTCGCGGGGGTGGGGGGCCGAGGGAGAAAATTTTAAAAAATGAAAAACTTACCTGACCGCCTCTCTCTGCTCCTGGTCCGCGTTGGCAATGGCGCCTCTTGGAACAGGGCTGGAGGGAGTGACAACCCCTCAGCCAATCCTGGCGCTGCTGCAGCGCCAGGATTGGCTTAGGGCACGGTTGCTCTTTGCCCGCCGCCTGCCCATTAGGAGACCGAGGCGCTCCTAATGGGCATGCGCAAGCCAGTGGAAACGCAAGTGTGCATGACTGGGCACGGGTGAAAAATTCACTCACCTTCCCCACTCATGCGCACTTGCTGCTGCCTGTCCCTGGCTGGTCTGACAATGCATGTCAGTCAACATGACGCCGGACCGCCCACCCCCTTCAAACTCTGAAAGGGGTGGGCAGTCCGACGTCATGCTGACTGACATGATTGTCAGTTCTCCCTCGGCGATCTGAACTTAAGTAAACTAAGTTCAGAGATGCCGAGGGAGCTGTCGGGCGGGGGGGCAACCCCCCAACGCCCCCAATGGATGCACCGCCACTGCTCATATACTTGCTTGAAGTTCGTATTTGTACTGGTCACCAGTCCCGTCCCATAATTTGTGCCATTTTCCTCTGATATTCCACTTTGTTTTTTAATTCTGACCTGCCCTTAATGGTATTTCCCATTTGTTGATACCCTGGTGCAGCTTGTTATTACCCTTGGGGTACACTAGTATGGGGAGACCACAAAAGGATTTTGAGGTTAGTCTTTGTGGGTACTCCCATTTGACACGCATGTAAACAGGATAAGATTGGTGAGAGTGAATATAGTGTTTTTCTGATGGGGAGATGCCCCACAGGAAAGATGCCTACTTGCCCTATGTCAAAATTCAGAGACCCTCCAGCATCTGCAAACATTTTTGTCCCCAGAGGTGATTTCAAACACAGAAACGATTGTGAATTTGACTAACTTTGAGTGAACGGGACGAGAGAGAGAGAGAGAGAGACAGAGACAGAGACAGAGACAGAGACAGAGACACACGGATGGGAAAGTGAGTGGGTTTAAAAGTGATATTGAGCACTGCATTTATTCTAATTGGTGGGGGCAGCTGCCAGGAACTGGGGACATAAGATGGATTCGACCTCTAGCAATTAGAACTTGGCAAGAGAACTGATTCAAAGGTGGAGCTTTCAGTACCAGAGTTGGTGACAAACTAGTTCTCTCTTCAGTTTTGGAAGGATTTTCCAAATCATAGTTGCGTTCACAAACTCCAAATCTAATAACTTGCAATCACAAAAATTATTTGTGGAACTGATCTCCTGGGGCCCCCAATACACCTCTCGGTGTTGTACTTCCTCTTGCAAGAGTGCCAGCTTAGTGTTCGCCAGGGGAAGGCAAGCTGGGGGATAGTGAGACTGGCATATAACCGTGTGAATGCAGGAGGTGCCTAGATCTTCACGTGCCACACTCCTGTCCTACTTCAATCTGCAAAATGTGAACACAGCCTAGTGTAAGCATGAGTGTACATGTGCGCAACAGAGGTTGCAAGCTTTCAGATGAATTTCTATGAGCACAGTTTCTTTAACAAAGCAGATGCATGCAAATGGTGGTTCTAATTTGAAAATCCATGTAAGTGCAGGTTACAAAAACTAGTTCAGTTTTGTACTTGCGCCTTTTAATAATGTCAGAAAACATATGTACATATTTTCGTTAATTGCATTTACCCAACCGGTTCTCGTTAGTTGGCTATTTTGGCTATGTTAGGAATTGAAGGCAATAGTAAAAGAAAATGAACTCCCACCTTCATGATGTAAAGCCTTTGCTTCTTGTACTTGTATTTAAACATGTGAATGGAACACCGAGTATATTAGCATTTGTCCAAGTGCTTTCTGTGGTGCCACATACGTCATTCCCATTGATAATTCTGCCTCTGTATTCTGGCAGGGAACGAGCAAGCTGAATACCAGCAATAGTATAAGAAGCAATTGATAGACGCGAAGTACATTTTAGACATGTTAAGTGGCTTGTCGTTCTACATTTTGTGATTAATGCCTACATTAACATCATTTCAGTGGTTAAGGTTCTATAGGTGAAAGCTAATCGAGCCACCTGGTGGTCCCAGTGTGTTTTTAGGTCTCGGCTGGCGTGGGCTGCGCACATGCGCAGTCTCGCTAGCAAGATTTAATGTTTTGGGGTATTTTCTGTAAAGGGCTTCAAGCCCCGCCCCTCTTTCCCTTTGGCTGGCGTCACCGTTTATGCTAAACGGTGGCCAGCCATTGGGAAAGAGCTTGTTGTGACGTTTACTTTTGGCTTTTTCGGCCGTCTCACTTGGACGTCCTCGCCTGCTTTATTACTGAAGTAAAAGGTTTCTTATCTTTATGGGGCCATGTGTTTAAACATATGGCCCCATAAAGACAAGAGATACTCTTTTACTTTCGGGACCGCGCCGCGCACACCGAACACAAATCGGCAGTTTTATTCGCCAGAGTAGACGCTTACAACACCGACTAGAACTTTGCTTTAGCAGGTTCTAATTCCATTTCTCATACAGCGCTCGATTCGCTGATTTTTGGAATTTCGGCGCTAGACATAAGAGTGAGGATGTAAATCGACCTGAGAAGGGCAAACGACTAAGTTGACGCCGCAGGTCTTGGAGGGTAAGTTCATCTGTTGGGAATATTATTTAACTTCCCGGCGGAAAATGCAGAAAAAGTCCAAATAAAGTCTCCTGTTGCTGAACATTTGAATGGAATGTTTATTGTCACCGGCTGGAGTGACGGTGCGTGAAGGCAAAACCAATATAAAATAACAGACTTCTGCACCGAGCTGCTCTGGGTGCGAGACAGCGAGAATAGAAAGTAAAGCTTGTGTATAGCGTATCTCATTAAACTGACGGCACTGCATCCACAGTGTACCGCTTGTGCAGCCAGGGTCACAGGCCGCCTACACTCCTTCTTTGTGCGTGAATCGCTGACCCGCGTCATCGCTGCCCCTCGGACCCACGACACTGTGCAGCAACCAGTAATGCACTATCCGTCAGCGTGGGCGACGTGACCCGACCGTCACCCCGGGGGTACCAGAGCCGGCGACCAGCACTCTCTGCAGTCCAGGCGCGGACGAGAACCAGTGGCATTTTAATAGCCCCAGACTGGTAAATGTCCAACCCTGATACTAAATCGACATATTTTGCTGTTTGCTCCCTCTTTTTGTTAAGAATGTTTGTTCTGGAATGTGCACACGTTTACACCATCGACATTATGAAAAAAAATGCATTGGCATGCACATGGAACATGATTATACATTTCCAATTTTATTTTAATTTTCTCGACAATTTCCAAGCAGCCATGCTGCACTGCCTGCGATCCTCTGTCACTCACTCTCTAACAGGGAACGATTGCCCGCCCTCTGTTGCATGAACCTGATTCATTCTGTGCTGTTGTGCCTGATACCACTGACCTCCCCCCCCACACACAAACCACCGCAGCCCCTGTGCTGCTATCCCGCTCTAAGCCTCCTAGCACAGCCCGTCCTTTGAGAAGTTAACCCCGCACCGACCTTCCCTTTTTAGTCACTGGCCCTTCTCGTGAACATGACCGTGGACCATGTCCTGACACCTCCCGCCTCTTAGACACCTATTTTCAGGCGCTGGACAGAGGCGTCTGTGGTGCCAAATCGGGGCTTGGAGATGGCAACAGGGGTGAGTGGTGGGAGTGCCCCTGAGCAGCACAGATAGCAGCCCCCCTGCCTTGGGATTACCCTTGCCGCCAGAGCAACCTGAGAGACCCAAACAGCGGGAGTACAGCCCCACTGGAGGCAGCGGAACTCTGGACTGCCTCATGTCGGTGGTCCCTTGGGCTCTTTGGGGGAGCAGCGGACAGTTTCACATTACCTTGGCAGAGGCGCGACCAGAGCAGTGATTCCGGCAATCAAGGAGATTAGACTCCTCTGCAAGATTGCAATGTGGTGCGCGGAGCTGCACACGGTGACAGCCCGATGAGTTCAGCATAGGAAGGGGTCCACTGTAGTGCCTGGTGCGGGGCGGAATCTCGGGACCCAGGTCAGGGTTCGTGGTAGGCGGGGATTTGGGGATAGCATTTCAGCCGGGGTGCCTGGCTACCCCGCCTCCTCCTCTCTACACTTGGAAAACCTGGGGCACACTGAGGGGCATATGGGTATCCATACATGGGTGACCCAAGGCGTGTATTACCTCATGACTGAAGAGGTGGCGGCTGAGCCTTGGTAGATTCCGCTGGCTACATCTGTGGGGGCAAGATCTTTCACTGGCCCTGATTTGTGGACTCTGAGGGCTATTGCTGCTAGAAGGGGAGACTGGGCCACTGGCACTGTACCGTCCCCTTGCGATGGCTCAGGGTGCTCAGAGAAGCCCCCATCTAGAGGGCTGGACTCAGGGACTTGGATGGCGCTGGCACAAGGAGGCGGGGAGCTGGCACAGAGGTACAGGGAGTCTCCGGCACAGATTCAAAGCGCACTCCACATGGCAGACGGCTGGCATAGGTACACGGAGTGCTCAGCATGGGCACACCGAAGGCCGCTCGGTTACAGAGGAGGCTCAGACACAGGCGCACAAGATAGTTCGGCATTGCATTAAGGAAGACCGTGACGTAGCAGATAATAAGACACCGGTATGGAGGTGGACAACAGCACAGGTACAGAGGAGAGGCAAGGAACGGCATGGTACAGGAAAGGACCAGGCACACTTACAGACAACAAAGACCTGCACCGATGAGCCAGTTACGGGTACAGCGGAAGCTACAGTACAGAGGAGATACAGGAACAGGGGAAGCTCAGGCACGGGGGAGTTCTGCCGAGGGTATACTATAGAACTAAACACAGGCACGGCGGAGGCCTCTGCATACGTATTTGGAAGCATAACCGCGGGCACAAGGGAGGCCTTGGAACAAGTACAGGAAATGAGGTGTGAAGAGGAGGCAGATCACATTAAGCACCCTCAGCTCTCTCTCCCATCAATCCTTGCTCATTCTGTGACACCATGGGTCAGATATACAGGAGCTGTAATTAGCAAATCCCAAAATACCTCTCATTCCGGGCACTTCCTGTTCCGGGAGACGGTAGCCAGGACGGGCAGAGTGAGACAGCTGCACGCCCCGCATCACCACAACCACCTGCCCCAGTGCTGCAAAAACCATGAGAATTTTGACGTAAAAAGGAATAGTTTGGTCTTCAGATACTGGTGCCCCTATGCATTAAATCACTTTCAATCTACCTCAGACACTATTGGGCAGCTGATCCAGGCTTGTTTTTTTCTAGAGCATATCCAGAGCTTCACAAAAGCCCCTGCAGCCCCTATGGCGCGGCCCCAACCCTTTAGGGGCGCACAAACCCTCCAAGCAGCCCCATTCCACCAGAGTCCAATGAATTGCTGTGAATATAGGAGCCTCAGGGGCCTCTTGGTGCACAGGGGGGGGGCTGCATCATTTTATGCAGGGCCACTGAAATTATGCAGCAGGGTTGAGCAAATTAGGCGGCAAGAAAAGGCAAATTATGCGGCATAGAGCGGCACATTTTGTAATATTATTTCTTCATTATTTCATCGTTTTTAAACTTGGTAATACTGTAAGGGCATTGGTTGCATCTCATTAGTATCCGGTTAACACCTAAATATAGCAATAAGCAACAGAAAAGTGACCAGTCCAGCTTTGCAAAGGGTTTTCCACTGCATGGCAACACATACCGCTGCATTTTTAGTAAATTTTGAACGAGTTAACCTAGAATTCAAAAAAACATTTAAATCTGAAGATTATGCTGCAGATGGTGGATTATGTGGCAAATCTATAACTATGCGAAAATTGCCACACAGTCGCATAATTTCAGTGGCCCTGGTTTTATGTTATGAAACAGTGCATGTGTTGTCAGATGTGAGTACTTCAACCAGCCCACTTTTTCAGATATCAAGTTGCTAAGTCTCCGGAGCCAAGTTTACAGCTATTCATGTTATTTGCGTGTGTCATGCGTTACTGCGCTGAGAGAGACTGTAGGAGTTGAGCCACATGATTTTTGAGCCACTTCAAAATTCACTGTTGTTCAACTCTCCGCTCCCACAATCACTCTTAAACCAATAACATATTGTTTTTATTGATATCTATTGACGTTTTTGGTTATATCAGCTGAGGCAATATCAAAAGCGCATTTCATTGACATGAAATTACTGGTTAATAAGTACCAATAATATAAATAACTAAACAACTCATAGCCTAATGGGGCGCCTACACCTCATTTGCTCCCTAACTTGCCCCAACGATTCTTAAAGGGCTCTACTACTCACTCTCTACTACTCCCTCTCTACTACTCCCTCTCTACTACTCACTCTCTACTACTCACTCTCTAAAACTCTCTACTACCCACTCTCTCCTTCTCTCTCTACTACTCACTCTCTACTTCTCTCTCTACTACTCACTCCTACTCATCACTCTACTACTCTACTTATGGTACCAAGCAGGAATCTTTCCGTCACTCCCTGAAGATAATACGCAATATTAAATGAAGGGGTGCTGGTTCTAAAGTAGGCATTTTGTAGGGTTGAAATGCTGCCCGGTTCTCGGCTAAGCGAGCGTGTGATTTTTATTTTATTTTTTTCTCTGGGGGACCGAGGCCAGTGACTCCTTATGCAGAATTGCTGGACACAAACTTGCCTTAATGTTCTGTGGTCAGTGTATACATACACAGGGTGAATAACACAAGATGGAAAAAATTAGCTCACGTTTGGGTCTGTCTGTCCCTGTGGGGACGTGTGAATGCCCTTCTCAGCTATTAACCTGCTCCCAAAATGTCTTGCTTTGAACTGGTCGCCTGGATCGTTTTTGTCATGGTTGAAAAGTGAGTTTGCGGGTATTATGATGTTTATGGTACCAAGCAGGAATCTTTCTGTCACTCCCTGAAGATAATACGCAATATTAAATGGAGGGGTGCTGGTTCTAAAGTAGGCATTTTGTAGGGTTGAAATGCTGTCAGTGGCATGTTGGAGTAAGCATGCATATCCAGTGATCTCTCCTTGCTACTACTCACTCTCTACTACTGTCTCTCTACTACTCTCTACTACTCACTCTCTACTACTCCCTACAACTCACTCTACTACTCTCTACTACTCTCACTACTCTCTCTCTACTACTCTCTCTCTCTCTACTACTCTCTCTCTCTACTACTCTCTCTCTCTACTACTCACTCTACTACTGTCTCTCTACTACTCTCTACTACTCACTCTCTACTACTCCCTACGACTCTCTCTACTACTCTCTACTACTCTCTCTCTCTACTACTCTCTCTCTACTACTCTCTCTCTCTACTACTCACTCTCTACTACTCTCTCTCTACTCACTCTCTACTACTCACTCTCTACTACTCTCTCTACTACTCACTCTCTACGACTCACTCTACTACTCACTCTCTACTACTCTCTCTCTACTACTCTCTCTACTACTCACTCTACTACTCACTCTCTACTACTCACTCTCTACTACTCTCTACTACTCTCTACTACTCTCTACTACTCTCTACTACTCTTTACTACTCTACTACTCTCTCTCTACTACTCTCTCTCTCTCTACTACTCTCTCTCTCTACTACTCTCTCTCTCTACTATTCTCACTCTCTACTACTGTCTCTCTACTACTCTCTACTACTCACTCTCTACTACTCACTCTCTACTACTCCCTACGACTCTCTCTACTACTCTCTACTACTCTCTCACTACTCTCTCTACTACTCTCTCTCTCTACTACTCTCTCTACTACTCTCTCTCTCTACTACTCACTCTCTACTACTCTATACTACTCACTCTCTACTACTCACTCTCTACTACTCACTCTCTACTACTCACTCTACTACTCACTCTTCTACTCACTCTACTACTCTACTACTCACTCTCTACTACTCACTCTCTACTACTCTCTACTACTCACTCTCTACTACTCCCTACGACTCTCTCTACCACTCCCTACGACTCTCTCTACTACTCCCTACGACTCTCTCTACTACTCTCTCTCTACTACTCTCTCTACTACTCACTCTACTACTCACTCTACTACTCACTCTACTACTCACTCTCTACTACTCACTCTCTACTACTCACTCTCTACTACTCACTCTCTACTACTCACTCTCTACTACTCACTCTCTACTACTCTCTACTACTCACTCTCTACTACTCCCTACGACTCTCTCTACCACTCCCTACGACTCTCTCTACTACTCCCTACGACTCTCTCTACTACTCTCTCTCTACTACTCTCTCTCTACTACTCACTCTCTACTACTCTCTACTACTCTACTTATGGTACCAAGCAGGAATCTTTCCGTCACTCCCTGAAGATAATACGCAATATTAAATGAAGGGGTGCTGGTTCTAAAGTAGGCATTTTGTAGGGTTGAAATGCTGCCCGGTTCTCGGCTAAGCGAGCGTGTGATTTTTATTTTATTTTTTTCTCTGGGGGACCGAGGCCAGTGACTCCTTATGCAGAATTGCTGGACACAAACTTGCCTTAATGTTCTGTGGTCAGTGTATACATACACAGGGTGAATAACACAAGATGGAAAAAATTAGCTCACGTGGGGACGTGTGAATGCCCTTCTCAGCTATTAACCTGCTCCCAAAATGTCTTGCTTTGAACTGGTCGCCTGGATCGTTTCTGTCATGGTTGAAAAGTGAGTTTGCGGGTATTATGATGTTTATGGTACCAAGCAGGAATCTTTCCGTCACTCCCTGAAGATAATACGCAATATTAAATGGAGGGGTGCTGGTTCTAAAGTAGGCATTTTGTAGGGTTGAAATGCTGTCAGTGGCATGTTGGAGTAAGCATGCATATCCAGTGATCTCTCCTTGCTACTACTCACTCTCTACTACTCACTCTCTACTACTGTCTCTCTACTACTCTCTACTACTCACTCTCTACTACTCCCTACGACTCACTCTACTACTCTCTACTACTCTCACTACTCTCTCTCTACTACTCTCTCTCTACTACTCTCTCTACTACTCTCTCTCTCTACTACTCTCTCTCTACTACTCTCTCTCTACTACTCACTCTACTACTCACTCTCTACTACTCACTCTACTACTCACTCTCTACTACTCACTCTCTACTACTCACTCTCTACTACTCACTCTCTACTACTCTCTACTACTCACTCTCTACTACTCCCTACGACTCTCTCTACCACTCCCTACGACTCTCTACTACTCCCTACGACTCTCTCTACTACTCTCTCTCTACTACTCTCTCTCTACTACTCTCTCTCTACTACTCTCTCTCTACTACTCTCTCTCTACTACTCACTCTCTACTACTCTCTACTACTCTACTTATGGTACCAAGCAGGAATCTTTCCGTCACTCCCTGAAGATAATACGCAATATTAAATGAAGGGGTGCTGGTTCTAAAGTAGGCATTTTGTAGGGTTGAAATGCTGCCCGGTTCTCGGCTAAGCGAGCGTGTGATTTTTATTTTATTTTTTTCTCTGGGGGACCGAGGCCAGTGACTCCTTATGCAGAATTGCTGGACACAAACTTGCCTTAATGTTCTGTGGTCAGTGTATACATACACAGGGTGAATAACACAAGATGGAAAAAATTAGCTCACGTGGGGACGTGTGAATGCCCTTCTCAGCTATTAACCTGCTCCCAAAATGTCTTGCTTTGAACTGGTCGCCTGGATCGTTTTTGTCATGGTTGAAAAGTGAGTTTGCGGGTATTATGATGTTTATGGTACCAAGCAGGAATCTTTCCGTCACTCCCTGAAGATAATACGCAATATTAAATGGAGGGGTGCTGGTTCTAAAGTAGGCATTTTGTAGGGTTGAAATGCTGTCAGTGGCATGTTGGAGTAAGCATGCATATCCAGTGATCTCTCCTTGCTACTACTCACTCTCTACTACTCACTCTCTACTACTGTCTCTCTACTACTCTCTACTACTCACTCTACTACTCCCTACGACTCACTCTACTACTCTCTACTACTCTCTACTACTCTCACTACTCTCTCTCTACTACTCTCTCTCTCTACTACTCTCTCTCTACTACTCTCTCTCTCTACTACTCTCTCTCTACTACTCACTCTCTACTCACTCTCTACTACTCACTCTCTACTACTCACTCTACTACTCACTCTCTACTACTCACTCTCTACTACTCACTCTCTACGACTCACTCTACTACTCACTCTCTACTACTCACACTCTACTACTAACTCTACTACTCTCTACTACTCACTCTCTACAACTCCCTACGACTCTCTCTACTACTCCCTACGACTCTCTCTACTACTCTCTACTACTCTCACTACTCTCTCTACTACTCTCTCTCTCTACTACTCTCTCTCTCTACTACTCTCTCTCTCTACTACTCTCTCTCTCTCTACTACTCACTCTCTACTACTGTCTCTCTACTACTCTCTACTACTCACTCTCTACTACTCCCTACGACTCTCTCTACTACTCTCTACTACTCTCTCACTACTCGCTCTCTACTACTCTCTCTCTCTCTACTACTCTCTCTCTCTACTACTCATTCTCTACTACTCACTCTCTACTACTCTCTCTCTACTCACTCTCTACTACTCACTCTACTACTCACTCTACTACTCACTCTACTACTCACTCTACTACTCACTCTCTACTACTCACTCTCTACTCACTCTCTACTACTCTCTACTACTCACTCTCTACTACTCCCTACGACTCTCTCTACTACTCCCTACGACTCTCTACTACTCTCTCTCTACTACTCTCTCTCTACTACTCTCTCTCTACTACTCTCTCTCTACTACTCTCTCTCTACTACTCTCTCTCTACTACTCTCTCTCTACTACTCACTCTCTACTACTCTACTTATGGTACCAAGCAGGAATCTTTCCGTCACTCCCTGAAGATAATACGCAATATTAAATGAAGGGGTGCTGGTTCTAAAGTAGGCATTTTGTAGGGTTGAAATGCTGCCGGGTTCTCGGCTAAGCGAGCGTGTGTTTTTTTTTTTTTTTTTTTTTTTTTCTCTTGGGGACCGAGGCCAGTGACTCCTTATGCAGAATTGCTGGACGCAAACTTGCCTTAATGTTCTGTGGTCAGACTATACATACACAGGGTGAATAACACAAGATGGAAAAAATAAGCTCACGTTTGGGTCTCTCTGTCCCTGTGAGGACGTGTGAATGCCCTTCTCAGCGTTTAACCTGCTCCCAAAATGTCTTGCTTTGAACTGGTCGCCTGGATCGTTTTTGTCATGGTTGAAAAGTTAGTTTGCGGGTATTATGATGTTTATGGTACCAAGCAGGAATCTTTCCGTCACTCCCTGAAGATAATGCGCAATATTAAATGGAGTGGTGCTGGTTCTAAAGTAGGCATATTGTAGGGTTGAAATGCTGTCAGTGGCATGTTTAAGTAAGCATGCATATCCAGTGATCTCTCCTTGCTGCTTCCTGGTTGCACACGGTAAAATGTATTGAGTGCAGGTGTATTTTATAAGCTTTGTGAAAATTTAAAATAAAGTAGAATATAGGAAATGCACACCACGAGGCGTCATTTAAAAAGTTCACATTCACATATATTTTAGTTGCTATCGTCACTGCATAGTAAATCACTTCAAAAGCTGCTTACGCCAATTATACCAGTGGTTTGTGGGCATTCATATTTCTGCATGCACACTGCAGGGTGGGAGTCGTGGGTGAATACAAGTTGATTGGCCAAGGAGGCAATTTGATCTTTATATATGTATGCACACTATGCTATTATATACCTAGAAACATATATATGCACATATATACACATACAATACACCTGCATATCTAAATAACAAAACCTCTAAATGCATGCATAAATATGCATATCATGTACATTGAAAAATGAGAACACAATAATAAAAACACTTCTAAAAAGAAACACCATTTGCTAAAAAAAAATGCTCTAACTTTGACAAAGACGAGACCTGTTGCATTTTTAATGCCTATTTTATAACTGAAACTGACTTGGCCTCCAATTTAGGCCGAGATTCATGTGCTTAGCCTCCTGGCAAAGCCACAAGAAACACTCTTGAGGCTGAGGGACAGAAGGGAAGACTTAATAAAAGTGGTAGATCTTCTTGGGTCAGTCAGAGCAATCTAGCCTGGTTGTGATGAGGGGGTAGCAGGCGATTCATCCACCTTCAGCCTGAGTGACGCCTGCATGGATAAGTTTATCGATGATAAAAAAAAAATTTAGGAACTAGAATTTTATTTATTTAATGACCTACAAAAGATATAAAAGTAATTCAATACGAACTTATTTGATTGTTTCATAAACATGTAAAATTAAGAGTAAGACCATACCTCCAAAGATCAAGCAAGGGCAGGTAGTTGTATGACTCATTTTATTTGGGTTTTTGTATAACGCCATGCTGTACCTCTAAGTGCTTAGGTTCTAGGTCGCTTCCTCAAGAATGTGTGTTATGTTCCAGTGGAACACTGGAGTGATACATAACTATACTCGACCAAACAGTTGTACATCCAGAGTGTCGTTATGAAATGGATGGCTGAGTTTGACGCGCTTATTACTGTAGTTGTGCTTTTTGTTACAATATTCGATAAATTAAACTGTGTATTTGTTACGAGTCCGTCCATACAGTAGATGTGTACTTGGGATTGAGGTGCGGGAGGGGTATATTTTGTTTTTCTCGTGCTAGAACCATGTGTGCCTTCGCTGTCAATCCTTGCTAATCTTGGTTTTATTCAACTCCGCTCCCCTCTAAAACGTTTTTTATACGGTACATAAAATTATGTTCTATTAGTTGTTACCACGTTTTAGGAATTTCTAAGTCAGTCAGGCCTGGTCAATGTGTGAAACGTACGGCGTTCCTAATAGAGATGCCTAGACTACAATTAAATACATTTTTTTAATTAAAATATTCGGAGATACTTAACAATTATTCGGAGATACTTAACAAGATGTTTAGGTTTTAGGAAGACACGTGTACCATAGTTTCGAATTATGAACAACGCTTTAGAATCGCCCGAAGTAGTTATTTTCAAATGTTCTTTACATTTTGATGCGATGAAATTATAGTAAACTCGTGCGTGCCAGTTTGGTCAGTCATTGTGTTATCTTTTAAGGTTTCTTAACATATCATGGAGATAAAATCACGGTCTCTACCTTAGAGTCGATGTCAATTGGGGTGGCGGGGTGCAAGCTATCGCTGCTGAAGGGACCCCTCACCTAGCCTTAGGGCGAGGGAGGTCAGACGGAAAAGTCCTCACATTGAAAACCCTTTTCCGTCTCTTAAGACCAAGGACATGTATAGTGAAGCAGATGTGTAATTGTTCTCCGTGTCCTCCTCACGCGCTCCCTCCTCGCTCCCCCCGCACCCTTCGCTTAACTCCGAACATTTTCATTAAATTCCGAAGTGAAGGCTGAGCCGCCACTATCTTGTCAGAGGTGAGCTCCCCTGACGGGCCCGGCATTATCCGCAGTCTCGCTCCGGCTCCCTCCGAGAGCCCGCGAGCGCGACGCAAGATGAATGGGCGGTTTCCCCAACAGTCTTGTCCTTCACCTAGATTACCTCCTCCGGGGGGGAAGGAGCCTCGCCTCGCCTCTGCTCGGCGCCGGCGCTCTCCCGCCTCTCCTCCTCTCTCGGCCGGCTGTCTGCGTGCTGGATTGCCGGGTGCTCTCAGAGCAATGATCATTTGATATCGAGACACTAGTGCTGTCCATTACAATAACTCACAATCAACAGCCTGCGAGGGAGGAGGGCGCGCGCTAACCTCCGTCTCACACTGCGCAGTTCTATCACGGGGGCTGCATAACATGTGACAACGAGATGACCGACCGAGCGCCGGGTTCAGCCCAAGGATGACGCGTGCCTTCACTCGTGCACCGTCACGTTCATTAAGTGCTACCAGACTTTAACTCGTGGGGTCAGCACGCTGTATGCATCCAGTCAATAGCAGTGTGTTTGTGTAGAGTACTGACGCGTCACGCATATCGCATTGTTGAACGACATGGAGCAGAAAATCTACAGTTTGGCCGGCCATCTGTCCTTAAACTGCAATTTTGCAAACTCATTTTATGCTAAAGGGCTTTGAGAAGTTTACGCCTGGATCAGAACAGTGATTTTAAATTGCTTTATATGTAGGCTCACTTCTCGAAGCCATCATAGCCTTTTCCTTTCTATTCTAGGATTTTGGGCATTACATGTTTATTTGAAATATTTCTGTAACCCAGACCTAGTCACAAGGGCTACAGAGCACTGTACAAATAACATAAGCATTGCAGAATCATTGAAAGAAAGTAGAAATTGAAAGGAGGAAAGACAACTAAACGTGGAAATCTAGTGTGAAGAGGTACGCTGGTGGCCACGGGACTAGTTGTATGTTGATGCTTGCCAGGCTCTCAAGCTAAAGGGGGTGGTTGAGTACCAGGAGTATGGGTGGTGGGGACAGTGACTGCTGCAATCCGTACAGGTGGTGAAGCACCACCCGAAATCTGAGGAATTGAAATCTCTTCTGTGAAGCTTAGGGAAAATAAGAAGCGATCAATGGAATATATGAAATTATCAAAGGGAAGAAGAAAGTTTATGTATATCTTTTGATGGGAAATTATTTATGGTATCTTCAGCCCAATTTAAAGTCCGGAAAATATCCAGGGCTTCAGAAAGCAGCGACATTTAAGAGATGTCCAGTAATGCAGATATTCAAAGACAAGTTTGTGTTTGTAAAACGAAGAAAGTCTGCCTTCTTGCCATAATCCTCTTTAACTGTAGCACCCCCTGGAGTTTATCAGTATGAGACCTCGAATTAGAGGATGGTACAGAAGAGACGTATTTTCTACTGAGAAAAGATCTAAGTGCATAAAAGTCTTTAGACACAATGCAAAGTGCCTCTCGAGACGAAGACTGCAGACTAAAAGGTGTATAAAAGAAAAAGACAAGGCAGCAAGGATTTTCTGTCAATTCACTCAGGGTCTAGAACAACATCCTGTATCCACCAGGACCTCCCCAACGCTGCTAAAGTTTAGCAAAGAGTTGAAGACTCACATTTCTTTAACAACTGTTTTTTTTTTTTAATTGGTTTTTGTTGCTAGCAAAACATTTCACCATGATTATAGGATCATTGGAAAGGGTGGCATTGACAAACCTTATAGTTACGTCTCTCATTTTTGACAATGATCAATTCGCCATAAAAAGTTGACATAATATCAAGTTCAACATATGCCGAGCATCGACCATAACAATACATAGAAAGAAAAAGGTTTTTGGAATGCAAGAACAAAAATAGTATCAAAAACAGAAATGATAAAGTAACAAGGGTGCAAATGAGTCCATTACATTAGTCCAGAGTGTACAGGTCTGACCAGTTCGACTCCTCTGGGATCTAGGATCATTACCACAGTATATTAAATATGTACAGTATACATCGTATTCCTGACCGTATCTCACCATTTGTTACAAGAAAAATATTCAGCATTATAACGTTTCATCCAAGGAAGAGGCAGTAGAGACCTCGGGGGAACTGGGACCACACAGTCGTTATCTAGCTAGATGGGATTCCATATGGCTAAGACCAGCAGTAGGTCGGTCCTGGCGATTAATGCATGCCCTGACCGGTGCCCATATATTCTCAAATTTCAGAACTCTATTCTGCATTATAGAAGTAAGTGTTTCCATAGCGTATATAGATCAAACTTTATTCATCCATACTCTGATAGGGGTGTTCGAAGGGTCTTTCAAAACTGAATTCTAGTCAAACAGGACGCTATTAGAAGGTGGGTGATCAGTTTCCCACATAAGGGGTACCCTGTTTCCTCCCATCTGTCTCCATGTACTACAGGTAGAGTGACCAGTGGTAGACCAGTGGTAGACATAAACTAGCAATATCTTTAATTGTGGCAATTACCTCCCTCCAAATGGTCTGAGTCAAGTCTCATTCCCACCACCTGTGATTCAGTGTACCTTTTTCTGTTTTGCATCTCTAGCATTCTGGGGGCAGGTGCCACACATTGCTCCTAAGCGGGTAGGAGTCCAGTACCAGTGCATAATAACTTTAAAGCTATTCTCTTTGTATGGCCTGCAGATCAAAGCTATAGCTGCTCTCTCCTAAATATGGAGCCAGGAGGTTTCCTTTATTTCTCAACTCAATTCGGTCTCCTGCTTGACAGCATCAGGAGGTTTAGCAATGGTAGAAGTGTTCGCCAAGCGTTGATAGATTCTAGTAATCCCTTTTCAGGTGGTATGCTCAGCAAGAAGAGATTCTGTCGGTGTTAGATAATGCTGTGCAATCTCGTACAAGCACACAGCCACCCAGAATCCCCTGGCCAATCTAGACGCTGCCTTACAACAGCGTTGTGACCGATTTGAGGGTCGTGGTTCGACGGTCAGATGGGGACAGGGAGGATATGCATGTTCCCCACCAGACTGTGTAATGCAGCCTAGTGGGGAACATACAAAGTGTGCAGGACTGTTTGGCTTAACACTCCTCCCCTTGGCCACTGCTGTGGCCAGTCCAGCCCCCCACCCACACCTAAGTAGGAAGGAAAACTAAAATTATAGTTTCCCTTTTTAAATTGCCTTTAGAGCAGGGGTGCGATGCTCTTCTGCCTTAGCGGAGGAGCCGTCTCTGAGCAGTGTGCCATGTTCTTGCTTTCTTGGGTGGATCCATGGATGGACCTGTCATGTTCTTTTTTTTTTTTTCAGTTTGAAAAGCTTTATTGAATAAAATAGTTAATACATACGGAAATCAGCAAATACAGAAGAAAGAGTTTGGATATGAAGTTAAACAATAATTTAGGCTAAAATCCATATAGAAAAGTTAAAAGCATTTTGTAAGGTTTAAAAAATGAAGAAGGGACAGAAGGGGAGAGGAAGAGAAGAAAGGGAAAGAAGCGTTAACACCACGAAATTATGAAATACAAAGAAAAGCATAGGAACCAGAAATTATGAATAAATCATACAAAAAGTACGATATACAAGATAATACAGCAATAGTCATATAAAAAAAATAAACAATATAAAAAGAGAACCGAGAGAATAACCATCAGAGAATAACCATCAAGGGGGTTTGAAAGTTTCTGAGTTGTTGTGTGGAATTTTCTTTAGGGCCATACGGTCTAAATAAATAGTAAGGGGTAACCAAAAAAGGTCTCTGTTAAGAATCGGCTTACAGGATGAAGCAAATGCAACATCAAGTCTATGAAAATGACAAAGAGTATTCCACCAACACTGTATGGAGATGTTTGTACGGGATTTCCAATTAAATGAGATGTGTTGGAATGCAATAGCAAGCATGAGATCGAGTAAGCCAAGGGAGTGTAAGGAAAGGTCTGAGGAGTCAGATAGAGAATCAGATAGAGACTCAGATAGACTGCCCAGGAAAAGAAGAGACAGAGTGAGGAACGGAGATGTTAAATATTCAAGAGATATAGAGCCAAATCTTATCCCAGAATTTAGAGACTGTAGGGCAGAGAAAAAAGAGGTGAATAAGATCAGCATCAGGAGAGCCGCAAGTCCAGCACACAGAATCAGAAGAACCAGAAAAACATGACAAGGAAATCGGAGAGAGAAACAATCTGTGATATAGAAAGAATAAAGATTGAGTAAGAGAGGCAGAGCGGGAAATTTTTAAGGATCTGGACCAGATTTTATCCCAAAGAGCAACAGACCAGACACAACCCAAATCCGTTTCCCAGGATAGTTCAACTTTCGATTTGGCCCGATCAGGATCGGGAGATAAAAATAATTTATAAATGAGAGAGGCTTTAGGAAGGGAGAGAAGTAATTAGAGAAGAGGGTTTTGGGCAGAAGGTGAAGACAAGGAAGGAAGGGAATAGTAGGTGTCTAGAATTATTGTCATAAGCGTGGAGAATTTACGTAGAAAAGATCGGGGGTACTGAAATAAGAGCTGAAATTGGGGAAATGAGCAAGGGGTAGTTCCATCGAAGAACTGATTGACCCACTTGATACCAAGAAGTCTCCAGGCGTTCCAGAAAATGGGTCTATTATTTAGAAGGACGAGTGAGTTATGACAGATAGGGGAATCTAAAAAAGATTCACGGGTAACAATAGAATGAACTAAGGATGACAAAAGGGAAGAGGTATATCTAAATAAAGGGAGAAATGTATAGGAGTTTTTAGAAGAGAAACGTATGACCTCATTGAAGGAAAAGGGTAGCAGCAATACTTGTTCAATGGAAAGCCAAAGAGGAGTAAAAGGGGAAGATTCGGAAGAGAGACACCTAGAAGCTTGACGTAAATAGAGAGACTTATGATAGAGACGAAAATCTGGGAAGTTGACACCACCATTGAGTTTGGACTTTCGAAGGGATGATAAGGCAATTCTAGATTTTTTATTTTTCCAAAGAAATCTTGACAGGCATGAATCAATACGTTTAAAGTGAATAGCGGGAATATGAACAGGAAGCATGGAAAAAATATATATGAGGATAGGGGCAATCATCATCTTTATCGAGTCCAGGCGGCCCCACCAAGAAAGAAAAAGTGGATTCCAAGAGGAAAATGTCTTTTCAATGCGAGAAAGGACTGCAGACATATTTCATTGGATTGAGGAGGGAATATAGTTAGAAAACCATATACCTAGATATTTAATCTTCAAGTTGTTCCAAGCAAACCCAGTAGAGGAGAAGAGGTGAGGAAGACAGAATTTAGTAAGGGGAAGAATTTCAGTCTTATCTGAATTGATTTTGTATCCGGAGACCTGCGAAAAGGAGTTAAATGCTAATAACAAAGGGGGGATAGAGATTTCTGGTTTAGAAATAAATAGCAGAACATCATCTGCATAAGCGGAAAGCTTTAACTGATGATCGCCATAGGGAAAGCCACAAATAGAATCATTATTACGGATCGAGACCAAAAAAGGTTCAAGGGCCAAAACAAAAAGAAGAGGAGATAAAGGACATCCCTGACAAACCCCTTGTTGAAGGGGAAAGTAAGAAGAAACCTGACCATTGACTAGGACCGAAGCCTTAGGAGCAGAATACAGTACGGAGATAAGGGATATGAAATTAGGACCAAAACCATGCCAACGTAGCGAAGCAAATAAAAAAGACCAATCAACTCTGTCAAAAGCTTTCTCTGCATCAACAGAAATAGCAGCCAGAGGAATAGAAAGAGATGAGGCTTTATTGTGGACATTGAGAAAAAGACGAGAGTTATCAGAGGTAAGTCTACCTTTTAACAAAACCACATTGTTCCTTGCCAATTAGATGGGGTAAAAAGGGATCGAGACGTAAAGCAAGAAGTTTAGCAAAGAGTTTATAGTCCACATTAACTAAAGAGATCGGGCGATAATTTTTACAAAATTGGAGATCGCGGCCTTCCTTAGGAATTAGGCAGATGGTGGCCTCCTGAAAAGTACCATCAGCGTTACCGGAAAGGTAAAATGATTGAAAAAGCAGTAAGAGTTTGGGAAGTAAAAGATCAGAGAAATGCAGATAAAATTCAACTGAGAAACCATCGGGTCCAGATGATTTTCCTCTAGTAAGAGCATTCAATGCTAGGGAAAGTTCGTCAAGTGAGAGGGTTCTTTCAAGAGTGGAAAAGTTAAGGTGAGAGGTAGAGGGGGTAGGAAGTTTCTCCAAATAGGACTGAATAAGAGAAGCAGAGGGAGGGGACTCAGGAGTATAAAGATTTTGATAAAAAAGTTGAAACTGCTCAAGAATTTCCTGATCTTTATGAAGAAGAATATTATCAGAAGAGAGAACAGAGTCTATAAAAGAACGTTCTTTGCGCGACTTAAGATAGTTGGCCAAGAGTTTCCCTGATCTGTTTCGGCCTCCATAGTAACGAGCACTACTACGAAGAAGTATTGAGGAGGCATTGTCGGTAGTAGATTTATTGAATTCAAGTTTCGCTTTTTTGAGATCCGGTGAGATGGATTTTGAAGAAGTGTAGAAGTCATGTTCCAGAAATTTAATATGGGTCAAAATATCCTTCCGTTTCTGAAGGAATAGTTTCTTCTTCTTTGAGACAAAATCAATAATGAAGCCTCTTGCAGATGCTTTAAAGGAATCCCAAAGAATTTGGGGGGAAAATATTGGGAGTACTATTGAGTAAAAAGAATTCATCGGTAAAAGAACGGAAGGAGGAGGAAAAGTGAGGATCAGTGAGAAGAGAATTATTAAAACGCCAACGAGAAGATTTGGGATGTGGGGGAAGTAAGTCCAGGTCCGTTACAATTGGGGCATGGTCCGAGATGAAAATGGGCTCAATAGAGGAGGAGAGTAGATTCTGAGATAATGACTGAGAGAGAAAAATGTAGTCCAAGCGAGAGAGAGAAGCATGGGGGGGAGAGAAAAAGGAGTAGTCAAGAGTGTCAGGATGAACAAGCCTCCGAGAGTCAATGAGGTGTGACTGAGAAATAGTATCAAGGAATTGTTTGTGAGCCTTATGAGGCATAAAGCGAACAGTTGATTTGCGATCAAGAAACGGATCCATAATCTGATTACAATCGCCCCCCAATATAAACAAGTCATTTCGATATTGAATAACATTTTTTGTAATTGAAGGCCAAAAGGAACAATCCGGAGCTGTAGGACCATAAATATTAAAAACAGTTAAATATACAGAGTTAATTAACAACTTGGCAACAATCCATCTGCCATCAGAATCATTATCTTGTAACATAACTTTACATTTTAATTTTTTATGACATAAGATGGCAACACCATTTTTCTTATTGGTTGAAGGAGAGAATAAAACCGTACCCACCCAGCTTCTTTTGAGTTTAAGAGACTCAATCCCTGTAAAATGGGTCTCCTGCAAGAGAACTATATCAGGATTATACGAAGCTAGGTGGGAAAGGACTCTCTGGCGTTTAATAGGATTAATAAAACCTTTTACATTCCAGGAAATTACTTTGAATTAAGAAACGACAAAAAGTTGATGGAAACAAAGACTACAAAGAGAAATAAAGAGAAGAGTCAATAAAAGGAAGAAAAGTGAAATAAAAGAGAATGGGGGGTTCAGAGAGGAAGCAAAGAGAACACCAAGAAATAAATAATACCGCACATGTAAAGGAAAGGAAGAAAGATATGGAAAGAGGAGATTGGAGCTGAGCGGGAGGGTAAAAGGAAAACAAGAAGGTAGGAAGGGGAGGGAAAAGAGAGAAAATAGAAGAAGGGACAGTACATATCCAAAAAGGGATGACTGAAGTAACATACCTGAGGGGAACATAAAAGAGGACAACGGGGCAATGGCGACACTCAGCAAGACGAGCCGCACAAAAAGGGAAATCCAGACCACACCAGGACGAGGGAAAATAGTAGGGAGCCATATGGATCAAGGAGATGAACACCAACCAGTCTATGTAAAATAAAGAAGGGAAAGGAAAACATCAGAAGAAGAAGGATATAAGGGAAACCAACAAAGAACCATACTGAAGCTTCTTAAGAAACATCAAAAAGGCAAAAACGCAACATAACTGAGAAAAATGCGAATGAGCAGTTCACTGATAATATCAAATGTAACAGAACAGCGCATAGCAAATATAGAAGAAAACTGTAAAATATCAACGGAAACCTGTAAGGAAAAAAGAGAAGATTAAATTGTCAACCATTAGAAGAGTTAGCGGTGTCCATGCCACTGGTGGTATGAAGAAGGATAAAGTTCTTGAGTTCTGCAGGATCCTGGAAAGACCAATTTTGATTTTGATACGTCACGTTGAAAAGACATGGGTGGAATAAACCATATCTGGCACCGAGAGTTCGGAGAGGAGCACGAACATTGAGGAATTCTTTTCTTCTGGAAGCAGTAGCATTAGAAACATCCTGAGAGAGGAATACTTTTTGACCCATCCAGGAAAGTTGACGTTTAGGTCTGGCCGCTGTAAGGACTGAGAGAAGGTCCGTGAACATCAAGAAGAGGATGACACCTCGAGGCTTCGCTGGAGCTGTAGAAGAGGAGAGGCGAGGACCCAATCTATGAGCCTGTTGAATACTGAGAGAGCTTGACGAAGGCATCTCCAGGAGTTTCGGGAGAAAAGGGGAGAAAAATGACACTGGATACGAAGGTTATTCCGTCTATTTCTATTTTCCAAATCCTCAGTATGTTGTTGGAGACTGAGAACTGTTTTCTCTAAAGAGGAAATCCTTTGGGAATTAACCTGTATCTCTGATGATTGATGTTCCAATGAGGCCACTCTGTTATCCATAGTAGACCATTTCTCTTCAAGAAATTGCATTTTATTGTTAGTCTCTTCAACAAAAGGGCGCAGCGCACGTATCTCCTCTAAAAGCAATTCCATAGAAACAGAAGAAGGTGTTTTATCTGGTGACGGAGGATCTTGTTTCAAACGCTTAGTTGAAGAAGTAGGCGGAGACGATTTACCTGGGATAGATTGTGATGAGGAAGAGCGGCCAGCGGTTACTCCAGCCCTTTGAGAAGAATTTGAAGCAGACAATGAAGAGTTTGAAGATGTAGTCTTTGAAGGAACAAAAACAAACTTCGGATTACGCAACCGCCCCATAGGTAACCACCAGAATTTCGGAGAGATGGAGCTCTATTGTGTTGCAGGCATCAGAATAAAAAACATCACCAGCAAAGATAATTGCTCAATATCACTGTGACCCATTGAGATCAAGGTAACAAGTATTGTGGGTAACCATCTACTGGAGATAATAAAGTTCTAGGCAAAATAGGACAACAGTTTGTAACCTTCAAGGAAGTATAACTGGGTAAAGTAAGAAAAATCGTAGTCATAGACAGCAGCGAAGCTCCATATAGATAGGTGAAATTCAGATGAAAAGTAATAGGAGGAACTCCAACAAATAACAGAGCATAGACAAAAATCTCCTTGATAGGCGAATGAGATATAGGTTTGTATAGAACAGAAAGTCTGCAACAATATCTCTGACTGGCTTCAGCGTTTAGCTCTCTCCTATTGCTGACCACAGCTGTTTCCTGAATAAACCTTTACACGCACCATCAAACCCAGCTACACTTAATGAAATGGCCATAAGCATTGATGAACGACTGCCTTCAATGAACATTGAGCCTTTGTGAGGCAAAAAATTCTGTGGAAACTAGAAGTAGCTGAATGCTCTCAATGCGCAGGGAGGAAAGCTGTAACTCTGGTGCTGATAAAAACATGCCAAATAGCCCATTAACTAGCCAGTGACAAGGACAAAAGCACGTACATCAGGAGTAAGTGTTAATTCAAAATTACCATTTGGTTGAGAGGTCAGGTAAAGCAAGCGGGAATTGCATTGCGTCAAGTATAGGAGCTTGCTCGTTGTTGTACATTGTGACGCGTTAGTAAGAACGATAACGCGCACGCCCAAAATGGCGGGCGTTTTGAGGAGAGGAGCGAAATGATAAACTCGGTGAAGCATGACGCGCTTATGCTTTAAAAACGGCTCACCCGGTAGAGGGGGTATTCCGATGCAATGCGGAAGCCGTTGCGATGGTTGAAGTAGGCAGAACAGGCATCAGAAAGCTCCTAGCGGGTCCGGGAGCGGCGGAGGGAAATCCCTATGCGGCCATCTTGGACGGCGCCGAAACCACGCCCCTTCGACCTGTCATGTTCTAAAGTAGAAGGCTACCTCTAGTTGCATCTACAGTCTAGGGCTGGACTATATCGTCATATCAATCAATAGTCTGAGCTGGGTCACAGGTCCTGACCTGGGTCAGGTCTGCATGTTGTTCTTCATTCTGATGGGCATGAACCCAAAACTAAGCTTCATTTCATGTGGAAGAACACCTGATGACATTTGGTCCCAGATCCTCTCCAGGCCTCGTACTACAAAGCGGGCAGTCAGGCCTGAACAAGTACAGCAATGCACGTATCAAACCTTAATCAAATCTGCATTTTCTGTGGTTTCGGGAAGTTGCATTAACCCAAAGGCCTAATCCACTGTAGGGTCGGACTGACAGTCACCAGTAAAACTGACCCCTGACCTTTCAGACCGGTACCTTAAAACTAATCAGAGTAGAATAAACACCTGCCCAGGAAACTCGCCAACATAATTTATTGCAGAACAGCTCTAACAGGGTGACTGCACAGAAGTTCATGTGCCTGCTTTAATGGAAAGACTGAGGCTGAGCCTTCTTGGTTTTATGGTGCATTTGTTGGAAACAATTGACTGTGTTTCAGTCTTTATGCAGTGGGCAGGCTCCCTGCTTTTTATTTTTGTATTGTGCTGTTTTTAGTAGTACTATGTCTTTGCCCTTTATCTCTTGTAAAGTAAGTAACACATCACAACAGAGCCCCCTCTGCTCTTCTTGACTCTTGCAAGAAGCTGAAGACCTACCTGACTTTTGGAGTAAGCCCCCAGAGCTGACCTCGCACACCTGCTACAGAGCGCCTGCATACCATCACAGGGTGATTAGTGCGCTATAAAAACACCATTAACAGATCTCAACAAATTCTTATTGTCTTCAAACACAGTTCAAATCTATTTGTCTATGAAACCTCCTTGTAATGGTGACCATGAGAATTCCCAAATTGTACAGGCTCCGAGTATTCTTTGTTTCAAGGTGTTTAGTAGTCAAGTACTGTGAATGATAGGTTTTTCCCCTGGTACTGCTTTCATCCATCTACCATAGCAGTCATTCCATATCTTAGCCCATCTTCCCATTCCACAGAGTTTTAGGCTCACCCTCGCGTCTCTCCAACACCATTGTAAGGAACTCTGCTAAAACTGGCCTTTAGGTAGATGTCCCTGTTGCTTTCTACAGGTCGTCTCTGGTCACCCCCAGCTTGCTGGCTCAAAGAGGCCAGGGACCACCAACTCCTCTTTACCTATCTGGTTTCAAGCATACGTAGACTAGCTTAGAATGGTTATTTTTTAAACATAGTCAATTTTAAGAACTTGGCTAAGGAATAATAAAAAAAAACGTGAGCAATGCTTTAAAAGTTGTTTTTGCGGTTTAAAATAATTGGCAGTTCTTTCCATATTTGCAGAACATTGTACCAACAGAGAACGTCCAAAATGTGTCCAGTGTTTCATACAGTTTTAAAGATTAACATCGCCATGGGCAAAAAAAATATTTAAACCAACAAAAGACACTGTTCCAAAGGAAGGGTGCTAAATAGCCCCTACCAGAAAGCAAAAGGGAGAGAAAGTCCTAGGTATAAGACGGGACCCGGCACAAAGGGTAAAGAAACAAAGCTTGTCCCCTGTTGCCCTCACACACCCGAAGGTGTCATGCTTCATCATCGGGCATTTGCTCCTCGTCGGGCCCGGCGCTGCAATGCCCTACGGGTCCCCCGAAGGGTCACTTTATCGGAGATCTTTTGGGGAAATGCCGGATGGTGCATGTGGGTGTGTGGGGTGCGGGTCCCTAAAAGAGTGTAAAACAGAGTGCGTGCAAGATCAGTAAAAAAAAAAAATTTTAAAAAAATTTATTCCGGGGTTACTAAATCAAAAAGCTAAAGCAAGGATATTGCCAAAATAAAGTAGATTAGAACCCCTCGGGTATCCAGTTACCCCAGCAGGCATGTTTATGCCTGTCGTAGATCAACATGTTTCGCGCCCCTATTGCCACCAGGGTCGTTGGCGCTTCTTCAGGATCAAAAAAACAACAGTGAAGTGCACGTGAGGTGAATAATTAAAAGTAAATACCCTCATAGTTAGTCAGGGCGGGCTACCATATTGTTTCCCAATAGGGTAGTGAGAATTTGTAGACGCTCCTGATAAGTAACCCTCATAGTTAGTCAGGGCGGGCTACCATATTGTTTCCCAATAGGGTAGTGAGAATTTGTAGACGCTCCTGATAAGTAACCCTCATAGTTAGTCAGGGCGGGCTACCATATTGTTTCCCAATAGGGTAGTGAGAATTTGTAGACGCTCCTGATAAGTAACCCTCATAGTTAGTCAGGGCGGGTTACCATATTGTTTCCCAATAGGGTAGTGAGAATTTGTAGACGCTCCTGATAAGTAACCCTCATAGTTAGTCAGGGCGGATGTCGAGGTTATGCAGCCACTGAATTAATCTCCCGGTTACTTATCAGGAGCGTCTACAAATTCTCACTACCCTATTGGGAAACAATATGGTAGCCCGCCCTGACTAACTATGAGGGTTACTTATCAGGAGCGTCTACAAATTCTCACTACCCTATTGGGAAACAATATGGTAGCCCGCCCTGACTAACTATGAGGGTTACTTATCAGGAGCGTCTACAAATTCTCACTACCCTATTGGGAAACAATATGGTAGCCCGCCCTGACTAACTATGAGGGTATTTACTTTTAATTATTCACCTCACGTGCACTTCACTACACCTGTTTTGTTGTTTTTTTGATCCTGAAGAAGCGCCAACGACCCTGGTGGCAATAGGGGCGCGAAACATGTTGATCTACGACAGGCATAAACATGCCTGCTGGGGTAACTGGATACCCGAGGGGTTCTAATCTACTTTATTTTGGCAATATCCTTGCTTTAGCTTTTTGATTTAGTAACCCCGGAATAATTTTATTTTTTTTTTTTTTACTTATCTTGCACGCACTCTGTTTTACCCTCTTTTAGGGACCCGCACCCCACACACCCACATGCACCATCCGGCATTTCCCCAAAAGATCTCCGATAAAGTGACCCTTCGGGGGACCCGTAGGGCATTGCAGCGCCGGGCCCGACGAGGAGCAAATGCCCGATGATGAAGCATGACACCTTCGGGTGTGTGAGGGCAACAGGGGACACGCTTTGTTTCTTTACCCTTTGTGCCGGGTCCCGTCTTATACCTAGGACTTTCTCTCCCTTTTGCTTTCTGGTAGGGGCTATTTAGCACCCTTCCTTTGGAACAGTGTCTTTTGTTGGTTTAAGTATCATGTTAGAGGAGCGCAGACACTGGACCATAATTTGCTCCTTGGTCCCCCCCTCTTTTTTGTTGATTCAAAAAAAATATTTCCCACAATCCTATTTTTAGGCACAGGATAGTCTCCATCCTCAATACACATATAAAGCACATTTATTGTAAGGTGTAGGGTTAATACCCATGCTGTTGTGCTCAGGCAGGTTTGTTTTTTGGTCAGCAATGCCACGGACATCCTTAGATGAAAATGTATTGCATGCATGTCACACTAAATGCATGCATCTTGATTAGTTTGCTTTCTAAACCTCTGACTACTCTAACAAAGGTATGTGTTAACCAAAGATCTCATTGAATGGGCTGGTACGTTGGATTATGCTGGTAAACTGTATAGATTGTATATCCAATTTCTTCCAATTTCTCTTCTTTTCCTTAGCTCTAAGGAGGTTTCTGGGTAAATACGATGTTGATGACATTGTAGCAGAGATGAAGGAGGAGCAACTTTCTCTAACTTCTGTGGAGTCTGTTACGGTTCACCAGCTCTTATGGGACCGGTCCGTCCGATGGCAACTTATTTCTGTGGTGGTGATTAATATGGGGATGCAGCTTTCCGGTATAGACGCTGTAAGTTTCTTATGTGGTGGTTGATCAGTGGGAAATAGTGCTTTATCTGTTTTTTAAATGATCTTCTTGCATAGTTTGCTTTTCTAAGCTTTGTGAAGTTTTTTCGCTTTCATATATGTCACTGCTATAGTGTATTGACTAGAATGATCTTGATATTACTAGAAACTGAAAACTACTGTCCCTATCCCTGAAAATACTTGCTTGAGCAAAAAGTGAGGGCACAATTCTGAAAGTTTGATATGTACTACTGACTTGGGTTTACGTTTTAAGTACATTTCAGCCTTTTTTCAAATTCCCAATTAATTTCAGAATTACTCACTGAAAGCTGCAAAGCCTAGCATCTTTCCAAGATTACTCAGTGCATAAATTTTGAATCATAGATAAAAGTGTATGCATTTATTAAGACTTTGAAATCCCTTTTTCCTCTATAAAAATACATTTCCCTGTAGGGAAACAACCCTCCCCAATCGCTGCCACACATTTAGGGGGTGCTTATCCCCCTCCCATCCTGGAAGCTCATTCATTTCTGGCCTCAATGTTCGTAAATCCTGAACTGTGTACAGGGTAGAATGTATCATGCCAAAGTATGAATTCTCTCAAAGTCACACATTTGTCCGTGTTCACCTACTTTCCCTTGGATCCCTGCCCTGAACTCCTACTCCCAGCCAGTCTGGTTTATTTTCTCATTAACTCTCCTGCAATTTTACATGTAATTAAATCCATTCACAAGTATACATTTAGATTTTGTAAATACCAAATGTTAATTTATTCTCCTAGATCAAACCATTCGTGATTCTAAATTCAACTTGGGTACCTCAGTGGCTCTGAGAATCTGGACTAAAGTTATTTCTTCCTCTGACCCAAATGTTGCAGAATGTCTACATTGAGAAATGCACTTGTATTATATAAGGGGATGGATGGAAATGGGAAATCGGGCAGCAAAAATGTCCAGGACTCCTGACCAAAGTGTATGAAAAGATGTGTTTGCAGGAGTTCTCAATGTGTAGTGAATGTTCTCAGTCCGTCATGTTTGTGCATTAATGTTGCTTTATTTATTATTGTTCTTGGTTAGACCCTCTGCAGAGGGTGTTTGAAACAGTTAAGTTGTCCTTCAATTACATTCCTAAAACAAAAGTACATCACGAGACCAATGGCAATCACCAACAGCCAATCTTCAACAAACCGGGTACAGTTGAACTGCTTTTTATAGAGCTTGATTATAAAAAAAATACTGTGGCATGAGGCAATATATATAGTTATTTATATATATATATACATATATATATATATGATCATTTTCATTTATATGGCCAATATTATCAGATCGCACTGTGGTTTAGAGTTCTTGTACTAAGACTGAAAAGGGTAGAATGTCTGAAACCTATAATTAGAGTTTTATTAAAAGTTGTTTAAGGCTAGGCCTGCTGGATAGCATGAATGTGGCTTGTTTTATAATGTACACCAAAAGGAGATAGACAGCTTTATAGTGAACTCACTCTGCTTCTAATTTTACAAATCCGTGTTTACTCCACCCGATCAAAGGCCTTGGGACAATTTGTTTTTATTGTCACTTACCTTCTGGCTTGTTGCAATCCTGGTTGGTCGGGATGAACCAAATGTTGAGATGACTTTGTTCAGTCCTATCACTAGAATTTTGATGTACATAGGAACAGCATTTCTCACTCTTTTCCTGGTTTAGGCATCACCGATTTTTTCCGTCCAACATGATCTCTGTTAATGTGCAAAGGAGGTTTATAAGCACTCTAGGGTACCCCCTACTTTGCCTGAATTTTGTGTAGATTAGATTAGAGTGGAAAAACCTTTGTCCTCGTGCTTTTGGTTGAGTGTATGGGGGGAATGTAGGATTTATGGGCCACGGAGTAGTAGGTACGTATGTACAACCTACCTTAGTGGAATGCAGTGCTCTCCACAAATCTACAGTCCTAGATCGCTGACCCATTTTTTTTCCTTGAGTCCGAGAACACTGCTGGTGCCCCAGAGCACTTTTACTGTCTCCTCTAATTCTAGAGTCCAATTTCCACCTTTGATTTGGAGCCTGATGAGAGATTTGAGGCTCCGGTAAGAGTCTAGCACAAAAGTTTCCTTGTTCTAATTCGGTCCATAAATCCATACCAGAGAGATTGCTCACCTTAAGAGAAGAAAACTAATTTGCAATTACCGTCTGCTCTCTTCATCTACTTGCTTCTCATTTACATCAAAATCGGCTTATGAGTGCCTACTCCAACTGGCTTGAAAGTTGTGGAGGCAAAGAATTGTGTAGGAAATCGTTTTGACTTTAATATCCAGTTGTCTTTGTTTAATAGAGGTCTCTTCTGAAATGCGAATAACCCTTTTTAACCTTTTGATAATGCGCAAGGTCATTAACATTATGCTTTTTGCTTGAGCTTTGAGCCCGGTCACATTAGCGATGTCACCCTTCAGTTTGCTACCAGCCATCTTGCAAATATTTCTCTTCCATTCGGAAGCCAAGGAGGAGCTTTAATGCATGTACCGGTCTATTGTTTGACAGATGTGTGTATACTTTGCATCTAGGTATAACCCCTCACCTATGTTTACACATTCCAACAGGTGAATATTTTTGTCCTCTGCATGTGTCTCCATCAATCCAAAACTCTGGTACTTAGTAATTCACAGCTGTTCATGTTGGCATATCTATGTAATCCTATCTTCCTTTCCGCTGTGTCCTGGCGACTCCTGAACCCCACCCTACTTTGCCACTCCCAGTTCCTTCCATCTAGTGTAGTTTTCATGCTGGCTTTTCATTTCTATGGCTTCTCCACCTTCTCTATGCCCAATTGTCAGTTTTTCTGCATGGTTTATGGCTAGTCCCTGCGGTTTTCTTGTGCTTATTTTCCACCAGCTTCTATGAATTCTTGTCCCATCTTTCCTTGATATTTGGTGGGGAGTTAAAGCTCTCTTCTTTTAGTATGCCCTGGTCATTGTCTTTGAGATTTAGTATTTCTTCACCTCGGTTAATAATTTCAGGTTGTTTTTTCCCTTATTCAAACTGGATTTGGAATGGGTGTCACATCTGAATGTCAATTTCTATTTACAAAAAAGGTCGGTAACTGGTTTGAAGTCTCTTAATTTTGTAACTTAATTGGGAAAGGTCTTTAAAGAAGGCTATTTTGCACCCTTCAAATCGAAAATGTCCCTGCATATCTGCAGCATCTAGTATATCTACTTTCATTGTATAAGGATTGATATCAGTGACATCTGGTAGGCGTGCACCTCGTTGGCCTGATGCGAAAGTTGTGTGCACTTTATACCTCTTTATATATGTTTTTTCCGAAATAAAAAGGGCTGTGAATAATTGTTTGACATGGCTTACTATATCTGTGCCATCTGCTCTAATAGCCATCTGCTGTCCACCCAGCCTCACATTAGCTCTTCTTGATCATTTCTCAAGGTCATCCAGGTTATCTTGGAGTTCTATATTTCCTTTGATCAAGGAGAGTATATCTTGTTTCAAGAACTCTTGTTCGCAGGGCCGGTTGATTATTTGGGAAGAGATCTAAGATCTGTACTTAGGCCATTGAGCATCTGCTCTAAGAAGTCTCTTGTGACTTAATTTGCATTGGAATTCCCCTCTGTGTATTCCAAGACCAAGGTCTGCGCTTCTATCTTAATTTTATTTTCCCTCCTGCAATGGCTTTTTTTTTGGGTGGCACATATACAAATGCCTTTAACAGTTTTATCCTTCTCTCACTCGCACCGCCTTAGACATCCCATCCTTTAAGCTGTTCTGTGTTAATTGGGGGGGAATTTAAGTTTCTGGAAGGCTAACGTGATCTACTTTTTTTTCTATTGGATGGCACAATTGACTGTTTGCGAAATCTCAAATCTTCTGCCCACAAGCTGCTACCTGCTAATGCTGTACATTTTTCAGTCTCACCTGGCCTTGTGAGCATGTCCCCTACTGCTGTGTTGGTTCTCAGAGTTGTCTTCCCAAGAGATCTAGGACGAAGATTCCATGTGCTCTTAGTAGTACCTTTTAAATACCCCTGAATTTTTGTCTTTCATTCAGTTTCAATGGGTGCAATCTTCTCCCTGCAGGCCAACACAACCCCTTTCGTTGCACTTGTTCCTTGCACTTTGACTTCAATTTTTCTAATGATTTATGGAACTGGAGTAGAGTTTCCTATGGGTGTAACTCTCCTTTCACAGTCCCTTCCAATGCATTCTACTTCTTTGTTGTCTTGTTGTATTGTGTGTAAACGCTGGTGTTTTTTTGCACTGGGACATATTTAGATCTCTGCTGTGCTATCAAGGGTTGGGTGTCCTGGGGCTCAGCCTGCACTTTCCCCTTCTGATAATATTACTTTTAGACTTCCTTATTGCTGTGTTTTAAAAAAAAAGTGCTGATCCACTCCTCAGCATGGTCCATGGACTGGTGACATCACAGAGCAGGTACCTTATGTCACAGTTCATGTTTTACTCATCCACCGCTCCCCTTCTTGGGGGCCCACAGGTTACCTTCAAGGTGTCAATCGATGACAGGAGACCACTCTATTGCATCATCTGATAGATGTTAGCAGCTGCTTCAGTTTCCCACCAGGCTTCACAAGATCCCTGGATATAGCTTTCACAGGGAACTTCAATTTTTCTGCAGTGTGGCTCCTACTGAGACGCTCACAGTTAATGGCTGTTTTCAGTGGAGCCGACACTCTGATGGCCTAAGGAATATTTCTTCTGCCTCAGACAGAAACTCTCTGAGCTTTAGCTCTCATTTGTGACTGGCCACCATCTTGTGCTCACGGCTGCCACACCTGCCCTAGTGCCCCAATACTCTTCCCACTCTGCTTTTCATTCCCAGAGTACAACAGCCGCCAGGCATTTCAGAGGCAGCTGCATGTGTTTTTTTTTTCTTTTTTTCCACAACAAGTTTTATTTGGTTTTTCGTTGGCTATGTGGGCGAAGGCCCTACAATGACCTGTAGGAGAAAATGACATAAGATCACAGCGAGACGGCTGCATGGGTTTTTGATGCATTTGTAACCACCAGATGAAGTGGAGAGAGATCAAAGTGTGACCTACTCTGTCGCCATCACGGCCCCACCTCCTTCATATTGAATTTAAATTGGAGGATATCTCTTGGATTTTGAAGATGAAAATTCACTTTCCATTTTGTGAACTTTCTTGAAAAATCATGCTCCTGCAAAATGTATCATTTTCCATTCGCATTGGTTTTTATAAAGCTATAATTAGCTGATGCACTAGCCGTCTGCAATTCTTGTCTCTAGGGTCCACAGTTGAATGAACCAATAAGCACTCCAATAATGTTAATACCAAAGGGACCTCCGTAACCTGGGTGCAGGGTAAAGGGTCTGCAATGGAAAGGGTACCTCACTAAATCTCCTTGACTCTGAGTAGACTTGGTTTAGCAAGCAACTCTAGATCTGTGTGAATGCTTTAGGGAAAGTCTAGGTAGAGTACAGCAAAATCATACTGGTTGCAATAAAGACGTCCTATACCAGTCAGTGGTGTGGTTGTACAACACGTTAATAATAACACAGGAACAATTACCTGTTTTATCTATACAGAAACACTCAACAATCTCAGACTTGGAACAGCTTCAACCTTTTTGGGAAAAGCCATAGAAAGCATTCACTGCATCCAATTAAAAGAATACATTAATAAACATGTTTGAGACACCTCAACATACATTTAGAGAAGGTTGTGACACAGAAACTGACATACTGTGATTGACATTGCAGTTCAGATATTGGCGAAAAAGGCAAATTCTGTATCTCCATTCAACTTAGTTTCCTTTGCTGGAGTTGACCAAGAGATACTTAGACTGCACCGTCATTAACTGGGTCAAGTCTCACTATAGTGGCAAATCCAACTCCATAAAGGTAGGCAAAAACGTCATAATCCTGCTTCTCTGCACTTGCAGTACCCCAGGACTCCATACTGGCACTTAAGCCTTTTAATCTAGATGTGTATACTTGCATGAAGTGAGAGGATCCAGCCCAAAAATCACCAATAAACTGACACACACTTCCAGCTAAAAGGACATTCAGAATGCTAATGCACTTAAAAGCAGTAGGAGGTAAGACGGATCTGTCTAATCCCTTGATCTAACTAAACCTAGACCCGCCAGATATGCTACTTATTAGCAAATTGCACACATTCATACAATCCGAACTTTAACACAAACCCATTTGGACTCCAACCTCTCTTGTAAACACTTGAAATCTCTTGACTTCGTACTACATGACGTCTCTCCTTTCAAAGCACATAAATAACTAGCAAAAAAGTACACAATGACAAATGAGCACTATAGGGCTGCTTGTGTGGGAGGAGAGGGGACCAAAATGTAGCTAGACTGCTAAAAACTGTCATTGGCCAACAAAAACTCCAGAAACAAAGAATCCCCTATATTGTATGTAATACGATTCTTTAACCAAAAGAGACACTGCCTGTCCTTTCGTATGTGCAGTGCTAAGAATGTGGAATAATAATCCACTAGAACTCAAGACCGCACCTTCCTACTCTTCCTTCAAAAAACAAAGAAACTGTACTTATTAAACCGGCAATTTTGTCCTGCTTAAATAACCTAAAAGTGGCCAAGAGCCCTCTTGGTGAGGGATCCCAAACAACTTTCAGTATCACACAGATGACCGTCCATGCAAATATGTCTTTCCAATCCACGACAACCAGCTCTGTCGAGTCAGACATAATTTTTCACAAGAAACTATGAAATGTCTAAATTGTTCCTATTCCGCAATTCCGTAAATTTCGTTTCTTTCCGTAATAGTTTGTTGAAAACTCTGAAACACTTTTCTGTCATTCTTATGTATGTATTGAACTAAATTGTAAAGCACTCTGATACCGACAAAGGCTTGTTCCACACTATATAAAACAAAAAATGTATATCTGAATAAATAAATACAGTGTGTCAAATCAGAGTATACAACAAAATACTCAATGAAACAATGGTGTTGAACAATTTAAAAGTAAAAATCCGCTCCCCTGGCTGTCCTCAAATTCTGGATGATTTCGAATGTCCGCACACTTGCATAACAATGCAATTACAGAGCTGTTGAAGAGGCTAAACGGTGCTCACAGTGGTTCCAGGAAGGTAAGCCTACCTTCTCAGTTTACGGTCCTTGGTGGAGGTCACCCAAAATGTTGATACCTCAATACCTTTGTGTGAGAAGTTGGCCTGGTATATGCTGTCCACTAGTTATAGTGGGCACCTTGCACCAGTGCAAACGACCCTTATTGATGATTAGGTTAAAGACAACCTTTATTGAAAGCTATCTTAGTGGTAGCTATGGAGAGCAGCCTTCAGGCTAAGTCTCGAAGGAATGTAAAGCAGCTTGGTTTACCAGATTGTAACCTCCTGAATGACCAAATGAAAGGAGAACCACACAAGGTATATATCAAATATATGTATTTATTACTAAACACGATCTACTAACCTTTTTATGAGATTAGAGAACAAGGTACACAATATTAACACACTAGAACAACAGTAAATAGCACAATACACAGTGGGCTCCAGGGGGAGACCAAACCATATGTTAAAGTGGTATAACAACCACGACTTGACTAGACAGTGCCTAGAGCACGTAGACTCGCTAGGACCCCAAGGGCCCACCCAAGGTAGTGACACAGGGGACCCACGGGGGACGCGTGCAGTGTGAGAACACAGCCGCGAGCTCCGTACAATCCTATGGGAAAGTCGCGGTTGGAATTTTAAAGATTAAGGACACTTAGGTGAGGGCTTCAAGCCAACCTTTTGGAACATAGAAGGTTCTAAGGCCAGCACCCTTGAGAGTACTGAGGTACCCATGTTACCTATCCCAGGAGAGCCAGGTGCATCGGGGTCAAGTGGTGTCGTTGATTTCAATGGCGTGTTGCGAAGAAGTGCTGCTGCCGGGAAGATGAAGTGTCCGGTGTGATCCAAGCCTGGATCAGAGCTGAGAAGAACCTGAAAGCATAAGGGACAGAGTCTGGGTCACTTCACAGTGACCAGGGGCACGATAGACGAATGCCCACCAATGTCTGCTGTTTCAGGTGAGATGAGGTGAAGCTTGACTCTGCAGCCACGGGGACCACGAGACGTCGACGACAACCAAAGTCCGCAGGTGAGCTGTCCCACGAAGGATGTCGAGTGCTGGGGGGTCAGTGTCCGGATTGGAGACCAACAAGCCTTGGCAACTGCAACCCACGCGGTCAAAGTAAAGATGCTTCGGTGTGGACCAGCAAGGTCCTGGGGACTCTCCAAGCGATGGAGAGTCAGGGCACATCTGTAGCAACCAGGAAAGCCCACTGAAAGTTAAAGTTGCCTTCACAGGGACCCACAGGTCGACGGACCAGGGATCGCGATGGGACCTCAAGAGGAATCACAAAATACTAGCCCACGGAACACTTGTGGAGTGTTGGCCAGTAATCTATGGTGGAAACACTGCTCGGGGTCAGGACTACAAGTAGCCCAAAGCACAGCCTCAGGGATTGCCAAAAAGCACATGCTGCTGCAAATGTGTACGTTGTCCAGGGTTACGGGTTGCACGGTCCCCACGCGGGCTGCGGGTCTCAGGTTTGCTGAGAGCACTAGTCGACCTCGGGGAAGCTTGGGAACCCACCTCCTGTGTTGTAAAATCTTCGGAGTCCTTCAGGAGCTGCGTAGATGCAAACCGGTCAGATGCGTTTCAGGTGCCTGCCTTGCAGGGGAGTAACTCCTTTACTCCAATGGAGATTCTTCAGTCATCCAACGAAGTGTAGATAGTCGAAGTATTTGGTTTCTGTAGCAGAGTTTCGTCCAGGTAAATCTAAAGTCCTGTAGCCAGGGGTTCCTACTTTATACCCAAGGAAGGGGTGGGACAAACTCTTGGGACTCACCTATGGGAGGGTCAGGTAAGACGGGTGGCTACACCCATGTCCTCGGTCCAGTTTCACGCCAGAGCAGGGGCTGATAGCCCCTGCAACCGGTTTGAGCTGGACTATGCACAGGGACACCAAATGTGCCCCCAGTGCAGACATCAAAGCACTGAGTGCACCAACCCAGCCCCTATACACTAAAGCCTATCTGGGAGGTGGTCACACCTCCCTGTGACAGGAAACCTATTGTCCAGCCATCCCCTGCCAGAGTTTCGTCCAGCAGCAGGAGGGCAGACTCGTGTCTGTGGCTGTCAGCATCCATTTTGTGATTCCAGGGTCTGTAACGCTGATACCAGGTGTACCGGTGCTGTCAGATTTCTCCCTCTAGTAGAGTGGAATCATACCTCCCACACCAGTTACTGGTGTGGAGGTATGATTCTAAGGTGTCTGACACCAAACACAACATGTTTCCATGCAGCCGTTTTAAAGTTAGCATTTACCGCAAGGTTATAATGCACTTAAGAGTATATGGTAAGCTGCATCACAAACATCACCGGAATAGAGGTTCCAAAGGCTGCAGAGGGGCTCTGCTCATGCAGTTGCACCCTCTCACATAAAACCCAGCACCCTGCCTTCAGGATTGATAAGGCCTGCCATAGAGGTGACTATATCTAAGTAAGGGGTGCATGCACCACCTTACACAGGCTGCTGTAGCAGACCTGTTGTGTCATTTTGTATGGTCTCCCAGGGGAGGCATAATACATGCTGCAGCCCCTGAGAGGCCTCTAGGGTACCTATGCCCTAGGTACATAGTATACCTTATACTAGGGACTTATAAGGGTACCCCAGAATCCAATCTGGAGTGTATCTAAAGCACATGCAATCAATTTATAGGAGAAAGCAGCTAGGCTGGGGTCCTGGATAGCAGGATCCCAGCCAGTCTAAATCGAAAACAGTGAAACATCAGCAAAAAGTGGGGGTAACTATAAGAAGCACATCCTACTCTCCTACACTTCGGGCTCCTTGTCAGTGGCTCCATATTTGGGGATACCAGTCACAATGATATGGGGGGGGGTGGGTGCAAAGTGCACAGGCGCAAAGGATTCTCAAAGGCCACATATGCCTGTCATGTTCTTGTTAGCTGGCAAGACAGCCAGGTACTGGACCACTATGTAGCAATAAGCAAAATAAAAGATGATGCAGGGAGGAAGTCTGCACTGTCTCTGCGCTTGTACCAGTTTTGTTTTCTTAAGGGGAGCCTGCTTTTGCCCAGGGAGAGAGTAGGCTCCAAGATGCATTGTCCATTTCTGATTACTCCTGAGCAGATGGGACACACACCCACACCTCACCAAAAAACACAAAAGAAAACATAAAATTCACCCATGCATACAAAATCAAACTCCTCCCTCTCTCCCTCCCGCTCTCTCTCTCTCTCTCGACTTCAACAGACGAGTAGCAGAGCTTCAGGCGTCTTCTTATCTGGGAGGAAATGGACAACTTTGGAAGCATTAACAGCAGCAGCGTCTCTGTAGGCTCAGGGTGAAAATGTTGAACACGTTGTGTCAAACTCTAGCTTATACGTTCACCCTTATGCAGGTGGATGTATCTTTCTCCCAGTCTGTACATCTTCTTCAAAATTCAATCTGGTTGGGCAATAATTTCCCTTCCCAATTAGGTGTCTTGGAAGGTCCTCTTCCCAGAATGCAATGTTGTTGTTACTGCCTAAGTGCAAATGACAAGCTATGCATTTCAGGGAGCTTCTTTAGCAGGTAACCTTGTGAATGTACGCCCCGACACCACTAGAAGCAATGTAGTAATAAGTGTTGGGTGGAATTCTGATAAGTGGCCATTCTTACAAAAATAAATGTTCACCAACAGCTATGGGTTATCCTAGCGCCAGGTGGACCATTAGTGTTCTGAAACAATATGTGGATAACCTTTGTTTGTTGAACACCAAAGACTCGCAATAAAAAAATATAACACAACGGTGTCCCTATGCACTCCAAGTTTAGTACCCTTATTTACTTGGGGATGCTAGTGAGAAGCCCCACTGCATACTGCAATATACTTAGACATCTGTAGGTTACCAATAGCAAAGGTCTGTGCAGAAGGGATTAAGGTGGCTTCTCCTTTGATATTTTTGAAGGGGGAGATCAGTTGAGCGTCCCGTCTTAGGATACACCAAAAGGGTGAGACCGAGGAGCATCTATTTGCAGTTTTAGTGCCTCTTAGGATCACCGACCTCATAAACTGATGCCAGAAATCAAAATTCATGGGAAAATTCAGTGGCAATGTTAAAAGTTTGCAGCTTACATAACTGCAAAGGTTGTAAGTGACTTTCATCCTTTGCTCTTCCAGTGCTATTTGAAGACTATGATTGCTAATTGAGCAATACAGGGTATAATGCTAGCATTTTATGTTCAGTTTCTTTAGCTACCAGATGCTCTCACTTTGGCTGGTGCCTTTGGATAATGTTCTGCATTTGAACATGTTATCCTACTTCATTAAGGTGGGGCTCATCATTTGAAAGTTCATATTTAGTGGCTTTAAAATATTGGATAATTGAAAAATGGTGGTACTGTTTTGAACGTCTACAGAGCGAGCTTATGCACATGTTAAAGAAGTGTAAAATAGAAATGGTAATTGATGTTACTAATCCGAATATATTTTTGATAGATTCCACATGTTTCTTCATGCTTTTGGAAACACTGCACCACTCTGTGGCTGAAACCAATAGATGCATTGTGTTACAAACTGCAAACTTTTCTTCTTTTTTTAGACAATTTGGTTATAAAAGAAGTTGGGCGCACACTAATGAATTTGTCTCAAAGTTTAAATGCCTTTTGTCATTTCAGATATGGTTTTACACCAATTCCATTTTTGAAAATGCTGGGGTTCCTCTAGCTGAGATTCCATACACGACTGTGGGGACTGGAGCCATTGAGGTCTTGGCTGGATTTATTGGTGTAAGTTTTTGGCCCTCGTAGGAGGGGGCCATTTTATTCTGTAATGGAACACTAGGTCTAATAATTTAATTTGTCCATGGAATACATGGAATGTTAATAGATGTAGGATTGTTTGTGATGAAGGCACATATTTCACTGCCCTATAATCCCAGATTTGTGACTTTTATCAATTACACCCCCCCGTGGTACAATAGATATCTTTAATGTTAACCACACTGTCAAGCCCACTTTCCTTGCCTGGTCATGCATAGAATATATAGGTGTATATATATCACACACTCACTTTATATGCACATTGTCTGCTCCTGTCACAGCAGGACTTAAACATTTCGAGTTATATTATTTCAATGCCCATCCATACAAGCATGTTGTAAACAAATATTACGCACACACGGAACACAACGGCTGTCCATAGCTTGCATAGAAACCTCTGCGGCTCAATTTCACAAAAGTTAATTGATGGTTCCAACATCTCATCACGAGGGGCCAGGAAACCTTCCACTTGCCTGGTGGACTATATGCATGTATTTATGTAGGGGTACTATATAGCACACACTTTTATTAGAAAGGCCTGGAGAGTTTGGTACCTAATGAATAAGGCAATAATATTGGATCGGGAGAGGTTTTGTCAGTTTCTTTCAGAATTAAAGGGGTGTCAGGGCGTTTCTGGTGTCAATGGTGCAAGTGCTCCATGTCCTAGGTACCTTTTCTGGTCTTTCGTGCATTTAATTGTTTCTAGACTGGTGATGTCTTGGCTCTTTCTGCAGTGTAGTTTACCAGAGACGGCTACATTTACAACTAAGTATTTTGGGGAGGAGTTTGAAGACCTTGTAGGTGATACGTCTGTTCTTGAAGATAATACTGGTCTGTAAGTGAGCCAGTTAAGCTTCCTCAGTGTAGTTGTGATGAGAATAAATTTCTTTAGGCTATTAATGAGACGAGCAACAGTGAGTAAGATGTCTTTTAAGGGTGCTAGCTTATTGTGTTCGGGCATCCCCTTTGAGCAAAGCATTGCCTCCATCCAGGTGGACTAGTACCAGAACCTATACTGTTGATTTGAGGCTGTTTCGAGTAGGAAGTGTGTCACATTTTACCAGAGTGTTTACTGTTAACATGCGGTCTTAAGTTTCTTAGCTGAGTGTTTTTTAAAGGAAAGATCTGCTTCAAGAGTGAATCTAGGAGATATGGCATATGCTGTCAGCAGAGGAATAAAGCTTCTTGGGTTCAGGTCAGCTAGCCTAGCTTGAACATGAGTTTAACACAGAAAAAAAGGAAAGTGTTTTTGCTTGACATCCAGTCCTGAATTGCCCAAGGAAGGTTTTGATTTACTGATGTCCACTGAGAGATATTGCGGTGTGTTGATGTCTTTGGTGAGTAAAGAACCCGGAGTACCCATCCTCTCTCCCAGAACCTTTAATCTCTACATGGAACCTATAAATATGTTTAAGCATACTGCTATTACTCTTGCTGAAGTGCTAACCATGTACACAAAAGCCTGAAAGACTCTTCAGGAGACTGAGTGTTCTTTTGATCTGAGGGTCCCATCCGGATGAGCTGGTGGTGGTTGGTGAGGTAAAAGATGAATCATTGTACGGCTGTGTCAATGAAATATTTGGGTTCCCATGGTGTTGATTAGTTTTTGTCGGGCAAATGCATTGAAGGCAGATGAGAGGGCATTCAATAACTTTAATTGCTCCACACCTACTCTGGAGCATGTAGCTCATTCAGGCGGCATCGTGGCAGGTGTGAAGTCCACCCCTCCAGAGCCCATTGGGGATCCACCTAAACGTAGACAATGTCAAGAACTAATTTTAGGAAAGAGTGGGGAATTCCAAATGCCTATGAATGTACAGTTAAGCCGTATCCTAACCGGTGCCCTTGACTTCTCCCTACCATGCCCCTAGTCCACTTACTGCCTCCTACTTTCTCGATCCTCTCTGCCTAGCACTTGGTAAGGACTGTTTATGATACAGGTGGCCCTGGGTAGTCTGTCTTTCGCTAGTATGCACCTAGCCTAACTAATGCCAGACCATCAGGCCTTTGGGTCCTCAAGGTACTGGCCTGTCCAAGTAGCGGCCTGCTTTTATCTTGCAATTCATGAATTGAGGTTCTCCGTTCCTCATATATCCTTTGCAGGGATGGACATGATCGAGGCTACACAGTGCAGCCATACAAGTGTATCATAAGTTAGCCTGTTGCCCTCAACTGTACTGTCTGCTGACATTTCTAAAGCATCCATATGCTCCGTCATCAGCCACCCCTATAAGAAGACAAGTCACATCATTGTGGGGAATATCATACTGTACTTTGCTCCAGGCATGCCCAATTGCCTTATTTTTCCTACCTGCAGGAACATACAATAGCGTACTTCCTCTCAGTCCTCCCAAAAGGGGACTTTAAAAAAAATTCTTTATTAGTTTGTTCCTCCAAATCTGATGACCATGTTCATATACAATTATACATCTCATCTACCTCAGCCGACGCAGTGTACATTCCAACAATAAACTAAGGAATTCAGACCTATACTCGCATCCGTGGAGGTTTTCCAATCTAACATAGTTTGCTTCGTTTTTGTTTCATGAAAGCCCAACTGTAACTTACCCCCAACCCCCCCAGTCCCTCCAGCCCCACAAACTCCCCCCAATATACCCCCATCCCCACCTACCCTCCCCCACCCCCTTCCAGGTCCGTATAACTTGAGGTCCGTGTATCTCAATGCTCGTTTTGGGTCTCCTTATGTCTTCCACCTCCCCCCGCCGGCTTGGGGCCGACCCCCCGATGGAATTAGTCTCCTCTGTTGACACCTGTGTGGATTGTGGGGCCTGTCCCGTTACCTCCTGGATCATCATTCCCCACGCCAGTAGTACCTCAGGTAGTTTGTCATCTCTTCTGGTGCTACGCATATGTCCCTGCTCGGCCAGAGCCCACTCCCTCAGGTCTGTTTTCCACTTCGCCAGTAGCGGCCCCTGCTGGGTTAACCAATGGATCGCAATGCTCCGTCTAGCTAGAACAAGTCCCAAAACCAGGAACCGCCTACTTGTCTTACGTTTAGGATCACAAGGAATCAGGCCCAGGAGACAAGACCCAAAAGGGGACTTGCTGCAGATTCTACTCCTGAGGAAATTGTATCAAATGTACTTCACATAACCAGCATGACAGGCAGCCCTATCCTCTTTAAACCGGAATGGGAAATTAGATAAGAGGTCTATTTTGTTGTTTATGTGGTTTATTTTATGGGTATGCAAAGATGTCTACATTTGTAGATTCTGTAAAGGCATAGGCTTTTTTTACATTGCTCCTCAGGGAGTATGCCACTGCCAGTTGCATTTTAACGAGTGCATACAAGCCTTGGTAATTGCATGTAGGCACTGAAACAAACATAATTTACCGAAAGAGCAGGAACAGCAGCACTATTTGTCAGGTATTCAGATGGATTGAATATGCCACGTGCCACCGAATCAGACTACCTATCCTTTCCTGAAGATAGTCTTCATGACTTAAACTGTGAGCAAGAAAAATGCCAGAAAACTGCACCATGTTGCTTAACACCCGTGCCTAAAACAAAAAAAATGAAATTGCTTTCAAGGTGCCTTCACTGTTGTTGATTTGCCTTCTCGCGGGATTGAACCTTGAACATGATCTGAAGCGGTTAGCAGCGAATGGCTTGCAGTACTTTTGGGCAAATTTCATAAGATCAAATCCAGTCATATTGCTCAGCAGGGTTTAAAACAAAGGATCATTAAACAAAGGAAGAACAAAAACAATAAATGTTCTACAATGAACTTCAGTATTTTCCACTTTGCTTGTGCTTGCCGTAAGCCTATTTTGAAGTATGAAGTATAAGGAGTTCTTCACAGGCATTGAATGTATTTTAAATCACTTCTGTGTGCTGACATCCACAAAACTTAGTCCTAGAATTGTAGTAGCAAACAGAGGTAGTATTTTGCAGCGTGTGAGATTGTGAATACATTATAGAAAAAGACAACGGTTGAGTTAGCACAAATGTGCAGCTATGTCGTTTTGGGTTGGTGATTTTACGTTTAATATGGTCTAATAGTAGCTATTTCAAAGTTGTTCACATTGAATATACTCTTAACTGCTTTGCATTTGCTCTTTGTATTTGGTAAAATTGTCCAGATCTGAAGTGAGTTAGGACAAAGTACAGTGAAATGGTCCGCAAATTGATGAGGAAATTCTGTACAGCTGATCTCATTGCACATGCTCTCAAGAATAAAGTCTTTGCACAAGTATACCTTTTAGCAAAGGGAGGATGGGATCAGTATTCATGATGATCTCGGCCTGACAAATACTCCATTTATCAAATCTGCTGTTTTTAATATCCTGGTCAATCTATAGCATCATATCAGTCTTCTCAGGGCTAGTCTAGTGATAAAACAACCTTCCCCTATTATAGATTCGTACCACAGACAAGGGCCTGTAAAAAAGGTTAAAACCTTTACTGACTGGTATAGCCAAAGGCAGAATGGATATACCATCAAACCATTCCATACACCAAGAGTATATTATTATTGTTGTTGCTGTTATTGTTATCATTATTATTATAATTTTCTTTTGTTGACTACAACTGTTACTCAGAGGGTGCCCTGGCGCTATAGGAAGAGGAACACTGCAGAAGAGTTTGGTTAATCTGAGATCTGAATTAGCCATGTTTTAAGTTAGTTCCTTCTTGACCTCCGTGCAATCAGAAAGTATTCTGATATTACCTGGAAGGGTGTTCCAGAACTTAGCTGCCTCAAAAGAGAAAAAAGAAGCCTATATTTTGTCGGATGCAAGGGAAACGCTGTCAAGCTGTCCAATGATGAATGAATGTAGTGGCCAGGTTGATAGGTGAGAACTTCTTCCTGAGATAGAAGGGCCCTGAATGGGAAAGGGCATGATGCAAGATGCATATGGCCTTAAAGTTAGTGTTCTTCGGAATTGGAAGTAAATGCAAATGTTGTAGGGGTGCTCTAATAGGGATATAGGGTGGAAGCTTAAAAACGTAATAGGCTGCAAAGTTCTGAACCAATTGAAGATGTCTGGAAATGTAGGTGGGAACAGCAAGATATAAGGCATTACCATAGTCCAGGTGAGAAGTAATGAGTGCTTGAACAATGGTTTTGCGTGCCAAGATGGGAAGATACATGAAGATCTTAGTAATCATTCTCACGATGGAAAAAAATGACTGGTGTCCTGATTGATTTGGGCACAAAAATTAAGCTTGTTCTCCAAGGTGAATCCAAGATTGGTGTAGCTCCAAACTCAATGGGTCTCCAGAGTGATGACCAAGGAAAAGGGTTTCTTACTGAAAATGAGGACTTCAATCTTCTTGCCATTGTGCTTCAGGCACTGGTCGTACAATTACAAATGTTTTCCAGAGTGTGAAAAAGATTTTGCCAAATGGAGACAATGATCGGAATATTGTCTACATAGAACATCAGGTCAAACAGGAAAAAATAGACAAGAGCGGAAAAAGGAAAGATTCATTGAAAAGGGTTAGGATGTAGCATGTGAAAGGATTCTGATCAGTAAGGAGGAAGAGGGATATTTTAGAATCAATCTGTAAGAAAAGAGCAAAGCTATCTTAGTGTGTCTGATT